>NC_142846.1:20311582-20939467 GCF_061612785.1 Hesperophylax consimilis
ATATCAGTCGGTCCTCAACCTCGCCATGAGAAATAATTTACATTTGTCAAGTTGCTCCTTGGTAGGGGCCCTGGCAATTGAGTGATACTGATTCAAATACTGAACATGGGGCCATGACGCTGTAATATTAAATATTAGATAGCAGTTTCTATGTTTTTAAGTTGGCAACATTAGTCCCGCGCAAATTTTTTGTGGTTTCATAATCTGTAGTCGTGGTGTTTTTGGATTTACCATCATGTAATATGTTTGTTCTACATTGATGTCCATTATTAAATGACATAATTGTTTAAAAATTTTATAATTATTTTAATTGTTTGACCTGAAAAACCATTTTGCATTTTCAATGCATTTTGAAAATAGGTATTTTGCATTTGAAATGCTTTTCTAAAAACTATTTTGCATTTTGCATTTTCAAATGCAATAGTTTTGAACCATTTCCATTTTGCATTTCAAATGGTTTTGGGTACCCATTTTGCACATCTCTGCTGCTGAGTATATGTAATATGAGTATATGTTTTGCATTAACTTCATAAATAAAGTCATCAAATTATAAACGTAATAATAACTCTTTTAAAATGATCTTTTAGACTTGTTCGTTTCTTTTTGTTTCGTGCTCTGTGTCCCTAGAGAAGCTTGTACAATGTACATGAAAGGAGAATCAGAAAACTCAAAGCCAGGTGTATGAAAATAGCAATAACCACAACTAACCCCTAGTGCCCCATTGTGTCTTAGGTCATTAGAGTTGTGGAAGTATTTAAATTTCACTCCAAGTGTCTCACCGCACTGCGGAACACTGCTTCTTTCGTTGTCTATGGTGGGAGTGGACCTACAAAACCGACATTATTATTCAGCCTCTTAGGATTAAAAGTAACAAAAAAATTAAAGTATTTGTCTACTTTCACTCTTGACTACTTACTTTATTTAGATTTTATACATATGTATCACTTTTCAAAAATGTGTTGACCGCTCATCTTGAAAACAGCTACCACCGAGTCACTTGGATCATCAAGGCCGAGGCGCTCAGATGAAGCCGAATCATACAAGGTACTTAACCGCTCGAGTGGAGCACGCTTGCTACCGAGCCACCTCGGTCGTCTAGCCTGAGGAGCATATTTTAAACCATATCCTAGGGAATTTACCACTCGAGTTTAGCAGACTTGCCTAAGAACCATTTCGGTCTTGCAAAAGAGGTCTCAGGGATTTCGCCCAGGTCGAGGCGCACAGTTTGAGCAGCAGTGGGATGGTCAGATGCTCTGTAGGGAACCCGCTTGCACAGCGCGGGTGTAAACTGTGCGCCCTAAAGTTACAGAACTTAATATCTCGCATAAATGGACCCAGGGACTTTCGAGTTTAGCAGACCTGCTAAACTCGTGTGATTCACTTCACTTCACGATTGTCTGTGGTTGTTGTACGAGTATGTATATTAAGAATGTGTCTGATGAATTTGAATTCGAGCAATGTATGAAAACTTCAACATTTTTTTTAAATTACAGAGGGCGGCACTTCCGTTTACAATAATATAAAAATGTGCAGAGTAAAACATAAAAATACTATCAGATAATATATTATTGAAATAATAATAAATACCTATGATTTTAGACGCAGGGTTTCTCGAACACCAAATCACGAGAATAGCGACGGGTTTTAATGGCAGTATCCAGTACCTATCCCCAAAGCGTTAGAGATAATGACTTGAAAATATGAATGTTTCAGTGAGATCGAGAGGCCTCGCGGATCTCGTCGCCGGCAAATAATGGCGCGGCGAATTTAACGCTCCACCCAAAACTTTAGCGAAACTTGGAAATGAAGGCGATTATTCCAATCAAACTCGAATTACCCATTGATTCATCATCTCATTCATTCGCACAAATGCCGATATCTGGATGAAATATTATATAGATTTATAGATATCTATTGAAGGTAAGCAGGTACCCACTTGGTTATCTACCTAATAAGTTTCCTTCAGAAGGAGAGTTGGTACTTGCCTAGTCGCCACTTGTACCACCAGGGGTGTGCCTTGAAAAACTTGTAACTAATAATGTCAAATATTTTTATAAGCAATAATTGTTCGCCTGAAACACTCATCCACATTGAAAAATCTCCTGATAAAAAATACATGACGCCAACGGGACTCGAACCCGTGTCCATTCGATTTCCGGTCGAAAGCTCTGACCACTGAGCTATGGAGGCTTATCTCTTACCCGCGAAATTATTCAATATATGCTAGTGTTTCATTCAACAATTACTGCTTGTTACATTTTTTTCACCTGAGAACAACCAAATTTATTTAAAAAAAAAAAAAAACCGATTTTATGTCCGGGTTAAATTTTCCCCATAGGAAAAACTAAACCCTTCCACACGCTTTTCCACAAATGATCATCTAGTCAATCAACATTATGCAAGTGCATTATATAAGCAAAATAAATACAAAACAATACAAGAACAACACGTCAACCCACCAGAGATCAAATGGGAAAATAATTCACCGACTCCAGATATTTTCATATCAGAGGGTTCGGCTCTGTAGAACTACTAACAGGGCCTATAAATCCTACTGATCCCTCAACATAAATATTTAAAAAATCTTTCGTTATCCTACATGTATTCAAAATGATCGACTTTTGCATCTTTATAAATAAATTTTTTGATAGATCTAATACGCCTAAATTTTTAATGAGAGAGCTAGGTATAATGCCAGTAGCCGATATAACGAATGGTAATCGTTTTATAGTCTGAGAATGCCAAATTCTTTTAATCTCATTTTTAATAAATCATTATTATTAATATATAGTGTTACTTATAGTATTTCGAATGCCTGTTCGTTTTTCCAACTTCATGTATTTTAATTTAACGTAATATCGTATACCTTCGATGATTTTTACCCACTCTAGTAAATTTCATATAACCTACAAAAATTATATAAATTTCAATTATTGTTAAGTACTAGCTGAAGTTTTCGGCGTTGCCCGGGCTGAGTAATATGTTAAACTTAAAGGAATTTTCCTCTTATTTTGAACGTCTAGTGTGCAAAATTTCATCCGGAAGTATCAAAATTCTGCTAAGGGAAGGGAAAAAGAGATGGCGGTGGTTTTCGGTGTCCCATGCAGACAGTCACCTTCCTCTGGTTTTGAAGGTCAAGTGTGAAAAATTTAGATGAATAGAGGAATTAAAAAGAATAAAAATTTAGATTTGTATAATGTCAAAATCTATTTTTTACACCCATATAGATAGATAGAAGAAGAAAATATTTTTCTCAAAAATATTTACGGTAGGTTCAAGAATTCGAAAGAAATTAACTTTTAGCATAGATATTTCTTCATTTAATTGAAAGTAAGAAACGGAGAAGAAAACTGCATTATTCCTCAAATTGAATTGTAATAGCGTCGCCATTTGCGAGGAAAATAGAAAATAAATTGAAGGCAGAATGCTGGCGCCCTCTAATGGCGGGAAAGTAAATACAAGCCATTTCTTCTGGAGAACGTGTTTTGAATCACCTTTAAAACAAAAATATTTTTTAATAAACAAGTCAACAATAAAATATGGCGCCGAATCAAAATATTTTTTTCTCACGGGAAACCTTGTAGGTGTTATAAAACGCTTTCGATGAAATCACAGACTTTGTATACGCTATGTAGGTGTTTAAATACTAGAACATCCAATTCCACTTAGTTCACCGAATTTAATGATACAGTCAATACAAACTAATTTATTAGATTTTTATACACGTAGTGTCACTAAACAAATTATTTAATTATTGTGCTATGACACCACGTTTCCACTTGCATTTAAACAAGTACCCACTGCACATGTACGAAGACGGAATATCTATGTGTGCGCGTGCCTTACCCATGCGTATATGGTCGCAATATCTTGTGTCACGATAATGCAGACTTGAGAGCCGTGTTTGCTTTGGTAGTAGAAAATACTTAATAATATGTGTTCACAAAGCAAAGGCAGGTCGTGGTGATCGACAGCCATATAACATATTCAAAATCAGAAAAGTACAGTACTTACTGTCGTATTCAAATGGAAACGTAGTGGGCACGTATACACTGCATATGCGTACTTTCCACCAACGTGTCTACTGAAAGTTCGAAGTACAAAATCAATTCAGATTCAATGTGAAGCAGTATTCTCAGAAAACAGAAAACATCTCTTTAAAGCCACATTAAATTCTTTTCATTATTCACGAGCATGAAATTAAAGCGATACATTTCAATACAATATCTGACTTTATGACTCTTCTGAAAACAGCATAAAATTGACAACCGTTGTGAGATCATAAAGATAGGTTTTCTATCATTCTTGGTACAAATATTTTAATACTGTTGTACTCGTAAAGTTAGTTCCTTTCTTTTTCAAAATATCAAAATTCGTTTCAGTAGCTTCGAGTTGGTTGTCTTTTTAAGGCTAATCAAACCAAAGCTTGTTCAAAGTAGTGAATATTATAAATGTTAACTGTAAAACTAAGGATAATAAACAAACGGAAGTGGGGGCTTGTACAAAGGAATGGAAACTATGGAAAACAACAAGTGCTATATCAACAAACAGAAGCAGAATAATTTCAGATTCGATAAACAACAACAAAACAGGGCAATTCAAACTAGTCGCAGACTTAAATAACACTTTTATTTATGTTTCAAAACTGATCACAATATCCAGACAAAGTCAAAACAAAATGAAGTAATGAAGGTTTTTTCAATTTAAAGCCTTCGTGCTATCGTGCCAGTGGCGAATCATGAGCTCTTTTACAATATTAAAGATTTTCAAGAATACAATAATAGAAACAACTATTGTTCAATATTAAGTTTGCATTTTCTAAATGTAATAAATATTATTTTAACAATTATTTTATAAGCAATAATTATTAGCCTGAAACACTCATCCACATTGAAAAATCTCCTGATAAAAGATACAAGTCCCGTTGGCGTCATGTATCTTTTATCATGAGATTTTTCAATGTGGATGAGTGTTTCAGGCTAATAATTATTGCTTATAAAATAATTGTTACCCTTTGTGCTATGCATAAAAAATCTTGTCTTAAACATTAGTTTACCAAAAAAATAATAATTAATATTTGACAAGTTCTAGTATCTTCACCAAAAAATGTAGATAATTTGTCTCGACGCCATTTAGTGAGAGAGTTAGCACTTACAATGCCTTTCTCATATAAAATAAAGTTATATAAAGAACACAATTTTAAACTTTTTTCCACTTGTTTTTATTTGACCGTGACCGGTTTTTCAATGTGGATGAGTGTTTCAGGCTAATAATTATTGCTTATAAAATAATTGTTACCCTTTGTGCTATGCATAAAAAATCTTGTCTTAAACATTAGTTTACCAAAAAAATAATAATAAATATTGTTTTCGTTGGAAAAATACAAAAAGTCTAACTTTGTTTTGAAAAAAGTCATTGTAAAAACGTAACTGTTGCGTTGAAAAGCATATAAAGCAAAATATGAGGTATATCCTCTCAAAATATAAAGGTTCTCAGAAATCCGAATTAGAAACAGAAACAAAGGTTTCAATTGAGTCTTCGTTGTCAGGACTGTATTTATCGCCTTTTGAACAATTATACCCGGTTAATGTTCAAAGAGTGGTTAAAGTAAAATCAATTTACAATTCCTCTAAAGTCTTCATTGCGCCTTAAAAAGTTGATTACAGAAGTGATTATCCACGATCTCATAAAATTAATGAGGTTAAACGCTGGTTCCGCCGTCATTGCTTACCTCATTTGAAAATTGTATCGGTAGCGAAAAACGTTAAACTGGGTTATGTGTTTTCGAATCGAACGTGTGCAAAAGCCTACAAAAGTATACGACTTTTAAAAGCAATAAATACTACGATAAAACAATGAATTACTTTACTGTAGCCGCCTCATTTCACAGGCAGGAGAGTAATATTATGGGTTTTCATTTACGGATGTCAGTAAACCCTACATTTCTGGAATTCCTCTTTCTTAGTTTATGACCTTCAGAATCTTCGTCAAACATGGGATATCGTTTCCGGAGTTCGTTATATCCTGGATATAAACTACGCTGCCTGTCATAACGCTCCGGTAACGGTTAACCTACGCAAAGTAATGAAACCTTCTGTTTATTTTTTGAGCCAGTAATTGAGGGAGGTTCTATGTGGAGTAGGAATTTGAAAATAGAATGAAGATTATTGCACACACATCAGTTCGGCATCGGATTGGCACCATCTCGCCTCATTTCACTAGCTTGTCCGAGGCGAGGCGATGCCGTAACGATGCTGATTAGTGTACGCTGCAGTATGGAGTTTCATACAAAGAATTCTGAACGGCTCGAGCTGAGGCGATGCTGATCTGGTGCCGGGATGATAGAAAGTCAATAATTGTACTAAATCAAATAGCAGACGTTCCTAGTACACATTCATTGATTCCAACTTGTGCACGCTGGGATTTGAGCCCGCGACCTCCAGATTATTAAGCATATAAAATAATTACAGAATTTAACCTATGATTATATATTTATAAGTAATATTACGTTTTTTAGGATTTCGAAACGACTTGATTTATTTTTTATTTAATTAATCTATTTCTGTTACTTTTTTTTGCTATTTGTTTTTGGGGTGTTATGCCGTGTTGCGCAAACTCCTTCTTTAGCCAACATCTGGACATGAATTGAGGTAACACATCTGCCCTGATGATGGACACTGCAATGCTGTCCGAAACGTTGGCTAAAGAAGGAGTTAGGGCAACTCGGCATAACACCCCAAAAATACTTTTAGCCGTGAAAATCTTAAATCATATCTGTTACTTTTAGTCACGGGAAAGGGTAAAGAGTAAAGATACTATTGAGGGAATCTGTTGTACCGTATTCGTTATTTATTTTAGTCAGGCCTATAACTAACTAAGATTTAGAGGAAAAGTGAGGGTGGACATAATAAATAGTCAGGGGACTGCAAATGAGAAAGAAACCTGTAACATATTTTCATATAATTTTGTACAATCTGTCATAGTCGATCTTTGCTATCCTCTACTAATTATTAATATTACATATATTTCGTTACTAAACTCACTAAGCCCACCAAAATGTATCGCATTTCCAAGATAAAGCTTTTATAGTTTATTTTTATAGGAAAACTCGTAAATTTTGTTCGAGTGTCCGTCGTTACTGGGGATAAAAGCTAAGGATATACATACAAGGAAATGACATAATAAATTATCCCAGAGTTCTGTCGATGATAGATTGCCGAGACTGAGCCATAATTTATTGAATTTATCCATCTTTATTCGATAAGATATAGATATAAGATACACATATTATGTTAGAAATTTATTATCAGACATTCTAAGGTTGCCAAAACGTATTAGAGAGTGTTCTGGTAAGACAATTTGGCTAGTCCTGATTAATTAACTTCAAGACGGTACCAGTCTAATAAAGCATGACGGCTTGTATTAAAGAGGGTACGGAAAATCAAGAACATTTTGGTTGATCACGAAGTATTTCCGCAAAAGTATCCGAAGTTCCTATTACCTACCTCTCACATTTCCAAAGGATTTTATACATTTGTACCTACATCTATAAAAAAATAAAAAATACTAGGACCATGTGTTTGTCACTACTGTTGAATTATATTGTAATAATTTAAAAAAAATTACAGATTTTAACAGATTTCACTCTCTAAAATTTTGTGGTAGAACTCTGCTTTACCTAATTTGAATCATCATTACTGGACTTTTCTGCTGAACTTGCACCGCTCATTTTAATTAGATTTGTAATAATATAATCAACACCAAAATTATTCAAACTAATACAGGGTGTTAGGGACTTAATTGTCTTACTATAAACAGTGATTCCTGACATTATTTGAAGTAAAATATGCAACAGAATTTTTTTTATGTTTTTTGTTGTTCAATGAAAATTTCAATTACAATTGACGAAATGTGTAAGAATTTTAAAAATTATCTTTTTGAAAAAAAATTGAAAATCTTTGAATAAAGAAATCATAAAAGTCACCGGTGACCAAAATTTATTTAACATTTTTTACCCCCAATAATGTCAGGAATCACTGGTTGAAGTCAAGAACGTCCATTAACACCCTGTATATAATATATACATTGGTATACATTACCTAAAGAATAAATATTTACACTATTTCATCCATTTGTTTAAAGTTGTAATTTAAAAATTTTGACCTTCTTAACCTTTTACATTTAAGACTTTACTGTAATATTGGGATGGCGAAATAATAGGCAATAAACACGATGTATCATCTCGGGTGACAGGTGATGACGAAGCGAGACTGGACAAACTTGAACGCTCTTATATACTTTCATTATTGTCCCTTAAGGAAGGCGATACATTACGCTACACGCATCATGGCTTGGCCTATTTCAGCATATCGCTCGCCATACAGTAACCTTGGGAATGTATGCCGAGCGATATGCTGAAATAGGCCAAGCCGCGAAAATATAACGTGCTTATAGCATGGTCTGTCACAGGTTTAATGATGCCTCTCATACAAGATACAACTAGTCATCCCCACGTTCGTTACAGTAGGCACTGAATATATTTAATTTTGAATGACGAAGGTAGCTGTCGGTGAAGTACCAATTTAAAAACTTTGAACGGAAAAGTTATATTGAATTTTTTGTAGATTTCGCCAACCCCAAATAAAAACGTTTCTGTAATACACCCCAGATGCCCCAGAAATTAGGAATGTTATTTACAGCCCTCCGTCACAAAGTATCGATTCCAGAGATTGAAACATTGAGAAGTATTTCACTGTATCGGGAAGTCTTCACAAAATTATATGACGAACTTAATCACTTCTTATTGGATGGAAACTTTTTACTTTCTTACAAATTTAAACTTTGGAGATCCACCAAAAATGTATGTCCATTCGCAGGCAGCGACAATTGAGGGTAGTATTTAATTAACATAATAATATAATTAGACACGTTTCTTAGTTATTCCTGAGAAAGTGTAGACAAAATATGTTTTATTGTGATTGCCGCACACGAATCCCAACTGCCTAGAGCTTGTAGGACTAAGGCACACAACCCTAAGTGAAGTACTTGGTTATGCTGGTGAGAATATTCTTTGAATGGAGTATTTTAAATATTTTGTACCAACTAATCTGGATTAACATTGGTTTCTAGAGGAGACGTGTGTGGATTGCATTATTTGCCAATCCATATTATATGCTGTGCGCCTCGTGGGGTTATCGCCTAAAACTACTAAATACTTATTTTTGAGCAAATGCAATTTTAAAGCTTGACTTTCATTCTGAAACCAGGGCTACAGGCATAATATGTATATATTTAATTTAAAAAATAACACTTTAGTACAGCTTCTCACGCAAACATTGCAATTAACTAATTTGATTTTAAAGTCCAATAAAGATTTGTCAAATATTAAAAAAAAACACAGGCTGTTGTGGTAATTAAATTTACCATGTTTTCGGTGAAACTATGAATGAAATTAGGTTTTTTCATTGAATGAGTATTAAAACTGCACAATTACAACCGTTTTGCCGTACACATTTTAAGATGATAATGAAGCAATTAAGAGTACAACAAAAAAATGGTAAGCGCTCTTCCAATATTTTTCTCGTCTAATAAAGAAGATAATGGAGCTAGGAAATTTTTCCACAACGATCAATAGTAAAAAACCCAGTATGCAGTTGGAGGGGCCTACACTTATTTCAAGCATAGATATAGATTTTACAGTATATTATACCACCACAAAAACCGCTAAAATCATAGCTAACTCCAAATACCTACAATGTGGAGTCACGAGATTTTTGCAGTAACAGAAATAAAATGCTTAAAACTCAACATCGTTAAATCGGCATTTAAAAATCGGAAACAAAGTAAAAAGGACGACAAGGAAAGCTAAACGGGATTTTCAACTTTCGATGCAAATTGTTTTTTGAGCTTCAAAAAATCCACAACTTTTAATAGAAATAACATTTTGAGCTTCAAAAACTCCCCAAAGTTTACTAGAAATACCATTGTGAGCTTTCAAAACTCCACAACTTTTAATAGAAACAACATTTTTTGCTTCAAAAACTCCACAACTTTTAATAGAAATAACATTTTGAGCTTTCAAAACTCCACAACTTTTAATAGAAACAACATTTTGTGCTTCAAAAACTTCCCAACTTTTAATGGAAATAAAATTTGAAGCATCAAAAAATAAAAGTAGAAACCACACTTTACAACACTAACCAGAATGAAACTATGAACATACCCAAATTATTGAAAACAGTTTTTGAAAATAAGAACTATAAATACTTTTCAATAAGCTTTATAATTTTTCTTCCTCCAGCAACAAAGAAAACGGATAGTGCAAATGATTAAAAAAAAAACTAACAAAGAAGAGGAATTAAATAACATTGTCAAAAAAGATCGCACTAGTTTAAAACAATCAGTATTTAGTTTAGTGATTTTCAGGGCCAAAAGAATTAGTGATTTATTTTTTTTCCATCTTCAGGACAGATGAGTAATCGATAACACATCTGCCTTAATGATGGACACTGTAATGCTGTCCGAGACGTTAGCTATAGAAGGAGGTATCGCAACACGGCATAATATCTCAAAAATTAGTCACTATAAATCGTATTTAATTAAAACCTAGTTCGCCTCAGCACAGGCACAGCCTCTAGTGAGGAGAATATAGAAAAACTTTATGAATTATATTTTAACCTTATAATTTATCAAGTAAATCAAATGGTATTGAAATCAAATTTTATAATTTCATAAAATTGTTGCGTTGTTAAAAAAGATAATGCAGAAAATTATACGTAAAAAGCCCACTGTTCCATTGTTTTTTATTTGGACACACAAACAGATTTCCTGCCAAGATGCTGCTGCCAAGCTGCCCTCGTGTTAAAATGTTTAACCAACCCTGCCTTAGTGCAATATGCTTTCAAAAACTTTACAACCTAAAAATGAAGAAATTTTTAATTTATAGGGTCTTTTGCACATCGCCATTAGAGGCCCGAAGAGAAAATTACCAATCATAATACTTCACCCACCTATCTGTTAAGCTAATGGAACACCTAATATTATTCATAGAAGCTACTCGAGGTTGCATTTAATGCCTCATGTTTAATTCCGTAGCTGGTATTTACATTTTGCTGTTTGGAACATTTCTATAATATTTTGTTACCGAGACAAAGACATTAAGCCAAGAATTATATTCTATTCAACTTGTTTTCAGTGGTGATTGAATGAAGTTTAGGAAAAAAAAATCGCTCGAAATGCCGTGTCCCCCGTTGGAGATATCATTAAAAACTTCAGTCAGAAATGTTTTCTGCGGATTTTAGGAAGAAAAAATAAGGTAACTTTTTGTCTTTTTATTGTTCAATAATACCATCCGTTTTGGAACTTTACGAAAATAGAGATTTATAAGATTACAAATTTTTCTTTTTACTCTCAAATGAAGCGAATTTTTCATCCAACTAACAAAAAGAAATCAGCATTTGATCACATAATGTAGCTGCTCTGACCATTATGAGCACATTTAGGCCCAGTTATTTTGCAGAAATACAAACGTCATCAAATGGCCACTCAGAGCCATTTCGTTTCATTTGAAAGGTCTCCGATTCTAGGTGGGTTTCAGCTTTTTTAAACTAACTTAACGTAGCTTAAAAACACTATATTTGTCCTTTTCTGCTTAGTACGATTTGTTCGAAAGCTGAAACGAACTTATAATCGGCATTTAACGAGAATTTTTTCAACTGTCAAAAAGACAAAACGGCGCTATATGGTCATTAGATGCCAATGTTATATTTGAATTTCTCAGAAACAACACGTTCTTAGTATTATTAGATTGCATTATTCTATAAAATACGTAGTCAGGTTTAACGTTTTGTATTACACCGATAATAATTTAAATAATATTTAAATTACCACTCACTCTTTCAACAATGTAAAATGATAAGCGGTACTTTGTTTTGCATTTTCCTCGCTGATGTGTCTATGGTTATAATAGGTTATAAGTTATAATTCAACCATTCCACATAATGTCTGCGGTAATGTCCTTATTTATTCTGTTTTCATAATACTCGCGCACGGCCTGTTTATACAATGTTAAATTAATTCACATAATTATTTTCGAAGGCAGGGAGATCCCTCATCTCGGATATTCCGTTATGTGTTTGTTCCTGCCAAATTCTTTAGTTTCATTCCGAAATATGTACAATCTAATTTTACATTTAATGGTATGGAGAACATAAATATGAGCCGTAGAAACGCTTCATTCTCACATGGAAAATATCAACCGTGCGCTGAACAAGGGTGCCGAAGGGATCTATGAAGCTACTTCACATTGAAATACCGGTAGAACAAGCTCAGTATTCCCACAAAATCTGTGCTCCAAATACTGCAAAGAGAATCTATCAAACGGACAGTCCGTTTCTGTAAAAGGCAAGTGTATGCTTTATGATTGACTGAGTTGAACTTGACCGTTAGCATTTCATCTGTCTGTAAATTTGTTTGTACGTTCCGTTTCGAAAATCTGCTGCATCTACTTTATTATTTAAGCAAACCTTAATTTGACTAAATAACCAACTTACCTTATGGTACGTACCTGACTGAAGAAAGTTTGAAAAAAGAATTTTTGTTGAGATAGTGACGTATCTTTGGACAAATTGTATAATTCTTTGTTTGAAAAAAGAATAATATTAGGTACATAAAATAAATGGTTTATTATTAAGTAGGTTGGTATTTAAGGTAGTACCTACTTACAAATCTTATGATTTGTGGGGAAAATTTTGCATGATTTATTAAATAAGAGAAAATTAGAAACATACTTTATTGGACCCGATGTTTACTAACTGTTCAGAGAACAACTGGTTTGTTGGGTAGGTAAAATACTTAAAAAAAAATCGTTAGTGCGACGGGCATAAGTCACTATATAAGCTTGTTTTCGTGAAATCACAAATAAGGAAGAGAATAAAAGAAAATATTATTTCAATATTCCGGCGTCAGGGGGCAGGAACCTGGTGCTTTCGAATAAGCTCAGGCTAATATCATAAACAAAATTACACTAAATGCGGCCATTTATTTGTTTGTCGGAAGCCGGAAGGCATGCTGTTTGACAAACAAAACGCCGAAAACAAAATCTATTGGATTCTTGGATGAAAAAATACAACCTATGTTTATTTTTCGATATTCTCGTTTGCCGGTAAAACAATATTACTCTCCCAGAATTGAAATTGTAATCATTATTGCTTTGTGTAAGTTAAATATATTTTGTTAATGACAAGGCTATTAAAAAATAAGGAAAAGGACGTATTCGTTGTTAGTTCTTAAAACATTATAATAGATTTTTGGTTGGATTTGTAGAAAGATTGAGATTAAAATCACGAGAAAGATTTTTGCGTTGTATATTTAACCTTTGAGGTTCAAGTCATATTTTAAATGGTTTTGATTTTAATAGCGAAACTTCAAAGATAAATTAAATAACAAAATTAACTTTTATGTTGCTTTTGTAAATAATAATAATATGACCTTTTGTTTTCAGTTCGGGGAAATAATTAAAACAAGAATCAGAGAACATTTTTATACCTGAAAGCTTTTAAAGAATGTCTGACTTTTGTTTGGATTACTAGTTTAAATCCAATAAAATAATAAAGGTTTACTGGTTTGCACTGAAATTGCGGTCTATCGTACAGTACATGTACGTAATACTCGGATTCAGAACCGATTTGAATTCTGCCTGTATTAATTTCATATTCCATTATATTTTCATGAAAAAAAGCTACAAACAGTTATGTCAAAAATCGTTTTGCACAAGTGGAGTGATTTGGTGTTATATGACCTATATTTAGTTGGTTAGATTATAACTCGATAGTAGTAAATTAAGGAATAAGGTACCGATTTTCAGTATGTTAAACGTTAAACAATAGTTCGAGCATACACGATATAAGTACACTAGCGAGCTTGGATAATGTGTGCTTTTTTACATTGGAAACTTGATCTTTAACTGGAAAACTTCAACACAAATACAAATAGGAAAGCAATCACAAGCAGTAGACACCATAATCAATCAGACAATTGTTTGCGACGAACACATTGATCGTAATAACATCATCCATCACTTCAAAAGGGATAGTACAAATAATAATGGATAATTTTTATTTGTATAGCTGCAAATGAAATAATACAGAATATTAATTAAAACGCCCCTTACTCGCTCTTGATTGATTGTGTTTTAAACTCATGCCCGTTTGGGAATAATGTATTGAATTGATATAATGTAAACAGAGAATATTCCACACTTTAAATTAATTGATCCCGTGAGCAATTGAATTGTATAATTTGATGTTAAATGTAGCAATTCAAAGTAAGAGTTAGAACTTGAGTTTCGATTGCGGTGTTTGTGTAACGGAAACATTACAGGTAACTACGAAATTACTCAGATGCAAATTAGGATATCAAAGTAAGTTGTTTCGAGATTTCACCATTTTGGAGAGAATAAGAAGTATTTGCTCGGGATTTATCGGTGGGTAACGTCTGCACAGACTGTCTCATCTTACTTTCCGTGCCAATAGTTTTGTCGATATGGAGGGTTATATTATTTGCTGTACAGAATCGAATAGAACTGGATATTGACATCGACATATTTCCTGTCGTACGGGAGAGGTTTGACAAAGAAATATTTCTGATTTCAGTAAGAATGTCGCCTTCCTTTGCACTTCACTTCACAGTGTATTATTATTCTATTTGTAAAATACGTAAAAGTGTAAAACAGTAAGAGTTATTTGAAAAAAATAATAATCTATGTGTACATCACTTTTGAGTTTAAAGCAAGCTTTATTTAACAATACTACAACTAATTGATGCATGTGTCCGAATAATTGGAATAAAAACTTAAATAAATAAATGCATGGCATAAATTAAATTTATTTTCACAAGGTTACAAATAATCAACAATTAACCAAACAAATAAAGAGATTTTGCATTTTTTCTTGCCGATATTTTTGTAATCTCTTCAAATTCATTGAGTTTATCCAAATTCATTATGAATCCATCTTTCCCACCGCCGAACAGGGCGATGGGTTGAGAGAGTCCAGCTGGAAAAATCACCAGAGCATCAGCCAAGACCCGGACAGTCTTCACTCCACAAACCCAGTCATCCCTGCGAACCACTTGGGATGACCTATGAGAGAGATGATGCTTATAATATATAGCAAATATACGAGAGGCGGCGCGGTTCCAGCCTACAAATTAATGTCAAGGATGATAATTAAATAAAAACCTAAGGCACTAATCTCTAGATTACTACCCAACCCTCATTCATTTTACCTTCTCAGAACTTTATCTCCTTCCTTTACTTAAAAAAGACCCTCCACACAGCATCCCAGTTCAATGTAGCTTTGTTCATCACATTTCCACGAAGAAGCTCTCGGGCTACAAAGTTCTCTCCAGGCGCAAAGCGAAGTCTCTACTTAAATAAGTATATGTATAAATATATTCATACAAGAAAATATGATCTTTCTTTTATGGGAAGCACGGAACGTGCTTGTATTCTGCGAAAATTAAAATGAATTTGAACAGGCGTACAGTATACAGAGTTCAAGTGTACGTGTTATGTAGGTGTGTATGAAATGTACCTAATTACTGGCGTAGTTTGGTTTATTTTAAGAGGTAACTATTTAAATAAGTTAGGTATATAACGATATAATAATCTACATATACTTTGTACCCTTAGTAGATTTAAAAAAAAGTTTAAATTATTGATATTTAATATACTCAATATTTATCACGCAAATCCCAATGATAGGTTATTGTTTCATAGTGCTTTCACACAAACGAATCGTTGGAAACCAGCAAACAAAATATTATTTGATATTTAACAAAAAATCAGTATTTAACACGTAAATCCCAATGACATGTCATCGATGAAATATTAACACTATTACCAGCAAACAAAATATTAATGTTTTGATATTTAACAAAAAATCAGTATTTAACACGTAAATCCCAATGACATGTCGTCGTTGAAATATTAACATTATTACCAGCAAACAAAATATTAATGTTTTGATATTTAACAAAAAATCAGTATTTAACACGTAAATCCCAATGACATCTCATCGTTGAAATATTAACATTATTACCAGCAAACAAAATATTAATGTTTTGATATTTAACAAAAAATCGGTATTTAACACATAAATCTCAATGACATGTCATCGTTGAAATGTTAACATTATTACCAGCAAACAAAATATTATTGTTTTGATATTTAACAAAATATCAGTATTTAACACGTAAATCCCAATATCGTTGAAATGTTAAAATTATTACCAGCAAACATAATATTATTGTTTTGTTTCTAATTAAAATGATAGGTAGGTACCTTTATTTCGTGTGTTTAGTTTGTATGGACCCTCCGAAAAGTTTTGTTATTTTAATATTCACGAAACAAAGAATTAAACATAAAATGTGTTTTGGAATAAAACGAGAAGAGATATTATATTTCTTACGTAAAACTAGTGGTTTCAAACCCAAGTTTAATGTTTTTTTTCTTGAATAAATAAAAACTACGGTAAAAACAATACAGCGTCTTGTTTATTTTTCCAAAACTGCAAAGCTAATAATAAATAAATGTTTATTTAATGAGACATATAAGATATAATGAGGAATTCAAATGATTTATGTATGTGAAAGCCTTAATAGGCGTGAAATAAATAAATAAAAAATAAAATAATATATCAAATTATTGGTAACCCGAGAATATTTGCCCGCATTTAAAAAATAAAATGAATAAATTTATAGATATATTTTTTACAGTAACTTCCCACAGGATGTCATCTTTGGAGATGCTGTGTGAAAGGTCTTTTTAAGGAAAGTAAGGAGAGAAAGTCCTGGGAAGGAAAAATTCAGGAGTGACGTACGTTTGGGGATTAAATCCGTGGGTCAGCGTGTCCAGGAGTGACGTACGTATGAATCCATATGACATCCATATGAATTCAGGAGGGGCGGATAAAAATCTGTGGGTCAGCGTGTCCAGGATTGACGTACGTATGAATCCATATGACGTCCATATGAATTCAGGAGGGGCGGATAAAAATCTGTGGGTCAGCGTGTCCAGGATTGACGTACGTATGAATCCATATGACGTCCATATGAATTCAGGAGGGGCGGATAGAAATCCGTGGGTCAGCGTGTCCAGGAGTGACATACGTATGAAACCATATGAAGTCCATATGAATTCAGGAGGGGCAAATAGAAATCCGTGGATCAGCGTTCCCAGGAGTGAAGTACATATAAATCCATATGACGTGCATATTAGTTAAGGAGAAGTGGATAGAAATCCGTGGGTCAGCGTGTCCAGGAGTGACGTTGTTATGAAAATAGTTAATTTAAACATAACAATTGTAATCAGGTACTGATTATCACTTCAATTATTGTCTATGGGTTTTTTTTGACGGCCACATATGAGCGCAACATAGGAGGAAAGGAATTATTCTTGCGGGTTTTGGCACTTACCCACAGGGCCCAGTTGGGCTCGGACTCTGTGGGAATGTCAAAGTGCCAAGTTGATAACGATTGTGAATTTTAAAAGTCGAGCGGAGCAAATGCTCGAATAATTTGATCCAGGCATCCGATCCTGAAACGCGGATTATTGCGTTCATGTGCAACATCGCGAGTAAATACGATTAATGCGCAATTTAAATCTGAACCCGGGACAGTGAAACGCGGTCAATGGACGGGGTGCGAGATTCCGTTTCAAGAGTAATCCTCAAAAAAGGGCGGCAATCCTCACTCGCTTCGCGCGTAATACCTGACAGGAGCAGGCAGTAATCGACAATTTATCGGATGGATATCATATTATTATATATTATACATATCATATATATGTTTTAATTTGGTAGGCGGGAGTCGAGCTGACGTCAACTGTGTACGACTATTGAGTCTGGAAAACTCCAGATTCGACGTAATGTGGGTGCGCGTCAATCTTGCCAGTACGGCAAGATTCTACGCATGTCTATACCGCTCACCGAACCATAACGAATCAGACACTTCCGAACTCTTCAAACATTTGAGCGATACTATTGATGATCTCTTGCCCCGCTACCCTTCGGCCGAGTTTATTGTTCTGGGGGACTTCAATGTTCATAACGAACCATGGTTAAAGTTCTCAGGCCCAACGGACTTGGCTGGCCGACAGGCGGAATCCTTTGCCATTTGCTACGGATTAGAGCAACTAGTTCAGGAGCTTACAAGGGTTCCTGATGTCCAGACTCACCGCTCTAATCTGTTAGACCTATTTTTAACTACTGTGCCACACGGTTATAAAATTGACGTCGCAGCGCCTCTGGGATCATCTGACCACTGCCTAGTGATGACATCAATCCCCGTTAACCTCAGATCAACCAATGAGAGGCTGAGGAGAAAAGTGTGGCACTATAGGTCAGCAGATTGGTTCGGTATGCGGGCCCATTTCAACGCTTTTCCGTGGTCAGCTGTTTGTTTTCGGACTTCGGACCCTTCAAGATGTGCCCAGGAGATTGGTGAAGTCTTCGAATCGGCAATGGATGGCTTCATACAATCGACTACTAAAGAAACTGGTGTGGGCTCAAAGCCGTGGTTCAGTCGACAATGCTCCGAAGCAGTTCGACGAAAAAACGCGGCTTACCGAGCCTACAACACATCTCAAACGCCCGAAAGCAGATCAGCATACAACAAATCGGCAAAGGAATGCAAGAAAATCATTAATAGGTCAAAATTCGAACACGACCTGCAGATCAGCAAAAAGCTGGCTGCCTGCCCGCATGGCAGCAGAGCATTTTGGTCGCTTGCGGGCTCAATAGGTCGGAATTTTTGCAAACCCAGCTTGCCACCTCTTACCAGACCTGACGGCTCACTAGCAAATACCGCCACCGAAAAGGCTTATTATTAGGCAAATACCGCCACTGTTTGCGGAAAACTCGACCCTCGATGACGGGGGTGCTGTTCCGCCGTCGGTTCCTCACTGCGGCTTCTTTATGAAAAAGCTGAGGATCCGGCATCGGGATGTACTCCACGTTATACGGGGGCTCGATGTTAACAAAGCTAGTGGACCTGATGGAATACCTGCCCTGGTATTGCAGAGATGTGCTGCGGAAATAGTTCCAGTTTTGACAAAGCTCTTCAAAATGTCCCTGAAGTGTGGCACTGTGCCCTCTGGTTGGAAAAAAGCGGTCATTCACCCTATTCCCAAGAAAGGTGACCGCTCCAACCCAGCCAACTACCACCCCATAGCGATCACATCAGTTCTGTCCAAAGTGATGGAACGTGTGATCAACGACAAACTGCTCACATACCTCGAGAAGAACAAAATTATCAACGATCGTCAATACGGATTCCGGCTGAACCGCTCGTGCGGTGATCTTCTCGCGTATGTGACGCATGTTTGGGGGCGGTGCCTGAAACGTCACGGTGAGACTCAAACGGTCGCACTAGACATATCCAAGGCCTTTGACCGGGTCTGGCACCGAGGACTTGTCAACAAATTGCCTTCTTACGGACTTCCCGCATCCCTGTGTACGTGGATTGCTGACTTTTTAAGGGATAGGTCGAATCAGGCGGTTGCTGACGGTTTCACCTCTTCCTTACACTCCATAAATGCTGGCGTCCCACAGGGATCGGTTCTGTCTCCGACTTTGTTTTTGTTGCACATCAATGACCTTTTGACATGTGCACCAATTCATTGTTACGTGGATGACAGTACAGTTCATGATAGCTTTTTGTTTGACAAGCCCCCAAAGGGCACACAAACTCCAACGGCTCGGAGGGCTTTGAAGCAGAGAATGGACGGTTATCTCGAGAGTATTTCCTCCTGGGGTAAAAATAATCTCGTAGAATTTATTGTTTCAAAGACCCAATCCTGTCTGATTACGTCTAAAAGGGATCCAAATGACAATCTTGTCTCCTTCAACGGAAGAAATCTTCCGAACAGGCCTTCCATTGATATGCTTGGTGTAACTATAAGTGACCAGCTCAGGTACGGGGGCTCCATTGAAGCCAGAGTAAAGTTGGCCTCTCAGAAGCTGGGCGTACTGTACAGGGCCCGCAGAAACTTTAATAGTACACAACTGCTGACCCTGTACAAATCGCAAGTGCGCCCTACTCTCGAATTTGGTAGCCATCTCTGGTCCGGAGCCCCTAAATACCTGAAAAAAACCCTTGACTCTGTGCAAAAACGGGCGGTCCGTTTGATAGATTCCTCAATCTTAACAAGCGGACTGCAATCTTTAGAGCACAGGTGTTGGGGACGGAAACGCACCGTCGCAACGCGGAATAATAGGATTTGAAAGGTTCGGAATGCCGACTTACCCTTTTCTTTTCTTCCATGGTTTTCAATCCTTCTTTGCGCTGGTTCACAACAATTCACAAATTTCACAATGCGCGAGCTCACGATGGCTTTGATTTTCGACACGGTCGATAAAGGGGGCTCCGTAATCAAACGATGTTGACAGGACGAATATTTTAACTCAACTAACGTCGGCATAGGAGAGGAGAGGAGGGGAGAGGTCGATAGGCCACAATAATTTTACAAAGGATATAAAGGTAGGTAGCACGATGCTAGGTGCCAACATTTCCGCCCACCTAATTTGAACGAATTAATAATTATGATACAAAATTTAATAAAAGGTAAATTTAAATATATACATAGGTAAATTGTTCATTCAAGTTGTATCCGTAATGCCTCGCAGAAAACAATTAAAAAAAAAATAACTTTTACTAAATTAAGTATAACTTTTCGAAGAATGGTTCCTGGACAATAACAAAAATTTTGGTTTTGAAAAATATTTAAAATTGCTAATAACTCCTTTGGTCTAGAATCTGAGTAAGAAACAAAACGAGAATTAGAGTATAGACATCTAAACAACAACAAAAAAAATATACATAGATCCCAATGGTAAATAAAATAAAAATAAAACACAACAAAACTGGAAAATGAAAACGTATTCTATTTTAGATGTATATCTTAAGATTTATCACTAATAATACTTTTATTCCTCCGGTAACGGGCAAAGCTTTATCACTGGTCGAACCAAGGAACCAGTTTGAGTTTTAACAGTAGCTACCCTAACTATTCCATCCTTACCGGGATGAACGTGGATAATTCGTCCTAATACCCACTTCATCGGTGGAAAACGATCGTCCTTTATTAACACTAATTGACCTAATTTAATGTTTGGATTAATTTTGCACCACTTTGATCGTTGTTGAAGCGTATTTAAATATTCTGAATGCCAACGTTTCCAGAAATGTTGCGACATCTTTTGGAGATGTTGCCACCTACTTAAACGATTAGACGTGGTGTCAAGAAAGTCATATTCAGGCAAACCTAGTAGGAATCCACCGATTAAAAAGTGGCCCGGGGTGAGTCCATTCACATCCTCGGGGTCTGAGCTCATTGAACACAAAGGGCGGGAGTTGAGGATGGCCTCAATTCTAGTGAGAACTGTCGCAAATTCTTCATAAGTTAGAACGGTCTCACCTATCACCCGTTTTAAATGGTATTTTACAGATTTTATCCCTGCCTCAAATAAGCCTCCGAAATGAGGACTTGCTGGAGGGTTAAAAGACCAAATAATGCCGCTCTGAATTAGATGATTAGATATAACATCACGCTGTGATGCCAAGAATTTATTTATACCGAGTAGGTACCGATTTGCACCGACGAAATTGGTTCCGTTATCGCTTATGATTTCAGAACATAACCCTTGACGATCTGTAAACCGGCTAAGGGCTGCAATAAATGCTTCAGAAGATAAATCAGACACGATCTCTAAATGAACTGCTTTCGTCGCCATACATACAAATAGACATAAATAACCCTTTGACGTTTTTGCTCCCCTACGTTTGTGATCTTTCAAGGTGAAAGGTCCTCCGAAATCTACACCAACTCGAGAAAAAGCACGGCTTTGTTGCACTCGAGAGGGAGGTAAATCACCCATTAGGGGAGGTAGCACCGACGATTTCATTTTATAGCAGACAATGCATTTCGACAGTTGTGAGCAAATTTTATTCCGTGCAGCCACTATCCAAAATTTACGCTGAATAGTGAATTGAAGGCTTCGTTGCCCAACATGAAGATATAGTTTGTGATAATAATCTATAATTAAATAAGCTAAATGACAGATTTTCGGAAGTAAGATCGGAAATTTACTTTCATATGACAAATTTGAATACTTGAGTCGACCGCCCACCCTGATAATACCGTGGCTATCAAGAAACGGTTTCAAGTTTTGAATTTGCGTCGAACATGGACTGCCATTTCGCATATTACGTATATCAACAGAAAAATACGTTTTCTGTTCAATGCGTACGATTTTCATAAGCGAATCATTTAATTCGCGAGAACTTAGATAAGTCGAGTTTGAATTTCCACTACCAGGACGTTTCTGACAATTATTTACGAAACGCATTATCCAAGCGACGACGCGTTGCAATTTATAAAATGAAGAATATTTAATAATAATCGAATTAGGTACTATTTGAGATGATACAAACGTTTTAAGGTTGCATGTTTTGAGTTCTGGTATTTCTCCGTCAGATTGATTGTACACAGCTGAACAAGGCCAGAGTGCTATTGGTTGGTGAAGCCATTTTGGTCCCGTAAACCACAAAGGGTGTGATATAATGTCTGCTGGGAAAAGCTCTCTTGAACCAGAATCGGCACAATTTTCCTCCGAGACAACATGCTTCCAAACAGCATTTGGTGTATTTTCCAGTATTTGTACAACCCTATTAGCGACAAATGTTTTCAATTAATATGGCGGCGTTTTTAGCCACGCTAGTACAATAGTCGAATCTGTAAATAGAAAAACGTTTTCTATTTGTTCGGCAAACTTTACAAATGACATAATATACTTTACAAGTTTTGTGAGAAGAACGGCCCCACATAATTCTAGTCGTGGAATTGACAGGGTTTTCAAAGGAGCGACCTTCGATTTTCCCATTAAGATGTGAGTGGTATTGCTACTACGCTCTAATAAATATACTACTGCAGAATAACCCAATTGTGAAGCGTCACAGAAACCTACGAGGAAAAGACGACTTGTCATCACCGTGTTGTAATATCTAGGAATATTCAATGTTCGAAGTAATGAAAGTTGACTTTCAAATTTACTCCACGTATTAAGAATATGTGGTGGAACATCACGATCGTCCCAATCGACACCTAACTTCCATAGTTCCTGTAATAGACATTTTGCGAAAAATGTCACTGGGGTGATGATCCCAAGTGGGTCGAATAAACGAGCTACCGTTGATAAAATTGTTCTTTTTGTGCATATCTTATTTGAAGGTAGATCGACCTTGTAGATAAAATTATCAGTCGTTGGACTCCACTGAATGCCTAATATTTTAACATTTTGATCAGTTCCGGCGTAATCAAAAGAATGACCATCTTGCTGGTGCTCTTGCGAAACGTGATCCAAAAGTGACGGTGTATTAGATTGCCATTTACTAAGTTCTAATTTCCCAAGATTTAACAATCCAATGATATCTTGTTTTAGTCTGAGGGCTGTGCTAATCGTTTCTGTCCCTGTTACCAAATCATCTACATAAAAATCATCGCATAGAACCTTGGCAGCGTCAGGATACTTTGATCCTTCATCTTGTGCTAGCTGGCGAAGGGTACGAATGGCCAAGAATGGTGAACTAGACAACCCGTACGTTACAGTTTGTAACTCGAAATCAATAACCGGTTCATTCTGAGATTCTCTCCACAAAATATTTTGGAATTTACGCTGAGATGGAATAATTAATATTTGCCTATACATCTTACAAATATCAGCTGTAAATACATACTTATGAAAACGAAAATTTAAAATCATACGTGGAATTTCAGTTTGCAATTTTGGACCGTTCAATAATAAGTCATTTAGAGATAAGTTATTTGGTTGTATCTCGTTATATCTTCGCATCTCACTAATCCTGGGCATTAGTGAGATGCGAAGACTAGGAGAAAAGATTGAGGAACGCATTGACTATATACTATTCCACAAAGGTGAAACAGCCGGCCAAAAAGGTGTAGGATTCATAATCAAACGGTCAATGAAACAATACATACAAGAACTAATTGGAATCTCTGATCGAATAGCCATTCTTAACATTGACATACCGGGATACCAAAAAGTATGGTCAATTATACAAATTTATGCTCCAACAGAACAAGCAACGAAAACAGAATTCAAACTTTTCTATAAAGAACTAACACAGACAATAACAAGGTATCAAAACAACCATATTATTCTAATGGGCGACATTAATGCTCAAGTCGGGGAGAAGCAATGCAAGGAAGAATATGTCTTGGGAAAGTTCGGTCAAGGTAGAAGAAGTCCACAAGGTGAGTTTCTGGTTGAATTCTTATTACAACACAACCTAACGCTCTTGAACAGTTTATATATGAAAAACCAAAAGAATAAGTGGACATGGATCTCCCCCGACGGCAACACCAAAAACGAAATTGACTACATAACATCAAACTATCCAAAAGCCTTCACGGATACGTCGGTTCTAACTAAATTCAACTTCAATACAGATCATCGAATGGTCAGAAGCAACATAAGAATAGAATTACCAAAGAAATCTAGAAAACATTTCGCTTCACTCACTACAAAACACCACAGCGATGAAAACTTAAAGGTAATAACACAATCTCTAATTAGATCAGCCGCAGAATTAACTACGAGTAACATTGATACTCATACAAAATATGGAAAGCTAGTAAATCTACTAACTAAATTAAAAGCTGAGACTAGCAATAGAAACAAGTACAAGCTAAGTGACACAACGCTGCAACTTATAAAAGAAAGAAAAAATCTACTTACAAAACATCCTAAAAAAGAGAACATAAAAACTATAACCAAACTAAGTAAGGAAATCAGAGAGAACATCAGGAAAGATAGGAAGACCAAGAGGCTGCAAACATTAGAAAAGCATATAGTGAAAACAGGAGGAGTGAAAAAAGCGCTTAAAGAATTGAAGGAATCAAATAAGGAATGGATACCAAAACTAAACAAAAAGGGGACTACTTCTTCAAATAGAAATAACATCAACGAAATAGCCACAAAATTTTACCAGGACCTCTATTCAAGCCCAGACGACAAACAAAAATACGATCAGAAGACAAACGTCATTAAAGAGCAGAAAAACGTTATAACCGAACCAAAAATACTTTCCAGAGAAGTAGAAAAAGCCATATTCAGTCAGAAGATGGAAAAAGCTCCAGGCCCAGACAAAGTGACAAACGAACTTCTTAAAGGCACCTTAAAAGAACTACTACCAATACTCACTTCAATATTCAACGAAATACTAACAACTGGTCTAATCCCTCCACAATGGAAAACATCAAACATTATTCTTATATTTAAAAAAGGACAAAATTAAGATATAGGGAACTACAGACCTATAAGTTTGATGTCAAATATCTACAAAGTATTTTCCAAGGTTATCCTGGAAAGAATAAGTAAAAAGTTAGACGAAAACCAACCACGGGAGCAAGCCGGCTTCAGACAAAAATACTCTACCCTGGACCACATACACACAGTGAAACAAATAGTAGAAAAATATAACGAGTATAACAAGAAAATATACATGGCATTCATCGATTACTCCAAAGCTTTCGACAGCATAAAACACACAGCTTTATGGGATAGTCTTAAACAGCAAGGGATACCTTTAATATACATCAATATTATAAAAAACATATACCTGAATTGCGAAGCGAGGATCCAACTAGAAACCTTGGGGAAAAAGTTCAAGATCAAGAGAGGAGTAAGACAAGGAGACCCTCTATCACCAAAATTATTCTCGGCTGCTCTAGAAAGTATCTTCCGCAAACTAGATTGGGAAAAATATGGTATCAACGTGCAAGGTGCAAAACTGAACCACCTAAGATTTGCAGACGACATAGTCCTATTCGAGGAAAACCCAACGCACCTAAATAAAATGATAGAATCACTAAACGAGGAAAGTGTGAAAGTCGGCTTATGCATGAACAAAGACAAAACAAAATTACTTACAAACTCTGATCTAGTAACTATAAAAATTGACAACCAACCACTCGAATATGTGTCAGAGTACATCTATCTTGGACAAATAATATCACACAAAGATCAAACCACTAAAGAAATCGAGCGAAGAGTAGCAAATGGATGGAAGAAATACTGGTCTTTGAAAGAAGTCTTGAAATCCAAGGAACTAAGTATGCAAATAAAAAGGAAAGTCTTCAACACGTGTATAATTCCAGTCATCACCTATGGATGCGAAACTTAGGCACTCACCAAACGCCACAGAGAAAAGTTGGAACGCTGCCAGAGAGCCATGGAGAGAAGTTTGACAGGAATAAGAAAACAGGAAAGAGTGAGATGTAGCAAAATAAGGGAGATAACTAATGTTGCCGATATAGTTACCCGAATAGACCAACAAAAATGGAGATGGACAGGTCATATGATCCGAGACCCACAAGAGAAATGGTGTAAAAATGTCACTGACTGGTATCCCAGAGATGGCAAGAGAAGTAGAGGACGTCAACACATGAGATGGGAAGACGACCTAAAACTCACGGCTGGACATCAATGGAGAAGAGTAGCGCGTGACAGGTCCCAATGGAAATTGTTAGAGGAGGCCTATGCCAAGAGGCAAACTGAGCTTCGGGATATATTATAACAAACAAAATATTTCTAATATTAATGTACCTAACAGAAGTTCAGAATAAAAGGCTTATTATTATTATTATTATTTGGTTGGGTTTTTGCCGACCCATCAAAAACCACACGTAGTTTTGTAGTTTTACTGTCAGGATTCAAAACACAATGATGAGGTAAATAGAATGCATCTAAATTCCGAGGTACCCGTGTCATGTGTTCCAGACCCTCATATTCTTGTATAAAATTTCCATAATTAATTGCTAACATGGGATCCCTTTTAAAACGAATTTCTAGTTTGTTCAATCGCGATTCCGCAAGTTTTAAGGAATTTTGAGAAGGCATAATTTCAGATTTTGTTAATAATGGTACAACATATCTACCATCACATTCTCGATAGTGATTCGAAGCGTAGATTGTTTCGGCTAATTCGTCGTCCGGATTACTCGTCACAATTGAAGGTGTTTCTTCAATTTCCCAAAATTTTCTAAGAGTATTGCTTAACGAATTTGTTTCAACAAATAAAGACGAAGGCGTTTGAAATGACGAATTTTCCATCTTCCCTATTATAATGTAACCGAATACACTGTTTACAGCACATGGAGAGCCGCGAATTATTTCATGGCCACTATTAAATATATCCAAGTATACGTCAGCTCCTAACAAAAGGTCTATTTTGCCCGACATGTAATATGATTCATCAGCTAATTTTAAATTTTTAAATTGTGACGTTCCACTCGATGGTAAATCATATGACGGATGATTAGAAGTGATTTCTGTAATCACGACAGTTTGACATTGAAGAATAGGCCCTTTTTTATTTCGAGGTTTTATAAAACATTTTGTTTTTCCATGACAAGAATTTATACTAGAATTTCCTAAACCGTTCAGTGAAATACGATGTTTTTTAATTGACAAAGCCAAGAGCTGAGCACATCTTTCCGTAATCAGAGAGACTTGACTCCCACAATCCACGACGGCGCGGATAGGTATATAATCATTATATTGATTTCGGACCTCAAGTTGTACAGTTCAGCCTAACAAAACGGTAGAAACGCTCGGAATCGTTGTTGCGGCCAGGGTTGCACTTGAATTATTAAATTCATTTTCGCCCGATGGTTCGGCGGCAATGTGCAACATTGAATGGTGTTTTTTATTACAAACCTGGCATGTGAATTTTGATACACAATCTTTTACACGGTGTTGTTTCAAACAATTGAAACAACGGTTCAAAGTTTTTATTTTGACCCTCCTTTAATGGGGACTTAAAGATGTAAAAGATGCACATTTGTAAATAAAATGTGCACCTTTACATAATGGACAATGAAGGTTATTATCATTCTTATTGGCAGATAACAACGTTTTAAACGAACCTTTTTTTCTCTTATGTAGTATGTGGAGATAACATTTCTAAAATACGCGTTTGATTTATCAGAAACTCGAAAATTGAATCCAATTATGGAATCTCTTCACCGGGCAATTTGGATTCAAATTGACGTTTAGTTGTCAGATCCATCGATCGTATCATAATATGACCAACAAATTTATCAAAGATATTTTCTATCTTCATCGCCTTTATAGCGGCGCAATTCTCTTGAACCGTACTGAGTAACCGCGCTATACCTGACGCAGACCCGTTTTGTAATATTTTGAAATTAAGAATTTCATCAACATAATGCGTGAAAAGAATTCTAGAATTTTGGTATTGATTTACCAGAATATTCCAGGCAATGTCATAATTCTCTTCGATAAGAGGCAATGATTGTATAAGTGCCAGTGCCGGCCCTGTAATTACTGATAAAAGATAATGGTATTTTTCTACATTAGTATATGCATTGCTGTCATGTATAAGACTTTTAAATAATGAATGAAATGAGCACCAACTTTTAATGCTACTATCAAAAGTGGGCAGCTTTATCACTGGTGCACGAATCACCGAATTACTTGCCGTTTTAGGAATTGAATTTTGATTATTACTAGTGATAACGCTTTTCATTTGCATGATCTCGAAATACATTGAATCAACATTATTCGCAATGTTTCCTAGTTCTGACATTTCTGTAATCTTGTCTAATGACAGTAATTGTTCCTCAATCTCGTTTTGAAATGATTCAAATTCTTGTAACCAATCTTTTAACTTTTCACATCTAGCAAGAAACGTATCTTTTTTCTTACTATCATCATAAGTGCTCGCTATGAGCTCTTGCGTGATACGAATACGAGATACTATTCGCTCACGTCGGGATTGCAACAAAAGTACTTTTTTCTCAGCCATTGTATTGAGAAATTAATCTGCACAAAAATGCCGAGTACAACAATTTATTTTAAATGTTAGCAAATTTGTCACCAGTTAAGTATTTTTTACTACCTACAGGCAATTTTCGCTAACAGCACGGCTGACGCGAATTTTACACATAGATCAACTTTTATGAACAATTTAACCTTGAAATAATTAAATTAACCACAATTTTTTCAATTAAAATAAATTATCAGGCTCGAATGACCAATGTTGGGGACGGAAACGCACCGTCGCAACGCGGAATAATAGGATTTGAAAGGTTCGGAATGCCGACTTACCCTTTTTTATTCTTCCACGGTTTTCAATCCTTCTTTGCGCTGGTTCACAACAATTCACAAATTTCACAATGCGCGAGCTCACGATGGCTTTGATTTTCGACACGGTCGATAAAGGGGGCTCCGTAATCAAACGATGTTGACAGGACGAATATTTTAACTCAACTAATGTCGGCATAGGAGAGGAGAGGAGGGGAGAGGTCGATAGGCCACAATAATTTTACAAAGGATATAAAGGTAGGTAGCACGATGCTAGGTGCCAATAACAGGCGTCAGGTAGGTATGCTGTCCTTGTTCTATCGGTATTACAATGGAAGATGCTCTGAGGAACTAGCGTCATTGATCCCTTCGGCACCGGTGCATAGTCGGGATACACGCCAAACGCGCGCCCAACATTTGGACACGGTTGACATTTGTCACATGAGAACGGATCGCTTCTACGATTCGTTCTTAAGTTCAATAGCTCGGCTGTGGAACGAACTGCCGGCCTCTGTGTTTCCTCCCTCCTACAACATGGGACTCTTCAAGACCCATGTTCACTCCTTCCTCTCCACAAAAAGACCCTCCACACAGCATCCCCAAAGATGACAAAGGCCTTTAGGGAAATTATTTTCTTCAGGGCCTCCTGTGTGGAGTTAATATATAAAAAAAAGAAATATATATTTGCGAGCGGAATCGCCTATTTCCCGCCTTACCACACACGCCTTGCGGTCTTCGCGAATACTCGGACGGATGGTAACCGGAGGCCATTGCAGAGGAACTGATAGTCCCTGGGCTGGGACTGAGCGAGAGACGGAGCTGGCGGGCTGCTCGCCCGCGCTGAAGCAGTCGCGGACCCTTGAAGGAAGGCGTCTCCATCCATCCACAGCATAGCTAGTTAGATAGGGTTTTGGTATACGGTCTGTGATGGGGGGGTAAGTTTTATATAATATCTTTTCTGTAAAAACCACTTATGAATGAAATAGAGGTTATTGGTCCTATTTAAGAAAATGGCTTTCATTAATACTCATCAGATCTGCTTGCGAATAAGCACCCTATGCCCATCCCTGAGGGAGGGTTTCATGTGTCTACCACAGCGCTCGGCATACTTTGTCACTCAAAGTTTGGCGTCCTAAGTTTCCTACGGAAACAAAGCTGACCACTGTGTTGGTTGTAAATCACTATGTAAGTACCCACGTATCAACTTACGTATGAATCCATCCCTTCCACTGGGGTGCAATACGTTAGATCGAGAGAGCCCACCCTGTGAGGTCAAAGGGTCTCCCTAAATCGGCCTCTCCCGATCCGGCTCGCCACGTAGTCGGTCGGCAGATGCATCCGCCATCAAGACCTATACAAACCTCACCGGCATTAATACGGGACCCCCCGCTAAGTCCCATAACGTTGCGAATCACTTATTCTATATCAGAAGTATTGGTTACCCGGTGAATGGTTTCCGGGGCAGCGGTACCTTTACACGCTTTCCAAATTGAATTAACAGTCAGATTTGAAGTTATATTAGCAAACTAAGTCTTTTCCATTTTTTAACATAATTGGTAGATGCAAAGTAATATCTACGTAATGAAAATTATAAGCAATATTTTAATGGTCGGAATAGAACAAGTTGTTAATAATACTAATGATTTTATGTTACATCCCATTTAAAGCATGAATTTAGTAGAATTTCTGTATTATTATTAAGTATTTGTGTTAATTAGGCGATAATTCACTCGTAATGAGCATTGAACCATTTCGAAAGCGAACGGTAATTAGAGTAAGTAGATTTACAGTAGGTACATAACTAGAAATTAATAGTAATGTCTTCTTTCAGAATGATTTTAATCCTGTCCCCAATCTAATTAATCAACTGACGAGAGAGATAATTGGGAGAAAGGGCAAGTTAGCCCTCAAAAAGGTACATTTTATTTTATTGACTTATTATTAAAAACTTTTGTCAGCTGTAATTTGTTAATGTTTTAAATTAATTATATTTCATTTGCCCTCTAAAACGATTGCCTTAAATTAATTTTTTAATTTTAAAATCATAGATATGTGATAATAATGATCACAATACCCTAATATACCTTGTATTTTTAAAACTGTTCCAATTACAAGAAAAAAAACTCAATAAGAACCTTAAATAAGATTTAAATTTAATTTAAGTTGGATATCATATTAAAAAATACTCATTCCTTAGTTGTGACTCTGTAATTCCGGTTCGATGAACTGCAGAAATTTGATTTGATTCGATATTCAAAATTGGAACTGGTTAAAATAATTACTTAATAATTCCATTCTTGAAATCTATCTTTTATTTAAATTTTTATCAGGTGTTAGATTTTTCAAGTTTATTAACGGTGTTCATTTGATCTGATTGGTCAGTTTCTGATTGCTAAATTGTCAATGTTTGTTTTTGAAAGGCAATGATTCCGAGGCTAAAATTTTTGTTGTAAATACTTTCAGCTTCACAAATCCTACAATTATAATATTGATTTTCAGAGGTCTGCGCTAGCATGATATAATGATGTAATACATATTTATGATATGGTGCAAAGTAACGAGACACAGATTGTCTCCTGCCCGATATTTATTGGACAAATTTAATATAATAGGTTCGTGATACTGGGTCTTTGATCTTCACGAAAATTCACGGGAAAATAATAGGAAAATTGAACCAAACGCGCCAACCACCGATGTAGGAAGGTCGTCAAAACGTCACTTTTTAAGAGAAGTCATTACATAAAATTGTGTTATCTCCCGTTACGTTCGCCAGTGAGTAAAAGTTTATTGTTGCCAGGGTTGAATATGAAGAAAACTCGGTGAAAGTATTTGAAATAGTACCTAAACTATTCTCACACCGCGTGCAATAAAGATGCTATTTTCGCTGAAGGTTGGCTAGGTACTAGGTAGGTTGGTAAAATTGTCCCACGGACAATAATTTAGGTGTGTTTGAGTGGCTTATTTATGGGTGTGTTCATAGAATGTCCCCCAAAAATCTACCGAGCAAGGAATTAAGTATGAGCTGGAATAGGTGAGGGTTTGTAATAAGAAGTATGAAATTAATCTTATTATATACTAGCTGTACTGTCTAGCTAGTCTGTCTATCCAGATAGAGCAACAATGCGAAGCGCTGTTTTTTTTAAACGTGTTTGTCCAAAATATACTGCTGTTTTTAAAAAAAAGTTTTTACCTGTCACAGGTGACATCTATATAAAATAGGTATATAAAAATGCACGCGTATTTAAATGGAATGTTGTGTCAAAATTTCAACGCAATCGGAGAAGAACTTTCGGAGATTTAAGATTTTGAACAAACGAACATTTACATTTTTATTTACTGAGTATTAGATCATGCATGGTAGCCGATGATAAACACTAAATTAAAAGATCGAAATTTCCCTCCGAAAGTCTTTAAAATATTTTCGGATTATCTAAACGATTGATTTTTAATAGTGAATTACAGAATGAAATGTCTCCATTTTTCGAAGACTTGATATGGGCTGTCCACAGGGCTCGATTGATGGCCCATACCTGTTGTTACGTAATACAGTCTCCCTATTGTTAAATAGGGCATGGTTGCCCCAACTTCCCCTCACCGCGTGTGTCGAACACGCCGCCAGATGGTCAAAATACGTGACCGGCACAGACCACACGCAGCGCCGCGGCCACAAGCTAATCGCCTCGCCGCGCTCCGACAGTCTAGCTCCGACCTCGGCCTTGACCGCATGGTCGCTCGCGGAAACGATCTACCCGCCAATGACTTGCATAAATTACGCAATAACGAACGCGATCTCGTAACAGTTTCCAAACTAGAGGCATTTCGCTAATCGACTTACAATCATGTTTACTATTACGGCTCGAGCTAACTCAATGGAGTCCCGTTCCCGTGTAAAACCCCGAGTGCATATCTCTGCCTCAACTGTCCCGCCGCCTGTGAGCGCGGGAACGTCTGGCTCAACATGATGCCCTATACCACTCCTCAAGACGAATCGTAAGCTTTCAACCTATCCCCTTTTCTTGTGTTCAATTCTCGTAAATTCATGTAGAATCCACGCTTGATCCGGTCGTCATAAATTAGTAGAGAGAGTTAGTAGGGAGATCTATGTCAACCTGTATTTCTCGAGACATTTAATATACCTTGTGCCTTACTACCCATGTGTTATTATTATGTGATAAACCTACCCTTTGACCTCCTAACCGATGGACGAGCCTGATGACCAAAGAAGCTGCCCGCCCCTGATAGTACACGAGTCGCCTGCTCTACCATTTTATCTGAGCTTAGCCAATTTAATAACCAGGTTCGATTCCCGGTTTAACCATATGTTAGCACTGGCGCAACGTGGGTTTTTTTTGGTAATTAATCGTCCATCGGGAGGTCAAATTGGAAATAATCTTGTACTCCTTCACTCTGTTTTCATGCCTTGTTTTGTATTAACCTTTGAATAACAATGTTTTCTTCCAATAAATCATAGCTGTTCTACAAACCATAGCGTCAAATCTAAAACAACTGTGTCACATTAAAGCCATTCGGTGTTAAATTACAAGTTTTACGAATCGTCACTCGACAAATTTTAAGTACCGGTATTCTATCACAAAGTGCGCAATCAACGTGTACTTCTTTTCGGACATCTCAAACATCACATAGTGATCCAAAACCACAATGGTTTACTTTCCAAGTGCAACTATTAGAGAGAATGAGCCACAATAAAAATACAATTCAACAGTTTCAAATCTTGTTCATGATACAAAATAAATTCCTTGTTAGTGGAGCCATAAGCCAGCATCGTTCTGCAAAATACATAGACAAGGAAAACTAACGCCCTTCTGTCATTTGATAATTCCGCTTTATATGTAATAAAGGTGGGTAGAGTATCCTTTTTGAAAGAAAAGTCTTGAAAGCCGACTTACCCTTTACATATAATTGAGATTCGCGATTGACGTAAACCCGGACTCTCGGCGCTTCTCCGCAATGGCCTGTCGATTGTCCAAGGGAAAGGGAATTTTACGAGTAAATAACCAAACACTGGTTCTGCTTAAATTCAGACAATTTGTCACGAATCACAAACAAACCCTCCAATAATTGTTGAAAAAACAAACAATACTCTCTCGAAATCTGCACTTTGAATTTTTGTTTTTTTCGGAAGAAATTTTTTTCAAAAATTTTCTTCACTAGGACTTTGAATTTTTTTCGGAAATTTTTTTCAAAACGCACAATCTCAGGGACTTTTCCACTAAAATTGCAAGGAAACCCCTGGCCGTTTTGTTTTCACAAATCAAAGACTTGGAAATTTTTTTCAAAAATTTTCTTCACTCATCTAGGACTTTGAAATTTTTCGGAAATTTTTTTCAAAACACACAATCTCAGGGACTTTTCCACTAAAATTGCAAGGAAACCCCTGGCCGTTTTGTTTTCACAAATCAAAGACTTGGAAATTTTTTTTCAAAAATTTTCTTCACTCATCTAGGACTTTGAAATTTTTCGGAAATTTTTTTCAAAACACACAATCTCAGGGACTTTTCCATCAAAAACACAAGGAAACCGCTGGCCATTTTTTTTCCATAATTGAAACTTTGAAAATTTTTAAGAAATTTTCCAAAAAAACGCACATCTCAGGGACTTTTCCATCAAAAACACAAGGAAACCGCTGGCCATTTTTTTTCCATAATTGAAACTTTGAAAATTTTTCGGAAATTTTTCAAAAACGCACAATCTTAGGGACTTTTCCATCAAAAACACAAGGAAACCGCTGGCCATTTTTTTTTCCATAATTGGAACCTTGGAAATTTTTCGGAAATTTTTCAAAAACGCACAATCTCAGGGACTTTTCCATCAAAAACACAAGGAAACCGCTGGCCATTTTTTTTTCCATACTGGGACTTTGAAAAATTTCACAAAATTCTCCACCAACCATCACAAGCAAACCCCTGGTATTTTTTTTTGAAAAACAACCAGCCACACACTCAGACAATTCTTTTTCTTCTCACAAAGTCTAAATCAACTTCCACAAAATGAATCCTCGAAACAACACCTTAGGCATAATAGCCAACATCTGCTCTCAAAGTACTCAAAGCTTAGAAAAGGAATTAAAAGACAGGAATATTTCTCCTTTCAACAAAACCAAAAACGTCCTGATTAAGTACGCAACATTCTACAACAGGAAATATATTAGGAGACTGCAATTTCAACCCGGCAGCACAACAATTGCTGACACAAACAGACACAATCTACGCAGGAAACATGTCACCTTTAAGGAAAACGACACAGTTTGGAGACGCAACAACACACTCTCACAAGGTGCTTTGTACTTCTCTGCAAAACTGGCTCCTCGCTTTGTTAAAGCAAAAGTGCTGAGAAAAATCTCAGATGTAGTGTATACCCTATCGGACGCCTCTGGTAAACACATCGGTAACTACCACGTGAAAGATATTGTCAAACTAGGAAGCGTGGACACATTGGACATCACCTTCACTAGGTCACACACACATAGCTAACAAACTTTTGGCTCTACCTTTGTCCCACGAGATTTGGCCCTCGTGCAGACAAACAGCATGTCTTATCGCGTTAGTTTCATATAAAAACTCGCATTTCGACCTCTGCAAGGTAACCTTCTCATTTTTTCTAAAAACACAGAAGTGTCAACTGTGGCTTTTAATCATTTCCCACCCATACATGTACTACTATGCTCTTTTGTATAAACCTTTTGTTATTTCTGTTTCTTTGTCACACCTCACCGTGTATTGTATATAAATTGTACTCATATTTTGTACGTATTCTTCTCTGGAACTGATCATTCTAGTCAAGAGACTTTTCTGCTTCCCAAACGATTGATGCTCCCGGAGTCATGACCCTGGACATTAGTTGTTAGTCGTCACCATTCTGACACTTACGACACTAAATATAACTATTTTTTGTCATAACTACCACAAAAGTCACGTACAACATTGTATGTAAATGTTTTTTTAACTCCCTCATGTTCTCTGTTATTCACATTGTTTTTCACATTGTTCTTTCACATTTGTTCGTCACATTTGTTCCAATGGGTTCCATCGTACTTATAACAATGACCCTTTGCAACATACACCCAATTGAGGTGAATTTTTCTACCCCTGTAACTTGTAATCATAATGCGTGTGTAAATTCCAGTTTGGTATCGTCATTTGATTCAAGTTTACATAGGTGTAACAAATAAAAGTTACAATTACCTTTTTTTTAAAGTTTTTTCAGTTTTGTCTAAAAAATTGAATGGCGCTCAACATTCCCATTTGCTCTAATTTGTTGTTTTTTCAGAATTTGATATTGACACGTCAATTCTGAAAAAAGGTTGTTGTAAAGGAGAACAAACGCCGTTTTGTCCTCCTCATCAATAACAATGTATCATACATAACACCTTTCGGTCACATTGAGTATGTAAAATCTTAAGATCTCAACTTTCTGACCCCAATTCGTTATATTATGTACTATATTTTGACTTAAATGACATTAATTTGCCTTGTCAAATACACCGAGCCAGGTCACTTATATTAAGTCATCCTGTGTCTCTAGCAGTGGCGGCCAGCTAATATGTGCTCCCGAGCGCCGAACAACCAACAAGATTTCCGACATGGCTAATCACAATACGAAACTCGGTTCGATTATAATATCTCATTCAAAAGGTACCTACTTATTAAGCGCGCTTAACTTGCAGACCGACTTTGACTTGTGCCTATGTTCGTAGCAGTTCGTTTTCGATTGCGATCCAAAATTTAACTGCTTTGTCGCATATTCTGTGGAACAGTCGAAAGCGTGGGTCCATACCATTACATACTATTCTTTGCAAATAATACCATATCAAGAACGGCGTTCGGAGTTTTACCACCACATCAGAAGGAACGGATTATTCAGTAGAAAGTTAAACTAAAACGCGTATGTTTGATATTATTGTCGATATCGTTGTTTCAATTTACCATCTGCTATTTTTCAGCGAATGTTACGCTTCTTCGATACAAGCATTCAGGATAAAACTTGTCATTAAGAGATGAGTGATGGTCAGATTACTTATTATCAGTTCAGTCAGTACTCGCCGTTGCCAGGCATTGTCTCTTGAATTTAAAACTTTTCTTACTCTGAGAAAGTTTTGTAGTTTAATTGCAGGTTATATCGATCTTGTATATCAATTGTTAATAAGGCATATCAATTGCATGTTATACTAATTTATGATTACTTTTGTGTTTGTTCAACGTATAAATTAAGAATGAGTTTGAATGTGGAATACATTAAGAATAATAGGTCGAGTTTTGAAAACAAAGTGATAATAAAAAAATGCCGGTCCACCTAAAACCTGAACTGATAATAAAATAAGAGTGCAAATCTGGATCGAAGAAGTTTACTCGATCATTTAACAAAACAATGTATAACAAAGCTTGTAGCTCTGTGCATGTGATCAATTGAATAGTTTATTTTGTTTTACGTGTTTAATTTACGATGTTGATTCAGTTTGGACAATCAGCGGTGTTACTGATGTAACTCACCTTTCTGAAAAAACCAAAAAACATAATTCTTATCATTTACATTTACAAAAAGTTTTGAGCTTAAAGGTTTTAGGAAAAGTTGACATCAGAATGCAATTGGATTCAGGCTACCGTGCCTAAGGTAAACACCATAATGAGCTATTTAATAAAAATCGATACAGGTCAAATTTCCCAGAACATGATTTCAATGTGACGCTTAAAACGTATGACTTCCTAAATAAAGTTCAGTACCTAAAAGGTAAACTCTGTGCAATTTACGCCCGCGACAATTTTTCAAAAGCTAACGGCGCTTTATCAATTTTACAACTTTTTTATAGTACTTGTTTATTAGAAGACTTTCCCGAGACTGTGAAATTACTAAAACTTTTGTGCACCATTCGTGACCTTTGGAATGACCTCAGTTGAAAGCTAAAGATGTTTCTCAACGTTAAAAAGAATAAAATCTTTTAACACGTTGAGCCAGGAGGACAGACTGAACGCACTATCAGTGTTAAGCATTGATAGAGGTCTTTGCTAAACAAAATGAACAGAGAATAGAACTTCTTTATAAATAGGTATGTACCTTTATTTAATTTATTTTATGACTTAATGTTGTAATCCGGTGAACCCCCACATATTTTGACCACCGGCCGCCACTGGTCTCTAGGTGCCTCTTGTATCAATTTGTATCATAAAGTTCACAACATTCGTGTTTGTGGCAATTTTGGCAACACCAAGTGTGTTCCCCGTTTTGTGTTTGGTCATTTTAAGTAAGTAAAACCCTAAAAGGTCTTAAATAAACCACTACAAACCTTTTTTGTAAGCAAAGAGTAAGTAAAACCAATTAGGTCTCTTTTGCTATATGTGTGTCTTGTTTAAGACATCCTTATAGGCATATGTTTTGTATTATTGCCAACTTAAAGCATAAACCCAACCAAGGGTTATGCCGTCTCAACATATTGTAAGCAAAGAGTTAGTAAAACCAAATAGGTCTCTTCTGCTATACTGTGTGTCTTGTGTAAGACATCCTTAGGCATATGTCTTGTATTATTGCCAACTAAACGCATAAACCCAACCAAAGGTTATGCCATCGTCATTTTTGATAATACCAATAGCCACTACTTTATTGTTTTTGACATTGTGTATGTATCTTTTTTCCGGTATTGAAATGGTACTTTTTTATTATTGAACGTTGATATGTTATTTTCATGATACATGAGAATGTTACAATATCCACCATGAGACGAGGGATCGTTATAAAATCTAACACTATACATGAGAATGTTATAATATCTACCGTGATACGAGAAGTTCGTTATAATTACTTTTTTACTGGCTCACATACACTGTGGCCAAAGAGATAATTTGTTCCATAAATGGTTATAAATATCTATGTTGTACCGTCCTTTCAATACTAGGGTTCTTTCGTAATTCGTTCAATTTCTACATGAGACGTGGAAACGTTATAATATTTACCATGATTCCTGCGAACGATACAATATCTTGTTGTTGTTTTCTTTAAATAAGTTGACACTATGTACTTGTTCTACCAGACGTAGATCATTTTACCCTGACTTGTCGCCCTTAATTGGGACCCTTTTGTATTACTCATGACACTGAGGGAAATGTCCTTCACTGTAGTGAGAATTTTTTGTTCTCTTCAAACAAACATGAAGCTGTGCATTCAGCAATTTTTTTACGCTAACTGATACCTGTGGACTTCTTGTCAAGCGGACCCAAGAACCATCCACTATCCATTGACCATGGACTAGCCATCAGCTTCACTGTTGGTTATGAGGTATCGTGTCGTGGGAGTTAATTGAGACAGTGACACAAAACCACCTAACTCGTTGTCTGGGAGACGAATAAGAAAAACTCCCAGGTTTGTGAAGCTTGAGCAAGGGTCTGTCATGTTCTCACAAACTGTAGAAGATTAAAAACGACCCCTAATCTTTCACCAAATACACGTGAAAGATTAGATTGTTATTACTGTGTATTTTCCTTCACCTTTTCATCAAATTCATGTATATGTGTAAAGAGTTAGGAAATTTGCTGGTTGATATATTTCGTTCTCACATGGAGATCGAATTGAGAATTAGCTCAGTCACTATCAATTTTCGCTGCTCAAACCCTCCATCCTTCACCCTTCCATCAAACTCATGTATATTTGTAAAGAGCTAAGAAATCTGCTGGTTGACCACATTTCGTTCTCTGAAAAAGATCGAACGGAGAATCAGCTCCATCACCAGCAGACCTTCTCGCTCAACGCCATTTTTTCCTCATCCCTCATTATTCTTGAGGTTAATTTCATGAATCTGGAAGGTGTACCCTACGCACATAGCGTATCGTCTGTCTTTAAGACAATCTTTATCCATGAAATCTGTTTCAAAAACTTCCTCTTCACCCCATTCCTAGGTAATCAACACATTTCTTGTAATTTTGAAAGTCGTAAGTTGTTATCGCTCAAGCGCTAACACCGGCCATGGAAGGCCAACTTCTTTCAGAAACTTGGTGTTACTACGGCACAACCACCTACCTGTACCTTGTAAATCAAATAGGTAACCTCACGCCAGTCGTGATAGTTTTTTTGTCTCCCCAATCTCGGGACACTCATGGTATAGTCAGCATAATAGATCTCTCTCTACTCTCTCCTCTCTAACCAACAACGTTTTTTGTCTTTTTGTCTTTTCTCTTGAACACAATTTGTTTCTCTCCAAACGTTTTTTCATCATTGGTCTACCAGGCAGGTAAACTTCAAGAATTTTGACTATAATAATAACCTGTCCCCGGATTAAAAAGAAGACCAGCAGCCCTCCTCATCACCTGCAAGCTGAGCTTCACTTCTTTGCCGCCTTCACTTCCATCACTCACTTCTCTCCAATCTCTGCGTACCAAAAAACACCCGACCGCACCCAAATTAGGTGTGAGTCGTGCGTGCAGTAGCAAATCAAGTTGTCTCATCATTCAAACCACATTCAAAAGAACCAACCTCAGAGCATGCCAGCTCAAGGTTAGTTATGTTCCTGCAATCAACTACCTGCCGTTTGTACAAATCAACCATTTGCCGTTGTGCAACCAACCACTTGCCGTTGTGCAATCAACTATTTGCCGTTGTGCAATCAACCACTTGCCATTGTGCAATCAACTACCTGCCGGTTGTACAAATCAACCACTTGCCATTGTGCAATCAACTACCTACCGTTTGTACAAATCAACTACTTGCCATTTGTACAGATCAACTACTTGCCGTCGTACAATCAACTACGGGCCATTGTACAAATCAACCACTTGCCGATGCGCAAACTCAACATAATAGCCATCACACGCATCAATCATCAATCAACTTACTGGTATTACTCCATGTCTTTACCAACTTCATTTCACCTTGACAACCACTGCCCCACCACATCAGCATAATGGAATTCACGCTGGTACAACATCAGAACCCGGACACTTCCGGCCCTCAGCATCACCATCTCTCAACCACAACCAAGAAGCACAGTTCAATTTCTATGGCCCTAGTGATACTTGAGTGCAATCTCAAATGGGTCAAGTTACAGTGAAAGTGTAACTTAAATAACTTCAGTGAAATTACGTCTACTTGGTACTCAACGAACACTACGCTCTTCAAACTTAGCTTACAGACCAATGAAATTTTAGAGTCAGGTTGTTGTCTTTTCATCACTGCATAACCTTGTATGTTTGTCTTTTCATCACTGCATAACCTTGTATGTTTGTCTTTTCATCACTGCATAACCTTGTATGTTTGTCTTTTCATCACTGCATAACCTTGTATGTTTGTCTTTTCATCACTGCATAACCTTGTATGTTTGTCTTTTCATCACTGCATAACCTTGTATGTTTGTCTTTTCATCACTGCATAACCTTGTATGTTTGTCTTTTCATCACTGCATAACCTTGTATGTTGTCTTTTCACCATTGCATAACCATGTACTCTTTCTTCTTTGTTTTTTTGTAAATCAACTTTTTTTCTCTCTCTACTCACCTCACGACAAGATGAAGAGGATTTTTAGCGCCTAAAGCTTCATTACCACGTCGCCTTTTACTGGCGGAGGGGGAATGTGTTACGTAATACAGTCTCCCTATTGTTAAATAGGGCATGGTTGCCCCAACTTCCCCTCACCGCGTGTGTCGAACACGCCGCCAGATGGTCAAAATACGTGACCGGCACAGACCACACGCAGCGCCGCGGCCACAAGCTAATCGCCTCGCCGCGCTCCGACAGTCTAGCTCCGACCTCGGCCTTGACCGCATGGTCGCTCGCGGAAACGATCTACCCGCCAATGACTTGCATAAATTACGCAATAACGAACGCGATCTCGTAACAGTTTCCAAACTAGAGGCATTTCGCTAATCGACTTACAATCATGTTTACTATTACGGCTCGAGCTAACTCAATGGAGTCCCGTTCCCGTGTAAAACCCCGAGTGCATATCTCTGCCTCAACTGTCCCGCCGCCTGTGAGCGCGGGAACGTCTGGCTCAACATGATGCCCCATACCACTCCTCAAGACGAATCGTAAGCTTTCAACCTATCCCCTTTTCTTGTGTTCAATTCTCGTAAATTCATGTAGAATCCACGCTTGATCCGGTCGTCATAAATTAGTAGAGAGAGTTAGTAGGGAGATCTATGTCAACCTGTATTTCTCGAGACATTTAATATACCTTGTGCCTTACTACCCATGTGTTATTATTATGTGATAAACCTACCCTTTGACCTCCTAACCGATGGACGAGCCTGATGACCAAAGAAGCTGCCCGCCCCTGATAGTACACGAGTCGCCTGCTCTACCATTTTATCTGAGCTTAGCCAATTTAATAACCAGGTTCGATTCCCGGTTTAACCATATGTTAGCACTGTGGAACACCCTTTTAGACGATTCCTCTAGGCTATCCTTGCCTTTAGGATGTATGCACGGTTGACTACATAGACGATATATTGTATTTGGTCTCTGGGGATAGAAGAAAAGAAGTTGAGGGCAAAGCAGAAGAAGTTTTGCATCTGATCTTAGAATGGGGCAAGATAAACAGATTGAACATGTCCCCCAAATGACCATGGGACTTCTAATGAAGGGTTTCCTCAGTAGAATGCAAAATATTTAAGCGTTATCTTAGATGGGTCTTCTTCTTTCCTCGCGGACGTGTTTCTAGTAGGGTCCAGGTCCTGTTTTATTTTTTTAACTGAGAAAGCTGTCAAGGACAGAGTGGAGACTATAATCTACAGCATTTTGCATCCTATACACGTTGCGCAAGTATCATATTCTGCCTCTGTGTACATAATAATTTGATCCACTTGACACGCAAACTGGGCCAAAAGACTCCCCTGCTAGCGTTCTTTGGTGCATAGAGGACTGCTGCTTCAGATGCGTTTGTAGTTCTAGCTGGCATTTTTCCTATTGACTTGGAAATTAGGGAGGTTTTGACCAAAAAATTGACGAGAGGTAGTACACTGTCTGGGAGTTCAACTTACATCAGGCGAATTGGTGTCTCTTCCTGGCTTACTGAAAGTGATGCGTAACAGTACGCTAAATGAACGGCAGAATCATTGTGATGGTCAAAAATGGGAAGATAGACCTCGTCTTTCTTTCCATCAGTTAGAAATAGAATGAAAAGGGCGTACATTAAAGATGCCGAGTTCAGAGATCGGCTACATAGCTTGAGTAAGCGGCAAAATAAGACCAGCTTGGAATGCTGATATAATGTCTAGCAAAGAGAATTTTGAATGTTTAAAAAAGTTTGTGCAAATTTGTTGCTGATTAGAGTAAATTTAACCTTTGTTTCAGGTACCAAATGTATTGCTACTGACACTCCTTAGTTTTTATGATAAGATGGCCTCCATGGTCGAGGGGTAAGGTTCTCGACTAGCATATAACAAACAAACAGTACGTAATGTTAGAATATTCACATAATATATTCTAAGCCTAGGGATTCATTTTGCAATATCTATGGTGGTAACGCCACCGACTGCAAAGTTACCCGTGAAGATGAACTGGTAAACAGCACGCAAAGGGTAGGCAAAAGGTTAGGTAGTATTGTCCGTGTACGCGAAGCGAGCGCTGTTTCGTAAACTACGGTTAAATTTGTAGATGTTGGCGGGTAAATGTTTAATGGCCGCGTTGAGAGTTTCAAATAATAGGCGAGTAATACAACCCCGTTCTTGTGTATTGGTTCTGTTATCACCTGGGAAATGGAGACAGCTGAAAACAAGAAGAGTTCAACAAATGTACATGCATGTATTATAGATTACTTTCATTTGGAGGTATTTGTTTGTATCATCCGGCATTCTGGAAATTCGTTCTCATGCGAGAAGTGTGAGATGGCGAATAATTACGGAAGAAGTTAACATGATGAACAATCTTTGCCGATGACTCACAACGACGAGCTGGGGTCTTATATACAAAATATTACGTGCAACAGCGGAATCCAAAATAGATAAATACCTAAATAAATAAAAGGTAATAATGGAACTAACGGGAGATGCGTTGTAAGCCATCGCAGTCGATTATTTTATTTCTAACATTGTCAATTCGAACTCTTTCTTTCTAGACAATAGAGCAGAATTCAGAAAGAACGTACGTCCTTCAGTTTCTACGGATATTTTGTAGGAAACATTGGACATTCTAATATTTTCTGTCTCTCTGTCGAAAGATGTGAGAAGGAGATAATTTAAAAAGAATTTAGTATGATATAAATAATTCATTGTCGATGAATTGCTACTGACGTGGACTATACTATTAAGATTATTTTTATAATAAAAAACGCACGTTAATAACGCTAATTGATAGTAGTGTAAAAGTTATTCAAATTTCTAGTTGATATGTGAAATATCAGTGGTAAACAAAAATAGTTCAAACATCAATTCTTCACAACAAGCAATCAAAAATAAACAGCTGACAGTGCAAAACGACTTACAATAAAGATAAATGAATACTAATGAAGTTGCATGATGGAAAGTCCTCGCTTGTTGGTAGTGGCTAGAATATAATTCAGAGAATGAGCAGGTAACTGAAATATTATTTTCAGTTTTATTGTATAAAAACAGATCAAAAGGTTTTCGTGATGTTATTTAATTGAATAAACTCGAATGGAATCCCTGGACGTGTCCAAAATCAAACTCATTGTGGAATCATATTTTTACATTTTCACGATTTCCCGCGCAAAAACCCTTTAGGGTATTTTAATAGCAATATATTATAAATCTTTTTTCAATTGAAAACATCCGTTAGAAAAAATAATCTGCTTCCTGGAAGAGTAATCCCACAACAGTTCGTCCACGTTAAAATTTTCGAGAAAATAAAAAATTTATACAAAAAAATAAATTCGAAAAATGATCTCGGGAGATGTTAACTAATGTTACCTCCAATAATAGATAAAACAATGGTTAAAATCACATTCATTTAGAAAATGAAAATAATTTCAGATGAATCAAAATCTTTCCCCGAGTTTTAAATTTATATAATTTTGAGTCTTATACATACATATTTATTTAACAAGCGTGTTAACATTTATTTATTAATTAACGCCCCTTTTCGGGGCTTTTATATGTAAATATTAAGAAATATACATTATTTATTGTACATAACTGAATCGCTTCATTAACTACATTTTATATTTGTTTAAAGATAAATTGAAGATGTTCACTGACTTGGTATAATTTTTTCCCTCCATTAGTATTCTGTGCAAAAAGAAATAAGTATTATGGCAGTTAGTTCCAGAATTTCTGCAATTAAATAAATCCTCACTTCTAGTATTACGTTGTTATAACACGACATGAACACAATATGACTTTGAATCTAATATATACATATTTATTTAACAAGAGTGTAAACACGACATGAACACAATTTGATAAAAAGTTCGATCAATCCGATGTCAATGTTTCGTGTAAAGGGCTCTTTCTCTTTCATATTTTATCTCGTTAGCAGTTGAAGTATTCAATATCATATTATTTGTACTTTTCTGAATCTTCAAATGCTCTTATTATTCAGAAAAAAACTGAACCATCTCAACAAAGAGAGATGCTCGAGAAATAATGAAACAAAATAAATAATTGACATCTGTCTTCAGTCGAGTTTTTTGGGAACGAGGTTGATTTCATCAGAGGAAGGGACGGTTTGGTATTGATAAATCATTCTGATTTATTTGTAAGAGATATAAATAAACTACAACAATGATTATCGTTTTTTGTATAACTTTAACTTTAAAAGAGTTGATTAAACAGCGAATTTTAATATCATTGATTATTTCAAATTTCGTTTACTGATTTGTTTTATAAGGCCATTGTTTTGAATTTAAATAGAGTTATCTCAATTTGTAACAAGACTCACAATTTGTACGGGAACACTGAAAGCAATCATCCAATTCATTTGTTATTCATAACGTAACACACGCTCATTTGCAAGTTTTTAACAATGCTTTTCGATTTCACGGTAAAAAAACTTAGATGCAAAAATCCAGATATGAGTATCGAGTGAAATAAAAATCAGATTTAATTTGTTCATCGGATTCACGATGAAAAATAAGTGTAAAAAATAAATTAAAACGCCTAGAAAGTTTTTGTCCTGGAAAAAGTAAATTTAAATAACATTATTTCACCCAAACAAAACTGAGAAATTATTCACATCTTTCCTTATTGCTTAACAGAAGCATTAGATCACAACTTAAACCATGAACATAACTTAAACCATACCATAATACGGACATGTGTCTAGTGTGGTAGTCGAAAAGCATGTAAAAAACTGTATTCAAATATATTTTTATGAAAAAAAAAGTTATTTCGTTTATAACAAAAATTCTATTCAATTATTTAGTGGTATTTTTAGTTTCATTTTGTACAATTTATACTTCAAAAAGATAAAGAATACCTTAAATTCAAGTAAAATTTGTGTTGACATGGTGCAACTTTAAGTCACAGTTGTAAATATCTATGACAATAAGTCACTAGATAACAGTCTAAGATTTAATTCAATAGTTATTATGAATCCTAGTTGTAAGCCAGTTATTTTTATTATTAAATACATACATTTGTACAGCATCCTTAAGGTGATTTTGATAAACCAGCCAAATATTATTATTATTTTCTCCCTCTAACACAAGTTCTTCCGTTCCTCAATCCATCTATCTATTACCCAATTATTTGTCCGTGTTTGACAGGGGGAGTACATACTACATCAGTGATATTACAAAAATTGTTTAAACCAGTCTGTTAAAAAAGCCTATGCCGTGAACATACAAAGTGCTCGGATTATTACGGAAACTTTGCAGTGATTACCCCGACCTTGTCCCTCGGGGCCGTAATACTGATTTGCAACAAGACATATATCAGAAGACCAGAAATAAGTCAATATCCCTTCCCAAATCTAAATTTTGATCAGCTAACCCCAATAGTTGTATCAATTTGACAAGTTGTAATTATTGATTGCAGTCCACTTTTTAACAGAACCACAAATTGATTCGCAGACAATATTTGCGACTGCAATTTGAAACATCACAGAAATGTGATCCAAAAAATATTATAATAGCCACGCACAGTATTTGCCTGTTTTAACTCGACCGTTTTGTATTTCGTCTGTCTTTAAATTTGTTTGTACGTTTCCGTTTCAAGATGGTGGCCGTATTGGATACTGCCGCCAGAGTTCACTTATGTGTAGATTGTTCAGCGAGCTATCAAATTGGAATAATTATATTTATCTTATAATCTGCCCGAAGAAAGAAAAAAAAGAATTGTCATTGTGATAATGACGTTCTTTGGAAAAATTACATAATTCCTTATATGAAATAAAAAATAATCTTACATAAAGTAGATAGGTATGTAAGTGCCTACTAAATCTTATTATTTCAGAGGAAATTTTGATTTTGATTTATTAAATAAGAGAACATTAGAACAAATTTTTTTCGATGCGATATCTTCTACTGTTCACAGAACTACTAGTTATAACTGTTCCAATGTATCAAAAACTTAAAAAAATAAATTATTAGCAACGAAAGTTATGATAAAAATATTTTTAATGTGATAGAAAAGGATAGAGTATTAATTTTTAACTACATCTGTTTTAATTTCACTTTTGTTTTCGGTAATGAATGAATGAAAATTTTGGAAGCAAAAATTAATCCACTTCCGACATTTGATTGTTATTGATTACAATGCATTTTTAATACAGCAGTTAATATACGCAATAAATGTCTTATCCAATCGGGATTTGGATCGGTTAATAGAGTTGTCGACTCCAGTTCGTGGGTAGGAATTTTGAATCTTCAGTCAAACCATTTTTAAAGGACAAACCATTTTACGGGTTGATTTTATTCAAAATATTACGAAAATTAAGAAAAAATAGGCTTTATTTAACATTCGCTATTATAGATTTTTGGAATTTTTTTAGGAAACGGCTTTTCACTCCAAAGTTCCGCCGAAGTTCATATTGCATTAATCATCAGAAAGTTCCAAAGCTTTGATCGTAAAACAAAAAAACTGGGTCATGGAGGTTAAAAGTTTTTTTACGGCCCCTTTCTTCTCAATATAATAATCTCCTTCTTCCCTTTGTAATACAATAGCGAGCAATTCAGAATTGAATTACTTGTAAAATTAGATTAACGTTTAAAAAATGGCTAAGCTAAATCGATCAAACTTAACACAAGCCGATCAATAATTATGTATCTCTCAATCCTTACTGACAATAAGCCATATTTGAGATGTTTGAAGTAAGTTAACTCATGTCATATTTATTTGTTTTATTTATAAATTTTAAGATTGATCCTAATTATACGATTTAATACATTTTCAAAAATATGTCTTCGTGACTATTTTAAATTTGATTTTAGTTTAATATCTTCGTGAACATTAAAAAAAACTTTATTAAGGTGATAATATTCTTCATGAAATATGTTTTAAATATACAGACTGCATTATGCACTACAATTTTTAAATTGAAATGTTTCTAATTGTAAAATGTCTAAAAACAGATAAACCGACTGTTTGCGTACTTGGGGTGACGCTACTAAAGGTATTGACACATGTAAAAAACATTTTTTGATTGAACTTTTTACAAATTTGCATACACTTTTTAAATTATCGTATCTATTAGTTATTTTCGATGAAAACTTCGATGGAATCGGATCGTTGCTTGGGAAGACAAAAACACCGTATTTTTTATCGCAAAAGGATTTAAAAATGAACGATACATTTAAAATATTTTTTAATTATTTTTTAGTTCTGTTTTATACTTTATTTTATTTAAAGAATAGAAAACAAACCGATTTCCCTATTCTAACTGATGTCAAGTGGATAAAGTGCCTGGTTTGTGATAAAATGTGATCGAAACGTTGCAAAAATGATAACCGAGTACAATGCCAGGAATAATAAACCCGGTGGGGATACTAGCAGCATGCTCCCAGGGGCGCATTGCCGCGCTTTATTCCTCGGAAGGTTGTATGAACCGCGCGATTAGAATGTGAGCGAAGATATAAAATTCAGCCTCCTCCTTTGGCTGAATGTGGTTTCAGCTTTACCAGCTGGGAGAATTTTCAGCTACAAAATCAGTCGAGGCTTTTGGCAATGGGGATGAACACGTTTTCAATGAAAATGCGCTTGTAAATTTCCATGATGTGGCATGTTGTAGAATGTTTTGTCAAATTCAAGGAATTAATATTGAAGAAAAGTAATATTTATTATTAACAAATATAAAGTACTTTTTAAGTATTTGTTTTTTAAACATAAACAAATTTACCGCAGCGATTTTTTTGAAAAGCTTCGTAAAAGTAAATGTCAAAATATGTTATGTCAAATGACCCAACGTCAGTCGGGAGTTATTTTTTAAAGCGGATTTGAATATTTCCATTTTTTCCCATGTGATGCTCGGAAGAGCGATGTTTTTTGTCAAAGTGGAAAATCCAACGAAGTGCCGTAAAAATATATAAGTTTGTAAAAAATTTTACGGCCAGATTAAAACAAGGGTTTGTGAAGATAAAATTTTCATCACGTATAATTATGTGACGTAGAAAAATGTCACTCACCTTTTTACGTATGATACAATATGATACATATATCGAGAGCACGAAGTATATTAAGCTCAGGATTTGTAGATCAAGCCGATACTGTTTTCAGTCAGAGGGGAGAGGATTTCATATACTTGATTAATGAAAGTATAAAACAAGAACAAAAGCTTCTGACATCTATCGATATATTTAGCATTTAAACCAGGGAAAGAGAAAAGAAAGAAATTTATAAACGCGTGTTCTTCGGGTTACAGGTAGCATTTTCTTCCAGGCGTGTTCTTCTTGATTGAAGGTAACGTCCATCCCTGTCCGTGTCCGGGAAGTAAGCGGCAATCTGTTTCCGATATTTTCTCAGCCATCTGCGTACCTATGAGCGTGATGATGATAGCGTGGCTCTAGGCATATTCCCAGGACTTATTTTTGACTCCAATTGCACACTAAACAAAAGAGAGCCTGCACCAACAATGGCAGCCATTTTCTGATACTGGTGTAAGGCAAATGCTCGAGATCACACCGTCAATGGGAGGATCAGCGAACTCATTGGAAACTCCTCTAATTACACTTACTAGGTAGAAAATAACACACTACTTTTGAACTGCATCCATATTCAAGGCAAAATCAGGTTTCAGTGTCGCAGAAAGCAATCGCAATGACCAACACACAAATCTATGCCGCTCGCCTTCCTGCCTTTGCTCTTCCAGCTTCTGCTTCCACTCTCTCTGCTTGCGCCACGCTCACCTTGCCAAAGCACAAAAATAAGGCCACATATTTTTGAGGTTACTACGTTACAATAAATTTGCGAAAATTTATACCAACTACCTTCTTAAAATGAAAATTTGTTAAGGCAATTCTCAACACTGGATTCGCATTCCTTTAACTATCTATTATATAATCGAGCGGTCCGGGTTTCTCCAGTACTCCAACATTGCAAAACATCATCTATCTATATATATAAAAATTTCGAACTCATCCGAAACGACTTGACCGATTTTTATGATTTTTTAAATGTATATTTGTTAGGTATGAGAATAGGTTGTTAAGTATATTTCATGCCGTTAGGTGATTAGGGTGTCCATATCCAGAAAAAAATTTCTACTTTTTTTGATAAAATATTTTTTTAGTATTTTTTTTATTTGGCATTAAAAAATACCTTTAATTCCAAATTTTCACCCTCCTACCTCCACCCTCCCATTTTTTAATCGAAATTTTAGTATTTTTGTATGAAAAAATTTAACCGTCGTTCAAATTCAAAACAAAACGAAATTATTTATGTAGTTGAATGACAGATGGCGCTACGTCCGCCTCATCGAACTTTCATCCACACATGCACAAGTCATTCACGAGAAGCGTCGCATCATTCGGACAATTGACATTTCATTCGGCATTTATTATGTATCACAACGCAGTGCATTCATTATTTTTTATTTAACAACCAAAATATTGATAAGAAATAATTTATATGGCAAAACAACGTTTGCCGGGTCAGCTAGTTATTCTATATAATGGTAGTAGAGGGATTTAAAATATTGTCGGGTAGTTCGGTAGTGCTGTTTCATTTTTAAAAATCACGGTTGGAGACCTTCTTTAAAGAAAAAAGTGTTATATATATAACACTTTTTTATATATATATATATATATATATATATATATATATATATATATATATATAATGTGAACAGAAATGAAGAAAAATAAGAAGTACCCATTTTGTATTAGTGACAATACGATATAAAGACAAAATCTATTTATTTTATTTTTACAATTTTTTTGTTTTTACATTTCTTTTTTGTTTTCAGATAATGTACCACCATGTAATAAGCCAGTAAAAAACGGTTTATGTGGCCTAACTGTATTTATATTGAGTGAAGATAAAACATGAATTATTTGGAAACATCTAAACATTGGGTATACGAACCAAATATGAAAAATCTTGTTTAAACGTGTTCATGTACCCATATAAGTTGCACTGTGTAAGAGATTCCTTTTTTATTTCCCGGAGGTAAACGATGTTTCTTTTTAATTTATATTAGAATGTCTTTGACAACATCGTTAACAAGAATTCTATTACATGAACTGGAAAACATTTTGTTACACTATCGGAAAATGTCACATGAAAGGCGAAAGAGATTTTAAAAAGATATAAAAACGTAAATATTAATTTAGAAATTATTGGTACAGAAAGTATTAGTATTTTTAAAATATTTTTATGTATTAAATTATAATAAAATGTAAATCACGGCAAATGATTTTTTTAACAATAAAGCAGTATTATTGATAAAAGAAAATAACCAGTAACTTCTTTCAAGTTAAATTAAAATATTGATGTAATTCGTGGATTCGAAGGTAATTCTGTTATTTTATAATTTAACTGTTTTGTTCTGTTGTTATGTTTTCTAAAATAGCAAAAGCTCTTAAATGGTGAGACCGATTTTTTCTGTTTTTCCATCTCTTATATTTTTTTAACTTTAATTAACGAAATAACTTTCAGTTTGCTATATTTATTTTATAGTAGCTACTAGTAAATTAATAAAAAAAGAGAATTTTACATCCATTGAATTTTCACTTTGTAATTTATTATTCCAACGTTCAACTTTATTGTTTGTCTTACTCGCGCATAATATAATTGTTCGATATGTGAAGCTGAAAGTAATATAATTTTTATGTATATACATAAAAATTTACTTATATTTTACTTTACTTATATTTTTTCTTTACTTTACTTTATTTTAATTTACTTATATTGATCATTGCCTAGCCACAAAAAAGACCATTTTCTGTGCAATACTTAAACTTTAAAATCCATTAATGATTCAGATTTAGATCTGTCAAATATTGTAACAAAAGAAATGTACATTTCGAATAAAGTTTTTTTTTATTAAAAATAAAATAATGTACCTACTTTATCGGTTGTCTGACATGATGATGTATATCATCTCAAAATCAGTAGAAAATGAAAAGTGCGTTGATCAGGAATACAATCTCAAAACACACATTCACCCACGCACCGACATCCGAAATTAGTATGTTTAATTATTGAAATAAATAACGGATAATTTTATGTATGTTATCATATATAGTATGTTTATTAGGATCCATCAATGTGATCCTAATAAAAATACTTTTATATAATGTACCTACCAACATTGTCTTTTCGTTCAAATGGATTTTTCTTCATCACAAAAGCTTGGACGAATAATTTTTTGAAGCGTAGAAGAAATTTCTAACGAGTGGATATTGAAAGAGCTGGTCGGACCAGCTTTTAAATGGCAGCATTTCTTTTTCGAAGAAAGAATTCCAGTATAATGAAACGTTGCACTTTTGTTTCATTTGTTACAATTTCCGGACAATAGATGGCTCTGGCCGAATCTTTTTTATAGGGATGCTGATATTTAGATGAATTTATACAATTTCGAAAAGCGGGTTGACGTTATAATTATTTCAATTCTTTCCAGATTGGAAGATGTAGGTACTCTCAGTATTACCCAGGTGGGAGATCACTGATCACAATAAAAAAAATCGGTGTGAAATAGTTTTAGCCATGTCAACTGATCATTTCTACTATCTTTATTTATAGTACGGCTCATGAATGCCAATATGTCATCCCCAAATGCGTTTTTTTAAGAGGCTAAGGTTAGTGGGGAGGGGATGGATATGGAGAAAAGAAAGGGAAGTATTCAGATCTTGTCTTCAAACACGACTAAAGCAATTTCAAGCAGAGTTTATATTCTGAATGGTGGTTTTTCATCAGGACGATACATAAGTATCTACCAATCTGGTACATGTGGCAAATGTAATACCTATATATTATATTTAATGAATTCATCTCCTTCTTTTCCATAAAACCCTACACATAGGGTGCCCAAAGATGATATAGGTCCTTTTTTTCTCAGGGCCTCTTGTATGGAGCTAATATAAAAAACTTTGTACTTCAATAGAGGCATATTAATTTGAAAAAAACGTCAGCTAACATAGCATAAGAGTTACCAATGGCGTGTAATCTATTCATAAAAGAATTTTATCCTGAAACATTAGATTATTAATTAATAAAATAATAAAAAATCATCAAATAAAATGTACTTGCTTAACCACTCAACTACAGAGGCCGTTCTTGACATATTTAGGTAATTAGTAATAAAATAATGTAAGTGATTAAAAAGTTTTAAGTCTTTTCGCACCTTCTAACCTCTGTGAATGTTTTACCTACATATTGGTAAAAAATTGTAAGACTTCCCAAAGCAATTTCTCTTATCGGTAAACATTGTCTAAGTTGATTTCTCTCATGACCGAATATTTTAAGAAAAAAATAATAACCGGTATCAAAAACAAAGCCACAATTTTCCCTGCATTAAATTACTTTCACTTTTGCGAGTTTCAAAAGCTCGAGTTAAAATAAATCCCCAACTTATTTTGAAGCTCTGCACCAAAAGATATTAATTTACAATCCTACATTGAAAAAAGGGCAGAGGATTGAAATGAAACCTTTTAACAAACGATCCTTGTGAGTATTTGAAGTAAATGGTTTTAGTAAAGGCGTACGCGTGCTAGAGAAAGATAAGAGAAGGTTTGTGCACAGCGTTTTCAGAAGGGTTGGCAGAGCTGATTCAAGAATGCCTTCTCAGGGTGCTAGAGATTAATAATAAAACATTATTATTTGACGTATTAACCCACTAAATATTATGAAGTGGACCGTTTGTGGATTTAAAAAACATCTAAATTAGTTTATTGAGAATAACATTTTGTCAACAATGCACGGCGAAAACTTACTGACATAAAATATTGAAATTTTATTGAAAATCTGGTCGAATTATTCGTATTTCCATTAAGAATGGAAATGACTGCAGGCCTTCAACGAATAAATTAACAGGTTTTCTAACAGACGGTCGTTAAAACACAAAAATGTTATTTGGATGACTGAATATGTGTTCATAAAAATTCTAACATTTCGTCATTATATTTATCAAGAAAAAACACCTGCTTGAGCATATGATATATTCTAAATAGACTAATATTTTATTGGGAAATGGATTGCAATCATATTTAACAGGATTTCAATAAATCAGCCCTGCTAATTTTTCTCCGTGAGGAGAAACATTTTAGATCCTTGGGAAACATGTCCCACATTTCATTTTTAATAATGTCAATGGTATAAACTTGTGTTCTTTAAATGGTAGAAGTGGCATAAAGTATTCAATGCGCATACTCTATAATAGACCACCAATTCTCACACCAACAAACACACACACACACACACACACACTTATACACTACAAACCGAGATAATGAAATTCCAGTCAATTTTTTTAATGAAAGTTCACTATTGAACTTAAATACGTCACATGTACCTTGATTTTATCGGTTAACAGTAAGTTTCCAAATCCTAATTTAAATATTTAATAAGTTTTCTATAAAACATGGATTATTTTGAAATCATTTTTACACCGCAATGGTAAATCGAGTGCGAGTCTGATTACAGTGCAAATTATCCCAAAATTGTCCACATTCTAACTGCACGCAGTTATGTCAGAATCCGCCAACCAATCGCAGGGCGTTTAAGTGTCTTACGGTTTTAATAGTTTTTAAATGACGATTTATTAATTCTACATATAATTTTGCATGATAAAACTATAACATACACAATATCAGCGTTTTTGATCTATATGAACGTATATTTTTTAAGCCGTAATATTTTTCACCCATCTTCCTAACTCTATCTATATCTATACTCTAACCTATACTCAATGTACATGATACAAATCATCGCCGTAGATGTCAAGGGAGCCAAGCTAGAAATTTGGCAAAAATGAGTTAAGACGAGACAATACTCTAAAATAAACCCACCATCTTAACGACGTAAGTGAAACAGCCATGCACAAGAACGTATTGGACAGACCTGCGATTGAATTTGCCCCATCAAATCTCTAAAATAAAGTGGGAATCTGAACGACATAAGTGATGAACTCGTGTAAAAACAATATTCGGCGCGCGGCCAGGCGTAATGGATGGACCTACGGTCGACTTTGCTCTAGCAGGCCTAGGAACGACGATCTTTCCGTGGGGTTTATTTCAATTATTTCTGATGAAGGTATTACTAAAATCTCAAATGTTTCTAGAGGAATCCATCGGGAAGTTAATAACGAAGTCTTCGTCTAAAAAGAAAATCTGATACATACCGCTAATTTTAAAGTTTTATATAATTTTCAAACCGTTTTACAAATAATGTCGATATATTCAAGAAACAAGAGTAGAAGGTACCACAATTCAAAAAATAAATCTTATGAACGAATTTACTGAATTGCCTTTAGCTATATTTAGTAACAATACATGATCAGCCACGTACCTCTTAACCATCGAATTCTCCAGATCAATCCCCTCCCTTTTTTTCAGTCTCAAAGCATGCCTCAAATGTAAAAAAAGTAAAAACATCTTATAAACACCCAGCCGAATTCATTCCTTAAAATTATTATGTTTAAATTATATTATGTTAAATGTACACTATACTATGTTGAAATTTGAGAGATACTAATTTTATATTTTTATAAAATATGATTCATTATATCTCATGCACCGGTGAAATGAAATGAAATGTAAGCAACATTTATTTCGAGATGTTTTATATCAGGCATTTAAAAATGTTAATAACACATTTTTATCATTTACTTACTTAATTTAAACTAATTATTCTTATCTCTGTACTTTTCGTTCTTTGTTTAAGCTTTTAAACTATATATTTTTTCTTTCTATATTTTGCTATCACTGTAGAAACAGTTTTTTTCTTATATTAACTAGCACTCGTTTACTAAAATACAAACACAAGCTCACTTTAGTAAATAATATAATAATGAACAGAATTGTACAAAATCTTGTAATATAGGTAAACAAAAATGAACACTACATAATAAAAAAAAAAAATAATCTCGAATTGAAGATTCTGGCGAATTCGAGCAGTAGAAATATTTGTGCGATATCACAGAAAACAATGAATTCTGATAATCCTTTACTAACCATAATTATATTTAAGTTGATGATTTCTAGGTAACGTAATATCGTAAATTAATATTTTGGTTTGGGTCATGTCTGGGCTTTCACCGACAGAAGCCCAGCAGATACCGACGTTACTCAACATAGCTTAACCCAATCGCAATCATTGACGTCAGTAAGGGATTAATGCCACATTTTACTGCCCCGTATATGTATATACAGCCTCCCCAGCCGTGCTGTTAACACGTTCAAGGGCCCAGTGAAAACATCTACGTATACGTGACACAGACATTTTAACTGCGAAGGGTGAAACGAATCGACGTAACCGTTTATTTAACTATGTTCCATACGTCAACTGTGAAGAATTTCTGAGGCTCAAAAATCAACATATTAAAAACAGAATTGGAGGTTCAGCTTATGGAAAGAATTTTTTTTTTTTTTTTTTCTTAATTTTTTATGTGAGTAGGTACCGCACAGGAGTCTTAACTGCTCCCAACTGTTTGGAGCCAGTGAGACTATGGCATCCATAAGAGGAAGGAGATGGCGACGAGGAAAGTTGAAAACTACCTAGCTATTCAGATCTGGTCACCAAACACGGCTAAAGCCATTTCAAGCAAAGTTTCGATTCGGAATGATCTTCTTTGTTAGGTCTAATCAATAAAAACGTTGCTACAAAAATATATGACATGAAGTTTTAATTAATTCTCTGTGAAATAACTAAAATTATTAAAATATGAATTATTTGCGTTCACCGGAATTTGAACCAGTAACCTCCAGATGTTTGGCCAAGGGTCGTAACCACTCAACCAGGGAGGCCATATTTTATTATATTTAAGCTTTGCGTTGAAAATAAAATAACAGAGAACCTTCAAGGGACACTAAACCAATAATAATTAGGTGTTAGAAATTATTTGATTACTTTACTAAATTGTTTTCTTTCTTCTCTGCCATTTTTACACAAATTCGCAATTTTCGCATTTTGACTTACGAACAAAATATTAAACTATGAAACAATTTTTTTGTAGTTTTGAAATGTGGATAAAATACGCCCGCGTTCCTGGAAGGGTTAAGAAATAAATTCCTGAATTTGAAGTTTTTAAGAATTTTCTTTCTTCACAAAAAATGTACATGCGCTATAGTTAACAATTTTACAATGAGCAATGAGAGACAGTTAAAGCGTTAGGCAAATCTTTTCAATCGTCCCTTATTCCCGTAATTCTAGGGAATGTATTCTAAAATAAACATTTTTTTATTTCTCATCGATAATAGTATTTGTAATGGTCGAAAAAAATCCATTTTTTCTTGATAAAAACTGGTACATATCTTGGGGAGGTAATTATTTCATCACTTGTACCTACGTGGTAAGACGTTGTTAAAGTTTTATAGGGCCCATGCCAAGAGACCACGTGATAAGCCGTGAATTTTTAAAATTCGGGATGGGAACTTTTCTCTGAGAGAAAGTTGCAAGTTGAGTTATTTATAGCCATTGTTGAGCTGGTCATAAAATATTGAAATGTGTATTCACAAAATATTTCAACTCTGCATTGTGGGTTTTCTAGATTTATTGTCAGTATTTCCCTGATGATAGACCATCATCCAGAAATGAAATTTCGCTTGAAAAGATGTTTTGTGACCAGATACTTTCCTATAGCCAGGTAGGTACTTTCCAAATATTATTCCATTCAGCTTCACAAACTCCTCAATTAGCAGTGCCATAGTCCCACTGGGTCTGGGGTAGTTGGGTCTCTTGAAAGGTATTCACATAAATATCTTTTAACTGAAGTGTAATAAGAGGTTAGGTTTTGTATTGGATCTACCACGAAGCGAAGAACCAATGAATTTCATTGCTCAATCAATTTTTTTGTTATTTCGATTAACGTAGAGAGAAAAGAAAAAAAATGCAAAAAAAACGTAAGTGTACTGAGTTTTGTTTTATTATTTTTTACTAAATAAACATAACGCGATTTACGGTATTTGTCGGTCTATGTAGTGGATATATAAACATGTCTATGTCTATGTAGTGGATATATATAAACATGTCTATGTCTATGTAGTGGATAAATATAAACATACTAAAATTATAATATTTCAATTACGCACTGGAACTGAAACAAATCAAGTAATTAGGTATGTAAAAAAATAAATTCTAAAAACTGTTTATAATAATTACATAATGCCAAGAGAATTCAATAACAGTATGCGTTAATTAAAAAAAAGTCAAAAGTTTACAAGTTCATACAAATGTTCACTTACCTAATTTGGGTCCGTTAATTCTGCCATCATTGACATTGAGTTCAACATCAAAGGAGTCCACTAAACGTCGCTTAAAAATCTAACTTTATTCTTTTTCTCTTTATTGACCCACCATTATTATCGTACTCAAATGAAATTCAATTCGTAGCAGAAGTTCAACAGTCTAACGACTTAAATTCACTAGGCGGAAATATTAAATTGAGTTTGATCAAAGCGTTTAGATTATAAAGCAGGTGTTCTTAAAGGTAGAAAGTTTTTTACTATTGAAAAATGTTGATTGTTCTTTTAAAAAAATGTTGAATAATTACAAAAATGAATCAAACAGAATATAAACATTTTTAACAATATGACCAAAATATATATTTTCTAATATATTATTTCGGATCTAACTGGTTTCCTAACTGGTTTTTTGAAAAAAAAATTTACTTTAATTAAATTTAAAAAATAAATTAAATGGAGTTCTACGAATTAAACACAAAAACAATAAATAAATGGTTTCGCATTGTTAAGGGCAGGTCCGAAATGAAGTAGATTTTATTACACGGTGTAGGTAAAAAATACCTATCTTAAGGGAATTTAGTTTTTACATCTTATGATCTTCAAAAGTTTTGGAATGTTAACAATGCATTATGTATTTAAAAATTGACCTAGATGCTAAAAATACCTCAGCAAGCGTTTTAAGTCGCCACTTTGTAGATTTCCATAATGGAACAAAACCGGACCGGTCCCAAGTAAATAAGTGAATCAAAGTTTTGAAGCTTTTCAAACATTACGTAAAAATGAATTTCCGAAGCGAATTAAAGATTTCAAAATGAGAAATAACACTAAATTTTGTAAAGCGAATAAAAAATTTGTGCATTTTGTTAGAAAAAGAAGAATTAAGCCCTAAAATTTGTACCTATACATGTTAAAACAAAAAAAAAACATGGTGAAAATAATACAAGACAAAGTACATTGAAATAAATAAGCATCATTATACTAAAATATGGTATGTAATAAGGGTTGGAAAGTAACGGAACACAGTAGAGGTTGTAGGCATTTATTATTTGTAGGGTGGGAACAACATGTCAGTCCGGTGAGATGGATTCCTTTTAAACGTCCAGGGAATAAGAAATATGAAGAGAATATTCATATTTTCAATTGGACCTTATAAATAATGAGGAATTTTTCCTCCTGCGGTAATCGCCCTGAGATCCTGTGCGATATTTGTTACTCAGCTTCTTTTTACTCTGAACTCCTGTGCCTTTGAGCTGAGATACATTTTAAGAGACCTTTTCAAATTTAGAATGATTTCATACTATGTTTTAAACGTCAGCTGAAAAGAGTTAGAGCTCTATATTTTCAAACTTGTATACTTATTTAATTATATTTTAAGGGTCTTTCATAGAAACCTGAAAGGAATGGACATTTTAACGTGAGAGCTGTTCTGCTTCCCAAGGTGAAATCACTGACAGACTTTCGTATAGATAGCCAGCCATAAATAAAAGGTAAGTTTGAATAAATAATCATTTTTAAATACACCAATCGTATAAAAATTTCATAAATAACTACTGTACCAAGCAGAACGCTCCAAGTCACATTTGATTTAAAAATAATTGGTGGAAAAATTAATTATTGACATCATTTTTTTGTTAAGAATGTTGAAAGAATTAATCAACCCAATAATTATTGTACTATAAACATATTTAAGTGTTCGAGGTTAATTTTCTTTTCGTACTAAAGTTTTAAAGCCCGAGTGCTCCCAGGAAAAAATAAAAACTCTTTTCAAGTTTTTAATAATGCTATACGTTTGATACTAATAATGTTCGGCACATTATACAACTAGTTTCTTGGAGACAGTGTTTATTAAAATACTCAAGTATTATTTTAAACTCGACTCATGAATTCAAAATCATGTAAACTAAATCAGCTGCCTGCTATCTATGTATCTAATAAAATAAAATATAAAATACAACAACAACAATACGGAGAGTGCACACGCATTATTTTTATCCTAACAAAATCATCTAAAGCAGTCATAAAAAGTATTAAATTTAAAGAGTTTCACCTAATTATATTAAATTAACACTGGCTTAAAGTTTACTAATTGTCAGAAAAGTATATAGTGCATTAAAAGTGTTTAAAACAAGGATTAGTGTAATCAAGTGACAGTTGCTATAAGCCCCCCGCGCCCGCATCTACACCGCCCGCGCCGCCAGCGGTAGTACTTACACGCCCTACCAAAAATCCAGGGGTTCACAACTGTTTAAAAAAAAAAAAAGAAAAATAAAAATAAAAATAACAATGGCTCTGAGTGATAAAGCTTCGCAGTACATTACCAAAGTAAATGCGATAATCAGTGGATTGATCTCAATCGTTCATGAGCCTAGCAATAAATTCTCTAAGGAAAATATCGTAAAAATAATACCAAAAACAACCGAACTTATGGCTACGATTGCAGAATTGGTAGTCGATTTTGGAGTAATGCAAGGAGAATTAAATTCAATGAAAAATAATACGCAACTCAGCAGGACCAACCCGATTGACATTAATATGGGTGATATTGTCACCGAAATGGAAGATAGGGCCATCAGATCTAACAACGTCATATTATATAACGTTCCCGAGAGCTTGTCTGATGAAAAGGCAGTCATCATTACGGAAGATAGAGATAAAGTTTCTTCGGCTATAAAAGCTATCGACCCGTCATTAGATCTAATCAACGTCAAAGTATTCCGACTGGGTGCCAAGAAAATTGCCAACAAAAATCGTCCAATTAAATTGGAATTTACAAACAATATCGCACCGAGAACTCTCCTACGTAATAGCACCAAATTTAAAGACGGAATCAAAGCAAGTAATGACTTAACCATCCTCCAAAGGAATCAATTGGTGGAGCTTAGAAAGCAGTTATTGTTCCGTCAAGAGAATGGTGAACCAAACCTTACCATAAAGTACATAAACTCCAAACCAACTATTGTTACAACCCTTCCAAAAAACGACACAATGTAAACAAACTGAAGTGCTATTACCAAAATGTCAGAGGCATGAAAACTAAACTTAAGGACTTTAAAATACATGCCCCAACACTGCCACATGACATCCTCATTCTTACGGAAACCTGGCTGGAACCATCCATCAACTCTGCTGAGCTTGGTCTACCCCACCATCATATTTACCGGTCTGACAGAAGTCAACAAACCAGCGCTAAATCTAGAGGCGGTGGCGTCATGATAGCTGTCAACAAGATACATCCTTCAAAACTTCTGAAAACCAAAAATTCTAATGTGGAACAAGTTTACATTTTACTAAACGGCAAAAATCAAAAAAATATCATAGGCAGTGTTTATATTCCGCCATCATCAGATATAAGTGTATACAAAAGTCATTTCGAGGATATTGAACAACTGTCGTTTAAATTTCCAAATAGTAAAATCACTATCATCGGTGATTACAATTTACCAAAAATCAACTGGGGTACCCGCGACAATTCTACATTATCTCAAAACTCTAGCTTAACTGACACAGAAAAAGAAATAGTTGAATTATGTGATTTCCTTAACCTAGTTCAATTAAACAATGTAAAAAATGACAATAATAGATTACTAGATCTTGTTCTTTGTACCGACTTGTCAACTGCGGTTGGAAAGTCACTCGATTCAGTTCTTCCCCCTGATTCTCATCACCCACCTTTAGATATTACTGTATTGTGTAACCCTATAAAATGCCAAATTAAAAACCAGACACAATATCCTAACTTTAATAAAGCCAATTATGTTGCAATACGCGATTATCTATATAACACTGACTGGTCTATACTAGAAGGAGGTAATCTCGATGAGAATATTAAAGCCTTTTACGATCATCTATATAAAACCATAGAAAACTTTGTCCCAATTAGTTATAAACTATCTTCAAATTTCCCTCGCTGGTTTAGCAAGGACCTCATTAACATAGTAATTGAGAAGAAAAAAGCGCATAAAATTTACAAAGAAACAACAAATCTTTCTGATTTTATAATTTTCAGCAAGCTGCGAAAAGATTGTAATAAATTATCAAACATTTGTTATAATAATTACATTAAGAATGTGGAATTTTCGATTGGTAACAATGTAAAATATTTTTTCAACTATTGTAAAGCTCAAAATAACAACAACCTTGGCATACCTGAAACTATGCACTATAAACTGAAAACTTCCTGTAAAATCAAAGATATTGTCAATTTGTTTGCAGATTTTTTCAAGGATGTATATGAAACAGATATCCCTGATGAAGACATTCCAAACTTTGAGTCCGATATAAATTTACAACTATCTCAGATACATATTGAGATTAAAGAAATTGCAGCATGTATCAAACTACTGGAACCTAAATCGTGCTCAGGGCCAGATAAAATTCCCCCCGTATTTCTAAAAAACTGTGGGAGTAGTGTCTCTTACCCTCTGTACCTACTATTTAATCAATCACTTTTAACAGGCAAGTTCCCACAAATATGGAAAAATAGCTTTCTCACTCCTATATTCAAAAGCGGAGACAAGTCTTTAGTTGAAAATTACAGACCAATATGCATACAATCGTCAATACCAAAAATTTTTGAAAAGTTAATTCTCCAAAAAATATGTTCTTGCATAAAATTTAATATCTCATCATTTCAACATGGTTTTATCTCTGGACGATCTACCTTAACTAACCTTACACTGTATGAACATTTTATCTCTGGTGCTCTTGCTAATAGAGAACAAGTTGATTCAATTTACACGGATTTTAGTAAAGCCTTTGATAAGGTTTGCATTAAAATTCTTATAAATAAATTGTCTAAATTAGGAATAAGTGGTAATTTATTATGTTGGATTAAGAATTATTTATCAAAACGTGTACTAACTGTCTGTATTAAAGAACACTTATCTTACGAATTTGAAGCCACTAGTGGTGTGCCTCAGGGTTCGCACCTTGGTCCAATATTGTTTATACTATTCATAAACGATGTCACTTCCATATTCACTGATGTTAACATATTATTATTTGCCGATGACATGAAAATATATAAAATCATAAAAAATATATACGACTGCTTGTCCCTCCAATCCAATTTTATAAAATTCGTAGAATGGTGTACCATTAACAAACTTACACTTAATATAAAAAAATGTCAAATCATGAGTTTCTTTAGAATTAAAAACCCTATCAAATATAGTTACTCTTTTAACAATCACAGTTTATTGTCAGTACCTGTAATAAGGGACCTTGGAATAACCTTCGACTCTAAACTACTATTTACCAATCACATTGATATAATAACGGGTAAAGCAATGAAAATTCTGGGCTTCATTGTAAGAATTTGTAAAGATTTTAAAAATATCCAAACATTTAAAATACTATATACAACTCTGGTTAGGAGTCATTTAGAATACAATTCCCCCATATGGAACCCTTTCTACAAAAGCCATGAAAACTCCATTGAAAGAATCCAACGCAAATTTCTCAGATCAATTAATTTCAAATTAGGTATTCCTGCGGTTGACATAAACTATGAATCTTTATTACAAAAAATGAGACTCTTATCGTTAAAAGATAGAAGAATACTCAATGATCTTATTTTCTTATTTAAAATAAACAATAACTGGTTTGACTCCCCTGAATTGGTCTCATTAATAAATTACCATGTACCTAGTAGACCGACTCGACTCAAAACACCTTTTCACTGTGACAATACTATGACGAACGCAGAACAAAACTCAACCATCAATCGCTTGCATATTTTAGGCAATGAATATGCTAATATTGATCACGCTGCCGGTAATCTGTCTTCATACAAAAGATGCGTTAAACTAAATTTGTTTGCTAGTACCACGTAAATACATCATGTAAACATAATATGCCTACCAGTACTTCTAAAACTATTAATGCACTTGAAATCATAAGTACTTGTAAAATTTATCATATCGGTTAACATAATCCAGGATTTATTACTTTTATATTTAAATCATTGTCGGTACCTTGAGATAGGTATCTTATTGGTACATTTTATTGTTTTATTTCAATCTTTAAATTTTTATTTTTATTTATACTTTTTCCTAATAAATTATGGTTTGTACTTTAATACTTTATATTTTAAACTATTCACTTTACAATTTACTTTTATACATTATAGTTTTTATACACTACTTATTACCTTACTTTTTACCTATTTTCTTAAATTTTACTAACATTATACTGTTATTCTTCATGTTGTTGTACTATTATAAGTATGTCAATTATGTTAATGGCACGTGTTGTGCCGTATATGTGTAAATAAATAAATAAATAAATAAAAAAGTATCTAAATTCATCATTTTAGAAAATACATTTCGTTGTTTTACATATTCATTTGATTGAATAAATATATTTGGTTGTCTAAATAACAAAATATTGAATGATGAATTAAATTGTATTGATTTCGACGAATTCGAAATAGTTTTCATTAAATTATTAAAATGTTTGGTGAGGAGCAGGTGTTTCAATTATGCCTTTCACTGGTCTATTAACATTAATTGTGGAAATATTTTATTTTAATATTTGTTTTTGAGTGCTTGTTAAATAAGCAGGCATTTTTATTGAAAGTTTTCCCTCGGGATTGGAGTTAGCAACTATCAAAATAAATACCATTTCATTACTAGATTTACAGAAACAAAACAGAGTAAATTTGTTTTATTGTCGGCGAGGTAAAAATAATAATTGACAAACCAAACACATTAGTTTGATTGAGGCATTAGTTTCTCATAAAGCGAATTATACGGGAGTTTGCTTTGTAATTTTGAGATGGCCGAAGAGTTTCATCGTAACCCCTTTCTTTTTTTCGTAAACTACTTACATATAAAATATTACAATACCCTAAAATTTATTGATATTTTCCCCTGTAACATTAAAACGTATAAATCAGATTAACCTTACCATGTAATAAAATCAAAAGTTTAATTTAATATATATATATATTCTAATTTTCAGGTTCTATAAATTAGGCACACTATGGCAAACGATCGGTCAAAAGGATTTTGCAAATTCGGCATAATATGCCACAAATCGCTCGAGTATATATATATATTTAACTGTATGTTTTCTGAGTAAACATAGATAAAACAAAATGGTAACCAGGTCAAACAAAACCATAAAAAATCAAAACATGATAAAAAAGAGGTAAGTTTGGTTTATGTTAGGTTCGATTAGTTTAGTTTTATTTTTCTTCCTTAATCTTCATTCTTCTTCCAAATTTTGGTTTGTCATGGAATCATATCAAATATCAGACTACAGTAGCAGGACCATCATACTCGTAGACTCAAGAGTTTGAAGAGTTCAGAAAACTGATTTTACAAAAAAAAAAAATTGGCATGTGGAAGATCTACGTATAGATGACCTTGCTTCATTGTGTCCTTTTTATTTCTCATAAATGACATATTTAATTTGAATCATATTATATACGAGTAACAACGGATCTCTAGACTCAAAAGCTCCAGGAGTTCAGAAAAACTGAATTTACTCGCAAAATGAAAATGAATATAAAGAAGAAATGAGCGTAGATGACCTGGCTCTATTGTTACCTGTTAATTCTCATAATATAGAAACTTTGTATCATTTTATAAACCGGTAACTACTAAACTACTTGCCCATAATTTTCGTAGGAGTTCAGAAAAACTGAATTTTAGACACGAAATAAAAATAAAAATTGGTACTAACCTCCCTGCGGGAAGAACTGAGCGTAGATGACCTTGAAGGTGTCCTCGCGCACCACGCCCGTGGGACACTCGGCCTTAAAGCCGCGATAGATGCGCTTAATCTCCGCCTCCGTGAAGCGCGTGGAGCGGCATAGAGACCCCAGCGAGTCGGGCCGGTAGCGGGCGGGGGTCTCGCCCAATTCTTCTTCTTCCGAATCTGGAATTCAAAGAAATACACGTAAAAGATTTGTCAATTTAATTAATATAGGGTGGGTTATAAAGACAGGCAATTTTAAATATAAAGCGGTGCGTGGCCGTGGGTAGTAGTTATTGGTAGCTTAGTTCATGGAAATTCAGTTGCTGCAGTCATAAGAAACTTTAAAATAAGGTTATGTGTTAGCTGAGATATGAAATTTAAGTTTAAAAATCGAATAGTCTCAATCATTTCCAATTTTGAAAATGGACGTAAAAATAATTTTCTGCTAAAAATATGATTATTTTTTTTAATGTAATAAAGACAAACATTCCCAGGTTACGAATAACCGGACAGTATTTGAAAATCTTCTACTTCCACCACTAAGCGAAAAATGTTGCTTGTGTAGTGATGAAGGACTGGAGAAGCCGCGGAATTGAACACCCGACATCTGCGTGGGACCCAAACGCGATGCCCACTCAGCCACTGATAGGTATATTATAGGTATAAATTAAATTTATGCTAAAATGGTACAGATATCAAAGTCGCCCTACACCAAGAGGGGTGACTTTTATCATCAGGACACTGTAATACTGCCAGAAACGTTGGCTAAAGAAGGAGGTAGCGCAACACGGCATAATAAATACCCAAAAATAAATCACCATAATTTATAATGCTGCTAATATTTGTAAATGTTCATAAAACGAGGAGGAACGGTTTTTAATAAATAATTTACAGAAAGAATATAAATATGTATTTGTATTATTGTTATTTGGTTGTACTCTCTTCTCTACAGCCCAACTGATGTCCGTAGAGTGTGCAAGTTATTATTGTCCGGTTAATGTAGTTTTAAGTTTTTTACATAGATGACGGTACTTGCACCATCTGATAGAGATAGCATGTCGGTTGTACCCGAATGGTTACGAGTGCAGCCGATGCTAGCCGATTCCTATCTAGGGAGCTCATTTATAGTTGCGTCCCATGAGCCTCTGATAGAATGGACGTACGTCCTGCTAGAGATTCATGGTAATTATCTTGACAAACCAAAGAAATTATTGAATACTTCTGATCTCAAGTGTATTTCAAAAAATAAGAAAATTTAACAGTACACCAGTACATTACAATAATGTAATGAATTTCTTTAATCTTTAATCTAACACAATATATTAAAAAAACTTTCTTTGCGGAGTTTCTGTATGACAGTAATGTAAATTTTGACTTTATTTCACCGAATAAACATTAAATTTAAATGAAGATTTTTTAAATGTTGAAATACGTTTGTATCTGGTATTAGATGTTCCATGAAAAATAAGTGTTACTAAACATTTTGCATATTATTACTAAGTGCCCTTTACGTAGCGCAAAGGCAAAAATAAGTAAATGCCTGAATAACGGTACTGTATTAACATCCTTCAAGGAACTGTTTGCTTCATCCCTTTAATGGCCGCTGATCTGTTTATCCATTTAGAAAGGCAAAAGAAAATCTCGCGAACCTTCATCATTTGATTAGCAGCATCCACTTAGCGGGAGTTGAAACAGGAGCAAAAAGAGACCCTGAGCTCAGGCGATTAAATACTTTCACTGGGATTACGCCTGCTTTATACTTTCACAATGACAGGTAAATTATTCATCAGTTTAATGAGGCAATAACCTTTTTAGTAATACAAAAAAATACACAATGTTTTAATGTGAGCTCCGTAGAGTTACAACTTCTCCCAATCATTTGGAGCCAGTGAGATTATGGCATCCCCAATTGGTGTATGTTTTGAGGTTGAAGGTAGTGGGGAAAGGAGATAGATGGGGGATTACCTGGCTGTTCAGACGTGGTCACAAAAATTTCTTTCTTTTTTCTTCAATGGTGGTCTATTAACAGGGCGAGACTGAGAAAATCTTCCACTCTGGAAAGTATCGCACAAACGCTACATAATTATTTTTAATGTACAAATTGTGGAATAACACAAATTAATACAATTAAATTTACATGAGCACGCGGGGAATTTGAGAACGCGACCTCCGGATTTCTCAGCAAAGGATCGTAACCATTCAACCACGGAGGCGTCAAAAACTTAAAAAAATATATCATTTTTATTTTTACTATAAAATTTTTGTTTATTTTCTCTCAAACAGTGAGCTCTGCCGTCGTGAAATTTGCTCAGGTTTTTTTAATCTTAAATTTATACGTGAATTAATTTTTTTTCCAGCACGAAACGTCATTCCGATCATCAGTAATTTAGCTTTCACATACTTCCAAAATGTAGGGGCACCATATTGTTTGTTAAAATCAATTGCTAAATAAATAAATTGTATTTTCCTCATTCCAAAAAGAGAAAAGAGTCAGTACCAACCTGGTGAGAGACTACCGAAAAGAAATGTTGCTATGAACGGTTTATTTCAAGTTTTTTAAACGAATCCCATTTTTTGGCTCACTTTCTCTAGCCTCATAAGATTTTCCAAAATGGGGTTGCCACAGTTAAAATTAGAACGAAAGTAAAGTCAAGCAATGCTATTTAATTAACGCCAATTTCCATTGCAATTCATTACTGAAATTATATTGTCAACTAGGATCATCAAACATACTAATTTCGGTTGTGGGTCTGTCTGTGAGAGTGATTGAAATTCTGGTTCTATGAACTGGAATTGATTGTGTCAAGAATGGGATATTTTCACAAACTATGAATACCGTCAAAAATGTGTGGAAGATTCTTAGTTTATTTTTCGGACTAATTATCGTTCTAGAAATATGTAATTTTTAGATCATTCACAATTATTGATTTCAAAAAGTCTAAGACAGCACATTCCGAAACGGTTCCAACTAGCTACAACATCATTATGACACAGAAAACGCCAACGTCTGATTGGACGGCTGTCACCAACGTCACCTAGCTTGACGTCAACACCGCCGAATTCACGGATAAAAACGAAGATGTCGTTTTCGGAAAATCCAAAAATGCACATTTTAAATAGCAATTATGAAAATTCCAAGTAAAAAAGACAAGCGATAAAGTGCCTACTCATAATGCAATATTTAAATTTGGGAGGCATGGGTACCGCCGCCCTGGAAACCATTTAATTTTTAATTTTTTTATGTGGTACAATATTTCAAAGTTTTCCAGTAATGTTGGCCTCACTGGGTGGTTTGCCCGTGTTGAGGCCTTCATTTTATAATATGAAAATATAATCTACATAATACATTCAAAGAGAAAACAATACATTTAAAATATAATCTTGTGTGTTTGTGAGTGATGTGTGTTTATATTGGTTTTGTGTGTTACGTGTAGGTTTTATTTTTATTTTATGCTATGACATTTTGGTAATATTGTCTATTTTGTTCTTTAATCTATTTTGTAATTTTGTGTGTGAATTAATTTTTATTTTCCTCAATTTTAATTTCAAGTTTTACACTGTTGAAAGCTTTTATAGCATGGTATTGGTAGTGTCTTTGTCCAAAGCTTGAATTTACTGTCGGAGTTTTTATGTTTTCTTTGTACGCTTGTCTAACTGGTCTGTTAGTGTTATTTTGTGTATATTGAAATTTTTTTTTTTTCAAAATGTAGTTTAGTAGTGTTTTAACGTATAATTGGCGTATATCTAGTACGTCACAGCTTTTGAATATTTGGTCTGTAGCAGTCAGTCTATGTTTTTTTAGTATTACCTTTAAGATCGTTTTCTGTGCGGTTTCTATGTAATTGATAGCCGAGTTTATTGTTCCTCCCAAGCAATAATTCCATATTCTATTATTGATTGGCAACGTTCAAAATATATTGTTTTCAATTGTTTTATTTTATATATGTTTCTTATGTTTAGGAAAATGTGTATTGTTTTGAGAAGTTTTTTATTTAATGGATAACCAACACCTCTACCATAGGTCATCCAAAGTGGTTCGCTATTTTTGGTGGCTTAAAAGTGATGCCCGGGTTCACAGGGTGAGGTTTGTCTACGTTTTACCTAAAGCGTGGCGGGTCGGATCGGGAGAAACTGGTGTAGGAGACCTTTTAATCCTCCAACCGGACTCTCTGTCGACCTATCGCCTTGCACCGCAGTGGGAGGGATGGATTCTTACGTCCCTCACTCCTGGACACATTGAGCACTAAATTCCTCCCCACCTCTGATCATCTTTTCATTTTCTGAACTTCCTCTCCTTTTCTTTTCCTAAAAAGACCCTGAAAGATGTCATATATGCTCTAGTGTAGAGCTAATGTAAAAAAATATTTCTTAGTTAGAAATTTAAAGATATTCAATATTTTAAAATTGTCTTTATTTTGTATAAATTTATTAGGTTTAATATAAACAAGTAACGTCAGATTTCACGATTAATATAGGATCTGGGGTTTTTTCATTTTCAAGAAAGCTTTATTTACTAACTACCTAGATTTACCAAAATAATATCCACTGATTTTTCAGGTCCAGGTCTGTGCCAGTATAATAATAGTTGTATCTATTGAAGTATTAACATTTGCAATTAAAACATAATATGCCATTCAAATGCATTTCGATGCCTCATCGAAAATGCAACTCACATTTAGAGCAAAAGCGCATTACCGAACGTGCCAGTTTTCAAGTATCCGTTAAATGCATTGTTTCATTTCAAGTTCATTAACTTTACGTTTTTTGTTTCCTTGTAAGTGCAGTTGTTAGGGGGTAGATTTTAATAGGCGCCCTATCTAAATCGGAATAATAACAGTTTTTATTTCATATTGTATTTAAGCGGTGAAATCTGATAGTTAAATTTTTCTTTAACATAAATAATCATTTGATACAACTCGAAGATATATAACTTGTTCAAAAGTGGGATTGATAAATCAGTTGGAAAACAATAAAAGTTTATGTTACCTATTGGGTTCCATGATAACTCAACACAGTGACAATTCATCACACTTTTAAAAAGTGATATAAAGAAACGATGAAAAAAAAAAATTAACCTAACCTAACCTAACCTACTTAACCCAATTAATAAAGTTTTCGTTTCATCACTTTCCATGACTTTATATAACTTTTTAAAGATGTGATGAATTATCATTGTGATGATTTATCCGGTAACCAACAAAAATATGTATGAATACGTAAAATTAAATTTATTAAAGTGTAATTTAATTTATTAGCCATTAGGTGTACTTATATATTTTCATTTTTTTATTGATATATTAGCAGTATTTGTTTTGTAAAATATTATTTATTAATGTGACCCTTAATTTAGTTAAAGAGCGTTTTAATTTAACTTACCCGTGCAATTAATATTTATATTATATTTTAATTTATTTATTATTTCATATAATATATTTCATTAATAACTCAATTTATGAATGCTTAAATATAATATAATTTAATTCATTTAGTAATAAGTATAATATAATTTACTTACAATTAAATATGTTATAAATAAGAACAATTTAATTTATTTATTACTAAGTAAAATATAATTTATTTATAATCAAATTAAACTGTAATTAGGTAAAATAATTTATTTATTGTTAAGTATAATATGATTTTTTTAACCTTACATAGTTCTTCTCACTAGGCCCTGAGAAAAAACAATTACCTCAGGCCTTATGTCATCTTTGGGGATGCTGTGTGGAGGGGATTTATAGGGAAAGAAAGGAAAAAGCTATGAGAGGTGGGTAGGAATCTGGGGGTCAATGTGGCCAGGAGTGACGGGATCATGTCATCTTTGGGGATGCTGAATGGAGGGTCTTTATAGGGAAAGGAAGAAAAAAGGTGCGAGGGGTAGGTAGAAATCTGTAAGTTAATGTGTCCAGGAGTGACGGACGTGTGAATTCATCCTTTCCATTACGGTGCAAGGCGACGGGTCGAGAGAAGGTCCGGCTGGAGAGGTCAAAAGGTCTCCCTCAACCAGTTTCTCCTGATTCGACTCACCGAAAATCCATACTCCCCCAAGACCTACATAAACCTCACCCTATGAACTCTGGCAACCCTGATAAGCCACCAAATTTAGCGAACCACGTGGAGTCTCCTTTGGCAGGGGTGTTGGTTATCCAATAAACGGTTCTTTCCGGTTGCCTCCCAAATTGAATTAATCTATTATTAAATATAATTTGGTTTATTTATAATAAAAATAAAATAAAATTTGTGAAGCAATCTTCACCGATTGTAAATAGAGAAAATAATCATTTTTAATTTATTTAATCTCCCAATCTCCCCACGCACTCATTAAATCTCAACGTGACATTATTATTCTACAGCTATCATAATTTCCTTGTGTACCGTAGTTATCTACAATGACTTCTACGACTATAATAAGATTCATTATGATAATGAAAATAATAACTCCATCATACTAAATATTTTAGTAGGCTTTGTTCCCCTACGGCGTTTTAATCTCTGAACGATAATGGTTTCTCGACACAAAACGTAATATTGTAATAATAAAGGGCTTATTTCAGCGTAATTCAATATCTAGTCTACCCCCTTATTGGTTCGGAGGCATTATACTAATCAGATACGCTTTATATTCCGAATAATACAGCGTAAATAGAACCTTAGCATAGAAACGGTAAAAAAATATTGATGGGGGCGATTTTGGTCGTTAGATAAATGGTTTTGATTCCGAACAATACTGGAGAATTTGTAGACAATAGGCTATAAAGTAATTTTGAAACAATAATTAATATTGCATTGTTACATATTTTTACCAAAATGTGTAAGCGTATAAGATACTATATCAAACTTGAAATTGAAAATATGAATGGAGGAAAACTATGTTATTTTTTTATCTTTTTTTTTACATAAGCTCTACATAGGAGGCCATGTGGAAAATAATTTCCCTCCGGGTCTATGTCATCTTTGCGTATGTTGTGGAGAGGATCATTTTATGGAAAGGAAGGAGAGGAAGTTCTGGGAAGGAAAAATGTATGAGGGGTAGGTAGGAATCTAGGGATCAATGTGTCCAGTCCCTCCCACTACGGTGCAAAATGATAGGTCGAGAGTCCGGCTGGAGAGGTCAAAAGGTCTCTCCTGCTCCTGCCTGCATCCGCCGCCGATGCCTAGACAAACCTCACCCCATGAATCGGGGCACCCCTGTTAATTCTCCAAACGTATCGAACCACTTGGGTGACCTGTGGCAGAGGTGTTGGTTGTACAATAAATGGAACTCGGGGCGGCGGTACTCATACCCGCCTCCCAAATTGAAATCTGTCAAAATTATCTTCGCTTATGTTGAGGTGGATTTCATTAATATTTTCGCACCGATGTTAAATCATACTAAAGATTCGAAATATTATTATGTTTAGTGACCAGTACAGAAAAGCTTGGTACTTCTCAACATCCCTCTTTTCTATTAACCTCGCCTCATCACTTCATTTAACCTCACAAGTTTCCTCAAATTGGAAATTCCACAGTCTCACTGGCTCCGGGCATTATATACCCTTCTGCAGTAATAACATTAAAATAATGCAATTTGTATTTTTTATGAATTTCAACAAATAAATTTTTGAGGTTAATAATAGTGATATTTGGATGATTTTTATAGCGCCGTTTTTGTGCAAAATCACGTTACGGGCGCTCCGTAACTTTATAAAAGTACTAAGCGATTTTCTGCTAGTTCAAGTAACGCGTATTCAGTTTATTTATTGGAATTTCTAGGTCGTGTGAAATTCATACAATTAATTATACAAAAATAGAGATTTTCATCAAAATCACAAGATTAAAATTCTTGCAACGTAAGAGTGCAACAAATTCTTCAGGTATAGATAGATAGTATAAAATTCATGAAAAATATTTTATATACAATTAATTTAACTTATTTCTTTCTAAGCTTTCAGGCCTATGCTGGACAGAGTGAGTGCTACTAAGTCAAACGAGTAATATATAATTAATTGTGATGACGACTCCACAGTTGTATATTCTTAAAGGTGTAGTCATTTCATAGCTTCTTAATGTTTCAATTTTGCCAGTACTTGGTGCCTATGGGGTAATAATGTATTGGATGCTTTTAGTCTAATTCACTTTCACGAGATCGATAGAACAGATTAAACCCTAAACGGAACTGATATTGATATTAGAGGTCGAACATTTCAGACAGTGATCTTTTGACTTATTTTACTTCAAAATCGGTGAAAACGCTTTTATTATGCAGTAATAAAAATTTTCCTTTTCCTTAAAATTCAGTGTTTTTTTTTAAATTATTGGAAAACTAGTTTTTCCATTCCTTTTACGTATTTAAACAAAAAAGGAACATATGATGGGGCTTTCGCGTTCTTTTTTTAAAGATTGTTAAATAGGTGTTTTCAAACTGTATAGCTCACAATGGATCTAAAATTGAAATTTCAAAAAAACCTGCTGTTTAAATGATCAGAGCTCACCGTTAGAGAGTTTTTTTTTCTATTTCAGAATCAACAAACATTAAAAAAATCGAACAACTTCACAATGTATAATTTAATCGAACAACTAAACAATGTATAATATAATAGAAAAACTTCACAATACACAATCGAACGAATACAGACAAGGATGGCACCACGATCCACTATGTATTCTGTAATGGAACGGACGTATTGGCTCGGCATAGAGTGAAAAGATGTAAGGCGCTGTTATAACGTTTCCAAGACCGCTGAAAATTGTGACAACAGGCTTGCAGGATTCAAGAGCTATGTAAATGCCACACATTACCCATTATAATGCTCGTATGTATGTATATAAGGCTTTGTTTTTATTTGTTTAAGATTATTAAACAAATAAAATATAATTTTGTTTATTTATTAATAAATATCAAAATATTTAGTTTGTGTTACATGTGAATTATACACAGTCAATAGATAAAAAAAGGGTTTCTTCTCCAGAAACAAGAATTAAATTTTTCATTAGTTTTTGTATGAGTAAATCAGTAAATGGATATACAGCCAGTAATACACAAAAAATAGGTTTTCTTCTGCACAAACAAGAATGAATATTTTTCATCAGTTTTTGCATGAATCGGTATGTAGTCTATCTGCGAATGAGAGAAGTAAAAAATATTGTAATTCAAGTATAAGACGTTTTAAAAGCAGTTTTACCACATTTTATAAGACTACCGTGGAAAAAAACATATTACTTGAATTCTTAAGTAATATAAAACCAAGAAAATTACTAAAACGGTAATGTAAATGGCTTCCATGCCCGCAACTTATTCATGGCAAATGGTTTTACACAAATAAAGCCGGAGAAATATTCATTTGAACAGAAATGGTAAGCATAGTTAAATGGAAATGCAAAGAAGATGAAATATGGTATCTCAAATGCTCGCAAAGCCAAGTTATTCAGTAGAATCTGATATATTCAGATTTACGATTGCCAACCGGAAGAAACTGGTGCGCATCTCTTTGAGATGCTGTGCTCCTGGTATAAACATGATAAATATCCGGCAATACATCCCACAAACGGGGAGATAAATCTCGGCAAAGTTCTTTACCTGCTCACCATCTATTTGTCGTGGAATCATTCTTGTTTGTGTTGCAAACTGCAGCCGGATGCTGGAAAATGCATCTCCACGAGAAAGATATTGAAAATATCGAAAAATTTGGTAGATGCTCTCGACGTTGTAAGATGCACCAGCGTTAAGTGGAAACTCCGGGTGGAATTGATTTTTTATTGTGCGGTACAAATCTAAAGTAAACTTTTTCAATATTCAATTCTGTGCTTTATTTGGCATTAGTTTAACCATCCGGCCAAGCCTGATTTTTAACAAACTATTCAATTGAAAAAAATATGTATTTCGCAAGTTGAAAAGATGCATCAAAGCTCCAAAACTTGTGAAGCAATTGACAGTTTATATAATCTGGAATTTTTAGATAGAAAAGGCAGTGCACATAGTATTAGGACGTCTGTCTTTTTGCGAATTTTGAAAAAAAAAATATAAACACTTGTATACGTATATTTTTTAACAAAGTCGATAATTTAATAATTAGTGATTTTAAGAGTTTGTGAATTATTGTGAATTAGCAAAATTAAGAGTTAATGTTTATAATTTCTAGGTAAATACAAACATTTAAAATCAATATTTTCGTCTCAAAGCCTAATTTCCATAGTGAACAATAGAGTTTTAAAACATCACTTTTAGTGTAAGTAAGATAAGATCCCACATTTTACATAGGTACCATATTATTATTAAATTCTTAAATTAGGTGAAACAGGATATGAATAGTGTATTTTAATTATGATCCCTAAGAATTTTTGGAATATTTTTTTAGTTTTAATTGGATGGATAGATTACTTTGCCAGTGTCTGATAAAACATTTGGTGATGATACCATTTGATACAATATTACCCAAAAGCTATAAACGATGCATTTTACCAGGTCACATAAAATTGTTTAATATATCAACGGTACTTTTACAACCAATTAGGTAATATTATGTAATCTGTAATTTTGGAATACTATGAACACGTGCACAATTGTTCCATACAGGAGGTCCTGCGGAAAATAATTTCCCTGATGGCCTATCTATAGAGATGCTGTGTCGAGGGTCTCTTAAAGTAAATATAGGAGTGTAAGTTCAGGGAAGGAAACATGTATGAAGGGTGGATAGGAATACGACGAGGATAGTATCGTATGAATGGATCCATAGAGAGCCCAGCTGTAGAGGTTAAAATGTCTCTCTCAACCAGTGTCTCCGGATCCAGCCATCCATGCAGAAGGTGGGTTGACGCATCCGCCGCGAAGACCTAGACAAACCTCAACTCATGATCCCGGGCACCCCTGCTAAGACACCAAACGCATCGAACCACTTGAGATGTGGTTATCCAATAAATGGTTCCCGGGGCGGCAGTACCCACATCCTTCTCCCAAATTGAAAAAAAAGATACGTACAATGATTAGTATTTTTTCACTTTAATAACATTTAAAACGTCATATGAACATTACTAAAGGTGATTTTTCACAAAAACGGCGTAATTCAAATTATCCAGTTTCCTGCAAGGGTTGGCAGAGAAGGCAGAAGGCCCCCTGTCTAGGCACATATATGTCTACTCTGAGACAGAAGACTTGTTTCCGAAATGACTTTTATTTTAAAAATTATTAATGGAATTATAGACATCCCTGATTTACCTTCAACATACCAACTAGAACTACGCGATCGATAATTCTTTTTAGTTGCAACAACAATATCAGGACTCATATAGATTCTCGCTTGTACCTAGATTGCAGGCAATACATTCGAAAAATTGTAGATGTGTTCAACTCCAAGGAATATATCAAATGAATGCAAATTTTACTTCCTGACTACTAAATTATTACGTAAACATCACATGTTTATAAAAACCCGTCTGGTCGTACCTATAAATAAATAAATACTTTTTGGTACATTAACAAAAATACATCATATTGTACACACCATTTTGTTATTCTGTCTCTTGACATGACGCAAATCTAAAATTGATTGATTCACTTGAGTGTAGCACTACTTCTTCCACCATAACCTTTCGCTTACTTAAAAATCAAGACTATCAAAATGTCATACTATCATCATTTGCTAAGAAAATGTTTAAATTATACAATTTCGATAAATAACGTGAAACCACATTTCTCTAACATGAAAATTCGTCTAAGAATATAGTTTTTGTACGGCTTTCAATTAATTCAGTGGACTTTCAGAAATTAAACAAAATTAAGATAACGTCAAAGATATGGTAACAAGTCGTTTTATGGTCTTAGATAAAATACCCCAAAACATTAACTCACGAAGTCCACGCTTCCCCTAATTTTCGTAAAAATACAAATCGGTACTACGCACGCCCTTTGCTGTTCGTATGCGCTGCGTTAAAAAATTTTTTCCTACTGTCCTGCTTTGCTGTAACGTAAAACCAGATACATTGAAACGAAAAACCTGCTATGCTGAAATGAAAAACCAGCTTCACTGAAACGAAAAGCTAGCATTGCTGACTCCATCCCTTACACGTCAGGTACACGATAGAATAAAAATGTTCAAACAAGAGGCACCTCATAAATAACGCGAACGCACTACATTAAACAATGCCTGAGGACTTATTTGGAACTGAGTGGTGTCTACAGATAACGGTTTAAAATAAATGGGTTTTTTTACTGATTTGTCGTTAAAAAAATAATTAGTTAAAAACGTGCGCTGGTGAGTATGTAATAGAAGCGGAATACTTAAAAAATCCGTTAATTAACGTATAAAGAAATCAGCTTATAAAACAGACTGTGCAGTTTGAAGATCTGACGAAGTTTCGTAATTGAAACTCGAGCACTATGGGCCGTACCACCGTCCTGTTGAAACCAGATCTATTTCTTCTGTCTCGACCTCGCATGGATCTGGTTCACATTTCTTAGAGTCAGGAGGCTTTAAATCTTGGAAAATCATAATCTTATAGTGATGGAATGATATGTTTTGATTCTAAATCCTCCTCAGTGAACGGTGAGAAATGCCCAATGCAATTGCATGCTTCCGGGCAGAGCACCAAGGCACCTATCATATAGTATATATAATCTTTTGATAGCTTCTCTCAGTCTCGTTAAATTTTCGGTGTTCTTACCGTTGTGGGTCTTCCTAAATTCCTAATTATTAGTGTGGAATCGACGGTATCAAGACGCATAAGATTGAAGGGCGTTGGAAGGCATTGCTGGATGGCGACGGAAGAACGGCCATTTTCAAGAAACGTGCGACGTAACGACTAAAAACTGCACGACCCTCCCGACAAAATGAGACCCCTATCAAGGTCCTACTCCCACCACACGGAATATACCGGACCTACAGAACTGCACTCCCTGTACGTGCAATGTGCGTATTATTTTATGCTCTTCCAGCCTTTTCGTTTATATTTTATCGTTTCTTTACATGATATCATTGTTAATATTTCAATTTTTAACCTCACGAAGACTAGCATGTATTGAGGTAATTATTTTATAAAATAATAAATTGAAAGCACAACATTTATACATCAATAGTTCTTAAAAATAATGGGTACCTACTAAGCTGAAAGAAGCCACAAACTAATCTAATATGTTATATTATAAAAAGATCTCCGTGTTTCCCTACCCGCCTAATTTTCTTCACAACCTGCAACTGTTACTCACCGGTGGTTATGGTGGTAGATAGCTTTTGGTGTCACATCAAAAGTAAGAGAGTTTAGTGGGGGTGGCTGAGCGGTGGGGAGTAGATGACGAAAATGTGCTTTGTTATGGGAAGGCCGCGAATGATTCAGATTATTTCAAAATGGGCGAGCCGACCGTGTCGGTGATTCTGAAAGGTTCCAGAGAGTTCTAGAAGGTTCTATAATGATTCAAACTGAGTAGCGCAGTGTGTCGATAAGTCTAGAAGGTTCCATAAAGTTCCTTGAAAGTTCTGGAAGGAGCCACACCAATACGTTGCTGGGTACAGCTAGTTCATTATAAAGCTGGCTCTACACTCGCGCGCGAAGTCGCGCCGTGAATTTACGCCGTGAATATACGCCGCGATCCGCGCGTGAACTGTGTCCATCCACACTCGCAAAGCTTCAGTCTTGTTCGCCGCAAACCCTTTGTCGCGGGACAAAAAACGAGGAATGGCGCGAAGCGCGAATGCGAAGATTGCGAAGGGGTGAACAAGATCCACACTCGTGTTTCGCGGCCTTCGCGGCCGTTCGCGCCGCGAGTGTAGAGCGCGCTTAAACATGTAAACATGTAAACATGTAGGGTGACTTTTAAATTGAACAAAAAATATATGTATAGGACATATCATATAGCCGTGAAAAGTTTGTGTAATGAAACAAACAACTTGTATTCTTGTAGAGAAAAGTTTTAGAGGAAGAACGATTGGTCGGTAGAAATTTCAGGTTCATAATATCCTTTTGTTTTTGTTTTATTGGAATATACATGTGTTCCCCAGCGAATATAAACGAGGAGTAGTTATATTATCGTAGTCTTAACTGCACAAAATATGAAATAATTTAGAGACGGGTGGAAGACAAGGGCGGGGAATCAATTAAGTTAAAAATAATAGCAAAGGTTTTTTTTAAAAAAGACCTGAGGATCCAAAGTTAGCGTAGTGATCGTAGTTAATTGAATTTTGTGGTATTTAGACTGAATGTTGTAGAAATGATATATTCGAGTCGTTTGTGTGGTAAAACCAAGTGTGATCATGTGAGAAATGTGGATATTTGCAAAGAACGCAATGTAAGATTTCGAAAGCTTAGATTGTTAAGGCGATGCACTACGTCGTTTAATATTTTAAATTGAGCCGCTATCAATAACAACCCTTGCGTAGTTGGCGATAAGGTTTAAATTCCCGCTTAACACCATCCGCCTGTTTTGATTTATGCAAGAAAAAAACATGGCCAAAAAGTGCCTTTTATTTTATTTTGTGGATGTTCAGGCATAAATATTTAATTTTTTTCGATCATTTTATAAATAACTTAATGTGCCACACTATACAATTAAATCATAACCGAAAATAGGTTTGTAAGTAGGAGATTTTGAACTTTAAAGCAGTTTTCATAGGCCTTTACATTATTTTTTTCTGGGCTTATAAAAGGACTTATCTAAAAAATACTCGATTATTTCAAAGGCCAAGATGTATTCTACTCGCAGTATTTAATTAAAGCATATAAAAAATTTCTAGGCGACCAAATTTTCAAACCAAAAACACATGATTTTGCATTACTACGTATGGCATCGCCTTAAGGCATATAGAGCGAATGAACTAAGAAAGGGGTGTAAAGAGAATATGTGAAGCGAATGTGAATGGTAGACACGACATGATCAAGCGAACCAGGTAGGAATACGAAGCAAGGAGTGTGTGCCAAGACCGAGTTGTTTGGCGGTCCACCCTCTCTGCCTTCCCCTTCGGGGAAACGGCGCAATGGTTAGTTAGTAAGTGATGTTTTTTTATTATTTAACATTTTTTTCTGGATGAATAAGTTTTTTGATTTGGCATTCATCGACGTTAAAAGCGTTATAAGCTATGTGTTAACATAACGCGCATTTCCGAATGGGGAACAATCCCCGAGGGTACTTTCATCGAATCCCGCCAATGCCTGGATTGGGGGCCGCTGAAACAGAATTGAAAATTTTATCCATCGTTTAATCAGCGCACCAGATCACAGATAAAATATTTCCACCATAACGCCTAATTTATCAGAGAAAAAAGTAATTTCCGTTGACAGATTGTCGTTTTTCTCGTTCGTTAAACAGCAATATTATTTTACATGCCAAAGAATCACGGAAAGATATTCCAGAAATGTGCTTTTATAATTTATTTAGTTTTTAAGATTTGAATAACTGGTGGAACTGTATACAATTATAAAAATCACCTATATTCCATTTCATCCCGGAATCGAATAGTTACTAAAAAGGATCAGACAGGATTTATAGCTGTTTCATACATCGTAATTTAAACATTTATTATAAACCGTTATATTTAACGATAACTCATTTTTACTACCTAACTTCGCGCTAGATATTTTCCAAAAAATAATTAAGTACTTATTCAAAGCGAGTTTACGCAACAAGAAAAAAAATTAAAACATATTCTTAATGCTACTGAGACAGATCATAGATTTTAACAACATAAATCTTTGTCTTTGTAAAATAATGAAAAAAAACATGATTTTTCGCCAGTTTAATGGATATTCAAAGATAAGCCTTAAAGAAATTACGACGAAATACAACTTCCAGACAAAAAAGTGCAAATTTCCTAAGCCCAGAAACCACATTTTTTGCGTCTTCATAAAAAACAGATATGGCGCTTGAAATTATTTTTTTTTAAATAAATGCAACTCAACACAGAATAAATAGACTCTGGAACCTAAAACGACCCGTTCTCATGCGGAATTAATGGAAACCATCAAAAAAGCGTTTTCAATGCGTTTCTCGGTTGTAAACCATTGCGGAAAGGAACAATGATGCTCGTTCTTTAGAACAATTCAATTTAAATATCAGCATATAAAAAACCCACCTAAACATCGACATATTAGATTCGAATTCGATTTGAAAATAAAAACCTGAGATAGACCGACGAAATATTTATTGTTAATACCTAAATAAATTGTGTTTGAACCACAGACATAGGAATTAATAGACGAGAAGATAAAGGCGAGGGGTAAAATCAACTGTTGAAGAACGAAGGGAGTGAAGATGACTGTGATTCGTCAATAAATCAATCTGACAGTAAATAGGCATCTCGCATTATAATATCACCATTTACTTCTTAAAAGTAAAATCTGCTTTGAATGAATAGACATTTTTACATGGGAGCGCAAATTACTCGCCACGTTATGAACAAATTTGCGAAGTCCAAATTCGGCAAAGTAAGGCAGCTTCTATATTCAGAGTCGTAGTTAGTTTCAGAGTATTTAGTTAAGACACTTTTATAAATGTTCATAATTTACTTCCCAGCAACCAACCAGCTTTGTGTTTCGCGTCCAGACGTTTCTCGATGTGATAGTAACAACTGATTCATATTATACGATGTGAATATGCTTAAAATAAAATAAAATAATGCTTATATATGGAATGTAATACGACAATTGGGTTTATTCTCTTTTTTCGCATCTATTTTTACCAGTTTTCATAGTACAAGTAAACATTTTGCCGTGTTATTTCGTAAAATGAACCGATGATGCCTCGACCATAGTTCGCACAAGAATGATGACGTCACGTTTTCAAATATCACTTGAGGCCGTACGCGAGCGCAGCCGGCTCAATGGAACCGGTATGGGGAGTGGGGATAATACGCTTTTAATCACTTAGGGCAGGTCTACCTAATATTCATATGTCTATGGTTTGAACCGTTACATCCTAAAACAACTTTACGATATGGCAGACTTTTTATTAAATAAGTATCAAAGTATCTGGTTAAAATAGACACACGTCTTTATTATGAATATGAAGAACACCTGACTTCCACTCGCCCAGCCCTACACAAACAAGTAAATATAACGAGGTGAACTCTAATCCGACGTGAGAGATCTCCGTTCCTTTCACGAATCTGGCACGTAGTTCTCAGGCCGTTGTTTGCCCGGGCTACGGTTTACGGAAATATTAATGGTTAATAATTATTGTTGTTATTTACGGAGGAAACTTCTACTTTAACCCCCGGATTGTAGGATCTAAGTATCGGAAGGATGTGTGGATCAGTGAATAGTCGGTACTGAGTTTAATTATCTTAGCCTTATAGCAGAAATCTGCTTGTGCATCTAACTAAAACTTTCACGTGGTAAACTCTGGAATAATTTCAGTTCAAGTTTTAACAACTGAAGCGGCAATAATTTTATCGAACGGCAATTAGCATGCTGAAATTTGCACAGTTTTTTCTATCTGGTATGTTGAGGACAATCTACTAAGAGATTTGTAGAAGGATATTTATTACTTAAGCAATAGGTACCTGCGGAAGAAATCAGTTTGTTTGTTTCATTTAAAACTCTCGATATGTAAGTTCATGTGTTATATCGATTGCACCGTTTTTTGTGAGATCGGGCATCATGTAAATAAAAACATAATACCGAAGTCAGAAACACAGCTATATTGGAGATATAGACCTTAAAAATATCCATTAACTGTGAAAACATAGTATTGTAAGACAAAAGTTGTAGAAAAGTGTTAAGAGACATAATATAATTTGCTACTAATTAAATATTAACTTACTAAACTTAATGCCGAAGTTACGCTGCTCTGAAATATTACACATATTTTTAAATAAATAATAGATTCGTTAGAAAAAGGTTTTCAAAAACTCGTGTGATGCTATATAGTAACTACAAATATAATTTAAGATTGAAAACTTATGGACAAGTTAAAAAATTGTAAAAAAATCTCATATTACGTTTAAATTTAATTCTATTTCGAAAAGAAAAAAATCAAGGTAAATCTTTTCGTAAAAAAAAACTAAAATGAAAAAAACATGTATATCAAAGGAATATTTGCAAAAGATTTTCTGCAAATGAAAGGATGCTAGAAATCTCAACATACGTAAGCATATAGTTGCTTTTAGTCCAACGAGATATTCCCAAGTAATCGCTACTAAAAATACAACATCTTATCCCATCTCGCGATACGACATCCAAAATGGTTGGAGTCGCTTAAAAAGGTAAAAAAATATATACGGCAAAACACTACGCTTTTATAGCACAATGGTTCAAATCGCAAATTTAGCTGGCACAAAAAGGGAACAAAATCGAAATACTTATATTATATTATGTTTGATGATGATTTTGAAAAACATATATATCAAGCAATACCAAGGATCTTTTACACCTTTTCAGCAATATTTTTTTTTTGTTTTAAAAAAAAGCTCCTAAAATATATATATTTTTACAATTATATTATTATTTTTTGAAAAAAATTAATAATAATATAGATATCACTAGGTTTTTTACATTAAAATTTAACGCAATCATGATCAATATTTTCAAATAATATCTTTGTGTGCTGTAAAAAGCAAACTTTTGTAAAAACGGTAATTTTTATTTTTATTTTGCACCATAGGTGTTGCGTTTGTGATGCAATGAATCGGTAAATTTAAAATATTTATGAAAAAAACTGTGTTTTGAAATTTAAGTATTTGTTCGTGCAAAGCTATTGATTTAAATTTAGTTTTTCGAACAAACCCTCTATCACAGTGATTTCCATGTTTTGATTAGACTTACATAGGTGTTTGGAAGTAGCTTGTTGCGGGGCTACCATTTTTGGCCAAGCAGTGTTTTGTTTAATATGTAAGAATATATGATTTTTGAGTATTCTTCTGTCAATACGTATACGATTTGATTAATTACAAAGTCGTATTTTGGCCATATAGTCTTGAAATCTGGACCTTTGTGCACAAGACAGAAATGGATTCCGTATTACAGAACTAAGATAGGTAAGCATTGAGAGTAAAATCTACATTACCAAAGGAGCGTCATGAGATAAAAGCGTTTCTTAGCATAGGTGAAAAGGAAATTTCTGTATCGCTGTGAGATGAAGCCATTGACATTTAGTTCTGGGAATCAGCCCGAGATTGGTTCTGTCCCAATACCGGGAGACTATCTGAATAATACATTATTTGATCGACAAATGGAAAGTGTGCTGCTTACTCAGTGTTGAATCAAGAAACGATAAAACGCAATGCTGCAGTTCAAATATAAGCTATTTAACTTCACTAGATAAACGTGATTGGATTCATAAAAAGGAATTTTGTGGAAAAAATAATTTTGACGAACGATAATACTATGAGGTATCGATCCTTTGCTACGAATCCGGAGGTTTCGATTACAAATACCCGTGGGCGCAGGAAATTTTTATTTGATTAACTTGTGTTGCTTTCAAATCAATGCATTGTAAAATAATTTATAGCGTATTTTCCGGTGTGGTAAAAACATTCAGTATCGCTCCGGTAAAATACTACCATTCAAAATCGAAACTTTGCTTCAAATGGCTTGAGCCATGTTTTGGTGATCAGATTTGGATAGCCAGGTACTTCCCCACCTTCCTAATCATCATTTACATCCCCACCCGACTACCTGCATCCTCACAACATATCCTAATTGGGTGATATCATAGTCTCACTGGCTCCAGATGTTGGGACTCTTATGCGGTACTTATAAAAAAAATGTAAAACGTGCCTTCAGATATACCGTAATAATATTTATAAAAACCAAATTTTTAAGCCTCCGTCACATTTTCAGTTTCTGTTTTCGTCTTGCCATAATATTTTCATATTACATTCTTATTGCCTACACAAAAGTATGTACGTACCAACATGCATAATATTTATGGATATAAACTGTTTCTTGTTCTTGTATTATTATTATTTGCTCCGTTTTCATTATTTTGCATGTTTACCAAATTTTAGTATTTCCTTTAAAGAACCTTTTGCGTATTATATTAGCAAAACATAAGTGACAACAACTCTCTTGGATCTTTAGTATCTGTATGTTGCATAGTTCAACAAATTTAATAATATTGTACTTTTACAGGAAGCAATGTGATGAGATATAATTATAATTTGTATAATTATATTTTCTTTTAAGACCATTTTTTTTAATATAACCGAAACTAGTTTCATACTATTTTATCAAGTAAAGTTGTTTTATATATTAAAAATAAATCTGTTAAAATAAAAATAAAAGTTGTTGTAATGTAAACACTTGTGTTATGTGGAAGTAATTTTAAGTAATTCCTGAACAAATTTTCGTGACAAAAATGAATTCTTATCTTAGTGTAAATTTTGATACTGTTGTACTTTTTATATTACCGTAGGTACTTTATCGCTTTTCTAAATTCTTCACAATTGCAGTTCTAATTTTGAAAATGACATAATTAAGCGGATCCGAGTTCATTGAACAAGAGTTATACAGCCAGACAGACATAACGCAATTAGTACTTTTTTATTATTATTCATGACTAAACCATCTAAACGTTCCCTTAAGCGTGTTAATTACGTTTAGATTCTTATTTATTTGTAATGCAAAGTGTTTAATATTAAAATACTTTTAGGATTATTCCAACAATCCGGTTCCTATGTAAACTAAATTGCCCTTTTCCTTGTTTTTGTTCCATTCCCTAAAGATCTTCTTACCTTCGAAGAAAGCAAGCAAGAAAATTTGAAAAATAGAAACTCAAAGCAAGTTTCATTTGTTTTTGTGTTCGAATTTTGTCGTTATTGCATATAGTTGCACATTTGACCCCTCGTAATAACTAGTATAATATATACTCACGGAACATTCAAGACCAAACCAGAACTTCCGAATGAAGCAAGATTCTTCACAAGGTTTGGGCCTACTTTTCTCACTCTAATTTTCCTTGTGATAAACACGATCGTTTGATCTTATTTACTCGTTAAAATTACAGTCCATTCTTCTAGTACCAACAGTGGGTACACAACACATAGGGTATTTAGAATATTATTTAAAATTATTAAAAAATATTATTGAAGTGAAACTTCTTTACCCGCGTCATGCAATTTCGAGTACCGGAGTAAAACCAACTCATGACCGAAACGAAAATGCGGGACCGATTAAAGTTCATTTGATCTAGTCAAAGTTTTGAAGTAAAATATAAATGCTTCTTAGCTCATCTCGACAACTGGCGTTGGTGGTGTAATGGTCAGCGTAGTTGCTTTCCAAGCAGTTGATCCGAGTTCGATTCTCGGCCATCGCACATAATTTTTTTGTTTTTAACGCCTTTTTTTTTTTCAATGGTTGACCATAATATCAATCCACTAAGTAATATTTTAGGCCTGTAGCATACTTGAAAAGTTAAAGAATGATATAAAATTTTTTATGATGTTAACGATAAAAAAATAAAAAAAAACATAAAATTACCATAAAAAATGGGCCAACGGCACGCGGTGTTCCCAAGCGGTCACCCATCCAAGTACTGACCGCGCCCAATGTTGCTTAACTTCGGTGATCGGACGAGAACCGGTGTGTTCAACATGGTATGGTCGTTGGCAAACGCTAAACAATATTAATTTCTATTCTACCTGCCAATAAATATATGAAAATTAGTATAAAAAAGCCCTAATAATACTGAAAACATTAGCAAGGTGTGTGCGACGTTGATAAAAATAATCATTACATACGCGCTTGAAAAAGATCGTAATTACATCCATAACTTTGCAGGAATTTTTTTTTTCAATGGTTGACCATAATATCAATCCACTAAGTAATATTTTAGGCCTGTAGCATACTTGAAAAGTTAAAGAATTTTATGATATTATTAATGATAGTAACGATAAAAAAATAAAAAAAAACATGAAATTACCATAAAAAATGGGCCAACGGCACGCGGTGTTCCCAAGCGGTCACCCATCCAAGTACTGACCGCGCCCAATGTTGCTTAACTTCGGTGATCGGACGAGAACCGGTGTGTTCAACATGGTATGGTCGTTGGCAAACGCTAAACAATATTAATTTCTACTCTACCTGCCAATAAATATATGAAAATTAGTATAAAAAAGCCCTAATAATACTGAAAACATTAGCAAGGTGTGTGCGACGTTGATAAAAATAATCATTACATACGCGCTTGAAAAAGATCGTAATTACATCCATAACTTTGCAGGAATTTTTTTTTTCAATGGTTGACCATAATATCAATCCACTAAGTAATATTTTAGGCCTGTAGCATACTTGAAAAGTTAAAGAATTTTATGATATTATTAATGATAGTAACGATAAAAAAATAAAAAAAAGTGGGTGTGTCAAGCCTACGCAAGACAGAAGTGAAACTTCTAGTATTCTTCTCTCTTATTATTAGGGCTTTTTTATACTAATTTTCATATATTTATTGGCAGGTAGAGTAGAAATTAATATTGTTTAGCGTTTGCCAACGACCATACCATGTTGAACACACCGGTTCTCGTCCGATCACCGAAGTTAAGCAACATTGGGCGCGGTCAGTACTTGGATGGGTGACCGCTTGGGAACACCGCGTGCCGTTGGCCCATTTTTTATGGTAATTTCATGTTTTTTTTTATTTTTTTATCGTTACTATCATTAATAATATCATAAAATTCTTTAACTTTTCAAGTATGCTACAGGCCTAAAATATTACTTAGTGGATTGATATTATGGTCAACCATTGAAAAAAAAAATTCCTGCAAAGTTATGGATGTAATTACGATCTTTTTCAAGCGCGTATGTAATGATTATTTTTATCAACGTCGCACACACCTTGCTAATGTTTTCAGTATTATTAGGGCTTTTTTATACTAATTTTCATATATTTATTGGCAGGTAGAGTAGAAATTAATATTGTTTAGCGTTTGCCAACGACCATACCATGTTGAACACACCGGTTCTCGTCCGATCACCGAAGTTAAGCAACATTGGGCGCGGTCAGTACTTGGATGGGTGACCGCTTGGGAACACCGCGTGCCGTTGGCCCATTTTTTATGGTAATTTCATGTTTTTTTTTATTTTTTTATCGTTACTATCATTAATAATATCATAAAATTCTTTAACTTTTCAAGTATGCTACAGGCCTAAAATATTACTTAGTGGATTGATATTATGGTCAACCATTGAAAAAAAAAATTCCTGCAAAGTTATGGATGTAATTACGATCTTTTTCAAGCGCGTATGTAATGATTATTTTTATCAACGTCGCACACACCTTGCTAATGTTTTCAGTATTATTAGGGCTTTTTTATACTAATTTTCATATATTTATTGGCAGGTAGAATAGAAATTAATATTGTTTAGCGTTTGCCAACGACCATACCATGTTGAACACACCGGTTCTCGTCCGATCACCGAAGTTAAGCAACATTGGGCGCGGTCAGTACTTGGATGGGTGACCGCTTGGGAACACCGCGTGCCGTTGGCCCATTTTTTATGGTAATTTTATGTTTTTTTTTATTTTTTTATCGTTAACATCATAAAAAATTTTATATCATTCTTTAACTTTTCAAGTATGCTACAGGCCTAAAATATTACTTAGTGGATTGATATTATGGTCAACCATTGAAAAAAAAAAAGGCGTTAAAAACAAAAAAATTATGTGCGATGGCCGAGAATCGAACTCGGATCAACTGCTTGGAAAGCAACTACGCTGACCATTACACCACCAACGCCAGTTGTCGAGATGAGCTAAGAAGCATTTATATTTTACTTCAAAACTTTGACTAGATCAAATGAACTTTAATCGGTCCCGCATTTTCGTTTCGGTCATGAGTTGGTTTTACTCCGGTACTCGAAATTGCATGACGCGGGTAAAGAAGTTTCACTTCAAAAAAACATGAAATTACCATAAAAAATGGGCCAACGGCACGCGGTGTTCCCAAGCGGTCACCCATCCAAGTACTGACCGCGCCCAATGTTGCTTAACTTCGGTGATCGGACGAGAACCGGTGTGTTCAACATGGTATGGTCGTTGGCAAACGCTAAACAATATTAATTTCTACTCTACCTGCCAATAAATATATGAAAATTAGTATAAAAAAGCCCTAATAATAAGAGAGAAGAATACTAGAAGTTTCACTTCTGTCTTGCGTAGGCTTGACACACCCACTTTTTTTTTACATTCGCAGACCCCTAAAAGATTATGGAATAGTTTGAGTTCTTAACAATTTAGTCTGAAATTTGAAAATCCGAGTTCCACCGAGAACTAGAGTTACAGAAACAGACAGATACACACACCGAAATTAGTGTTTATGATTATTACATCCCCAAACCATCGAAGCATTCCTTTTTAAGCTTATTAATTACGTTGCAAGGCTATGCATTCTTTACGGATCTATAATTTTATAATTCGGCCATACACACTCTTCATTTCAGTAGCATTCGGTCCATTTTCATCCATCTTCATGTCAAATCCATGCCTCACTACTAAACTCTTCTTTTAATGTTTTTAAAGTAAAAATATAATCTTTGAATAAATTTTCTAGATAAAAGTACAACGCTGCTGTAAAAAAATCACGGCAATTAATGTAGGCAGATTTGTTTTAAGCATCAAAAAACTTGTTCTTTTCCCCATGTAAATTTTGGTACCGTTAAAGATTTTTACATCTGTAATTAAAGAGATGAGCTCAAAGTGAAAATTGATGGCTAATATAAAATTAGATTATTGAATAATTTCGGATTAGATTGATGGAAGATCGGGGGAAAAAGAAAATTAATTGGGCGTGCTGTTTGCTTGTTAAATTGGCTGAAATATTATTCAGTTTTTGAAGCAGCCAATGAAAGGGAAAGACGGGAAAACATAATTGAAGTTGTTTATTTTAATTAGCAATTTTAGTTCGAGATAAATTTAAGAGGCCTCTAATGATTAGATTGGCAGACTGCCTGTTACTGGAATATTTTAATTTAAAAAGATAAAGATTTCGACATAACCTTTACTTTATGGTGAGAATTAATATATATTTATATGTAAAAAAACAATTTGAGTAGTTTATAAGAATTATAAAAAGCCTCCTTAAAAATGCGATTGATAGTTTAAATATGGTCAGCCATTAGTAATTCGATTCCAACGCCTCTCTCTTTCAACAAATATTCAATTTCAGAGCACATTTTCTTTTCACGAAAAAACCGAGCATCATGTGTTGGAAAAAACCCTTTTACATTAATTTAGGGTTCTTATAACCGTTTCAGCTTGCTATTCAAGATAAGTGATGCGAGTAAAATCGTTACTTTTTCCCTTACTGCATTCAAATGTGCAGAAATGTACGGTTCATTCCTTTTGCCATTCTGGTCTCAGAAATGATATGGGTGGAACTTACATTTACATATCGCCGCAGAATGACAACCATATATTTTTTATTGCCTGTATTATGGGACGTCGTAATTTCCGCAGCTGAATACTGAAATGTGTACGTTTTGAAGTAAAGTGACAACAACATTCTAACGAGTTTCCTACACTTTCTTCTTTTCCCGTTTCGACTCAGACGAGGATTTACGAGGACACTATCTTTGTCATTTTAAAATAATTGTATTCCTCGGCAGCAAGAAAAATATATTTCACTTAATATTTTTTTATTCTAATGGGTACCACCAAAAACAAGTTTTAATTTTTTAAAGATACTATCCACCGCATTTAAGTATTGGGAATTTTTCATCTTTTCACCGAATTTTTATTTATTTGTCAATATGTGCTAGATGTGAAAGTAGAAATCTTCAATATCTTTGTCTCACCACGAGGAGCATGGAGCAACACATGTAAGATAACCCAACTGATAACACAGGAGAAAATAGATGAAACACCCATATATTATTATATTATTAGTAGGTACGACTGAGATGTTTTGGGCTCCATCTCGAAGAGTAAAGATTATCACAGTGATAGGAATCCTTCGATAGAAGACAGGTACCAGAATAAATATACGTAGGATTTAGCAGACTATAGCAGTGGTTGCGTTATAAGCGTGAACATTTTAACCATGTTCGACTGTATTCAAAACAAAAAATAAAATTTGAGTTATACCATAAAAAAATAATGAATGCATCTCATCTATGGAAAAACCAAGTTTTCCCAATCACTTTTCCTAAATAGATTTCGATCATTTAAGTACAAAGCAAACTTTATATCATCCTGCAAAGTTTAAGTCCAATCCTTGCAAACGCCCTGACATTATCTGTCCTAAATCCGTTCATACTAAACCCGATCCACGGAACGAGCCTTCGTCTGCGGAATATCTCGGGTTACTCCGGGAAGCCTCTCAAACTTGAAGATCCAAAAGCTCTCACAGTGTGTACAAACGAGAAGAGATTACTGATGCGAGAGTATTAAATGCAACCATTATGTGATGTATGAACCCAGTACTTAGAGCTTTCTATAATATAAGATCCTCACATTGTTCGATGGAGTATTTCTTGGTTTGAAACGCCATTCTGCGAGACATTTTCGAATTATTGGAAGTATTTGTTTGAAAGACATTTGTCTCAACTGAGATATAAATGCTTACTTCCGATAAGAACGTTGTGACTTAAAGAATATATATATACCGTAGAAACTAAGAAACTTTAATATGAAGTAATGTTTTCAAGTGACTAAACCTATTGTATAGATTTATAAAAATGAATAAGAATAATATGCTCTTCACGAAATAGTGAAAGCAATTGAAAGCAAAAAAAAATATTTTACAAGTAATAATTATTAGCCTGAAACACTCATCCACATTGAAAAATTTACTGATAAAAGATACATGACGCCAACGGGACTTGAACCCGTGTCCTTTCGATATCCAGTCGACAACTCTGACCACTGAGCTATGGCGGCTTATCTCTTATCCGCGAAATAAATCAATATATACTAGTGCTTCATTCAACAATTACTGCTTGTTACATTTTTTTCACCTGAAACAACCAACTTTATTTCATATGAGAAAGGCATTGTAAGTGCTAACTCTCTCACTAAATGGCGTCGAGACAAATTATCTACATTTTTTGGTGAAGATACTAGAACTTGTCAAATATTAATTATTATTTTTTTTTGGTAAACTAATGTTTAAGACAAGATTTTTTTATGCATAGCACAGAGGGTAACAAATATTTTGCAAAAAAAATTGTATTATGCAATTTATTTACATTAATTAATTCTGGTGAATTCGTAAACATAATACACTTTTTCAGACCGGCACCTACGGGTGTAAGTTTTCTTTTATAGATTAATAAAAACAGTACGTTTAAAATATTTTACGTAAAATGTTATTCAGCTATAAAATTAGCACTAAGCACCAGATTGTATTTTTCTAGACGGTGAATTAGTAACTTCCGGAGATATTCATCTAGAAATATCTGAGATTTTTTATAATATTTTTATCGAAATTAATTAATAAAACCCGCGGTAAGATCAATTTTCTAGGTCTGCTAGGGAAAATTCGATTGTAGGTCCGTCCAATACTCCGGGCCGCGAGCTGAATATTTTTGTAGATGCCTTCTTCACTTACGTCGTAAAGATTCCCATTTTATTTTAGGGTATTGTGTCGTCTCCCCCCACTTTCACTTAAAATATTCTCCTAACATTTCTTTCTTTATCCATCCACTCTACGTATCCCAACAACTAAGAATTTCTATCTTAGAATTATCCGCTTCACATAATGCCATGTGAATAGTTACATCGGCCTTGCATTCTTTTAGGATTTCTTAATGTTACAAAAAACATGTTTAGTACAGTGAAAAGTGCATATGAAGCACAACGAAGATGGTGGCCTTTACTATCGCAATATCCGTTCTAAAATGTCAAATGGAAGATAAATGGAATTCAAGCATCATCCAAAGGTTGGTGAAAAAAGTGATGATCCACAAAGAGAATAATTGGCTTCAATGGATGTAGAGAATAACTTCAATGGACGAAAATCGCTAGAATCAGCATCATCGATTTCTTTTACCATTCACATTCTCCTTACATTCCTTACTTCTTTCGTCTGCTCTACATACTGGAGAGGAGTATATTGCTCCTGAACAAACTCCCTTCGTATATGGACATATTTTGCGTCAGTGAGGAGAGATTCAAAATGGATTCATTGATTCTTAAAAGAGCCTCCCCTTATTGACCCGATTTCCATCAATACACGATTTTTTTTCATTGTAATTTGGCAAATGTGTATTAAACTTATTTGTTTGTAATGCATATAAGTTATTAAATATAAAAAATAATATCTTTTACTAGTACAGAGTTCTGAAAAATTCCGCGATAGTCTAATTTTTTTACAATTCACTTTCAAATTTTAACAATTAAAAATATTTTATCACAGGTATGCACTTTATCGCTTAGTTAAATTTTGTACACAATCAGTTACAATATTGAAAATGACACTTAAATTCAAAGCAAATCCTAGTTCATTGAACCAGAGTTTCAGAGACAGACAGAAATTTTGATTATTACTTGCCAAAACCATCCAAGTGTCCCTTTCTAAAGCCGTCGTCCTACTGGGTCAGTGTCAGTAAGCAGTCGACATTAGCTGAAGATCCTGCGCAGAAAATACCCACATTGGATGCACGGTGTCTTCGGCTAACGTCGATTGCTTACCGATACAAACCAAGTGGGACAACCAGCTTATTGGTACTAATTACTTTAACATCAGCCTTGCATTCTTTATGGACCTCCACATTTGTAATGCATTGCATTCTTTCAATTTTCATAAGTCCTCACGTCAATTTCATGCCCCAACCTTATTTTAATGTTCTGGTCTTTCCGTCTCTCGTGAACATATTCCCTAACACATAAACTTTTCAAGTTGTTCAGGGAATTTAAGTAGGTAGGTATTTTTATTTAGACGAAGATGTTAAGATAACTAAAATATCGTTCCTAAGCCGTATTTCAAGTGACACTAAACTCCCAACTTGTATCAGTAAATTCCTTATTACATGACCCGTGAAATTTATAAAACAATCCCAGAACAATTTTTCTCAACTTAAATAGGGTGGTTCAGTGAAGAAAGTCGTAGATAAAGTTAATGGTCCAACTCTCAATGGAGCCGCGGCGTTTAAGTGGCTGAAACTTGAATTATTTTAATATTTTATCTATTGCCATCTAAAGACCCACAAACTTTGTGAAATGTGAAATTAAACGTAATAATTTCAGTTTTTGGTAATGTGAAACATTCCTAAGATGTAATGCATGAAATTATTTAAGTTTAAAGAAGTTAATTTTTTAAAAATTGGAACTACTTATAATAATTAGACAAGCGGTAAAGTAGTTACCAGAATAATTTTATTGATTGATAATTCCTAATTCAAAATGGGTATTTGTTTTGTTTAAATGTTTGGAGCCAGTGATACTATGGCATCCCCAATTGGATATGATGTGAGAGAGTATCTTCCACTCTTGTGACGGAATTATAGGAACAATATATTGATAACGAATTAATTGTGAAATAATACACATTAAATAAATACAATTTATCTGCGCACGGCTGGATTTGAATCCCCAACCTCTGAATTACGGCCTACGCTGTGGAGGCCATTTATATATATTTATGTTCTTATGATAGCGAGAAGAATCTCAAATATCTACACTATCTTATATTTAGAAATTGATGCATAAACTCTATTGACCTTTACACTTTTTTTAGTTAGCGTCTGGAAAGTATTGTTTATTGCGTACTCCCAGCAATCTATTAATTCAACACTCCATGGAGATAGCGACTTCATAGATCACCCGATAAGCTGAGAAAAATGTACCTAGAGAGTCCATAGATTTGAAGATTATTAGAAAGTATGACTTAACGACCTCTATTAAAAACTTAATTAAGTCTAAACGACGACTGAAAAATTTTGTAAATGTGAGGGGTGGAATGTCTTACGTGTATTTATTTAGTGCTGAGGTTAAAATGAATGAATTTTGGTTTGTGTAGCGCTAAGTAAACATTTTTTAAAATAAATTTATCAGGATGATGATAACATTACCATGGAAATAAAATACATTAACTACACAACGGAAAAATAATATCTTATGCTGAAGTCACTCTCATAATAATTAAAGGTACACTGGAACACTATCAAAAACCTAGCAAATACTAATATGAATTTATTGAAAAACGTTTTTAATTTTTTTTTCTCACTTTTATCATTAATTTAAATCGAAACCAGGATTAAAAATTATAATTCACCAAAGTATATGTAACAGAACTAATTGCAATCAAAATGTTTTGTACTTATTCCAGCTTTCAAATGAAATATTTTGTGTATATATAGATCAACATTTTAAATAAATAAAACACACATTATTTGTAAAATTATCAAAGGAATCAGGAAATGCATTTATATATTTCTTAAATTTAAAGACCTAAAAAGAGTGTACCGTGATATTGTTCAATCTATATTACAATATGGTGTTACTGGCTGGGGAGGAACATATGATAGTATTTTAAATGCACTTAAAATAATTCAAAGGTTAATAATTAAGGTTATCCTGACAAAACCGTCTACATATTCTAGTGAAATCTTTTTTTAAATATTCAATGGACCTAAAATGGACAGAATGTAAAAAATGTTCAATAATACAGATTTTTAAAGAAAAACAATTAACTTACAATAATTAAATGTCAGCAAGATATCAAAATGACATTGAAATTAAAAAAAAATGATTACCAAGCCTTTTCAAAATACCTACATCAATAAAGGAATAATTTATTTAAAAAAACTTTTTTTTTAATCTTTAAATTTTCGAAAACTTCCATCTTAATATCTAAAATTATTGTAAGAGTCCACATTCAATACAAAAAAATCTTCTTTTCCCGTCATCGATAAATCTTGCATTTTGATTTTCTTATTTATTTTCTTGTTTTCTATAATATTATTACGCTAGCGTCTGGACGGTCTAGGCCAAGGCTGCCCAACCTTTTTAACAGTTGGGCCAAATTGACGATTTTGAATCACTGGCGGGCCACTGAATACCTGACGGTTCCTATTTCCATGGGGGCGGGGGGGGTTGTTAGAGAATTTCTATGAAACATAATTCCCCACAAAAAAAAATCAAAATGAGTGCTCCCCACAAAATATTTGAAATCCACGGGGGGTGGGTTGTTACGGAACTTCGCTGAGAAAAAAATTCCGCGCACCCAAAAACATCATATGTGATTCCCCACAACAATTTTTTGAATTCCCTGGAGGGGGGGGGGGGGGTTGCTACAAAATTCCATTTCGGACGCAAAAAATATTATATCAAAAACCGGTGTATTTTTGTTTGAGTTCAACAGGTTGGATTTTTTCGTCGCTGATTCTCGTTCTGAGTAGCCTAAATAGCGATAAATCGCCTTCGTTGGCAACACTGGTGACCGCGCGCAAGCTGCAATGTTTGTTTTACCGCGGGCCCGCGACACTTTTTCAAAATGGCGGGTTTTTTATAATTCGTTCGGGCCAGTCGGGCCACTTATAATTCGTTCGCGGGCCACATTGTGGCCCGCGGGCCTGGGGTTGGGCAGCCTTGGTCTAGGCCCTCTGATTGGTCGAATTGAAATCGTGTGTTTCGGGTGAATTCCGCATAGGGGGTCTGCAGGCAAAAAAATACCACTCTGCCCCTCAATTTTAAGCAACCGTAAGGTTCATTTCGGTTTGCAGGCGACCGGATCCAAAAAATAAGACTTTAAAATTAAGACCCGATTTCATACTGAAATAAGATCGCCACATGTAATACGAGATTTCTTCAAAAACATCGTTTCTGCTCTTATAATTTTTGGATAATATCGATGAAAATATGTTTTAGAAAGTTCATAACCCATTGGATAAATTAAATTACAATGAAAATTATCCACAATTACGTGATTATGTTTGACGTTTATAAAAAATCACGCGTGCTTTGAATATGGCCGATACGGACGGCGGCTATAGATGGTCGACAGAGTGCACCTCTGGCGGTATAAGAACGAACCAAATGACTGGCGCGAATATTTAAATATGCAGCTCACAATACACATAGTTATGCAAAATTACTTGACCATTAACAAGCGTTTAATAAAAAGATTATTCCAGAGAAGCTTATCACTTTGTGATGGCATTATTTATTTTATTAAAACACAAATAACATTTTTTTCATTTGTTTCATGAACGAAGTTCACCTCATCAGGAGTATACACTGAAGTCAAAAATTTAATTAGATTACAATTGGAAAGAAGAAGTGGAAAGAGGGGGGGGGGTAAGAGTGGGCGGAGTTTATCAGAATTAAGAATTACCCCTCCCCGCTCCTTCCACTTATTCTTTCCAATTGTAATCTATATTTAATTTTTGATTTCGGTGTATACTTACTCCTGATGAGGTGAACTTCGTTCATGAAACATGTAGATATTGGTTGTACTCGTATATAATAAAGTGATGTTAAAAAATTTAATCGAATAACATTATTTTATCTATTTCCATTGTATATCAATGCATATGTATACAATAAAATGTAAAAATTATATTTATTTATTTATTGGACAATTTGCATAGCGCTCCTTTTGTAAGATATCACCTCAAGGGCGCTATATTGTAATAATCTACCTTACATACATTTTTACTCTCCTGATGAAGGTGTATATATAATTTAAATTTAAACTTTATACGATACAGTAACAGTTGTAGGTAAAGAATTACCATCAGTTGGAGTAAAATTAACACTTTTTAACTAAACCCACTGCTACCCTCCTTTTATTCATAAACACGGGTACAATTAATAGATATGTAAAAAAACTATTATTTCAGTCAAATTTGTTATAACCATCTTTAATTGTTGTGACAAACTATACGGTATTGATTCAAATTATAGAAATTGACGGTTGTAACACATATTTAAGCACTGCAAGTCTCCTATGAGCATATTATATAAGATACGATAACAGTTAATATCAGTTGTAGACATATAGTCAATAGTGTTTCATTTGAAATAATCCATCACAAATACGTAAAATTTCATTTATTCAAACAACTTTCATTCTTATTATGCCTAAATTAGGCATTTTATTATTCATTAACTCCTTTCTGTTCCGTGTTTTCACAATATATACTCACCCTCCCTCTGTCAATGACCTAATATCTACCTATTAAATGTAACTGTTATTAGTATCACTTAAACTGGGCGGGGTTTTTAACTGCTAGTTATTATAAGTGTACTATATTTTATTACTTAAAACACAAAAGCCTTCTCTTTCTGTGGTGTAGAAGAGATTTAATTATTTTTTCTATAATATAATGAAAGATGATAAAAAAAACATTGAAGCAGAAGATCAAATCAAAACCTCTCAAGCGGCAAGCTCTAGGGGTTTCAAATCGAAACATCTTTTTCGTCATAAGCATTTAGTAAAAAACAAAACATCATATCATTTGCTTCAATTTTTCAATAAGAAAAGTTTTAAAACTCGGTTGAAGCCAAGTATGCCTTTATATTTTAGAATAATATATCTATATATGCTACTGAAACTTTTAAATAGGAATGGTATCATATCAATCGGGTATGTTAGGTTACCTCTAGTTGAATCTAATGAAAATCAATTTTATATTTATTTTATTTTCCTACTAGCCTTATATAAAAAAATTACTTTAATGTTTGTTAGAAAAAAGTTATTATAAACCGTCCTATAAAACCATACTATAAAGATCAATAAAACGTAGTGGTGTAGAATATAATATGCTCGTCTAGTACAATAAAGTTCATCATTAAATGTCGGTAAAAAATAATAATTTACGAGTAGCTTTACGACATTAATTCAAGGAGATCATAAAACAATAAATATACGTTTAAATAAGAAAACTCAATTGGCTTTATGAAAAGAAGATTTCATTGCCAGATAAGAGCTTACTTTCGGCTTCCTTATTTTTTTACGTTAATTCTATTCAAACAGTTTTGCAAGTGAAATTCCGAATTGCCATCGAAAAACAGAAAGTCAGTTGCAGACTATTCCTGCATTTGCAAGTTTAATTTGTCGGGTAAACTTTCGAAGGTTTTAGAACCATTTGAATTTAAGCTGTTGTTTTGTTTTGGAAAGAATGTTTGAGGACAATCTTTTTTAATTAATGAAAACGCTTCGCTTTAAAAAAACTTGACCTAATTATATCCGAATGACACCTACCTACTTTTTAATACTCCTTTTGTCTGCGATCTTCCAATTAAAAACATATTATTTCGTTGTTCCTTAATGATTTGGTAATGTGAAAAAAAACTAAAAACCGCAAGTAGTACTGAAAAGTATCAACATTCATAGTTCAAATACCGTTTTAAGTAGAAAACTTCTCGATAAGTGCATCATATGAAACGAAGAGTAAATAATTTGAAGGGGACATAAGTTTTAGCGTGTACATATTATTTTATGTTTATTATAAATAAATACCAGTTTCTTTTAAGCCCCCCTCGTGTTGATATTAACATTTACATTCATAAAAGACTGGAAAAAAATATTTTACCGATTTTTATCTCTATCCAATATTCGAGTGCAAGAGGAATACCCGATACTTATTGAGACATCGTGTATCAAAATGTAAATTTAGAAAATTTTCAAGGTTTTGTCACATAATGGTTTTTATACTCATGGTAAAAACCACTGTTTTTTTATACCATTACAGTGCATTAGCATTAATTATTTTTTAAACCTTAAAAAATTATATTTTAACACATTCATTGCCAGAGTAAAGAGAAGGTAGTATTATGTCAGCATAAAACTACCCTACCCAAAGCTCACAGATAACCGATACCACTTTAGCATTTAACTATACAGATAGCACTTTCAGTTACTCACTATAAACAGACGAAAATGCATTAAAAAAGTGGTACTTTATGTGATCTGCATTTTTCAATAGACGTATGAGATAAATATTATACTGAACGCTTTCTCATTAAATGAGCTTCAGGGACATAATATACAAACACACATACACAAAAATTGTGTTTCGTTATGAAATTTTATGAACAATACAGGCTGAATATTTTAATATAAAATATAGGAAAAATGCAAAAAATAAGTACATTTTTTTTTTAAAAAACTGATGCTATTTGTCTTGTCATTTTCTTTTCTTGTTTTGTTGTCTTATAAACATACTTATAAAGTGAGGTATATTTTTCTAACGCCAGGTGTATTGGTACCACAACAATATTTTTTACTACATTTGCCAGCTGTCTCGCCTTTGGAGAACAATCTATGTACATACATATATGAAGAAAAGTGTGTCGATGTGGGTTTTTTTATTTTGTTTCTTATGTGTACGAATCTAGAGATTTTTCCGAAATTGATTAAATCTTGCACACTCGACCTTCAAAACACAAAAAGGTCACTTTTTGAAATAGATTTCTAAAAACCACCCCTATCTCCTTTTTCCATCTCTCGAAGCAATATTTGGATATTTACTAATGAAATTTTGCACACTTGACGTTCAAAGTGAAAATTAATTCTCTATAATATTATGCTTTCAAAAAAACACAGGGGCGTTATCCAGCTAATAAAAAATAAGCAAAAAAGCTATTATTTGAACCGGTAAACCTTTTTATCAAAAGGATCCTCGTTTATTGGTCAAGCTTGGATTAACTTGGTAGGTCTAAATTACTTCATCTGAACAGAAGGGATAAGTATGAAATTTACGTTTTAAAATTTTAAAACATTACTAAAGACCGCGTTAGAAAATTTGGTGTTCGAAAAAATTTTGATTTAAAAGGTTTCAATTTGTACGCCTCATTTCTTTGAAAGCCCATTCCGGAAAATGTCTTCCTTTAATGCCTTAATGAAAAGATCCATTACTTTAATAAAAAAAGAAAAACACTTAATGTATTTAAACCAAGATAATCTTGTAAAAATGTTTTGGTGATCTTCTAAAAAGTAAGACTTTATGCACGAGGTTGTACGTTCGAATCCCAGGTTCCTCAGATTCCCCATTCTTTAAATGTTTGATAAAACGACTTAATTTTCGAAATTTCGACAATTTCCGAAAACTACACCAATTTATTTAGTTTTGCGGACAATTTCTAGTACAACAATGGAACTTTATATTTGATTTATTTAGGAAACAAACAGTTACATTAAAGAATAAAAAAAAACTATTATATTTTCTAGACCAATAGTGTTTCATTGAGCAGCTAGATAATATTTTTAGCTATATAATATTTTTACCAATTGAAATTTTTTAAAGTAATACGCAAAACTATAACCAAGTATAGAAATATATTTTTTGCAAGATTATACTATACAAAACAATAAAAAAACTACGAATAATGACAGTATAATTTTAACAGAATAGAAGTATACAAAAAGAAACTATGGATTCATCAAACGAGAGTGTATACAAATTTTTCATAAATGACGCACCGATTTGCCACAAGAATACAATTAATGAATGAAAAAAACATAGGTTCTACACCTGGGACAAAAGGTAACGGCATTTTATTTATTTAAATATGTATAAGAGCTATTTCCAGCATTCTTTCATAGAACAAACACAAATAGATCTTACATCTGTTCTCTAAGAAACATTGAAATAAAGAAAGGTTAGCAAACAATTACCATGTAAACCAAATTTGTAACATCATATATTCGAACAACACAGCTGTGAATGTTTACAATGTCAAAATGCATTTTAAGCGGAGAAGCTTTAAGCTCTTAGCTCAATAATAATATGCGAACCGACGTTTTCCAGATATAAACAATGTGTTGTGGGTTTATAAACGGCTGGCGAAATATATTAACACTTCTAAATATGTGCGAATTGCTTTATAATATCCCCTTCCGTATAACAGTAGGAACATTGCGAATTCATTCAGTGAACTGTTTTTTTAAGCAATGAACGGAGAAAGCGTCTTCTTCTTATATTTTGAAAAGGTTGGGTGATGCAGGTACTGTTATGTATCCAAAACTCTGTACTTCCACATTTGTTTGCCCATCAAGTGATGGCATTTTTCTATATTGATTAAATAATGTAAGTATCTGGACGAAGCCAAGTAGTAAAAAGGGATACGGACAGTGAATCAGTTTCCATCATCAGAACAAATATGATGACACGGTAACGCCGTCCGAAGCATTGGCTAAAGAAAGAGGAAGCGCAACATGGCATAATAACTCAAAGAATAATACATTTGGCCGCGATAATCTCTAATCTCATAATCATTTTACAAGATATTTCCAAGGGATTACTTAAACGCTAGCTAGTATTTTTATGGTGTTATATACCTATTTTATAAAACGCTGTACAAATAACCATTAAAATAGTGTGTTATGACACTACGTTATCCCAACCTATATAATTCTTGGTATAATGTGTTGTGTTCCCGTGAATCTGACTAACTTAAGAGCGGTGTTATTTGGGTATGGTTTCTCAAAAGTTATTCTGCGAATTTAAAATAGAACGTCCACATAAGTTCTGGTGTCATAAAATTGTTACAATTGATAAATTGAGCGTTGGTACCGTCACTGAGTTATTATTATCTATTTGAAGAACCGTATTGCAGTATTTAGAAGATGTCAGGTAAGAATGGTATCTTTGTTCTACCGCTATTTGTATGGAACAGGTTCCGAGGAATCAGTGTTGTGCCCCACATTTGTACAAGTTGAAATTCGTTGAACATTCTCCTAAGACTTTTTCTTGTATTCAACAGCTCGGTTGTGGAATGATTTGCCAGACTCTATGCTTCCTTCCTCTTACTACATGAGTATCTTCAAGACCCAGGTTTACTCCTACATTTTCTCTAAAAGACTTCAAGATATTCCCAAAGATCACGCCCTGAGGGAAATCATTTGTGAGCAAAGACAAAATTTTCCAAAATAGCTATTATTGAATGTATTGGTAGATTTATGCATAGCCTTGTACGATAGGATGTAATTAAGTTACTTTATATAATATTATCAAATAATAATAAACCCGAAAGAGTTCTTCGTCCATTTGAGTAGCAAGCTTGTTAAAGGCTGATGTACCTATATAATGTTGGGCTATAAGGCTGTTGGGGTTTGGGGAATTAACTTGAGTTAGGGTGCGGTCTTTAAAAAAGGGTTTACGAATTTGACCCGGTGCGTCGTATACAAGAGTTTTTCAAAGGTTGATCGATATTTTGACCCTTTCAAAATGCTGAAGTGCGTAAGAAAAAAAGTAATTCCAAACTTCATTTTATATAAGTAAGTAACTACGGCGTTTCAACTTTTCTATTTACTTAGTTACGTTTTTATTTTATTCATGTTTTAATTTTAAACCAGTTTTAAATGTATGAAAAACCTTACAGTAAAAATAATATTAACTTATTTAGAAGAATACGTGTTTGTGTGTCCCTTAGTGAGTAATGGCGCAGTGAAATTTGAATAGCTTTCTTTAGGTCTCAGCAAATATTTACAGCTCTCAAGGTGATTTTCACAATGGTTTTATTAACAGTAATTTTGAAATCTACACCCAATATTAAAAAATTACAAATACTCCACATTGTTTGTTTAATGTTCTTATCAATGGTAATAATAATTATTATTTCATTAGAGAAAGAGATTTATTTAAATGAGCGTAGAGTTAGAAAGTAGCCACAAGAAACAGCTTTATTTATGATGCGAAAAAAAAACTCAATTACATTACATTTTGGTGAAAAATTAACTTGTGCAACTATTGGTAGCTTCATTTCAACGTCACATTGCGTAAATTATTTGATTGATATCACGAATACATATTTGTACACTGAAAATGTATTTAAAATTAATGGAACACATCAAAATTTAGTTTTTCTATTTTAGTTTTTGTGCAACGTAACCAATGTAGCCAGAATTCGAATTCAACCCATAAAGTGCGTTCCCAATGCATCACAAATAGTTGCAATTAGTGTTGAATTATTTTAATGAACCGTCCGCATCACGCGGGTAGGGGTGCATACCACACAAAAGCGAATTGTTTTTTATTTCTTTATATTTCATGCAGAAAGGGGTCGAAAAGAGTATCAATAATGTTGAACTGTTTCTATACTCTAGTACTCTAGTGTAACTATTAAATAAAATACGGAAAATTATTCACAATCAAGCTGTATATAATCGCAAAATGCATAATTAATTGTACTAATAATATTATTCACATATTCACAAATGTTTTTTATAAACATTTGTGAATACAAGAAATCACGACAGAATAACGAAGAACAAAATAAAATAATAACGAATTCTTATTATTAATAAACAATAAAACAAAAATGAAATAAAATCCATCCATATAAATGTAGCGATGCTTCGAGGTTTATCTAGAACACTCAGACGCAATGCAAAGCGGTCGGCGTTTCTACGTTCCTACCTACGGCTTACGAGTACTTGCCACTGAGCGTCAATACGTTGCAAATTTGGCTAGGTACATTTCGCGCATTCGCTAGAAGGGTCTAGACAATCATCTAGGCATAATTTCAGCGCCATCGAAACTAGCAGAAGTATCCAGACTGAGCGAGTTATCTCCAGTTTACCAGCGGTCTCGCGTAGTTACCACCGCCATCGGCTGGACTATATAAATAGGTCCGACGCAGCGAGCAGTCAGTCAGTCAGCCAACAATCTACCGGTCTCGCGAGTGACAACCAGTACGCCTCGCGCCCCGCGCAGGACGATACACCCGGCTTTGCACGGTTCATCCATGGACTGTAACGGGATCATCACAGCACCCCGGCCCCAGTATTCCTGGCCAGCGCTACATCGGATCATCACAGCGCGCTGGTTTCAGCACATCTGACCAGCGTTACATCCACGCACCTAGACCCCGCGGCATCCTCACCAGGTCCACCGCACCTTCGGCTTCCCTGTTCAGCACTGGAGTATCCGAAAGTCCCGTGGTCTTCACCAGTACCTGACACGTCCACGAGTCCGGTCACCAGCAGCGGCGTCGACTCAAAGGCCCGCACTTTGACCAACACTTCACCGCCTACATCCGGAGTCTTCATCATCGGTCCTGAAGTCATCTCATATAGCGCATCCTATATAAAAACACTGTGACCTTCACAACCTCTTTCATTTCGTGTCTGCTCACCGGATCCCCAAATAAATAAAAATGTAAACATTCGTTTGTTAAAAATCTTAATTTTCCGAAAGTTCTTCACCGATTGCTTTGAAATTTCAATACAACCATTACATTAAAATACACGTATGTTTTTTTTTATATACAAAATTATATGGATGTTATCTGTGATAGGTACACACTTGCTTTTTTGTCACCTGTGACAGGTAAAAACATTCTTTTTGTCACCGGTGACAGGTAAAAAAACATTACTTTTGTCACCTGTGACAGGTTAAAACAAATCTTTTTTAAAACAGCGTCATCTATAGGACGTAGAAACAACACGCGCCATTTATTTTATAGTAAAGAAACAAAAATTATTTTAAGTAATAAAAATAAATAATCTTTATGAAGAATCATGTATACGAGACCCCTAAATAAACATTAAGAAAAAAGCAATCACTATTTGATTTGAAAAACTGTGGTTTTGGTCCATATAGGTATTTACATTGAAAATAAATTGTTTTCATTTTTATTACCTTTACCATTATTGTGGAACGCAAAAATACGAGATAGTGAAATAATTATGCAGGGAAAAAGAAACTCCTGAGTTATCCAAATTGTTAATTTGGAAAAATCTTAAGTCTGATAGGGATTTATTTTGGGGTAGTATCCGGTGTTGCGCTACCTCCTTCTTTAGCCAACGTTTCGGATAGCATAATACCCGTTAAATATTTTAGAAGAGAAATTTCATATCGAAAATCGTATAAAAAATCAAGTGCGGGCATAAAAATAAACTCACATCTTGTGATATCTTCACACTTACAATAGAGACAATTGCGCAAAAATAAACCGAGAAAATAATGTATTAACGAAGAAACCGAGTTTCAAAATGCTCGAATATCGTCGACAATAAAACACTTTCAATTATTATTATTATCTGCAGAACTGTGTGGGGAAGGACGGAGAGAAAGAAGACAAGATCTCCGATTAGGTCAGGGGATGCGTCCGAAGAAGAGATGAGTCGAAAGGGATGAAACGTGCTCACAACGACCCCCTGCAGATTATCAAAGTGAAGTATCGGAACGTTCTAGAAAGACTTTGAAGAAGAACAGCGCACAAAAGAAGGAGAATAGGATGTAACAAAGGAACCAATATACATTTCAGCATCATCATTATCATAATGAAGATTGTCGGTTATCGATGAGCGAGAAATATAAAAATATTCTTTACGGTGTAAATTGAAACACTGATTAGACGAGCCTCTAATATTGTCAGGTAATATATCAGGTTTTAAATTAAATATTCCGAATTTATCAAAATTTTGGATTTTGTGTTTGTTTTGTTGATTTATTTGATGGTCTCCGTAGTGGAGGGGTAAGGCTCTCGACTCGCAAGCCGCAGGTCGGGGGTTCAAATCCTGGCGTGCGCAAGTCATTTTTATTTCATCAATTTGTGTTTTTTCACAATTAACTCATATGAAATAATATATAGTATATTATATTCTAGAGTGGAAATCACTCCCAGTATCGCCCTGGTGTAAAACTACCATTTAGAAGTGAAACGTTGCTTGTAATCGGTTTGGCCTATTTGGCGACTAGATCTGAATATCCAGGATCTTCCCCACTTTCCTCTTCCCCATTCTCACCGCCTCTACCCCCACAGCATACAAAACTGCATTTTATGAAATACAAATTATCTATTAGTTAACAATTTAATATTTTTAATTATCTTGATTTTGTCCGAAACTAGAAGATTTTTAATTCAAACAAAGTTAATTGAATCTTAAATTTTCTTTTATGTATGCAATAAAAAAACAGTTTATTTAAAAACAAGTTCTGCTGTGTAGTTATTATTTCGCGTAACAGCTGTTTCGCCTTCTAAAGGCATTACCAAACTGTGTTGAGGCCGCTTACAGATCATACATTTATTTAGACAAGCGTACAAAGAAAACATAAAAACTCCGACAGTAAATTCAAGCTTTGGACAAAGACACACCAATACCATGCAATAAAAGCTTTCAACAGTTTAAAACTTGAAATTAAAATTGAGGAAAATAAAAATAAATTCACAAACAAAATTACAAAATGGATTAAAGAACAAAAAAGACAATATTACCAAAATTTCATAGCATAAAATAAAAACAAAACCTACACGTAACACACAAAACCAATATAAACACACATCACTCACAAACACACAAGATTATTTTAAATAAACTATTTTTTAATTTTAAATATATTATTATGTATTATGTATTTTTAATTTTAAATTTATAATTTTTCTCTTTAAATGTATTATGTAGTTTATATTTTCGTATTATAAAATGAAGGCCTCAGCACGGGCAAGCCACTCAGTGAGGCCTACATTACTGGAAAACTTGAATTGTAAAAAATATTGTACCTAATAATAATAATTATTATTTCAATATTGGTACTTACAATGAAAAACAAATTTATTTTATTTTTACCACCTATGCCATTTTTAATTTCCGAGAAAGATATTGGAAATTATTAGCGGTATAATATTCACCTTTTTAGGTGTCAAGTAATTTAGGGAAAGTTTAATGGGTAATAATTAATAACCATCATAAAAAAAATCATTAATTTCCGATATTTTACTAATGGCAGAGATAAAACAAAGAAAATCTTTTTTTTTCATTTGAAGTGTCCACATTGAAATGATGTAAGTATGTCATCTGTAAGTATCCTCAAAGTTTGATAATGCCTTCATAATGCGAAACAGCTGTCACGCGTACTAATAATCACACAGCCTGCTGTGTGATTATTACCTTGTTTTGAAAAATAAAGTGTTTTTTGTAAATTGAATAATAAAGTTACATAAAAGAATAACTTTATTAAAATGGACCTCTTTAAATTAATCTTGATAACAATGAATAAGTTTACAAACTCTTTTAACTCGACAATTTTTAAATAATGCGTTATCTTCATTGGTATTAACAATTATTGAAGAAGTCAAATAAACCATATGCCTTCTTTGAAATTATTTTTAATGTGCGTATTTAAAGAAAGTAATTATTGACCAATAACAGAAACAAGTAATAATTAAAAACAAGTAGCTTTACCAGCTCGTTCGCCCGAGTTTCAGAACTCCGTATTAGATTTTTATTTCTCATTGAATAAGTTTGAAAATAGAACAAAAAATTTGGCATTTTGTTTTATTTTACTAAAGCGAAAAGTTTATTCCAAAGCTATATGGCACATGGTGGACTTTAACAGCTGACAATATTTTCGTTTACCCACAAATCCTGAAAGTACATATTTCACTATGCTAGATCTCACAGGTCAACCTTTGGAACATCATACCCTTTCCGAGGGGCTAGATGTGTCAAAAATGAGTGTTTCAACCGTAAGCGATTCTGTTATTTTTAATGCATTTTTGCAAGGTTTAAATTGCATATCAAAAAATTCCAGCGCTAAATTCCAATGCCCCCCGCCCACGATCGGTTTGTCGGTGAGAAAAATTCTTGTCACTGGTGCACGAACGGTTCTCCAGAGGTTTGCTGTGTAGATAAACAGATTTCCGTTTTATTAATATAACGGTTTAATATTAACACAACCAGCAGAGCAGGGTATTTATAAGACAAGGATTGACAGTGATGATTTACTCGGATTTATATAGTTCCTCGTAGCAACTGAGGATCTAAGATACCACCCACTTCGATTTTCAACATCTTGATTGGATGATATTACATCGAGCGGAAATTACAATTGGCCAAAGCAATCAATGCTGTCAGTCTACTGTATAATTCTTGTACGAGTAGGAATGGACCTAGGTGCTGCAATTAGAAATAACTACGACGTAAAGAGGAAGTATGTAATTAGCAAACATCAGAGTATTTCTCTATCATTTAAAACGTAGCATCATTCTTAACAATCTCGTTACACTTGGCAGTAAAATATTTCATGGTTTGTGAGAAAACTTGCGAGATGCTTCCTTTAATATTATGGAGATTAGTTCTTTAAGCAGTTTTCTTTCTCCTTTGAAGATGTATCTTGAAAATGCATTTCCTTAATTCATCTTAGAATAAATTCGTTTGGAGCCCGAAGGAAATCTCATCCTTGCTTAAAAACTTGCTGCTGGGTAAAGTTTTAATTTTTTTTTTTTTAAAGAAAGACAAACATTTCCGGGTTACTAATAACTTGACAATAATCTAAAAAAATCCTACTGCTACCGATTGCTACCGGCTATTCCGTCGTCTCTCAATCTCAGGGTTCGCAAGTTCAGGCCAAAACACTTACAGATTATATTGATTTACCATTTATTGGCAGTAAAGTTATGCACATTATTACGAAATTATCTTAAACCTATTGCATGGAACAATTGTGTGCTGGAAGTTACTGGCTCTGTATAATTATGTTAGTTACCATATATTTAAAGCGCTTACGGCTTTGAACCGATGTGGGACGTTCTGGTTAGTCATCAGGTCTCCATAGCGTGGTTCTAACTTTCCAAAGGGAGTGTAAATCTCCATTCGGCCTCGCCGCTATATGTGGGTGATCACCCACACAGCGGACAGCGGCACGTCTTGTGACTACCAGCACCTGTCTCTCGGGCTCTCCAAACTGTCGAAGTGCAGTCCCACCGACCTGTGTGTTCCCATTTCCCCTCCCGTCCGTTTCCCCTTCTCTTATTTCTCCCTCGTCCGTACTTTTCATTCCTTTTATGGGCTTGATTTTTGCGTTAGCGCTTATCCCCCCTACATCGTCGATTGCATCATATAAGGTGATTCTTCTGTTTGCATATGACCATGGCATGTTTTACACTATATTGCTGCGTGATCGATGTGGTGGTGTGTCTTCTGTATGATTTGTATTCGTGGAGATGCTTGATTAACGGAGAATATTTATTTATTTATTTATTTACGCCCTAATGGGCTTTTACAAAATTAGTTAACAAGAAATACAGTTGTGTTACGTAGTTTACAATAAATTATGATTTTTGATTAAATTAAGGTAAATTTAAATTAATAGTATGGATTACGGAAAGCTAAATATGTATTAAGGAACATATACATATAAAAACAAAAGTGTATTCACTACGGAGTTGTGAATTTATACATCTCAGTAAAATGATTAAAAAGATTTCGTTTTATAACTAATATGGAATCTTTAAGCATGTCTACAATATTTCCAAATTTATTACCAAAATGATGTAGTCTATTTATAGGTGTATGAGTTTCATAGTTGGTTTTAAAATTGTCACAGAAAAATGTAGCACTTTGCCTCGTATTTCTAGTCAGTACGTAAAATTTTATTTTAAAATTTTAATAAATAATTATTAGGCAACTCCTAACACTATATATGGATGATCTGAACGTTTACCTCTTTCACACTTCTTAATTTCATGTGTACAACTTGTAGTTACTTATCACAGTTTCCATTTCAGTTAGCCGGAATCCCTTTCTAATAAAGAATTTGAATAAAAAAATAATTAAGTTTTTTATGCAGTTGTATAAATATTTGTATTTGAACAAAGAAAGCAATTGCGTTGATTCTCCTAGTATCCTCGTTCATATCGATTTTCAAAGGATTTAAAATAAAATTTGTAACTATGTGTTGGGTAGGTTAAAAGTTTTCCTTTGGACCCTGTGGATCAATTCCCTACGCAATGTTAGCCCTCAGGCAACTGGTTTACTAATTTAGATTTTCAAATAAATATTTTTTTATAATTAACGGTGCATTCGATATTAATGGTGCTTACATTAATTTTACGTATTGAACAATCAAAAAGTTAATATAATTAATAAAAGTTGGACAGTTCTTAGAAAATTGAAAAGAAATTTCAGATATATGAAACCAAAACGCTAGTTGTCTAAGCAGAAATTCTTTGAATTTTAGACCCAGCGTCCATGAAATAATGTTACCATTTTTTTCTTCTTATTTAATAAATCAATACCAAAATTCATTTGAAATCATAAGATTTCTAAGTAGGTACTTAAATACTTACCTACTTAAGAAATTTGTTAATCATGAATATTTCACGTATTTAAAAAAAATAAGGAATTACACAATTTGTCCAAACGAATGTTCGTTCAATTCGAATTCTCAATAAAAATGATTTTTTAAAACTTTCTTCAGGCCGGTAGGTAAATGATATTGATTATTATAATTTTGCATCTTGTATTCAATTACGCAACCACGATCATTGTGAACTCTGGCGGGATAAAAAAATAGTATCCAAAAAACCACCGTCTTGATTCGGAACCGGAACGTAAAAATAAAATTTACAGATAGATGAAATGCCAAATGTTCGAGATAAAAAAGGTAAATATTCGAAAGGCGCTTACCGTTCAGCCACGATTTTTTACGTAGGTTCCAAATTTCGGTACTTAAGTATGAGCTAGAAAATAAGCACTAAATTTAATACTCAAATTTCGTACAAACTAATATCAATTAAGAACGGTGAGTCGAGATCCAGCGTCAATCTTGGTCTATAATTACACCTGCGTCTGAGAGGAGCGGATGTAAAAGTGGGGTCACGATGCAGTTTGCAGCTAAATTAAGCCGAGATGGAAATAAAGCCAGGTTTGACTGTGCACTGGGAAATGCAGGGGTGCGAAATCCTTGAAATGCATTTCCGTCATAACTCGACATTGCTCCGATGTGAAGTAAGTATTCAGGTATTCAGGATGAACACAACTCACGCCACTGGATCAGATTAAATAAAATGCTTTGTTTGCAATGGAAATTATTTTTTTGCTGCTTTTGGTTCCGGTGAAAATATTTAGTTTAAAATTCTGTTATTTAAATTTTTCACGCAATTGAATTTATACCTACCTTAATACAAGTAGCTTTTTAACTTGGTACTGATTTAACTTTTGGAACACCAGACCCCTTTTGAGAGGAATAAAAAATGAACTCTAAAATATTTTAAGTGCAAGCAATTCTGTTAAATTTTTTATGCACTTTCTCATGGTATACTGGTTTAAATCGCAAATCAAAAAAATACTGCTAGGGCGAAATTCCATTGCCAGCAACGCATGAATGGTTTGTCGGTGGGAAAAAAATTCTTGTCAATGGTGCAAGAACGGTTTTTCATAGTTTTTAAATATATCTATTTGAATTTAACTTTTGGTTTCGTGATTGAATGTAAATTAACCCGCTTCCCGACATCAGATCGAGCTGAGACTCGGCAAATAGACTCATTGTCGATGACAATGGATTCTATCAACCTTTTATGGCCATCATGCACACACGCGTATTTTTAAACTTGTAATTTTTTTCTCAAGGTCACGGTCACCCTACAATCAATATAAAAAATAAGCATTATTATTATCAATAAACGTACTGCTTTTGGTTATCGGTACAAGGGTGCACGATTAAAAATTATATTCCTAGTGCGTAAAATTATTCAAGCTCAATTGACTTCTAATTTTTAAAGGAACTGATAAGTATAAATCATATTTGACAAGCGGTAAATTGGGTACAACAATTATGTAATTAACTAACGATTATTTATTAGGTTTATATGTTTGACATATGTCACTTTGATGATTCTTCAAGAATACTTACATTCCAAGTTTAAAATTCTTTCAGCTTTACAAATTCAACAATTATTCACGATTTCTCACGGATCTGTGCAAGTTTATAGTAAAAACGGAGAAAAAATATAAGAAAAACAGATGAATTCAATTGTTAATATTGCAAAATTATGAAAAAAATTAAAATTAATAAGATGAAAATGAATCAGTTATTTTTCCATTGTAATACAATGCATACAATCTTATTTGATATTCGATGCAGTAAAATATTAATGACGTGTTCCGGTATCATAAAAATGACACAGATTTTACAATATTCAATTTCTGAATATTATAAATTTTCCATTTCGCTAGACGCATACATTATTCAAACCAGAAAAATACCGGGTATTGAACTACCTTTAACAAAAGTAGTTCAATGTAATATAAAAACACGGTTTTCGTAATATTCGCAATATAAATTCGATTTATTTTACACAATGGCTGTCTGTTAAAAACACCATATTGCCATTACAATTTTACGCCTGACGACAGATGACGGGATTTCATGGTTTTTGCACATAATATCGTCATTATATTGACAACATCGTATTATCGTCATCCCCTCCAAATTCAGGAATACATTTTAGCATCATCATGTAATATTTTTTCTAGCCACACAATAAAAAAATCATTTTATGTGTTTGCAGTCATAATCATTCTTTTGCTTTTAGTTTCCAAAGAAAAAGTGTGTTATAAACTCTATCTCCACAAAGGAGTTTTTGAGGAAAATAATTTGCCGAAGAGTCCATGTCATCTTTGTTATACTGTGTGGAGGGTTTTTGATAAGAAGAAGGAGTGAACATGGGTCTTGAAAGAAAGAGGGAGGAAAAACAGAAAACGGCAAATCGATCCACAGCCGAGCTGTTGAAATCAATAACGAGTCGTAAAAACGATTTCATATGTCAAATATGCCCAACTTATTTCCCGACTGATTTATTGAAAATCTCTTCAAATTATTAAACATCCTGTTGAAAACGGCACTGCAAGCCGCTTCCTGACACAGTGTTAGTAAATTCGTAATAATATCAGAACTATGATAATATGTCATGACAAAATGCAAAAACGTTGGGACTTTTATTAACACATGTACGGACACCATGACAAAACATTGGTATTTTACCAGAGTACCTATGAATTCATTTGTCAATGGCCTACGATCCCACTTTTAACAGGAATACGAATAATTTAAAAAGATTTTTTTAAAATCAGCCATATTTTTTATCAGGATTTTTTTTCCGCACATTCCGTTCATTCCTTAAAGCAAGAATTGTATGCCAAGAGTTGTGGGACTTTGCCTATCCTTTTGGGAACCGGCGTGATTGTTAGGTAGATGACATAAAGTCCTTATAAAGCTTAGGTATAATCGAAACTGGTATGCTACATACAAGTAAGTACACTAAACTACACTAATCCACACTAATACACTACAGTAATTAGTAGGTGCAGTACTACAGTAATCCACTAAAAGTAATACTGTATTAATTATTTATTTTTAGCGATAAGTCGGTATTATTTGAATATATGTGATGATTTGTTATCAATATTACCGAATGAATACTCTGATTTTTTTAATACATTAACATTGTCTAAGTTGAATTAAAATATTATTAAGAGTCAACGTTGTTTAAGGCTGACTCAAATGATTTGAATTATTTATAATAATTATTGAAGAAGGCCATAATACTTTAAAATCTAAACGAAACATGAAACAGAAAATACAAAAGGTAACGACTGCAACTGGGAATCGAACCCAGGATCTCTGTCTTACCGGGACAACGCTTTTAACTACTCAGCCATTGAGAAAATTTTATGTGATGATGCAAGTATAAAAAAAAGTGTTACAATTTATGTCATTCATTTAATTGTTTGTTTATTTAATGGCAGACAGAATATTCCCTTTACAGCTCTGTTCAGCTGAATTAAACAAACATTATTATTATAGTACATGGTTTTTGTACATATACTAAGATAAATTTTCATACAAAGAAAGAGCCAAACACTGGAAATACTTTAGGATATTATTTGTAGTTCTTGGATTGAAATGACGGAAAATAATCAGGTCTCAATGGCTGGAGTGGTTAAAAGAGTTGCTATGATAAATTTGTATTTGTTTTGTTTTGTTCTGTTTCATGTTTTCTTTAGATTTATTTATTTATTATCTTCTCCTTCGATAATTAAATTTTACACTGATTTTTATAAATTTTGAAAGATATTTCAATAAATTGAATACTAACAATATATATCCAACACAGTTTATATCAATTGTTTGTCCGCAACTGCATTTGGATCGAACAATCATTTTCCGGTAAATTTGTGATATTGTGCTCGTTATTTACGGAATGGAGTTGATTTAAAGCGTAATTTGAAATGCTAATTTCGGAAGCCATTACGGAGAGGCCTACGTAGATTTCACTTCATTTTGCGGATTTCGCGTGGTTACGGTTGACAAAAATATGACGTAATTCATTTCACGGAAAATCCATGTTTTTCAGGGGATTACTTTTTTATAGATATTGCAATCAGAGATAACACTAGTACTTCCGTGAACAGCAGATATCGGGTATTTTTCTCAAAATTTTTCTCTTATTTAAAAAATCAAAACAAAATTTCCTCTGAAATCATGATTTTGTAAGTAGGTACTTAAATACTTACCTACTTACTTGTGTAAACCATACATTTAATGAAACTTTTTTTCTTCTTTTAAATGAGTATGTAATTAAACAATTTGTCCAAAGTAACGTCAATCTATCAATGACAGTTTATTTTTCAAACTTTCTTCAGGCAATTAGGTAGGTACCATAATATATTTATAAGGTGCTACTAAAAAAGTTTAAATAAGCACGATTATTTCACATTTGAAAAACTATTTTTTACCGATCCAAACGGTCGAAATCTTGAAAAGGAAATTTACAGATAGACGAAATGCCATACAGTCGAGTTAAAACAGGACTTCGCTACGTTCAATCAATAAAAATTGTACTCACACAGATGCATTGCTTGCATGCAGACAGCATGTTTCAAACATTTCTTCAAGAGTAATTTTGGAATAAATAATAAACCCAGAGATTTCGCTATTTTCAGTAAAATACGAAATCTTCCCCTATCATTTGCTTCATCTAAAAAGCTTTTAATTTGAATTTAATTTCATTGTAAAGCATAAAAAAGTAAACATATCTACAGGCAAATCATTTTTAAGAGCGCACACTTGAATGTATTTGTGCACACCGATAGTGAACAAAATTGTTTCAAAATTTAGAACAGCTGGCCGCAGATACACATATGCTAGTGACTCGCTCGAAAGCATGCCAATAGGGGTATTCAGCGAGCTAGTGGCATGTGTAGTGTCTCTACCCGTACTCGCATGCTAGTAGCTCGCATGCCATTCATACGCTCGTCGTTTGATTTTTGTCAGTGGCACCAGGTATGTGGGAGGAGGAGCGGGGGGGGGGGAAATCCAAGGATATTATGACCGATTTGTTTCATACAAAAAGCCCGAAGATCTCGAAGAACTCGATTGGTAGATCTTATCGATCTATCGATCGAGTGAGTGGTTTATTTACGGCCAGTAGATAGCAGAGTGAATACGTGCGTGTACTTTGTTGCTTCTTTGGAAGTTGATATTTTCGCGAACAAAATGGCTCGGTAGGGCGATGAAAAAACTCTGAACTTTATTATGCTCTATCGCAGCTACCATTTCTCGTGGAATAGAGGTTAGCCGCTTTACAAAGAAATAAATTGAAATTCGTTTCTTCTGGGACCTCCATCTCAGCCAGCCAAGCACACGAAACAAGGTATGAATAGTTAGGGAGTAGTAGTTCACATGTCAGCTACTCGACAAAAGCATGCCTTTTCACTGACATGTGCAAGGAGAAAAATTAGTATTGCTAATTTATAAAAACTTTTAGGTAAACCGTTTCGAAACGGGATTGCAGACCGTTTCTTGATAATCTATTTGTAAATTCCGAATATCCCAAATATCCAAAAAGCTGCTTTTGTTTTAATATTATACAATGACGAAATGAGAAAATATATGAATTTTTATGAACACGTGTTCCGACATCGTGATAATGCATTCGTAGTTTACTAAAAGTTTATAGTGAAATTTATAGATTCATTCGTTAAGGATCTGCAATCCCGTTTTCAACTGGAATACAAATAATTTAAAGAGATTCTTTAAAAGCAATATTTAAATTAGCAATATTCAGTATTAGTCATTTTTCTTCGTGTGTGTCCGCGGCTTTATTCCAGAGTAGTTCAACGATAGATATTTTATCAGAATGAAAAAGAAATATAAAAAAAATGCAAAAATATTAAATATCAATTGTTTGCAATGACTGCATGAAGCGTTAATAATCACTATATACTGTTTGTGAACTGGCAAATATATCAGAGATGCAGTAGACACTTTGGCGACGCTGGAAGCCACATAAAGGCCGCTGCCTGTTTTACCGACGTCTATTTTCAAATAAATTCGCTGGCAATGTGACGGCCAATTTGCCGAGAACAGTAGTGCAGATATATATTATAGCACACTCAATACAGACGTTTGTTACTGGGTGTCATAAGATTAGGTTTATATATTTGACATGATGGCAGCTTGGTGAGAGTTCTGACTTTTGCCTGAGAAGTTGCCAATGAAGAAGAACGATAAAGAATAACACATGAAATGCTATGCTAAGCGTACTTCTTGGTCCGAGAATTTGGCCACTCTTTGCTTACATTTGCTTAATAATCTGATACAAAAAAATTGTTTCATCATCTTTTTGAAATTTTTATTTCGATATATAATCTATAAATATAACATCAACGCTAAATGGGCTAGAACCTAAATGTATTAAATCAGTAATCACATAGGTTTCTATTCAAATCTACATTTAGTACTATTCAGCGGGATATAGTAATATAAATGCGTAGAAGATATAGTTTTATATTTTAAATAGCCATCCACCAGGATGTAGCAAAACAGACAGTGAAGTTTTGTTTTTTGACATTTGAAAGGTTCCCGTTAAATGCCGATTTAATGTTTGTTTCAGCTTTTAAACAAATTGTGGTCAGCAGAATAGGATAACTATCCTATTTTTATTACATCAGCTTATTACAATGTGATAAAAAGCCGAAACGCACCTAAATTCGTTGTTTAACAGGGACATTTGTCAAAACCAAATTGCAATGTCTGTTTTGCTGCACCCTCTATTACATAAAAATCGACGTTTATTACGATCTTCAATTATTCCGTCGATACATAGACATGTATCATAATCGTTTTCAAAAGGATACTTATAAATTTGTACCCAAACCTACCCAACATCCTACCAACATACCCCAATTGGGGATATCATAGACCCACATGGTTCAGATGCTTGTGAGACGTCGTTTCTCTTCTGTGAAATTGCATTAAAAAATATAATAAAAACGCCTTATGTGTGAGATGATCACAATTGTTCAATATGACGCTTATCTCTGACAAATTAAACTTGCTCTTTAGGAATATAACATACAATTGCTAGGTGTCAGTATTTCTGATACAGATGGACAAACTGATTTTTTTCACCAAAAATAGTTTATCTATTAGATTTTGGTTGAGGTTCGTGAGCGGCCTTTACATCGTGAAAATGCTTGATTAATAATCAATGTAGTATTACCACGGCAGTTGCGGTGAACTTTGAACGATGTAAACTTTAACCCCTAAATAAGCGTCCGTGGTTAGTTAACCAAAATGTGCGGCTAAGGGCGCAACACATCAGGATTTAGTAAATAGCCCCCGGCCGCCCGGTCCGAACTTTACGGTTAAGCTGGTGGGGGAAGGATTACAAGGGAAAGGTTTATCTATAAACGAATTTATTCTTAATTCTGATTTGTCTCGACTCTTTTCATGATCACAAACAAACTCCTCGTTTAGTTTAGTAATTAACTACTTCACTACACATTTTTTTTGTATTTGAATTAATAACGATTTTTGATCCAATATAATTTTTTTACGTATGTGATGTTAAAATATAGTTTACCGCACCTAGTTCCAGAATGGAATATGAGAACTGCCTGGAACCAAGAATCTGGAATTCCTGATTTCAGGCAGATGGGACTTTTGTGAAAAAAATGTGGTATAATATTTTCTCATTTAGGTATAAAGTGCTTTTATTAGATATTTATCTAATTTATAATCGTATAATTCACGAAAAATGATTCTTGGAAAACAAACATAATAATCATACAAACAACGCATTTTGATAGCCAACGAGATACTAGGGTAGAAAAGGAGTTTAATAGATTTAGACTCCAGAAAGATTTTTTTAAGATCCATTGCACTTTATAGAAAAGTTCCAGGTGATTTGGTCTGGTAAAATGCTCTAGATCCAAGCAGAACGACTCCTGACCATACAAAAATTTTAGCGGCGATTCCAAGTGGAAGATGTTTAGATAATGGCCAAAAAAAAAACTAGTGGGAAGCAAATATTAAAGCTGATTTGAAGTGATCTTGTGAAATATTGAACAGTTAAAACGAACACAAATAGCTAGGCGTATTGTCTCATTTTGTAAAACTAAAACGGATGTTTAAAATCTGAAAAGTAAAGCAGTATTGTCTGAATCAGATAAATAAATGTTGATATATTACGATAGCTCGAAGAGTACCATGTTGCTTAAGAGTTTGTTGTTGTCCGAAGAATAACGAAAAGCACAGAGTCTCTATGAATGGTGTCGGCCGGCAGCCGTGAAGAGTGCGATGTTGCTTAAGAGTACCATATTGTTGTCCGAAAAATAATGAAAAGCACAGAGTCTCTATGAATGGTTTCGGCCGGCAGCCGTGAAGAGTGTGATGTTGCTTAAGAGTACCATGTTGTTGTCCGAAGAATAACGAAAAGCACAGAGTCTCTATGAATGCTGTCGGCTGGCAGCCGTGAAGAGTGCCATTTTGCTTAAGAGTACCATGTTGTTGTTCGAAAAATAACGAAAAGCACAGAGTCTCTATGAATGGTGTCGGCCGGCAGCCGTGAAGAGTGCCATGTTGCTTAAGAGTACCATGTTGTTGTCCGAAGAATAACGAAAAGCACAGAGTCTCTATGAATGCTGTCGGCTGGCAGCCGTGAAGAGTGCCATTTTGCTTAAGAGTACCATGTTGTTGTCCGAAGAATAACGAAAAGCACAGAGTATCTATGAATGCTGTCGGCTGGCAGCCGTGAAGAGTGCCATGTTGCTTAAGAGTACCATGTTGTTGTCCGAAGAATGACGAAAAGCACAGAGTCTCTATGAATGCTGTCGGCTGGCAGCCGTGAAGAGTGCCATGTTGCTTAAGAGTAACATGTTGTTGTCCAAAGAATAACGAAAAGCACAGAGTCTCTATGAATGCTGTCGGCTGGCAGCCGTGAAGAGTGCCATGTTGCTTAAGAGTACCATGTTGTTGTCCGAAGAATGACGAAAAATACAGAGTCTCTCTGAAAGCTGTCGGCTGGCAACCTTTAATTGAGCTAATTATTTACAGTACTCGCTTCAACTGCAGATATATTTATGGAAATAAAGTTACGAGGTGAAAGAAGATACGTTATCGTAAGAATTCCAGAGAGAAAATAAAGTACTACTTTCGTGACGCCAAAGCTTTCATTATAAAATGTTTTACTGCTTTAGGTAAAAATAGTGCCTATTATGTTAAGCGGTTGAACAGTGATACAACAAAAACAGGGATAGTGGAATGGGTTTTTGTTGTATCGCGCTGGCAGAGACAGAGTATCAACAAAGTGATTAATTAACGTATCCTTTAAATCAGCTTCGGTGGTGCTTTAAAACCATATAACTTCGTTGCCAAGACAAGCGTTGAGTGAATTATAAAGTAACAAGTTAATAAATGATGGCAGTTACTAATTAGATTCTTACACGCCCGTTCATCGTTGGTGTGGTAAAACTGGCCTCATGCCTGGTTTAAAACCATTTTAGCCATATAACCATGGTAATAAGTCAAGTTTTTCACTGTTTTGACTTTACGCGCCACGAAATATTTACACGATATTTTTTAGTAAGGCTATTTATGTTTAAGTCATTTTCGTGAGTTGATTATGGTATGCCAGAAAAATATTCATAAAAAATATATTTAGATAAGGGTATGGATGAAGTCAGTTTTTGTGATTTTTGTAAATATATTATGTTCTTTGAAAGGCTATTTTAAAAAATCACAATATTTCTAAAGCACGATAGAAAACAATTGCGCTGAGTATACAGTTCGATTAGTTTTTGGTTTCCTTCGCGTTACTATCATTTATGTCTCTTTCTCGTAAAGGATACTTTCAGGCTTACCAACGCTAAAGTGTGTGGATACACAACATTGTGCTAACATGCCAAGAAAATAAGTGATGTGTATATAATTTCATAACAAACATGATAATATGTATAAAGTGTCCATTGAATTCAACAACTCTACAACACAAGGGCATCACATTACTAAAACACTAATTTAGTAATTAATGAATGAAATTAATGTCTATATCAAACGTGAAAGCCTGATATTATACATTCAATAAAATATATAATGTAAAATGCTAGTTGGACACCTGCGAGTTTAATGACCCCATTTTTCAAAAGAAAATCTTAATATTGACAAATTGTTACCAGACAATACAAAAAACCCTGACAGTAAACCAAAATATAATTGTATTGTCTAAATGAACACCTGCGCTGAAAACTGAGTTTTTGCAAGCTGAAGATGACGTCACGAACAGGTGTTGGAGCAGCAGCAGGCACTACGTGATCATGTTCTGAAACTTGACTCACCGTTTCCGATTCTCAACTGAAAGCTGAATTTCCTTCACACAGCCACTTGAACAACTGAATAAAATAAAAATGTTATGTACTCAGAAACGAAATAAAAAGAGGATAGAGTGGTGTTAAAAATAACTAAATACCAAATAATTTGAATAATTGGTCACGTCAACATCTAGACAAACGGTCCAAATGGAATGAAGGGATCGCGTAAGTTTTTTACGCTTTCTTACCTTTTCCTTTTTGTAATAATACGATTTGTGAAAAAAAATCACTTTGCTTAGAAATTGGTACAAAATATCCAACGACGCAACGGTTATAATATGACATAAAATTTATAAAAATGTGTTGACATAAATTGACCGTAATAAAATTTATCGTAAAACTCACTGAAAAGGGTGTGTTTAATGGCGATGCCGATGACGTAGTAAATGTTCACAGGTTTTGGTTATTTTATTTTGATGCTCCCTCGATGGACCAATAACAAATTCTTAAGGGTTAATCTCGCTTACCGACATATTAATAAGACGCATCGCTAATAAAATCCCAAAATTATCTACTAAAAAGCAATCCAAAATATATGTAGTGCATAAATACGAGTAGGTATTTACTGAAATTTATAACATAATTTTACGGTTTTGTAAAACTAAAGTTTTTGTAGTATTCTTAAATTGTGATTTATATAAAAGAAATCCAAATTAAATGAAATATAACTAGAAAATCTGAAATCATATCCAATTAATAACTACATGTTAGGCTCAGTTGTTTCGCAGGAATTTCACGTGTGACAGAGTCATCAAATGGCCATTCACGAATTTTGTTTTTTTGATATTTGAAAGGTTCTCATTAAGTCCATTTAAACTCTTGAAAAAATAATGATCAGCAGAAGAGAACAACTATTATATTGTAAAGATTATCAGCTCATTACAATTTGCTAGGAAGCTGAGAGGCACCTAGAATTGGCGTTTAACGGGGGCCTTTCAAATGTCAAAAAACAAAATGGCGCTGAAAGACCATTTGATGAAAGTGTTACATTTGAAAAATTGGGCCTGAGTCCACAAAATCTTAGCTTGAGGAATTATCAGAAAAATAATTCAAATTTAAAAAATATCGTCTTGGAAGTTTTTGAACGTATCATACCCAAAAAATTAAGTTGATCCATGATAATCATTGAAACCCGTCTATCTAAACCTAGTTCACATCATCACAAGATCTCTTATTAAAAAAATTAAGTTTCATTTAACAAAGGTTTTACCGACAACTCAACAACTAACAACAACTCAATGAAAAATCAACACAATTTTGAAAGGTCGTATAACGTGATGACAAGTGGTAAAAAAACTGGGTTAAATAGGTCACGTTACATTACACTTTTAATGATACGCTAGAAAAAAACCCCTTAAAATGGACACCACTCAAGTGGTGGCACTACTGCAATTAGAGTTGCAACAGTGTGATGTTGCTCGGCAACTAAACTTAAGCCGTTTTCCGATTTTTGTGTATTTCTAAGATAGTATTGCGAACTGCATGTACTCTAGGTACAAGCGAGTATCTAAATGACTCGTCCTGATATTGTTGTTGCAATTAAAAATAATTTTTGATAGAGTGTTTCTAGTTGGTATTTGAAAAATAATGAATTAAATAATAATAATTAATTCTTTATTCCATTCATCAGAATTTCTGTTTGAAGAATTAAAAGTCAGAAATTTTCTTCTAACATGCAACATTACATTTATTTTAAATAAAACTGCACCATTTAAAATTAATAGAAAACTGAGACGAACATCAATTCTCCTAATTGCAAAATGTAAAAAAAAAACAATGGGGCAATTCAACAATAAATATTTTGGAGAAAAGTTTTTTTATACATTACCAGAAAGTATCAGAAACATAAATAAAAACAAAGATTTTAAATTTGAATTGAAAAAACACACTGAAAATATATACTGAATACGATTCTGTTATGAATACATTACACATCACTGGTAACTCGCTAATTAAGTCACCTGTAAATTGATAATCATTTGTATTATTTATGGTTTGTATTTTTGGTAATTATTAATAATATACATTCTTACCTATCATTCCTATCCTACCTTTTGTACTAATATTCCTTATAATTTATTCTTTATACTAACATAAATTTGTATAAAACCTTACACCTTATACCTTATATTATGCTTTTAATTTATATTTTGTACTGTGTACTTAATATTTTATACTTTTTGCTTAATACTTTGTATTTTATAGTTTATAATTTATACTTTATGCTTTATGTATTATTATTAATGCTGTATATTTTACACCGTATACTTTTCAACTTTATATTTATGTTAATGGTACATGTTGTTCCGTTTATATTTCGATAAAAAAATATCAAGTTTTTTAGTTTCTTATTTATTTCTTTCAATAAATTTGTTCTTTTATTTGTACTTGTGTATTATTTTTCTGATTAACTTTTAAAATGTTATATTTTTCATTTTTTCCATATTGTAATATGATTGTCAAAAAGTTTTATACATGTAAATCGCACTTGTGCCGTTAACTTAACAAATAAATAAAGAAATAAACATCCCATATACACAAAAGCCAATTTTTGTTATAGTGGTACATCTTATATATAACATTATGTGAAATGATTACTATGTACATTGAACATATTAAAAAAATTAATACCTACAGTGTACTAGACTTTTACACACAAAGAGGCGAGCAAGAAGGGGAGGAGAAGAAGATGGAGGAAAAGGAAAGAAATATCGGTAGTTAGTCGAGTTCTCTGTTTTGATTCTGAATGGTGGTCTTTCAACAGAAAAGGCGCATGTTTTGACACTAGAACAAAGTACAATTTTTCGATGGTAATTGAATTAGTTTAAAAAAACCATATAAATTAATTCCTCCTAATTTACACTTTGCTGGGTTTCAACCTCTTGGCCCAGAGCCAAAGATTTTGCTGTGGCTATGGAACTTGACGGTGCCGCTTGGTAAGAGAGGTATTGCCTAAAACGATTAGAGTGATTAGATCACGGACCTAGGGGTCGCTGTGGGACAGCAAATAATTAATGTTTTGAGAATTTTATTACAATCGCAATTAAAAGTATCTCGGAATCTTCCGTACTCAATAAAAGTATCCGGGAATGCCTCGTTCGCAATACAAGTATATGGAAATACCTCGTTCTCAATAAAAGTGTATAGGAATACCCATTACACAATAAAGTATCTGGAAATTTCCCGTACTCAATACAAGTATCTGGGAATACTCCGTACGCAATAATAGTATCTGGGAATATCCCGTACCCAATAAAATTCCACGTTAAATTTATCAATGGTTGTGTCCACTGAGCCGCTCTCAACGAAAAAATAATAATTAAACAGTCAAAATGGCAAAATAAGGTGTATGAAATCAATTGTGATACTTTATAAATGGGAGAGGCTAGATTAAAAACCACCCTCCAAAGACTTAGGTTACCTTAATTGAACTCAAAGACTTCAATTGGATTTTTTTTTTTTTTTTTTTTTTTTTTTTTTTTTTTTTTTTTTTTTTTATATATTAAACAATTACAAATTAAACTTAAACTACAAATTAAACTTAATAACAATAAATAAACTTCAATTGGAAATTGCTTGCCACGACGTCGATTAGATACGGAAACTTTGATCTAAGTTTAATGACACTATCTCGACGCATCAAAGATCCATTAGATGAAATCAATTACTTTGATAGATTTCGTCAATTTCCGCTAATCACTATTATTTAGATTCATCAAACTAATCTGGCTCACTGAGTGGTTCTACTATTATTGCTTAAGGCTTTTAGACAAGTCGGTGATATTATTTGACAGCTTTTGATTAATCTCTGCGGATAAATTTTCATTATTAATTTATATTAAAGCTCTCGTGACATTGTGTAAGCCTTCAGAATATTCTAAAAATAGTAGAATAACTTTAAGGAAACCTTTACTAAACATATAAACTATGTGACTTGCGTGATACGAAGATAATTTTTTAATATTTATTTATTTAACTAGTCCGTCCAATAAAAAAAATTAAAAAATGAACAATTTCGGATGTGCAAAGTTTTTTTTTCAAATGTAAAAGATTTTCACCCGTCAAGTGTGCTTTAGGCCATCATTATGGAAAGAGAGAAGATGTATTAAAATTGACTAATTTCAAAATTACATGGAAGATTGGAGTCAAATTCAGACTTGAGATGTAGAAATGCAGAAATGAGATGTTGAATGGAGGGGAGGAAAATTAAGATAAGGCTCGATAGAAGAGAGGATATTCGTTTAGAGAGGGAAAGCAAAAAATTAAAAATTCCCACTTTCAAAACACAGAATGCTGTTGAGTTTGTTAAAGTATTCGAAAAAAAGTTTCTTTTGGAGTACCGGTCAAATCAGCTGGCAAATCGGAGTCCTCCATGCACAAGCAACATATCCGTTTGTAATTATTTTTTTATTTATTTATCTGAGTATTGCACAAAAGTCATAACTGCTCTCAACCATCTGGAGACAGAAAGACTACGGCAACCCTAATTGGGTTATGTTGTGAGTCTGATGTAGTGGTGAGGAGAAAGAGTGCGGAAGAGGAAGGTGGGGAAGTACCTGGCTATTAAGGTCTAGCCTAACTAGTCTACTTTAGAGTACAGGCGTAGAGTAGGAATGATGGCTTTGTTCTACCTGTATTTCAATGGAAGGTGCTCCGAGGAGGTAGCGTCATTGATGCCGTCGGCACCTGTACACAGTCAGGAAACACGCCAAACGCGCCCAAAATTTATAAATAGTTTTTTAAATTTTTATTTCTTGCCAGAGAAATCTCGATTAGTTACAAAACTCATTGTTGGACGAGAGGAACTTACAATACATAAATGGGAGTTAAAATGTATAAGTTTACATTGGTATTTTGATATCAAAATTATAAGTTTCACATACGAAACAGTACAAAAATATCATAATTATAAGTTTCACATACAAAACAGTACATAAATTGAAAAAGGGAGGTTAAGTAGAACAAACAAGGAAACAGATAGGGATATACAAATAAGCACAGAGCCAGGGTTGGAATTTAGAAGAAGATTCTTACCCACTAATAGGTACATTGGTAAAAATAGATTATGCTCGATTACAAATACAGGAGATAAAAAAGGAGAGAGAAAGAAACAAAACAAAGTACAACACGACAAGAATTACCAATTTTTATGTGCCTTACTTAGAATTTTTGGATTATGCTGACTGTTTTTATAAGTATCTGGAAGAGAGTTATAGAGTGTGTAGGTAATAAAAAAAGAGATTTTATTCCATATTTCGTAGTATGTGCTAGAGGAATGAGGATTTTATTGTTTTTCGAGTACTGTGGTTGTGGATATCTTGATTGTAAAGTAGCTTGATGTTAGTGTGGGTTGAATGTTGAGTATTTTTTAGGATGGTGGTCGTGATTTCATGTTTGGGAAGGACTGTGATTTGAAGGATACCGGAAATTGAATAGATGACCTTTACATGTGTGTCCCATGTAAGACCAAAAACATTTATGAGAGCTCCGTTTTGGACCACCTGCAGGTCAGATCGGCTGTGGAACAATTTGCCGGCCTCTGTGTTTCCTCCCTCCTAAAACATGGGCCTATTTTTTATTTTTTATTTTTTTATTTATTTCTATATAATTTTTACAGTGTTCACATAATTATTTATATTTGTACATGATACATTTCAAACTTATAACTATAATATGTTGTGTGTAAGGTAGGTTTGAGAAGGTGAAACTGTATGCGATTAATATTGTATGTTTCGTGAACACCTCACTAGGAGAACCTGTGCTGAGGTGTTTACGTGGTTATGTATAGGTGTGACAAGTATTTATGTGTTTTAGAAGAAATTTTTTATTTTTTACAAGTTTTAATTTTAATTATTATTATTATTTTATTTTTTTTGGTTTTTGTAAATTGAATATTCATACAATTTTGATAGTTTTTGTAAATTGAATATTCATGATGTATATGTAAAAAAAATATATTAATATATATATATATATATATTAAGTGCATATATTTGTATTGTAAGTGTGAGTATAGTTGGTAAAATCTCGAAAAACGTGTTTATTTATTATACACTTTTTATGGTTTAGTTATGTTTGGTTAGGAGTTATTATGTTTTGAAAAAATAAAATATCTTGGTTTTTGATCCAGGCTGTGATGTGTTTTTTGTGAATTTTTGCGGATGTATTTGCAGTTAGTAGTTGCTTCAGAGTAATGGGCATACAATTAAACAGTTTAGTAGCGTAGTATTTAAGTGTCTTTGTCCGTGTGTGGTGTGTGTTATAGGTATTTTTAGTGTTTTATTTGTTATTTTATTCAAAAACAACTTTCACTCCTTTCTTTCACAAAAATACCCTCCACACAGCACCCCCAAAGATGAAATAGGCTATAATGGAAATCATATACCTCAGGGCCTCCTGTTTGGAGTTAATCTAAAAAAACATTAAGCCTCAAAAGCCATTTCAAGAAACGTTTAGATTATTGTTGAATGATGGCCACCAGGGCAATGCTGACAGTATTTACCATTAGGAACGTTCTACAAGTGTACTTTTATTTTAATTTTAAATAATATTGTAAGTTTATTTATTAGGTTATTGTAGACTATTGTTAGCCCGGGAATGTTTGTTTTTCTTTTAAAAAAATCCTAATTATTACTTTGCACAGTATTCCTAAGATATCGTCTGTATGGAAGAAATAAAAAAAACAGCAAAGTTTGTTGAATTTTTTTTTTATCGCTCCATCAGTTTATTTTATCATCTACGCATATTTTTTTATTTATATAGAGCGACTGAAGTTTATCCTGAGATTAGTTTGACCGATACAATGGATTTTTGATGATAGATGGCTGTCATTCAATCACTATTATTATAACTCCTGTCATATTTACAAGGTTTTCATTAAAACTTTCAAGCGTTCAGCACTTAGCCTATGAAAATATCATGTCCTTTGCGAAGAAGACGTTGTGAAGTTAATTTGAATATGTAGCTTAGTATTTTGATCCATTCAAATAAAAACAAATAAAAAATAACATCAAATCTACGTAATGCAATAATAATATTTGGAAGATTTGTATATCGTCGTTTTAGTGAAAAATCATCTCAAGGCCACTGAGGTATGTTTTATTTTAGTATTGTATTATTTTTACCTCTTCGTTTACGATTTATGAATAAAAATTGATTCAATAAGATGCCACCATTTATAATAAACAAGTTTGTGTCGAAATTTTATTTAAAACCGTAAGTTTTATTATTTTTTTCGTAGTTAAATTCATAGAACAGAGAAGAAATGCCTTCCATATAGATTTGAATGAAAACCAATAATAATAATGATTGGATTATTTGTATAGCGCCGTTTTCGTGAGAAAATCTCCTCAAGGGCGCTTAACAACTTAATTCATGAATTTAATCTATTCCCATCACTTAGACTTATAACATACCTTTTGGTTATATATTTAGACTTGCTAGTTTGGCCCTTTTAAGGTCTAGTCTTACTAGTTTACTTTAGAACTCAGGGATAGGGTGGATATGCTGTTCTTGTTCTACCGCTATTTCAATGAAAGACGCTCCAAGAAACTCGCGTCATTGATTTCTTCGGGACCGGATCACAGTCGGAAAACACCCTAAATGAGCGCCCAACATTTATACATAGTTGACATTTGTCACACGAGAACGGGTCGTTTCTACGACCGTTTAGATAGAACATTTTGGTTTGAGCCCATTTCTCTCTTACATGTATCTACGTAATATCTAATGATGTGTCAAGCATAAAATAGTTAATCTAAAATATTGATGGGCCAATGGAGCAACGTTGTGGGGTTTGGGAAAGAAGGGGCAGAACTGAACTGAAAGAAATACTGTAGCTTGCTTCATACAGGGTATCCGGGGGTTATGTCCGCTGTGATGTTTCGGGATGATCCTCCATGATATTACAAAAAAATCCAACGTTTTAAGGTAGTTTTTATGCGATAAAGTTAATTTTTTTGTATGGGAACATAAATATTCTTCAATGGAAAAAATATCTTCTTTACTTCCAATTATTGGGTGAAGTACGAGTATATATCCCCATTTTCCCCAGTATTTTTGCCGTGAAACGAACTTAATTTTTTGCGCAAGGTGTTGTAGCATTTGGTTTATGTTATTTTTATGAAATTAGTTTTCACTCGTCCAATGAATTTCAAATCAACGAAGTTATACTAAATACGTTTATTACGTGGGCATTCCCAAATAATTTTATTTGGATGGAAAAATGAATAAGTACCTATGTGACCAGTAATGTTTTGGACACATTTTAATGATTGCTGTTGACTAAATTAGGCGAACTTATCAAAAAGCCGCGGCAGCATAGGCAAATTATTTCTCCAGAACAGCATGGTTTTGTAACTGGCCGATCAACTACAGCAAATCTTCTATTGTATGAGCACTGTATTTGTGAAGCTTTCACGTCTCCACAAGTAGATTCAATATATACTGACCTTTCAAAAGCCTTTGACAAAGTAAATATTAACATTGTTCTCGCGAAACTAAACGCCTTTGGTATATTTGGATCATTCCTAAAATGGCTGAAAAGTTATCTCTGCAACTTTGAATTCATGGTAAAATTGAATAATAAAGTTTCGTATAAAATTAAAGTAACATCAAGAGTACCTCAAGGCACTCATTTAGGCCCATTTCTTTTTATTATATTTATAAAATATTTATCTTTGTACTTCAATAATGTTAAATTAATTCTATTTGCAGATGACCTGAAGCTTTTAAAGATTACAAAATGCCTAATTGATGCACTAATCCTTCAGCAAAATATACATAGACTTGCTTGATGGTGTGAAATAAATAAATTATTCATAAACGTGAAAAAATGTTTTCACGTGAGTTTTTACTGTTCTTAGAATCTACGTTGTATTCAATTAATATTATCGAAATTGTATTAGTACCATTCATCAAAGACCTCGCAGTTATTTTCGGCAGGAAACTTAACTTTGATCGCCATTGCAAAACAATTTCCAGTAAGGTCATGCAAATTCTAGGTTTCGTAATACGTAATGCAAGGACTTTTCATGAAATTTTTTTGTCTTTATTCATAAAATATATTTGAATACAGTTTTTTACATGCTTTTCGACTACCACGCTGGACACATGTCCGTATTATGGTAGTCGAAATTTGTGTATAATTATATAAATGCAATATATGATTCATTTGTTAATATATTATTTTGTGAAATGCAATGTATTTGTAAAATAGGTTATACTCTAACTGAAAATAAGAAAGAGATGAAAATAAAGATAAATTATTTAATTATTTAGAAATTTAAAACAGAATTAAAATGAAAAAGAGAATAATAAAGCACATGAACTTAATTTAATGATGTCAGGCATTTTTTAAAATAGTTCCTTCCCTTCATAAATAACCAATTCTGAATATATAATATTAGGTAGATTGAATCTTGCAAAAATAATAATAAGGTAGGATACAAATAAAAATAATAGATAATGTTAGGGAAAATAGAAATAAAAATAAGAATTATCGCATCAGCGTAATATAAAGTTTTTGTTGAAAGTTAATTTAGAGATAAAATTTTTACTGGAGAAATATGAAAAAATAAGAACAGTTTTAAGATGTAAGGCATTCTTTATAATATTTCCTTCTCTGAGCCAATAATCAGTTCTGTACACAAATAGCATAACGATCATCAGTTTTTGATTAAATTATTAATATCAATACTCAGTAAGTTGGACATTTTAGGCGCTATATAAGAGAACTGTCGCTGGGCGAAGGCTGTTTTTGTTGGAGGAATTTTACATTTTTGGTGGAATGAATAGCGGGTGCAAATATTTTGTTGAGTTTTGAGTGTTAAATCATTTTTCCTGACGTGTATGAGAATTGTCTTAACGTATAATTGTCTAATGTCTACGATTACGAATTTTTTAAAAAGTGGGTGTGAAGGGTGAGATGGGTGACATTTTAATATAATCCTTAGTAGCAGTTTTTGAATTAAGATCATGGGATAAATAATTGAAGCTGCACAGCCTCCCCATCCCACGATACCGTATGTAGCTATTGATTGGAAAAGTGCAAAATATATTCATCTCATTGTTTGAAGGTTCAGGATTGATCTGAGAGAGAGAAATATATAGCTCAATTTGCGGAGTCTTTTTGTTGCGAAACTGACATGATCCTCCCAACGCAGTTGATCATCTATAACAACCCCTAGATATTTAATTTGGTCGGATTTTTTTAGGTTGGTACATGAAAAATTATTGAGGGAAGGCGTAGGGGTAATATCGTTCTGTGGGCATGAGTGAATGATAAGATTAGGACAGTTTTGAGGAGGAGTGACTTTGCGTATGAAGAAAAGTAAGTATTTTGTTTTGTCAATATTAAGAGTCAGAAGGTTGTCGTCTAACCTAACCTAACCTAACCAATATTTTACTTTATTTAGGCTCTTATTTGCTTTTTCCATAGTTGAGTTCCAATTTTCAGCTTCAAAGATGATTACCGTATCATCAGCAAAATAATATTACTTTCATTGGATCAATAAAAGTAATATTCCGCTCCCTTGTGAATCACAGCTAGAATATGAATTTCATGTGTGATTTCCAATGCATATCTGTAACATACACCGCTTGGAGAAAGTACAAAGGAAGTTTTTTAGATATGTTCAATACAAATTGAGACAACCTGTGATTAATATCTGCTACAAAACATTAATTTCTAATCTAAAACTACCTATACTTTCTACCCGGAGAACTATAAATGATATTATTATACTTTTCAAATTACTGAATATCTTAATAGACTGTCCTCAAATTTTAAGTGTTATTAATATTCGTGTTCCTGTTGAATCAACTCGATTTCACTATCTTTTCCACTCTTCAAACCATAGCATCCACTATTCATATCATTCCCCACTAGCGCGATTTAGCGAACTTCCAATACATATACATACCTTTTAGATATATTTAAAACTTCTCCATCCTACATCAAGGCAAAAATAATTGGTTGTTCGAGTAACTGATATGTTTCTGTATTTTGTTTGCAAAATATAGATAACAAGTGTCTGTATTATGTTTGTAAAATGACAAGTATTTATTGTATTATATGTTATTTCTGTATAATGTTTGTAAAATTTTGAAATGTATTATGTTTGCAGAATGACAAGTATTTATTGTATGACGTTTTGTAATTTTTCGTCATATATTATGTTTATAAAAGCCTATTGGCATTAAAAAAGTAGTAAAGTATTATACATAGACCTGAAGTGATCCAACGGGAGACATTTTCATAACATATAAGTCAAAAATTTGCAGGAAATGTACTACTGCTGAAAGAACCGTATTTACTGTAAGGCAGTACTGAAGAAATATTTATTACAAATCACTAAAAAAAATTATACCACGTAAATTCTAAGAAAACTCGAATGCCACAAGGAACCCACTCTATTACTCCCACGGATGAAATTTATGACCTTTAAATTTTCTTCTGTACTCATAATACTGTGGTGTGCAGTCGACAAAGGTTAAAAGGCTGTACGTGCCTAAAAAACTCACGCCAAAAAGGAAATATTAAAATACTTCTTTAATTCATTTGAATATTATTTTTGTCGTAATTGTTAAAACGCATTTTCGAACCGTAATAAATAAAATTGAAAATAATTAAAGCTGTATTTCTTCGGAGATGTTCTGTTTACACGTCGTCAAACTGACAATTGCACACATTAATGATTGATTCATATCGGTTAGTATCTAAAGAAGACGGCTGAGTATCTGATTGATAAATGCGTCGGTTTCTAACCCAGGCGTCGATTCGTGAGTTCAATTTCTCTGATAGTTAAGTCCTCCATCAAAAGTTATTTTATTTTCTCATTATATTTAAGTAATTTCAAAATTATCACTTAATATATTTTCAAAAATTATTACAACGGTTTTATATTCACAACCAAATACCAAAATATATATATGTATTTTTTTTTGGGAAAATAGTTTAGAATCCAGATGAATTCTATACTTATATTCTTATATTATTTACGTAGTGTACGTGAGTCTGAAGAGTGAGATAGATCACGCAAGAGTGAGAGATCAATGTGTGTGCACGAAATATGAAAAATATGCAAGGAAAAAATGTATGGCTGTTCTGGGATTACGCGTTAAAGGTTGTGCGTGTTTCTTATATGTTAAGTAACACGTGTCAATCGGGTTCATTTTATAAATAAATCATAAACTGGAGCTGGATTTGTTAATCGACCATGGCATGGAGGATATAAAAAACTTATGTACATTATTAACTACCTGTGTTATAACTTAGAAAAAAGCAGTGCACGCCACTGGCACTATCTCGTTGATGGTTAAAATTACAAGCGTTTTCGTTTACTTGCTACTAAATTAAAGCACAAAACAAGTTAACAGTTAATAATCGAATTTAAGTTTTGTAGTAATTAATCAGTGAAAACCATAATAACCTTTATATGTAGGCACTAAATATTAATGGTTATGAAGTCTATGAAAACAGAGTAACGGGTTTTTCGATTGAGATTTATGTACATAGAGTTATGAGGTTATTTCAGAACACGTAAAGTGAAAAGAATTTTGTATGTTTCACAAGGAGCCGCTGGGAGAATAATACCTCGCTTAATTCATTTCAGGAAATATAATAAATGAAGAAAAAGGAAAATTTTGTTTTTCGGAAAGTGAGAACTCCCCGGGGAACTAAATCGTTCCCTTCCCCTAATTGCTGCCAACAAGTCAGAAAAACAATATAGAAATTTATCAGTCTTGCTTTAATTATTATAGCAAAGAAAGGCCGAGGTATAAATCATTCTTAGTCTGAAACAGTATATATTTAGCTCTTGAATAAAAAAAGAATTTACTGGATATTATTTATGTAATCTTCTGACAAAGCTTTACTTAATTGCTGGTAGTTATTCCCGGATTTTAGCGATTCTCAATACCTATTTTTTTGACAGAACATTAATAAAAACTGCGAACACTGAGGAGTTAATTGGCTGATTAAAAGGTCCATAGTTCACGATGGAAATAACGTGGCGAGCTGAAGATTAGCGTTGTTGACCAGTAATTTCCAACCAAAAAGCTGTGGAAATTTCAAGATGTTCGTGAGTTTCTCTGTTTCATTCTTACAAAATGCATCTCTATAGTTGCGTAAGATGCATCCAGATCAGTCTCCTGTGAAAGTATAAACATGTGATTATGATTGCAAGATACGTATAAAATAAATTTTTATAATTTTACTATTTTATATACGATATAAATAACAAACCAGTGCTTAAAATACTTGTACCAAAATATGACAATAAATACGGCAGTGAAACCAGAAATATGACCTCCCCTAAAATATTCAACATTTTACCAAATAATATCGAAAATTGCTAATAACCTACTAAAAGCCGATACAAGCTGAAAACGTGGCACCTAAGTAGAGATACTTTGTATTAGGCGTTTATATCAATGTGTAGTTGTTATTCAAAATAGCTTATGGATTTAGCATAATGATATTAGTATTAATAAAATAAATACGGAATTGATGGTGGCTTGTCCAATTACAAGATATCCAATGTCCTCTGCGTGCGAACTGTACCTAAATTTCTCTAATAAATAATAAACAGTGTTTATCTAAGTAACCTTATAGGTACTCGAAAGTATGGTCCTGTATCTGCCTATTTAGAAAATAAATATATACGTAAATTCTAATACAGTATCAAATTCATTGGTCAAATGAATTGTACATATAGTTTTGTATAAGTGATCGACGAACTAGTGGATGCAATTTGTTAGCCATAAGTTGCTAATAGTTTGTCCAGTCTATAGTTAGTAATAAGATAGATTAATGTAGGGTTCCATGATAACTCAACACAGTGACAATTCAACACACCTTTAAAAAGTGGTATAAAGTCATTAGAAACGATGATTTTTTTTAAACCTAACCTAACATACTTAGCCCATCAACGGTAACCCAGTTGATAAAGTTTTTGTTTCTTCACTTTCCATGACTTTATACAACCTTTTTAAAGTTGTGATATATTATCATTTTGATCATTTATCCGGTCACCGGATTATATATTATTATGTATTTGTACAGCGCACTTAAGGTGACTTTTTTACAGAAACGGCGCTATATAAATAATCCAAATATTTTACATATTAATTTCATTAGATATTTCAATAATATTAATAATCGTAACATAATCTGTACTTGAATTTTAAGGGTCCAACGCAACACCGTTGAATGTCACATAATATATTTTGTGATTAACAATATTATTCCATAGCTTACTTTCCAGAGCAACTTTGTATAGTTCAAAAATATTCAATGTAGTTCACAGCGCTGAGAATTTATTTTCTAAAAGCACATATGGCTAGAATGCAGAGTGTCACAAATAAATGAGTGTCAAACATCGGTTTTGAATATTAAAATTGAGAATCATCGTTCCTGAATGTGCGCCAGTGTAAACAATGATCGTTCCTGAATGTGCGCCAGTCCAAACAATGGTGGTTCTTGAATAGTAAAATGGAAAAACAACGTTTCGTTATGTGGACAATCATTTAGAATTAGAAACTTCAGTGACAGTATGCACTATGTACATGTATACGTTGTAAAAAAGATATAGTTAATTTACTCAACACCCGTGTATCTTTCTTAAAAATTTCAAATGTAGATATCTCAAAATCACTTACCATGGACATTCAACGGTTTTGCAATGTACTCTTCATTTATATTGTAATTAAACATCCTGTTGTCAAACTGCTGAATTGCAGTTCAACCCCTCAGGCCTCTAGCATATTGACAGTTATATTTCTTAAAGACGCTGCCAGAAGGTCGAAAAATTTGTGTGTATTTCCGATTTGCAAATAAAATTTTATTTTTGGAAATAAACATAGGTACAATTTTTAAAATATTAATTTTTTTAATGCAAAAATTAAACATGGCTCCCTTTACGTTTTTTCGTCTAAACACTAAATTTACTTATAACAACAAAAATACATATTTTATTATATCGCACTTGTAAACATTACAGACACCTAATTTTTTGATCGATTTCTATAAAATAATTAATAAAAATTCACGAAGTTTCAAATTTTTTCTCAAATTGCAGTTGGAAACTTTGGTTTCATAGAGGTGTTCAGTGTAATTATTCTTGGGTACAGTCCAGGTTTGAATATACAGCGTTGTGTTTCTGTTTCAAACATCGTTTAGATCCATTTTCTAACCATGGCAGACCATGAGCTGTTGCCAATAGCGAACAAATTCTCTCTATGGGTAAAAACCTGTTTGTTCGCAAAACCGAACAAATTAGCCCGAAGGGTTAACAGGATAGTATTTTTGAAAACAATTAAAAAACAACATTCAGATTTCAAAGACTTGTAGTGAATTACCAAATAACACATACATTTTCCGTTGTAAATGTTTAAACAATGTTCGAAAAAATATGCCACCAAAAATTTTCCATTTCAAACACATGACCAATTAATTGTTCGTGTAATTATTTTTATTTCGAATTGCCGTATAAAACGTTGGCAATAAAATATTTTTTTTACAGAAAACTTAAAAGGCTTGTTAATTTTATCTACAGCTAAAGACAGCCCGCTGCAAGGAGAACCATAAAATTGGAATACCCCGTAATTTGGTATTTATGAAGGTTATAAAATTTCTTCGCACGTACGAGTTTGGAAAACAGCGCTTAAAGGTCAAGTTGTTCTCAACGCGGGGTTAAAAATAAACTCAAAATTTTAGATATCCCAACATTGTAAACACGATAACTTTAAAACGCCATTACTAAAAGCAAGTTTATAATGAAAAAACATCTAGAATTTATATCGGTGTTGTAGAAAAACAAATTACTGAGAGGAAAACAAAGAACAAAGGGAAATCTTTCTTATTTTAGGATTGCATTAAATTTTATGTTGTGAAATTATTTTAACAATCTTTTTTAGAATTCATTTTTTTAATAAGCTCTAAAATAATGGAAAAGAGATATTAACGTGCTGCTGTTCTAAGATGTTAGCTTGCCCTTTTGTTTGAAATGTAGACAACTTAAAAGGTAAAAATTCTCTCACGCGTGAATCGTTTCAACATTAAAATTTGTTTCCGATCCTATGAAAAATAACTTATTTACACAATACAGGTGTACTTATTTGCCTACTTTACTTTTCTAGAATTATCTTTAATATTCTGGAATCGTTTTTTGAACTATTAATTTAATTTAAATAAGCATAACGTCGATTTTTAAACACAGAATTTAAAAAAATATTTTAACGACGGTTTGTTTCATAGAATTTGAACAATTCGTCAAATATCAAAGTTGATTTTCAAGTTATGTGAAGGTTCTATTCAAATTATTTTGTGATTTCAGCTTTGTAAAGCTACTGTCAAATTATAATATAATAATAGAACTTGAATAGAACCTTCACAGAACTTGAAAATCAACTTTAAGATTTGATGAATTGTTTAAATTCCGTGAAACAAGATTGCTGAGTTTCGCGAACGTTTTCACGTTGTTTGCGACCATCACCCATTCTAGGCCGACATTTCTCCTTAAATCATCAGCACCATTGCATTTGAGGACAAATTTTCTTATTTTTCCTTAAATAATAACTTTAATTTAATATTTTTCATGTCCCATAAATCATTTAAAAACTCACTTTAAAGAATATTCCAGAGTATAACATGGTAACTAAATTAAATTATGATTAAAAATGGTTTGAACTAATTGTGCTTAGAGGAAATTTCTTCAAGACAACTGTATTTCTAAGTTAAAGAATTCCAAAAATCTTATTATTTTCCCTAAGGTTTTTGAAAATTATCTCTTTTGGCGATAGGATTACTTCCATCCTGCCTATCGGAACCATCCGCGCTTAAAAATCTTGTTTGGCGAATTGATGTTTCTTGCATGGCACCAAAGGTCTGCAGGTTATATATACATCCAAAAAATGTTTAGTGTCCTGTTAATATACGTTTTTCTGACACGGCAGGTAGTTTGTATTGTAGTTCAGTATTGGCCATGGAGTGTTTATCGGTTTTGTTTGTTTGTTATTGTGAGGAGTCTAGATTTAAAATGTCTTTGGAGACCTAAATAGTGTCATTTGGTTAGCGCACTATTGCAACTTGAATAAATCCTTACAGTGCTTAACTATATATATATACATTATGTTTAAAATATAAGTACTTATGTTGTTTAAAAATATTGATAGTAAAAGAATTACTCAATTCATTACATTTACTTATTTTTATTTGGCTTTATTTCTTGTATTTATACTTGTTTGAAGATTTTTAAATGTAGTCAAAACGCGCAATGCTTCTAATAGAATAGCCCCGAGCGCAAAGGATGGAATGCTGTGTTTATTGTACAGACATTTCGATGAGAGGTGCTACGAAGAGCTACCACCATTGACCGCAATTGGAATTCTGTGTACAGTCGGAAGACAAGTCAAACTCGTTTTCAATATTCGAAGGCGAATAACATTGCACTTAATTTTCTAAAATATTTCCACAAAGCAATCTCAAATAAGTCTATGAAATATATATGTGAATCCTTCAAGATTGTGTAGATTGTGGTTAGGTGTGTGCTTATGTATTTAGAAGTGATACCGTGTTATACCAAAACCTCTTAGATTACAAGGCCGGGACACTCATTCAAAGCAGCCTCCTAACTTGGTATTTTATAAAGAAGTTTCGTTTTGATTTTTCTTTCAATTTATTGTTATTTATCAAAATATATTGAAATGTTTTAGACAATTAAAAAAAAACTAAATAATAATACGTTATTTGGAGGTTCTCATACAAGTTAGGAGGCTGATTTGATTCAGGGTCCCGGCATTGTGATTTAGGAGGTTTTGGTTTTACGCGTAAATGTTGCTTCAGGGTAGCCTTTTAATGCTGGATACCAAGAAATATTAAGCTTATCTTTTATAAAAGTAAAATGGAGTTCTACAAATTAAACTTGAAAACAATAAATACATTAAACGTAGCCGGACGACGGGGCTAAGCTCAATAGTTCTTGGTATCAACGCAAACTTAATCACAATCTACATATTTGCTCTGATGATGGTCAATGTAACGTTATTCGAAGCTTTGACTAAAGAAGGAGGAAGAACAACATGGTATAATAACCCAACATTAATCATGATAGACAATATTATATACTTTATATCTTGTTTTAAAATCCATAAACATATGACCGTGTCAAAGCTTGGCATTATGAGAAAATTCCCTGTAATGTGAATTTGTAGGTAGGTTAAAAAACCATCGTGAGCGATAAAAATGCTATCTACATTCTATTTCAAAATTAAGGAAGACAATTCGCTAATCCGATTTTGAAAAAAACCTCATTCTGTACAAGAAAGAAACACAAAAGTTGGATAGTGAATTCTCAACAGCCGAGTCTGATAATAAATGGTATTGAAAAATCTGTAAACGTGTATTAAGTGAAGGACTTAATACTCATTGGCTCAACAGATGTCTGAAATGGCTCTTTAGTATATGAGACAGACAAACATTTTGAGATCACAATGTTAGTTCTCTCCCATTTCACAAACAAAGCCCTTTCAAAATTCATTGCTAAGGCCCAAGCTACATCGGTTTAGAATTAATTGGAAAGCTAAGTTTAATTGTAAGAAAACTCTAACCAAACCTCGTTAATTATACTAATCTGGCGATTTACAAGTGCTACCCACGATGTTCAATCAAATAGATCCGATGAAATTTGTGGAACATTATTTTCAGTATAAAATGTTATTCTACAAATCATCAATCCTAAAATTTTTTATTAGAAATGTGATGATTTAAAAAAAATGTTAGCATTATTGCGAAGATTATAAATTTTTTTTATTTTTTATTTTTCAATAGAAAAAAGATTTTTCCACCTTTCTAATTACACCCTGAATTAATTTTCAGTATTCTTATGAAACAAAATAATATTTAGAATCATGTATTTGGATAAAAGAGAAAATTTTCCCAATCTTAAGTCAGCATTTTCTTATTAAAACATTGCGAGAACTCTCTTATTAATATTTTTCATTTGAAAATAACATGAAATTTTGTTGTAGGAGAGGACCTGATCGCTTTCAAATTCGTAATAAGATATTTAACTCACCTAGATCTAATGCTATTGTGGTGCATGCACAAGTAAAAGGTTTAATGCAATTATTATGTTAAAATTGTTATCTGGACGGACCTTTAGACTGCACTCTGTGCATTACCATTCTGTAGTCGGAGCAAACTAAGCATTCGTTTTATTTGGCATTGTGTAGGTGATCTTTTTGGTGTGCGGGCTATGAAACTATTGAAAGGAAATCGTTTGCGCATTGTCGTCGCCGGATAAATGTCCCAGATTAAGAGGAACGAGATAGCTGCACTAAGATTAGAGGAAATGAGATCACGCTGTTTTAAGTAAGTTTCTATGACTTCAAGCGGGTAATGGAAAATGGAAATTTGAGGACTTGAGCGAACGTAAAGTTCTCATATCCCATTGAATTAATCAAACTGTTTTCGTGGTTTTATTTTCAGTTTTTAAGGGGCATAGGATATTTTCTTAACTACGAAAAAGAATATATATATTTTTTTAAATTTAAAATAAAATAACTTACTTTGTTACCACACCACTATTTAATCAATATACTAGACGTGTTTCAAAACCAATGGTTTTTTCGTCAGACAAACAAGTTTAGACGTATAGTCAATTCGCAATTATTTAAGAAAAAAACCGATTGTTTATTCCAAAAAAATCTTTAGAACTATTTGCTTTTTTGACATTTTCTTGAAATACAGTTTTACAGTTTTTCTACAATTTCTGGTTCAATGCATCTACTTTCTGTCATTTCCATCATTCGCCACGGAATTTTGAAAAAATCTATATTTTAAGCTTGTGCTACACGATGATATTTAATTTTTGTTTTTCAAACATCTGCCCTGATGACGGACACTCAAACGTTGTCCAAAACGGCATAACACCCCCAAAACAAATAAAAAAAATACTTTTGACCGTGAAAATCTTAAATCACATTTGATGATATTTAAGTTTATCATGTTCCAAGTGTTCGGTAAAAAATGTTAAAAAATTAATTTGAACCTTAGCCAAAGTTGGGTACTAGTAAATAGGTAATAAAATTGAGATTTATTGCCAAAGCGGTAAAACGTGGTTAACATCGATGTGAGTTTCAAATAATTTATTAAAACTTTTATATTTTCAAAAATGTTTATCATATTTACTAACTTAAACATCATTTATTGCTATTTTATTATTAACAACCCATCTTACAAAAAAAGCGTTTAAAGTATAACAAAGGGGGATCATAAAATCCAAATGATGGATACATCAATTTTATTAGAACAGAATATAATAATTTAAAAAGGACAAAATAAAAATTCTGGAAATAATTTCAACAATACGCAGAGAGCTTAAAACAAAAATACTCAAGTGAGAGAAATACCCAAACATATACAAAGAGAGAATTCGCGCTTTTATTGTCCTTATTTAAAACGTTTCCTTTATTTTATTTATTTTTTACACGAGTGATGGGTAGGGGCAGAACATTTTTACGACATCATGCACCCCCCGGGATCACACAATGAGACCCTTTGACTAGAACCTTATTCATGAGATCTGCATAAATAAAATGACCTTGAAACCATGCACCTACAAGTGGGGATAAAAAAATAATATTTTGAACCTTTTACAAAGAGCATTGTCATTATATTTGTCGTACCTTGTTACATAAATATGGTGTTTATGAGTGCTTCGAATTTATGTTCACTCGAAGATCTACGCTTCTTTAGATATGAGGGTTCCAAAATGTTTTTAATAAACCATGTAAGTTTTCAGAAAATGAAACGCCATCTGTTTTGCATTTTTTTCTGAGAAAAATATCGTTTTTTTAATATTTTGTAGAAATACATTTTCACTTATAACATGATTTTTACGTATAATTTTTTATATTACATACTATTTCGACAGTATAAAAAAGAATTGAAAGCATAAATGTAAAAAAGCAAAGAACAAAAAACAATATATAAAGCATAAATCACAAGTATGCATTACCATTTTTCTACTTTTTTTGTAATTATATAACGTATTTTTAAAAATTTATTTTTTATTTTTATTTTTATTGCCAACTTATGAACTTTTATTTCTATAATTTTAAATGTTTTTCTGAATTATTACTATCACGAGTGAGGTTTTGTTGTTGTTTTCTACAATTCTGTGTTGAACTGAAATTTATTTATGATATCTTGTCTTAATATAAAATCTTCAATTACAGCAGAATACAATAAGTAATTTTTTAATATTTGTAATTTTCTTACAAATTTCATTCATTTTCTATTATGTTGTCTAATTATACGTAAAGTCACAAGAAGGAAATCCATAATTGGTTCCATTTCGGCTCCACTAGACATGTGAAAACTTATGAAATGTAAACGGTCGATTTCCCCAATATAAATAAATAATACTTACCCTTTATCGGTTAAGAATATTGAGCATTTTAAGCTTCTTAAATATTTTGTCTAAGACATTAAAGTAAAGAAAAAAAGAAAGTGTTCGTTTAACTTCAAGATTATCACAGTAAACAGCAATTAAAATAATACTTTCCAATAAACAAAGTTACTATTTTGCATTCCCTGGATATGTTCCATTTAGGGAAGTAAGCCCAAAATAGTTTCCAAATCCAATTTAAGTGTTTTCTACTCGCTTAGATCTAAAGAGATTTTTTCACAAACTCTCGACGTTATTAAAAAAGTAAAGTTTTCCTAAAGTCATTACAGTTATTGAGAGTATAATAATTCTTAATTTAAATCTCACTATTCATAGCGCGACAAACAAACAGTACATTGCTAAGGACTGTGAACTTTGAAATGTGCCAGTCGAAACATTCTCGAATGTTCGCTCTAAAGTACTGGACACCTGGCGCAGCCGAGCTAATTCTTCTCATGGACAGTTAAAATTGGTACACCCAATACCGTCCTGATTCTGCATATTATGCATAGTTTATATTGGTACACACAGTACCCAGTACTGATTTTCCACAATACATATAGTGGTTTATATTGATACACCGGGTCGAACGGTGATTTTCATTGTGTATAGTGGTTTATATGACACACGGTACAAGGGTGATTTTCCATATCAGTAGTTTCGATTGGCACATACAATACAATATATATTGGCAAATTCTGCATTTGTGAACAATTTATATTGATGTGCATTGCACCCAGCGCTAGTTTTGTGCGTATATAGATTGTACTGGTGCCCACTGTACCCGTATGTAAATACGCATGCAAACTGAATTTCTAATAGTTTTGTTGGAACTTTGCACCATCTCCGAATGTTATATTATGCTATCTATTTTAATTATTTCTTTTACTTTTAGAAATCTGTCTCGCCCAAGTCTTTCATTTTGAACAAGAGTGTGCGTTTGTGTGGTCGTGATAAATCGCAGAACTATTAAAAAAATGTATTGTGAAAAAAAGTCAAAATAATAAAATATGTAGGTAGGTACATAAAAATAAAACACAAAAATTTCGCTTGGAATGCAACCATGCTGACTACATACACATTACACCATAAAATATAGTAGAAAGTGCAGCATAAATTTCACAATATGTACTTAAAATACAACATCACAACCCAAATAATATCATAAACTATATTAATTTCGGTTGTCTGTGAGTTAGTTATATCGGAGTGAATTATTCCTGCGTTAAACTTTTCACGTTCAATGAACTATAATGTGATTTCAATTTAATTTATCGTTTTCAACACTGGAACTGATTGTGGAATAGCTTAGACTAGCGATAAAGTACGTATCTACAAGGGTAGGGTAGGTATAGCCTTTTGTAAGATTTATTTTAATAAATTAATTTATAATTCTTTTAGTTTTCATTTGAAAAGTAAATTTCACATTGTATCTCTAATTATTTGTCGAGAAATTAAAACAAATACAGTATTACGATAGTTGATAATACTTGTTTTTAAAATTCAGTGACCCTGAGGCAAATATATTTTAGCTTCACAAATCCTACAACCATAAAGTCCCGTGATTTTCATTACTGGGTCTGCGCTAATTATTTTAAAAAATAATTTTATTATTATATATATATTATATATAAGCTAATGTTCATAAGACAAGGTTTTTATGCATAGCACAAAGGATAATAAATTATTAAAAGCAATAATGCAAATATAATTCGTAGTAATTGTTGATTGAAGTACTAGTAATTGAATGATTTGGCGTGTTGGAAATAAGCCGACGTGGCTCAGTGGTCCAGAGCATCTAACCGGACATCAGAAGGCGCGGGTTCAATTCCCGTCGGCGGCATTTATTTTTACGCGGGAGATATTTTCAATTTGCATTGATATTATAGGCGACTAATTATTGCTTATAATAATTTATTTATAAAATATTAATTGTAGGTATTTAGTTTTTTCTGCTGGTTATAAAAGGACGTAATTAAAAGGAAATCATTCTATTTTTTGGCTGTACTTTATTTATCTTTTGTTAGTTAGTTATTCATTCCTTGAAATATTTTTTTCCGTACTCTTTAACCGCGATTGTAGAGAAATGCGAAAATCCCTTTATTTCCAAAGGTAAAATTGTAATGCATTGGCTTTATGATTCACATAATGCGTGTTGACAGCTTAATCCATCAGTCACTATACTTATATACAATGAAACACTGCACTTTAAATGAAATCATTACAGATTATTGTTCGATGAAATGTGTGGTTAAACACAACGTGCAAAAGCTTTAAATAATGAATGGCCTTAATGTAAATATGCGTTTGAAAAATAGAACCACTGAAAATTCATTGACGGAAATCATATGGAATGTAGAATCACAAATAATGAAGACTGCAGTCCATTTTTTCATTTTTTAAAAATCATTTTTAAAAAACATGAATCATTCTAACGCAAATACCTGTATATGTTATAGTTGGTTTTAATAGTTAAAATAATTTTCAAAGATGAAATTTTCGGGTTCTCTAAAAAACGTAACAAATCTATGGATTTGATCCGTGACGTCACTGATTACCAGCCTCAAAAAGTCTATGGTTTTCTTTCAACTGGCGGGATGGGTAATACGGGAGTCGGGGTCTTTTTATTCTTAAGATTACCGGCTTTTGGCATCGAAAAATACCAGGGAAAATTTTAGAAACTCATCACTAATGTTATTACTGTATCATGTCATCACTAATGCATTTATGACCGCGCCTGAAAAACAATTTACGTGTTTAAAAAACTACATTAAAATATTGTTATCGGTTCAAATGTGAATATGGACCAGATTTACCAATGCATACGTATTAAAATACACACAAGAGATGGGGAGATTTGAAAATTTCCCACTACTTCCTTTGCTTCCAAAATGTTTTTTTTTTTAAATTAGCACTTTTTTTTATTTTTGGATTTTCTTTGTCATACAGGCTTTAAAAATCGACTTTTTCTGAAAATTTACGAGAGCGAAACGAAATATAATGCGTTCTCATAATTATTGTAAACATTATTTGTCAATATGGTTGGATAATTAAGAAAAGCCAAGAATTCCAGCATTTCCCAACAAAAAACTTATTCTTGAAAAATCTCAGAAATTCCCTTCAATTTAAGGATTCTCCACAAATTGGCGACCTCGATGTGAATTTGGATGGCCATAGATGTATTACTCAATAGACTGGTTGTAATCAATCAGCAGTTCGGCCGTACACACCAAACGGTGTGTTTTAATGAGATGGTGTTTTATTCGTTTTTATAAGACTATTTATAAATTCTACACACATTAAAACTTATATATTCAGAATCAACGTTTGTTGACTTATTGGATGCATGAGAATAATTGAGGGAGGGATTTTTTTAATGTTAAACGCCAGAGTTCCCTTGAAGAATTACGTAGTCCTAATTATAATATGTTATAAACCTATTGATTTTACATAGTTTTATTTTAAAAACGCCCATTAAAATTAAAATGCAATAAGGAACAGCAGTGAACTGTGAGTGTAATACTTTTATTGAAAGCTGTAATATTTTTCATTGCTGTTCCTTATTGCATTTTCCGAAAGTCTGCAGTTCGTTTCAGATCATCAGCACACCCCATCTTTGGGAAACGACTGCTCCTCTTTCCAAATAAAGGAAGCTCTCCGCTAATATTCCCAACGTTCATCTGTCAATTTTTTTTTTCAATCAGTGTTTTATTTAAAGCTTTGACGTTATTTTCTGTCTCCTGACTAGTTAATTTCATCATTTTATAAAAAAAATATTTTACACTTTGTATACATTCTTACTGAATTAAAACAATAATATTATTTGTGAATATCAAATAACCACATAACTCAAATATACAACTATAATTATGAGTAACTGCGTGAAATCTTGTAAATCGGATAAATAAACATTGAGATCGAATCTGAAATGATAATGAAACGAAACTGAAATGGAACTTAAGTGAAACTAAAAAGAAACTGAAACGAAACTGAAAAGCAACGAAAATGAAACCAAAATGAACCCCAATTGACAATTAAAAGAAAATGGAACGAAAGTTCAATTGACAAGAAAAATATTCTTAGTAAGAAAATTATTTTGGAACACCGTGTTCAATTACGTGCTATCAAACAGAATGAGATTTCTGGCAGCACTATAGGAGATACAACATATAGTATTAGATCCGCCAGATAAGTTTGTCGAGAGATAAAATCTAAGTATATATATGGTTTGGACTTAGGACCTATAAGCTCGGCTTTGGCAGGTATAATTTGTGTTTCATCGATGTATCAACTACTGCTTTTGTTGTTTTAAATATACACCAAGTTTCACGCTCGTATAGTGAAACTTCAGAGAGCAATGAAAAATGAAAATAATTTTAAAAAATTGCTGCTTGAAATGGTTGCCATAGTTGTCGTAGTTGTTGACAAGATCTGAATAGCCACATACATACCAACCTTCCACTTCACCACCTTCAACCTCACGAGGTCGTCTCCCATAGCGAAATTTCATTAAATTGAAAGAAAACAATAAGTTTGTTTGTAACCACTATTTTTTTTAATACCGACAGGTTTCGTTTAACACAAGCATCATCAGGATATAAAATTAAACTGATGTTTTCAGTTTATTTTATTTCATTACAATTTCTTTTAATTTTGGCAGAAATCATTAAAAAAACAAAAAATAAGTATAAGGATGTATTACCATTTCTATGGATTCAAATATAGTTTCACTCTGTTAAAATATTCTTCAACAATTTTAAAATACATTTACATATAGTTGGGATGGTAATATCGGATGGCAATGCTTTTTCTGCCATTCATGTAGGACCATGTAGGAAGGTAGGAAGTGTGTTAATTAGAGCATGCTGAGGGGAGAACTTTTAGAATTTTAGAAAAAATACATGCAACAGACAGACACCACGGCAGTACTACAGCATTGTCATTCGAATTATGAATGTTACTTATGAAAGTACGGAGCGGAAGTTCTGGAAAGGAAAAAGGTATGAGGGGTGGGAAGGAATCTGGAGGTCAGTGTGTCAAGGAGTGACGGACGTATAAATGCACCCCTCCAACTGCGCTGCAAAGCGATGGGTCAAAAAGCCTTCCTCCACCAGTCTCGCGATCCGGCCCGTCATTCCGCAGGTCGGCAGACGCATCTATCGACTCAGAAAACCTCCCTCCATGAACCCAAGCACCCCTGCTAAGTCACCAAACGTAGCGAACCACTTGGGGTGACCTTTAGAAGAGGTATTGGTTATTTAATAAAGGGATCCCGAGGCGGCGGTATTCATACCCGCCTCCCAAATTGAAAATAAAATTTAAAGTTAAATATGTCTACTGCTTTGTTTACTGTCTATCGTGTGGTATCTTGAAAAAGTCGTGATGACGACTACTGCTGAAGTTTTTAGACAAGTATGTATACAAACCACCAAAGCGTCCTTTTCTTGATCTTGGATAACACGTTTACGTCGGAAATCCTCTTAAATTGTAATGTGGTCAATATCAATGCTTTGTATCAAAGCGTATTAAGCTTCAGGGGATTTAACGTCATTTCCGTTCAGTCTAGTTTTGTCATTACTTCCCTATTTTCATTCTTTACTGCTATTCATCAGGGTTGGTATCAAGCCTTTATTTTGGACTGCTGGCGCTACTTCCTCGACAACTTTTCGATAGTGCCTAACGCATTCAATTATCCATCAATATATTTAATGCATTCAACCTCGTATCAATCAACCAGCATTTCCGTCTCTAGCAAACATACTTTCCAAATGCAAACTCATCCACTTGCCACTTAATGTTGAATATTTTAGTGATTTAGGGATATAAAAACAATTTTAATCCTACGAGTTCGACACACAGCTCTTTCTCGTACATATTTTATATTTGTATCTTCAGTATCAATTTTATACATAAAACCCTTACTGTAGAAATTGCTCACGAAGTTTTATGATTTCATCTGCATCACGTACAATATTGCTCGAGCACTACACGTAGTGGGGATTCACTCAGTAATGAACAGATTATTTTGAACATGAATAAATGCAAACAATGTATCACAAAAGCATTTATACAATTTCTTGGTTTTAGATGCTTGAGGATTCTGAAAGAAACATGAATATATCTTCTTCTTCAATGCTATATCATTGATGGGTACAACCTCCGAAAGTTAAAGAAAAGTTGTTCTAATAAAAATTAAAAGGAAATCAATTACAAAGATGTATCGCGATTCCATAATAAATAAACACGTACGTTTGTTTATGTTTGTGGTATCTGTTAAGATAACTACTAAAAAAGCTTATTGATCTCGGAAATAGCAATTTAAATTCTATAGAAATAAACAAATTTAATCAAAGTTTACTGAGATATATCGATGTGTATAATTTTAGAAAAGTTAAGTAAATTCTATTTATTAGAAAAATCGTGGAGGTGAAATAATATATCAACGCATGTATAAAGCCTAGTCCTAGTAGTATTTTGATTATTGAGAAATCACTATTTAGATTAATCTGTGCAACAAATCGGTTTAAATTATGAATACCAAAAATATGCTTTGGATAAATTAAAACTTTTCCCATCGGTTTGTTTGGGTAGATTTGAAATAAAATTGTTAATGACTTTATAAAGGTAATTTATAATGCGTAAACATCTAAATAATGTGATTTTTTATAATGAATGCAGGAACGCATATAAGAAACAGCATGGAAATAATATTGTATGAATAATAATTTCATTGACAGTTTCCCTTGATTATATTTTTTATTTTTTATAAAATAATTCACAAAATAAATAAAAACCCATTTTTCCTTGAAATCGAGCGTTTTTAGAATTCGTTTGCCAAAGAATTTTTATGCCAATTACCTATAGTCGTTGCGGTATAAGGCACACTAAGTATATACATTTTTTTGGCTGGTGGCTTCGTCTTAAACACTAACTTAAAAATCCTATCTAAAATAATTTTAGGTGGGTCTTCTAAACATTTCCATTATTTTGTACTATTTTTCTTATTTCCGTTGCAATTGTATTCAAATAATCAATCAGAATACTTATTTACTTACAAATTTCATTATTTTCAATTATGTTATTTTCTGTCTTCATGTTTCTTCATTACGCAATATATTTTTAGTTTTTCACACGTATTTTTTTTTTACTATGACTTTAACTCGGTTTTTTTTTATATTAACTCCACACAGGAGGCCCTGAAGAAAATAATTTCCCTCAGGGTCTATGTCATCTTTGGGGATGCTGTGTGGGGGGTCTTTTTGTGGAGAGGAAGGAGTGAACATGGGTCTTGAAGAGTCCCATGTTGTAAGAGGGAGGAAACACAGAGGCCGGCAGTTCGTTCCACAGCCGAGCTGTTGAACTTAAGAACGAATCGTAGAAGCGACCCGTTCTCATGTGACAAGTGTCAACTGTGTACAAATGTTGGGCGCGCGTTTGGCGTGTATCCCGACTACGCACCGGTGCCGAAGGGATCAATGACGCTAGTTCCTCACGTATAATAATATTTACGTATACTACTCTTAGTTTTAGGTATATAAGTACTATATTGCTACGTAAAAGCCACATTTATAATTAGATAAAATAATAAAACGCCTCCGATATAGTGAGCTATGTAGTCATGAAACTTTTACAGCATTTTGAGATTAAACTAATTTTGATCTCGCACCAGTTCCATCAGGACCTTTTCGATTTAAAATATCTATTATAATGACAAAAAATGAACAGACTGCTTAATTGTGATGCATATATATTTATTTATTAATTGTAAAAGAGTATAACATATTTCTGCAGAACAGTAGCATGGGCAAAACCGAGTGGTAAAACCGTTGCATTATAATTTTGGTCATATGAAAACAGTAAATCGAATATTGAACGATATTTTTTATATGACACTTTTTTAAAATTCAGATCATGCAGTTTCGGAAATGTTGAAAGAATTTCAGAATATTACGATCGCTGCTAAGTGATGGATGACCTGCGAATTGGAGTTTGAAGCAACTGAGTTTGAAATTCATTCATCATACAAAGGAGATAATAGTCCACAAAATCCACAGATAGAATAGAGTGAAGTGGCTGATTATGGAATCTGACACGAAATGCGTATACTGAATTTAATACGAATACACTAAACAGAAAACCAATATTTATTATCTTTGTTCCAGTGTAAACTGTTATGATTAAAACTTATCCTGTTATCATTAGGCATATTTATTATTGTAGCTTATTGTATCTGAACTTGATTATTAATTTATGAGTTTAAATGACGTAGGAAATTGGTATTCAAAGTATTTGCACTCAACTTCAAATGGCGTGGAAACATGGTATTCAAGGTATTTGCAGTCTACTACAAATAACGAGGAAAGTTGGTATTCGAGGTGTTTACACTCTACTTCAATTCAGGTGGGAAGTTGATATTCAAGGTATTTGCACTCTACTACAAATTACGTGGGAAGTTGGTGTTAAAGGTATTGGCACTCTACTACAAATGACGAGGAAAGTTAGTATTCGAGGTATTTGCACTTTACTACAACTCGCGTGGGATGTTGGCATTCAAGGTATTTGCACCCTAGTAATTTCATTAATTCATTAATTACATAAAATCATATCGTAATTTTACTGGTTTTGTTTGCTCATTTATAATACAAGCCTAACAGCCCTTTTAATTTATGGTTAACATTCACTGCTCTGTCTATAATAGAATGGAAAGGGAAAACAATAGTTTCTAATTTATTATTTTTTACTCCGATTTTTCGCTCATAGGTTTATAAAAATCTTATAATGGATTCTAATTATATATGACGATACTTAACACTTATTTATAAGAGTAATTGCAAACAACCAATTATTTTTCTTAGTTATCGAAATCTAGTCTAAACATCAAAATGTATATCTAGTCAGTGATTTCAATTAAATCTACTCAGTGACTTTAATCTAGACCGTGATTTCATCGCATGCTTCATCACTAGATTCAACACAACATCGTCAGTTTCAACAGTGATTTTATCGCGTGCTTTTCCTCGCCGTACATTTTACTTGCAAATATCACTGTGCATATATCCAATATACATGCATTCATTATTTGGTCTTATATGTAACTTATAATTTTTCTACATCAAATGTAGAATAAATAAATAAAAAAGTCTAAAAAATAAATTTGACATAAATTCTGATTTATCGTCAATATTTTCATAACATTTGTAGAATTGCGGTCTGAACTACATTTGGCCAAGTCATTAAAAAATAATTTTGAAAAATTGGATATTTAAAAAAAAATCTATTTGCAAACTTTCTTTATTATTTTCACTATTTAAATCACAAAGTGAATTTCTACAATTTTAATAAGGCAATCTACCACAATTTTTACAAAACAGTTTTTATATGTATTTTTATAATGACTTCAGAATGCGAAACAGCTGTCACGTGCAATAATAATTACATATCAGAACTTACAGAAGTATATAAGAAAACTGTTCTGTTAACCGTTAACAAAGAAAGCCTCTTACCGTCTCTCTTCGCAGAAGTTATATATACAACATACGGATTTTTTATTATTTTCAAACGTGAAATTCGTAGTAAGAAACTCATGCTAACTACAAAACCTGAGAAGGAGAATCATAATAATAATTATTATGGACTAACATACGATATAATCATTTTGTTGCATGACATTAAAAAGATAATTTCTGAATAATTAAAACCATATTTAGTGCGCCATGCAACAAACGGAAGTTCTATATAACAACATAATTCTTTGTTTTAAAGATGTTAAGTAACATATTATTAAATCCAAGTTATATAGAACATACGAACATTCGTAGTAAGTAACTCTTGCTAACCACAAAACCTGAGAAGGAGAATCATGATAATAATTATTATGGACTTACATACGATATAATAATTTTGCTGGATGACATAAAAACGATAATTTCTGAATAATTAAAACCATATTTAGTTCGCCATGCAACCTGATGCTACTCCGAAGAATTATTTCGCTTAGATTGATTATTCGAAAACCATGTATAGTATTAATATTCATTGGGATAAAATTAACTGATTATAAAATAATATTTTCACTGAGCTAAATTTATGAAAGCAAATTCCATTTCAATCTGTTTTCAACTATTGGTCCATGGAGGAAAATTAATATATTCATTTGAATATTTTTGTGCCTAGCTTTGATGCCGGTAGACACAATGGATTCTATTAACCAAATGTATGCAAATTAGAGGGTAATTTAAAATTCAAAAAAACCCCGAGAGATGAGAATGAGCTTCATTTGGAAACAATGATTTTATTGAGCAGTTATTTAAATTTAAATGGAGATGTTACCGAACTGGAATTAAAAACAAAATTTATGCATCGCAAGGGGTTTTAGAAGAGTGTATAGAATAAGTTTAACAGATAAGTACTAGGGTTCATTAATATGTGGTCTGAAAATCTCCGCATAAGCGTTACAAAAGAAAAATAAGATAGTTTGAAAGTTTAGTTATGTGAATACGAATGTAAGAGGGAGTGCGCTAATAAAAAAGGGTGATAATTAATAGGCGTACGCAAAAATAATATTTAATAAAGCATTACTTATTTAAAATAAGGCAAATATTCCCAACAAAACCTTAAATAGCGTTTTAGAAAACACCGTGATTTTTTCATACCCATATGTTAAATAACAGAATCAGATATTTGTTATATACCTATATGTTGAATAACAGAATCAGATATATGTTAAATAACAGAATCATATGTTTCTAACGTACCTACGTGTTAAATAACAGAATCAGATATTTGTTACATACCTGTATGTTAAATGACAGAATTGGATATATGTTACATACCTATATGTTAAATAACATAATAAAGTTCACTAACTTGAAGTGTTCAAGGGAAAATTGTAATACATTGGCATAAATTCGGAATGCGGAGTATTAACTATTATCTTCAAATTTTTGATTATTAACACGTTAAACGCCATGTAGGTCACCGGTGACCTCATAACGAAAATCGTATTTTTTCTCCGATAACGCCATGACGGTCACCGGTGACCGCAGTTAATTTTCTTGATTTTCATGGATAATTTTGGTAAAAAAAAGGAATACGTTTTGATTGTCGCCGATGCGATTTGAGTATTTCTTTTTTCAAATTTAAAATGGTAATGTTTCTTCATTTCCACAGTGGCGTTCAACGTGTTGAACACCAAGATTTTGAATAAGCAAATAAATAGTTGGTATATTATACATTGTTCTTGAACGGAAGATGATTTCAGTATTGCCCCGCACCTTTCAGAATCGAAAAGTAACTGTAAATGACTTTAGTGACCAGTTTTGAATAGCCAGATACGTCCTGACTCTTAAAATCTTCTCGCCCCCCGCATACTTCATTCAATTGCCATATCTATATAACACACTTATACACATATTAACTTTTTCTTCTATTAGAAACTGTTCTATTATTGTAACATTAGTTTTTCAACAATGTCATTATTACTAACTTACATATAGGTATTTTACTTACTAATGATGTATTATGTATTCTGTAATTTTTTTGATGAAATAAAAAATTTAAATTTAAGGGAAGTTACAATTTTTTCCACAGCTAAGTACCTACAGTTACAATTTTTGTTCGCCATCACGAAAAAAAGATTATACCGAAGTCCTTCTTTATGCCATTTACTTAAAAAAATTATAAATAGTTCTTATTTGTGAATATTGATGTAATAATTTGTATTATCCCTATACCTCGCCAGGAAGCGGACGAATACTAAGACGATTTTACTAGAATCTCCAGTTTGAAAGAACTGTTCAAAGAAAGAAGTTTGCTGTTAATAAAATTCAAAACTATCATTAAACATTTTATTAATCTTGTTAAAACTCCAAGCGTTTTAGTTATTTTTAGCTAGGACTAGTTTAGTAATATAGAGCTTTTAACCTTCTTAGTAGAGTCGTTCGGTGTGTACCGTTAATGTACCCTCGCTGAGGTGGAACATTAGCGATGCATTAAAGCTCTGATTGCTTTACTCAGCGCAAACTGCGACCTACAAATATTGAGAATTGATCTTTGATTTGCGGGGGACTTTCACCCTTACAGTAAACGGCGTTAAAACTTTATAGCAGATAAAGCAGCGCATCGACAATGTTCACGGAATTAGGACTAAATGAATTTGCCGGTTTGATGAGTGCCACTCCTGAGTGAGCGCTGGGCCCAAGCTCACTCAAGACCACGCCCTGCATAGCTGTCCTTAGTTGTTAATTTATTCTTCTTTATCTATTTTTGCATTTTTCACATATCTATTACAGAAAAAATATGTATATCTATATGGGACGTGTGGGATTGCACTAACCTCCCCACATCCTGGAATAAAAATAATTTTTATTAACGATATCTGTAACTCGAAGGAAACGGGTATCATAAACAATAATCAAGCATAGCTTCTGTTAAAAATAATCATTAGGTTATGAATATTCTTTACGAACAACGTCTAATTTTTTATCGAAAAAACCAGAGGCCATTGTTGAATACGTAATTATTATCGAATTTCTTAAGTTTTTCGGATAGGACCAAAGTAGCTCTTTATTATATTTGTTTTTTGTTTACTTTTTTATGATTTCTTTTTTCCACTTTTCCCTCAAATGAATTTATTAGATGTTGAACTTCGGTCAATATTGCGGGTATTCACCGGTATAAAATATTTAAAAAAATACTACCAACTGTATTTTTCAATAAATGCATTTCGTATCAATTGAATTTCCAACTAACTTATCATAAAAAAATGGATATATTATAATTATGTAGCTTTCGTAAATATTTAGATTCCAGTATAACCAGAATATACAATCTGTCCGCCATATCCCCTTTGCAGTTTGTAGCTAAATTGATATAAACACGAGCTTTCGGCCGTTGCTTAATTAGTATACAGTTGAGCACCCTGTCACATGCAAAACAAGATAACAACGAGTACTAATGAATTTCGAATATTTATAAATATTTCGGTGCCAAATAATATGATCGACCATACACGAATAGAAAGGTCGCAGTACGTCCATAGCTAGATCTAAATTATTCGCCTTCAACCAATGCGTGTAATGTCGGTACTTGTTATCTAACGACGACCTCTTCAGAGCATTTAATATCGTTTAGTGTTCGTTTAAACTAATTTATTACAAGCAGTCACACCAGGAAGGATCTTCTGGTCACTTTTGATAGCCAGACCGATATAGATAATGCAATAAATTGAATCTTGAAATACGCTGGCAACACTATGAATTGACATTTTTAAACATCAGACGGTTACGTAAATGTTAAATAAACCAAATAAATTGACATCGTCGAATCAAAATAATAACTTAAATAAACATTGCCAGTCCACACGCACCTTTTGACACAAATGGGGACATAATTAGTTTATGAGATCTTTAGTCATAATTAAAAACTTTTGTTTTTTCAGGCTGGAACGAAATAAATTATAAATTGATCAGGTCTAATATGAATTAATTAAGTCTATGGGTCGTGTATTTCAATTCTAAGAGCTTTGTTTGTTCACTTATTTTTGCATAATAACCTAGTTATTATGCAAAAATAACGACACTATCCAAAAAATTATGCATATTGACAGCTATTCCGACACATTGGAGGCCGCGCTAAAAATTTACCGATGGTCGAATTTGTATTCTGACCGTGCTCGCAAATATCGCTAACTGATCATAGATATCGTATTGACATTATATTGTATGTACATGGCTTTACCGATCGTCCGTGCTAGACCTCCTGATAAGACATAAAAGTGCTTATACAAGTATCAAATGAAATTCTCAAATGTTATTAGTTTTGATACACTATTTCCCATATGTTATTTATTATTTGCTATATATTTTAAAATATAAATAAATAAACTTCAAATAAATCTTTTTTCAAAATTTGGATACATAAAGAGATTTTTAAATATTAATTTATCGAAATGAAATTTCTGTCCTTAAATATAAGGACTTATCATAAAATATTGTAGGTGTAAGTGGTATTGCTAGACAGATTAAATAAACCTCGAAACGCATCGAATCAATCACATGTTAAAGTATCTTTTGTTTGTTTTGTTTCGTTTTTCTTACTCTTTTATTATTTATTATTTTGGCAATTATATTTTTTTCATGAGCCATGACATTAATATTGTTTTGCATTTAATTTTTAAAATTATAAGGTCTTTCCCGGAATAACCTTTTTTTTAGAAAGCACAAATTTATGAAATGTTTATATTGTATTGTATTAGAGGTCGGAGACTTAAGGTAAATTCCCCAAAATAGGGTAACAATAAAAATATACAGTTGAAGTCGCAATGAACATGGTAAATAAATTAAATAAGCGAGTCGAGATAAAAATTATACACTTAATTTATTGTGAAATAAATTCATCAAAACGAGATGATATTTCGCAAACAGAGCACAAAGTATGTGAATATACGACTCCAATTCACGACGACACAACGATTGAAATAGCTTGCCACGACGACAAAAATGCTAATAATTACTGACTTGCGACAATTTAAAGTGCAACACCTTCTTCTTTCCAATGTGGGTAAGGCTGTTTTTTAAGGAAGGAAATGGATTGTAGGTATGATAGTATATGATGGGAAAAATGGTAGGTATTATCCCAAACTGTTTCAATACAAAGACCTCTGCTTACATTCTGTTAATAATAATAACATAAAAATAAATGCACACAAACATACTAAACAACGTAGTAAATCTTTAAATAACCAAAAAACGCAAAATATTAATAAATAATTTGAAACGTGAGATTAACGTCAACGAATCAAGGTGTTTGTTCGATAACGTGTGAAGTCACGTCGCCGCGCACTTAATACGATTCCCGAGTTGAGAGACGGCACAGTCTGAAGCCGCAGCGAACTGTGACAAAGCCGTACCATTAAATCAAAGGCGGCAAACGTCTTCATTTGCATCGGGAGCCTTCGAAGCTTTCAAAGCTTTTGCTAACAATTTCCGCAAACACGACGCTAGCTTTTACTTTAATTGTCCCAGTTTGGGGGGCGCAGTTCACGAGACGCCCATGTTCGGTACACAGTACATACGAAAGTGTTTATTTGAGAATATTCAAATTAAATGTAGATTTCGATTTTAATCTCGAATGCCAACGAACAGTCGGTATGCGCTTTACGTTTGAGACGAGGTGATAAATCGTGTATTTCGAAGTTGGTGGAAATAATGCAAATGTAGAAATGTACGGTAAAGGGGTTGTGATATTTTAATTTTGGTGTTTGTAGAACTATCAATTCTGTTATTTAAATTTATTTAATTATTCAAATAATCTCCGATAAATTTGCCAAATTGGTTATATGAGAAATAATGAGTGTATTTAAGTTGATTCGACGAAAACCTTCTGCGAATCCACACAGTTTGGCTATTTTAAAGTATTCATTTTAATTATTTCAATATTATTACTGAACACTCTAACGATTATAAGTGCAAATCGTATATACTGATTAATGTTTTCTATTTATGTCTCGTACGGTATAGCTAGGTGATTTGGAAAAGATAATCAAGAAGTAGAGATAAGAGAAGATTATCTGTGACAGTTTCACTTAATAAAACTTTTTGCTTGCTTATAAAATTATTTACAAAATAAATAAAAACCAGTTTTGTGCTTGAAATCGAACGTTTCTAGACTCCGTTTGTCAAGCGATTTTAATGCCTATTACCAACAATATAAGGTATACCAAGAATGTACATATTCTTGACTTGTAGCTTCCTCTTAAAAATGCATAATCTATTATCGCAGGGCATAGTGTACTAATAAACAATCAACACTTTAACTTCAATTTTAAATCATAAAACTCATATTTTCGCTTTTTTTTGTATTTATTATTTTGGTGTTTAATTCGTAGAACTCCATTAATTTTTTTTAAATAAATTTAAAATAAACCAAATTTAATAATGTTATAATAATTATTAAGTTATGCAAGTATTTCTGTTATTTTTACAGTTTATAATGTGACAGCTGTTTCGGCTTTTTAGGCCATTATCAAACTGTCCACAACTGTACAACTGTCAACTGTACAGTTTGATAATGGCCTCAAAAGCCGAAACAGCTATCACATTAAAAACTGTAAAAATAACAGAAATACTTGCAGAACTTAATAATTATTATAACATTATTAAATTTGATTTATTTTAAATTTATTTAAAAAAATCATATTTTCGCATTGAAAAACATTTCAAGTTTGCAAAGTAGGCAAACATTATTAAAAAACGATAAAAAACAAGATAGATTCACATAATGCGTAGGCGTTTTTAATACAACTCAAGGTAGGAGACTTTCACCAAGTTTCATTTGGGTTGAATAAAATAAACTTTTTATCGTAAAAAACTGTTTTCTTGTACTTTGATGTTTTCATATAGCCATAAAACTGTTTTTTGTTGTTGTTTGCCAATGTCATCAAAATAATTTTATATTTTTTATGCAATTCAAGATTATTATTACAGGTTATTCATGAGATTTTATGTAAAAACTTCCCTTATAAATATTAAATAAACAATTTCCAAAGTCGTAAAAAGGAACATTTGTCCAGGTCGAGAATCAACCGATGAGAAAGGGAGGTGGATTTCTATTTATGGATATTGGAGATTTACGGCGTTATCAAAAATAATAAAATGCAAGCATTTGTACTCATACTGTTGATTTCTGATCTAAAAGCCATTTCGTCCAACCAGAAACATCTTTCAAATGAACATATCACAAATGTGATAAAAAACTATTAAATTTATAAATTTTTCATTGTTTTTCATTGTTTCTTTGCATTGTATCTTTTTTACGCTAGAATTTTGAACCTCACTAGGACAAGCCTGTATTGAGGTTAATAATTTTACAAAATAATAAAAATAACACAATGATTATATATTGAGAGAAATATATTGTTAAATTAGTGTTTCTCTGAATTGAGTACCTAAATGGTACCCACTAAGCTAATTCCAGCCAATTCATTACAGTAGAATGTAGTAAACATGTAGGGTGACCATGATATACTTTGATATTTGATTGTAAGAAAACATAATTAAATATAACATTGTTTGTTGTGATTTAGAATGACACAAGTTTTTGGAACATTCAACGATTTTAAAAATTCGATTGTATTATTTAATATTTTATCTATAACTGTTATTTACTGGTATAACTAAAAGATTTATCATGCATATAAATTTTTTGATAAAACTGCCAACGCCCTGCTTAATAAGCTTTCAAACTGATTATTTCAATTACTTAAGTTAAATTAGGTACCGCTTGGTGGGTAGTTTTTTTTCTTATAATTTTAAGATACCTGACATGTTAAAACATGAAAATACAAAATGTAAGATGCTTATTAACATTCAATAATGGATGTAATTAAATAATATAAATATCTTAACATTTTGTGTAGTCGCTATCAACTCGCCAACTATATAAACAATAAGGATTCGACAAAATAGATATCGTATATTGACTGATTAATATTTGTGTGCTGGGTGTTGTTCGATTTTCTCATTCGCACGACTATACCAAGATAAGATATACGCCACTTGCTCAACCGGATAACACGCGAATTGATGTTTTTGTTATCGACACATGCTAAGAATACGACCAAACTTGGTGAAGAAAAATCGTAGGATTTCCAATATGATGACGTCACATGATTGATTGCCCGATAGACCTGATCAAACATGACTCTAGCCGGAAAAACAATTTCCAAGTTTCTTTGATGAGGAATTTAATATCCCCAACGTAAACATGCGTCGGTCGCATTATGGCGAAAAAACAACAAGTTCTTAAACAATAGTACACCCTAGGCGTAAACCCTTCGTAAACCTAATCTTTTGGCGTCTTATCAGAAACAACCCTCGTGGACAAACATCCCCCATGGCATGACAAATAGTGGTATTGATGATCGATGAAAACCATCACAATTTATCCCACGGACTGACGTAAAAACTCTGAATGTTGTGAAATGATTCTGGTAGGTAAGGAAATGAATTACGCAATCAATTATTTATTCATAGCGTATAAAATACTAACTTTACTACCCAGCTATAAAGACAGTCAGTACTCGTTTTCCCGTGGAGTTATTTTATTGACCTTTTGGAAAAAAAAACAAATCAAAATCAGAACAAGAGGACGTTTTTTATTATATTTTGACAGATTTATAAATTTCAGAGCTCCATAGCTTATAGGGGTGAAAACTTTGCTGGCAAAAAAAATGTAAACGCAGATAATTTAATGTCAAACGCTGTGCAAATTTCATTATGTCAGAGCTCACCGTTTTATTGTTTTAAAAAAAATCCTGTTTATTAGGATATTTTCGGGAGAATCTAAAATCTGAAATATAAAAATGAACACACCATTAATGAGTGAGTTTTTCTGATAACTTTGTTGAGGTAGTGGAATAAGATAAAAATTCAAAAGATATCTCCGCTTCTACAGTTAAGTTATAGAATTTGTCACGTATTGATGACATGGTAAGAGTTTTGCCATTCTCCTAAAACCACCCTTATAAAACAAAGCCCCATGTTATAAAACAGCGCACTTTTGGATTTGGAGGATAAATATTAAATACATTCTTTTTCCTCACCAACGGATATAAACAAAGTATTTCCTCAACACATTTGCCAGCTCAGAGCAACTGCAATGATTATTTATATACGTTTATAACGATAACCGTTGTTTTGTTATTTTAAAAATTATAAAAATTATCTATTTTGAATACCATAAATTTATGCTTAGCAGAATAGGCATTAAATATGCCGCATGATACATTTTGCTGACTATTAAATAAGGTTCGTGTGATGTTAAAGTAAAAAAGCAGGAATCATAATTTTTTGTTTTAAATAGGAACATGAAAATTTCGTGTGAAGTCAGGTAGTAAAAGCAGTATTTTATAATATCATACGTCACTGGTCACAAAAGATACTTTCAACAATTCATCGCAAGTTTATCTTGACGTATATGTTATTTTGCCTTTATTTTTACGCACATGAAAGAATTTATTTTTAAATGAACATTAAAATATCTGAGTTAACTATCGCAAAGTACAAAAATCCAATTGACCTGTATTTTTTGGCTAAAACGTATATTCCAAAACCATTTGAAAAACAATATTTATCATCTGTGGACCCCTAGTGAACAGGTGTGATAAAGATATGATACCAGTAGTTCTCGAACAGGAGATTGTACGTCCGAAAAATTATGTTTAATTTTCTCTTATTTAATAAATCAGTACTGTTCTATCTCCGGGGTTTTCTAAGAAACTCACTTAATCAATAAAACTCCGGTTTCAACGAAACAACTGAACTTTTATTGTGATAGATTAACAATGACTCTGATATCTTATTTAGCAGGCAGTTGGCATAATATTGACCTTGAACTTGAGGTTCTCACCTTATTTATTAAAATTATTGACAGCTAACGCCATCTATGGATAATCTAATAGTCTAATCTGTAGGTGAGCTCATACACTAATGGATTTTTTTAAGTATTCTTCAGGTAGGTAGTTACGATAATATTGAATATTATTCCGATTTGACAGCTCGTAAAAGGATCCACATTCAAGCTAACTCTAGCAAGATAAAAATACTGTTGGGAAGTGAGTTAGCTATGAGTTTCACTCATAGCTAACTCACTTCTTGAGATGCACTCATAGAGGACAGTGCAAAGAGCTTGCTTGGAAGTCCGTAAGATGGCAGCTAGTAGTCATAGTCGCTAGGGCCAGTAAGGCTGCTTCCAGACAAACTTGGCGTTTACAGATCTCATTTAGCCAGCTCCTAGTTAGGTCGACTATCGTGTCACTATTGTAATTCGCAAAGTATTGAATAAATCTCTAATATAACACAAAGAACATATTCTTTAAAATCTCCTTCCACGACGAGTTGGACAACTCTTTGTAGGAACACAACAAATATAGTATCCAACACCGCCATAATCTAGAAACGGAAACGGAACGTACAAAAAAATACAGACAGATCAAATAAAAAACGTTCTAATTAAAACAAGCCAAAGCCACGCTCAGTTGATTATGGGGACGTTTTGAAGAAATGTAAGAAGTATTAAATAAGAAAAGTAATGTCGAATTCTCTAGGAAACTGTTTTACTGTCATTAACACCTCTAAATAACGAAGAGTTTATTTTCTAAAAGCAGTAAGCACGAGCACACGTCGAAGCTCTGCAAAACAAATATTTACGAGTTGCTGGAAACTGGGGGTGAATTGTCGGTAATGGTTTGGCCGTCGCAAACACCGAACCAGAATCCTACCCAACATACAAGAGGGGAAATAGCTGCAGTGAAATGTTCGAGTACTGTCCAACATCGCTTTCTTGCTTTCGAGACGTTTTATTTTGCGGTGGGTAAAAATTTCACAGTAAACTTTAAATGAATTTTCGAGGAATCGAACACTTTTGGTGCGACATTAAATATAAAATACAACATTTTAACATGGATTTCAGTTGGGTTTCGCTTTGAATCGAGCTTTATCAATGCTTAGCGTTAATTGTGTGATATAAAAGATTTTAATTTAACTCTTAATCTAGACTGCCTAAGTTACAGAGCTATTTCGGTAACCCAAAAATGTGCTTTTAAAAAAACTAAAAAAGTTTTAATAAAAGTTATTTTAACTCAAGTTAGTTGACTAAAAGTTATTTTAACATTATGCTGAAGTACCCAGCGACGCCCGGGATATATCTACTTTTAAAGGGTGGGAAAAGGGGAAGGGGTGGTTTATTGAAATCTCACGTAGAAAACTTAATCTTGTTTTGAAGGTCAATTGTGCAAAATTTCATCAATCTCGAAATAAAATGATAAATTTAAAAAAAAACAAACTGACAGATAATTTTCTTTATCTATATCGGATTCCACGATCATACCGCAAACTGTTGTGGTATATGATAATCTAATAATAAACTTCTAATTAAGTTTTTAAACGAAGAAATTGAAATTCATTTATTCATTTCTTTACGCCTTATGGGGCTTTTACATAACGGTAATAAATTAAATTGAAAACAACAGAACAGAAAATCACCCTAACATTAAAAAATCCTTTAAATTTACTAGGAGTAAAAAAAATTAATTACTCGTTATTTACACTAATTAATTTATAATAAATATTTACAAAAAAAAGGATTGTATAATAAAATTACATTATTGTAATCGTAGCTTTTTTACTTTTGCGAGTCATAATGCACGTGTTCGGACTTCCTCTGAGTCAAACATGCCAAGTAACATCAATTATTCTCTTGGAAACATGTTCCAATTGATATCTTATAAATGATAAACAGAACAGTGTTAGTTAAAAATTAGTATAATTTATTTTAAAAGAACAATAAAACAGCTGACCAAGCGCAAAGAAATAATAATAAAAATAAAGGCGTGTTTATACGAATGCTTTGTAAAAAGCACAAAAATAAGAAATTTATCATAATTGTTTAAAGCATATTGGATCAGTTTTTGTAAAGTGTTTCAAGAATAATCACCCCTAAAAGTTTCGCGGTATGAGCCTGTATTTAAGATACACGCAATAAATTATTAATACCAAAAGAATTTTCAGAGCGAAAATGTTTAAGCTTTTCTATCATAGGTATATCATACTGTGTTTGTATGTTGGAAGCTATCACATCTAAACTATAGTAAATGGATAGATAATGGTAGATATGTTTAAGTTAAATATTTACATTTCCTAATCCACATTATGTGATAACCTAACAAAAGACAATCTGCCTAATGAAATGAAAACATCCACAGATTTTCACAACGAACCGTTTCTGTTGTTTTCTAGTTTCCTGTTATCACGACACGACGGCGATGGTTCATTACGCCTTGTTTTCCTTTGTGAATCATCTTTATAATGAACCTGCAAATCGACACACAAAGCCAGGTTTATTATATTTATTAAGAGGCTTAGGTCCCTTGGGAGCCTTTCGTGGAGCTCGTTTAGCATTGCACGAAAAATTAGGGAATGTTTTGAAATTTGAGTATTCCTGATTTTAAGGGTTTTTTTAAGCAGGTTGATTAAGATCGGTGGGAATGAATTTTTAACGCGTTATTTTTAATTTTTTTTAAATTATACAAAAGTCTTAACTCCTCCCAACTTTATGGAACCAGTGAGACTATGGCATCCCTAATTGGGGTATATTGTTAAGATGAAGGTAGTGGGCAGGGGAAAGAGACTTTTAAATCTGAATGATGGTATTACATCAGGGCAATACTGAAAGTATTTTCTAATCTGGAACGTGCCGCAAATAAGGGTGAGAACTAGAGCGGCCACCAAAGCAAAAAATGACACCGGTCAATTTGAAACCGCATCTTTTAAAACCGCACTCCGGGATTTGAATCCATGATCTCAGGCTTGCTAGTCGAGAGCCTTACTTCTTGACCATGAAGGTTCTTGAATTTATGAATTAGATTTAGAATTAGAAATTATGCGATTTTTTATTTTTTTAACTGAGGTGGTGTAATTATTATTATGTATTTATGTGATCCGCTATATCACTTTAAATTAAACACCAATAATATCATTTTATTGCTCAAATTTTAAACTAAAACTAAAAACAAACCCTGCCTTAGTCATTGTAAATGTAGTAACAATTAATTTATTTTCTACCTATGTAAAAACAAATGAATAGCCCGAAAATTGGTGAAAATACGAGTTTATGAATTAATAAGTTAGCATATAAAAAATCATCCCGCAAAAAAAGTTTTTTCCATATTACATCTATTTTTATTAAAAGATAAGTTTAAAAAAAAGTTTTTGGTTTACTGAGGATTGAAATTTTCTCCCAGGAGACTGGCTATTATTTGATATGAACTTTTAAAACTAAAACAAAAACAACATATATACATGTGATAAATATGTATTTTGGTTTGATTGAGGATTGAACCCTTGTCCCCAGGGACTGGAGTCAACAACGCTAACATCTAAGCCAAATTCTATTTCGATAGTACTGTCATTTATTTCATATATTAATTGCTGTAATGTTTTATACACGGTGTCCGGAAGCTCGTAGTACAAGCGGGAAACTGGAGAATCTACACCACATGGGGAACCCAAAAAAACATAAAGTTTTTTTTTTGAGCATTTTCACAAAAAAAAAAAAAACCAAAAAAAAATATTTTTCGGCTATTTTAGGGTTAAAGTTTTTTCTGGTGTTTAGGGTTGAACAACAGATGTTTTAACCCTGAAGAGCAGAAATATTTTATGATTACACCGGATTAAATGAAGGGTGATTTCAATATAATGCTTCAAATCCGAGTTTCTTCATTTGTTTTACTTTCAAATAGTTTTAATTAGTTGGGTACTTTGATCTTCAGTAATAATTTATAAGAATTTGATTAAAAAAAAAAAAAATCAACTTCTAACTCGATTTACTCGATAACGAAAGCTCAAATCAAAAAAAAATATACTACAAAATCGACTCCAAATGTGATGTAGATTCACCAGTTTCCCGCTTGTACTACGAGTTTCCGGACACCCTGTATATTAAATACAATGTCATCCAATTACCGGAAAATTGCGTGTGCGCATGAGTGTGCGCACGCGTGTGTGCCTGAGTGACATGTTGTTAATAGAATGCATTGTCTTCGACGACTAGTCTATCTGTCGAATTTAAGCTCGATCGGATATCAGAAAATAGGTTAATTTCCACTTCATTCATCCAATAATTAAGAGGCAAGAAAAAAAAATCAAAATTCATATTTAAAAAATTACCAAACGCGCACATATTGATTGATTTTATGGTGCCTAATATATAGGTAAATATTTATATTGAACAATTAAAATATAAATTAAGCTCTTACAACAAGAAAATCATGTTGCTCAAACTTCAAAGTCACGTTAAAATTATGTGCACAGCTTGCATTATGAAAATGAAAGTTGATTGGATCATAAACAAACATCTATATAAATATTTTTAATCGTATCATTTATCTGCAGTAGTTCTTATCTATCACAATCTCAACGATATCATAGTAAGAAATATAGTACAGTTGAAGTAAATTGACACATTTATTATCTGGCCCATTAGCTCAGTTGGTTAGAGCGTCGTGCTAATAACGCGAAGGTCGCGGGTTCGATCCCCTCATGGGCCAATTTTTTTCCCACTTATGTGTTTTTTGTTAATTTTATTTTAAATAAAATATCGTTTCAACAGTCTCGATCACGAATATATCAAACTTCTATCACGTAACGCGTTTCCTAACTAAACGGAACGGAAATAAACGTAAGCGATATAAACAGTTAAGATAAATATTTGTTGTGGTAAAAACTGGTAAAGTCAGCACATAGTAATGATTTTTAAAACAGTAAATAGTACTGATTTATAACTCGAGCAAAATTACAAAACATAACCAGTGTGACCGGTCGGTGGCTGAGTTGACATCACTTTTGGGTTCCATCCAGGCGTAGTGTGTTCAATTTCTCGGCCGGCTAAGTCTTCCATCACAACACAAGCAACGTTTTCCGCTTACTATGGTGTTGGTAGAAGATTTTCAAATATATTCAGGTTATTTGTAACCCGAATTTATTAAAAAAAAATAATAAAGCACGATTTACATTTGTATCAATATAGATACCTCACGAAATTAAATAGTGCGACATATAAAAAAAATATGAAATAAAATGATTTCAATAAAAATGAATTAAAAGAAATCATAGAAAAAAATGTATATTCACTACTTTCAGAAAAGTAAATATTGGAATCGTGGAGGAGAGTTTGATCAACAAAGATAATAATGTATTTAGATACTGAGTTTTATCAATTTCGTACATAAATACATTTACGGAACAACATTATTTATCTAGTCTATTCAGTCAATGGGCAATCGAGATGTTAATAAAATAGCTCTAAACCTAGACAAACGTTACAAAATAGACAGTTTATTTTGTTAAGACAATACTGTCTTACTGTCTTTATGTTATTGTTTTTGATTATTGAAAATCGTTTATTAGTTTAATATTTTTAAATCGGAGCTGCCGAAGCCCTACTAGCTCTGGGAAAATTAGACTCAACACATACAAATAAACACAAAAATCTGCTTCTGCTCAACATGTTTTATAAATCTAAAATATGGTAGCAGTGAAGACCGGTGGGATATAAGAGACAGGAATAACAAACTTTAGACAGACAAATCTCTTCCTATCCTCACTCTCTAAGGCCTCAAATAATTATCCAAGAAATAACCTCACTAGCTCCGAGCATTTGTGATGTAACATACAAAACCCAAGACCGACCAGAGGTCAGGTGTCACGTGATCAAGTCAGTGCCACCGAGTAACGACAGTTTGTAAAAGGATGCGATTTTTGTTGACGTTCGTTGTTACTACTGATTTGTGTGATTGCTTAGCATATTAAATAAACAGAAGCGATTATTTAATTTATTTTGGTTTCAACTAAATTAAATTTTAAAATATATATTTTACAATAAATTGACCAATTTTTAAATGGTTTTTATTAATTAAAAAAATGAAGTTTATTTTGCGACAGCACTGACATCGTAATATGGCGGTCGTGCACCCTGACTTATACTCTAGTCGGCCATGTAAAAACTTCACCTCTGTTCAACAAGTTTCCATGCACATGGAAAATATTTTCCAACAAATAAATAATCATCTAGAATACCAAAGGGGCAGGGAGAACAGAAGGCGGACGAGTAAGGAGGAAAAGTATCATTTACCTTGGCCGGCACGTAACATGCTCGTCCCAAGTTCCCGGCAGTTGCAAACTCGTAATGGCCTCTCAAGTCGTATTATTATTTGTTTACTTTGAGAGTGGATTTCTCCTCTCGACTGGAAAGCGTGCGTGGCCGGAGATTTAGATCGGCATGATTCATCCCAAGCAGAATGGACCGGATGTTTCAAACGAGCATGGCTACTTGAGGAATAAACTTAATAATAAATGTACCTTAGAGCTGAAGATATTTTCAGTATCACCCTGGTGTGAGAACACAATTCAGAATTGAAACGTTACTTAAAATGGCTTGAGCCGTGTTAGGTGAACAGATTTAAATATCCAGGTACTTCCTCAACTTCCTCTGCCCCACAACATACCCCTATTGGGGATACCATAGTATCACTAGCTGCCGTTCATCGAAGATTTAATATTGCATAAAAAAATAAGAAAACGTTTTTACAGAGACACTGTTACTAAATGTTTTAGTTTTCGGAATAATTTAATGAGCAAACTTCAAATTGTAATATTTCTAAGATAAAAATTTGGAACAGAAAAATTCAAAAAAGATACTGTCGCATCTCGGAATTGAACTCTGATAAGAATCTTGAAATCATACATAAAGATAGCAGCTAACAAAAACATGCATTAAGAAAATGAAGATAATGTTGTTAGTTCATAGTCGAATACAGTTAAATATGATCGAAGGAAATAGGGTCGAATTAGCTTAGTGGTTAGAGCCTTGCCCCGGCACGGCTAAGGTCCTGGGTTCAATTCCTAAATGCGACCGTTACCTTTCTTTATGATTGTTCCAAAAATCTGGTTTGTGAGTCGCTAATATTGACTTCAATGAATAAATGATTACTGAACATAACACACATTACACTTATCAAAATAGAAAATTGCATTTATTCAAAGGCTTTAATTTTTTAATCCATTTGAAAAAAAAAAATATTGATTACATGTTAACTGCATATGGAAAAAAATTGACAAATTGATAATTGACAATTGACAAAAAAAGCATACAAAAAAACATTGAACATGTTATTTATTGTTTTTAAGTTTAATTTGTAGAACTCCATTTTAATTTATTTTATCAAACTGGCATTATCAAAAGGCCTTCAGAGGGAGAAACAGCTGTCACGCGTAATAATAATTACACAGCAGAACTTGTTTAAAAATAAACTGTTTTTATAAACCCAATAACAATATATACAGTAATACGCAGTTTCTTTGTTTTATTTGGTCGCTTAAAATTAGGCGAAAATCGACCACTCGAACTTAAAGTCGCATAGGACACTAGGTTCGTTTTCGTGTGCTTGAAAAAAGTTGCCTTTCTTTTGTTTCAGGCTTCAAGCGAAAGTAGACCGAGACGCCTCTCTGTTTGCATAGAATTCGAGTTCAATTTTGCGTGTAAAAACGTGAAACAGCAGTCAGTTTTTTTATTTGGAAACTCTACGGCTGGAAAATTAGAGGAACTCTGTCGACAGAAACTGGAAACGTTCGAGGCGCGCCATGCTCAAGTACCGAGGTTCACTCTCCCGCCGCCAGGACTGCCCCACTATGGCAAAAAAACGATTTGCAACAGAGCTTCCAAATCTGGGAATCGTACCACGTGGTCTGCCAATTTTGCAGAAATCACGAGTGTTGCCACGCGCGCGGTTTCGAAACGGCCAAATTTTGGTGCATTTTCGCAACGTTTCGTTTTCATCGATCGGGATGATCTGCAAAACATTTTCTCCTTCACCGTTTATGTTTTTATTCAACATCGAACGCACCCCGAACGCGAAATCATAAAAAAAAAATTTCTTGCGCCTTTTTGGTCGAAAATTTTGCGTTTTTCGCATTACTCGAACGTAAATTAAAAACACGATTGATTTTTATCGAGCGTCGGGTCTGAATTGATCGGGTATCGTTGATTTTTTTTTTAAATTTCACGAAAGATGTTTTTAAATTTCCCCATTTTTAGGGTAATAGGTTTAATTAATGTCTAAATGTTTTTCTTTTCATAGTGGTATCATCGGTAGTCACGTGGCCATTTTTTTTTCTCAAAATGGCGTCCTCTTTTAACTAAATAACCGCATTTTTTACGCGTCTGTTTGTTTTCTGTGTGTTTCAAAATATTGGAAAGTCCGTCGAAATGGATATCGATAATGGATAATAGATGAGTTGAGATTATTCTCAAGTTCCGTGTGTCTTTGACAAGTTGCCCAATTGGAAATCGAATTTGCACTCATGAACGCGACGAAGAAAACAATGGTGCCTATCTGCAAGCTTTGATCGAAAATGAACTTAAAGTGAGTTTTACCCATAATATAACGTAATAATTTATATTAATAAATGATTATACAAATGCCTAACTGTCATTTGTAGGGTTCTGAAACGTCTAGGCTGTCGAAATATCGTCTCTAACAACGCTTCGACTAGACGTTCTGGACAAAGGACAGCGCAGAATTCTAGCATCTTCTCAAGGTGAATATTATCATGTTATAATTAATTAATTAATGTCATTATTATAACGTAAATAAAAGCCTAACTTTCATCTATTGAAACATCTCTACTGTCAATGTAAAACATCTCTATTGCAATTGACAATGGAGGACATATCCACCAATGATAAAAGAGAAAGCGTTCACTTTTTGCCTAGAATCATGCCGGATATATTCGCAGACACAACGGTTCCTTTAATCTTTACGTGCGCCAGTTTTCAGTATGACATAACTATAACATCTTGCTTTATTCACATTCAAACATTTCATAACACACTACATTTTTACCCATTAGTTTCGGGGAAAAAGCAACGTTTTGACACGCAGTCCGCTTCATTTACACGCAAGCATATGTATATAATTATAAAATTAGGCAGATGCCTCTCGCATTACTTTCGGGCAAAAAGCAAAAGTGTTGAAACACATTCTTTTTAATCTATTGATTTCTTCACGTGGTAAAATACATACAGTGTGACTTGAACTAATCATTAAATTTGTCAAAACCCATCACTATTTGGGGAAACGAAATGAAATATAGTAGATTCATTAAAAAGAAAACTAACGTCCCTTTCTTAATGATATTCTAAATTATATTTTAATGTTATTACATTCGTTATTTGCAGGATTCTACTGTATGGATACTTTCACGGGACGTTGTGTTCAAGTGGATTTTAAAATCTAAAAAAATGGCGTCTACGCTTTTCCAAATTCGGTTAAAAATACACCTAGGCGATTTCATCGATGGTTTTTGGGAGCGTTTCTTGGACAGGTATGTACACGTATGATAATTGGGAACTTTTCTGAATGTTTTAGCGGCAGTGTTATAAATGATTATTAGTATTATGACATAAGACGACTGCATATTACGTGTAGTTTGTTCTGGCTGCTATTTGACATACATTTTAAAACTTTGACAATTGCCATTATCGTCGAGTCTGTAAATTTTGCAATATATATTAATAAAATGATACAAAATGCCTAACTGTTATTAAAATGTCATTTGCAGGGTTTTGAAAACGTCTTTGCAGTCTGCGCTTTTCAGTATTCGAGAAAGCCGAGTAATGACAGCCGGCGTTACGTTACTTACATACGTTACTGGCGTTGCTTCAGAAATATCGTCAAGTCGTGATGACCGTGCATCGCTTTGACTCGACGTTCTGTACAAAGGACAGCGCAGAATCCTCAATGCACTTTCTCAAGGTGAATATTATCATGTTCATACTATTATTATAACGTAAATAAAAGCCTATCTTTCATCTATTGAAACATCTCTACTGTCTGCTTATTGCAATTGACAATGGAGGAAATCTCCACCGGGCGTCGTGGAACTTCAGAAATATCTAAAAATATAAGTTTGAAATTAAAGTTGTCAGCCGGCTTTAAGCGTTTCTTGAACAGGTATACAATGGCACAAGTATGATGGTTGGGAATTATCAGATAATGTTTTACAAGAAAGTCACGTGAAATGATAAAAGAGAAAGCGTTCATTTTTTGCCTACAATCATGCCGGATATATTCGCAGACACAACGGTTCCTTTAATCTTTACGTGCGCCAGTTTTCAGTATGACATAACTATAACATCTTGCTTTATTCACATTCAAATATTTCATAACACACCACATTTTTACCCATTAGTTTCGGGGAAAAAGCAACGTTTTGACACGCAGTCCGCTTCATTTACACGCAAGCATATGTATTTAATTATCAGAGTTGTGCCGTTTAGAAAGCCTCATGCTATTTATAGGAAAGGAACGAAACAACCGCAAATGGCTCGAAACGCCGTTTGCAGTTGTTGCGTTCCTTTTCTGGTTCGGTTCGGAGCTTATAATCACAGGGGCCCAACTACAAAAACTGGTGTTTTGAGTTAAGCTGGGTTTTGGTAATGCCATTATAATATTTATTAGTGACACGAAGCGGACCTTAAAGTTACAAAGTTTGTTTGCATAATTCTATTAGATAGTAAGTTACATCAGGCGTTTCAATTATTGACTATCATTGTAACATTTGAAAGTCAACACAATGCAATAAGATTAAAATACAAGACGCGTTGGACGCCATTGTAATATTTAAAATTCATAGCTATAAAATTCATGTTGAGCGTCAAATTGTATTATCATACAAAAGTTAAAACGCTATTAACACTTGAGACAAGAAAACATGAGGCGACTCTTTAATTATAATATTCAAATAACATATCTCAAGATCGTGCACTGTGTTCGTAGATGGCTAATAAACCCCGATGTTTAAATATATATGTTTAAACATAGGGTACAAGTAATATCTATTACAAAATGTATGTAATTAGTTCTGGCCCGCTATTTGATATTACATTTGAAACTTTGACAATCGCCATTAACGCTGATTCTGTAAATTTTGCACAATTCTTCTGATCATTTGTCTCTTATTGCAGATTTTTTTGTTGTACCAAGTTAAAAACATTAAAATACTATATATTAATAAATGAATTAACAATATGCATAATTTTTTTCGTTTGCAGGATGTCTAAAGCTTTCTCTACTGTCTGCGTTTTCAAGTCCTCGAGAATGAATGAACTTCAGCCGGCGTTACTTTGAACTGGAACTAATTTCACAATCCTCTCTATGTCTTTCCAAAGGCGTGATGAAAATGATGACACTTCAACGCTTTGATATTTTAAAGTTACTAATCATCCATGAATGGTATAATTATGGAACTAATTACATAACTAGCTTGCCAGTTAATATATCTACTTAAATCGGAAACGATCAAGGTTTTTAATTGGACGGCCAATTTGTTCATTTAAAATTTGTTCACAGACCACCATAGGGGGGTCGGTCAGGTACCTACAGCTATTTGATTTAAATGAAAGCATTTACTTTATTTACATTCGAACATCAAATCGTAAATATGAAATTTGGCACAAACATCTTGCTTCATTCACATTCAAACATTACACCACGCACCACATTTTTACCCATTACTTTCGGGCAAAAAGCAAAAGTGTTGAAACACATTCTTTGCTTCTCCATTTTTATCAGAGTTGTGCCGTTTAGAAAGCCTCATGCTATGTACACGAGCTGAACTTCGATTTATAGGAAAGGAAAGAAACAACCGCAAATGGCTCGAAACGCCGTTTCTTTCCTGGCTCGGTTCGCAAATCGGGAGCTTACGTATTTAAACAACCTACAAATAATACAGAATAGACGTTTTAATCATGGAATGGAACATTACCAACTCCTCAAAGTTGCGTACCATCATGAAATAGTTTCACCGTCAAGTACGATTTGCCAAGATGTTATTAGCGCACTTTACGGACATTCTCATTCTGTAGCGATTCAAATTTATTCAGTGACAGAGCGATACTGTGTCCCAAAAATGTAGATGCACGTAAAATTAACGAAAAAGTCTTGCTTATGAAATGACAATTTAAATCGCAGGGTCAAACTTTTAATCAGATTGGTGTTTATTTACCAGAACCCGTCTTTACGCATGGGCAATTGTATGTAGCTTGCTCCAGAGTCATAACAATAAATTCATTAAAAATTCAAATAGTCGACGGAAGTCCTCAAGGTGTAAATCAGGCCAGAGTTTCAACCCAAAACATTGTTTACAGGTAAATTTTAGATTAGGTATTGTCGTTTTATATCTATTTAAACCAGTAAATTTAATCTATTTAAGACTAATCTTCCCATTTTAAATTTATTCGCAGGGTTAAATACATACAGTGTGACTTGAACTTATCATTTGATGATAACGCAAACCTAAATTTGTCACTATTTGAGGGAACTGTTGATTTTTATCATTAGGAAAATTTAGTTTCAGATTAAATAGATTCCCAAAAGCATTTTAACTATTTTTATATTCTGTTTAAACTTTAAAAAGTAAAACAAGTTCAAACTCAAAATACTTATATCGAATCAGATTTAAAAAAAATAAATACACTTTAATGAAATTAAAACGTTGTTTGATTTTTACTTATTTCCAAAATCTGTTATTTTATTTTATTTATTTCATTCAAAAAACAGTGTTTTACATAAAAAGCATACTCTGCACATCTCACTAGGGCATTTCAATCGGTAGCTTGACATAGGTAAATAGGTTTGCTCAGCTAGATCAGTGAGCTAAATTAAAATGTATTTATGTAAGGTAAGTTTTTAGATTCTCACGGCCAAAAGCATTTTTGTTGTTTGTTTTTGGGGTGTTATGCCGTGTTGCGCTAACTCCTTCTTTAGCCGACGTTTCGGACAGCGTCGGCTAAAGAAGGAGTTAGCGCAACACGACATAACACCCCAAAAACAAACAACAAAAAAGTATTTATGTAAGTTCAAGTAGTTGTAGGTAGTAAACAATTATATTTTTAACGTCTTACTTTTAAGTAAAGAGAGTGAAATGTGTATATTTTTTTTCTACGGTTTATACTGTGGATTCCAAATTGTCGAGGCATATTCCAGTGTACTTCTGACTCATACAAAAGTTAAAACGCTTTTAACACGCGAGGCAACAAAACACAAGTGTCTTAGCGCGTTGTTCAGTTCAAAGTTTTTACAGCTTTAAAACCACTATTCCATATTATATGTATTGTGAGAAGTGTGCATTAACCCAAAGACGTCACAATTCAAGTGTTGTGTAAATCAGACGTTAAATTTGTCAAATCTAACATGTTTTGCATATTCTTTGTAAACAACAAACTATATCTGTACATTTATATTGAATGTTTTGTTACCCAATAAAAAAATATTTTAAGCATTTATGTTATAACGTGTTTCTTTCCACCACCATTTTCAATATGCATTTCATTATAGGTAAAGACTTCCATTATAGGGGTCGATGTATAAAATGTTTAAGACTTATAAAAGAAAATATACGCTACGTTAACGATATGTAGACAAATCACATCCTGATTGTTTCATTTTTAATTAAATGTATTCATGTCATAACTATGAATATGTTGAATGTGAGGTGTAATCGGATAAACTGTTTTTAATTGAACTGTTAGCAAATAAATTAAGCTGCAAAAAAAACATTCATCAGCTCAAATGTAAACAGAGACGGCAGTGGCTCAAATGTCAAATGTCATACTAAAACCACAGATAAATTATAGATAGATAGATGGATGCTTTGGAACAACCAGTTTTTATTACAAATATTTAAGGCTAATCAAACTTAAAAACGTATTCCAATAAATTGGGTCCACATACAATGATAAAGATTTTTCATTTAATAATCAAAAATAACATAGGTAATGCTTCATTCACATTCTGATTTTTTTTAAAAGGAATATTTTTTTTGCGTTATAAATATTAAGTAGGTTGAAGTAACGATTTTTTTTTTTTATTAAAGGTTTTTGCATTTCGCGATTAATAATAATCATTTAATTTAGGGTGGCGGTCATGAGAACCGTCGCCCCGGGAGCCATTCATACATAGCATGATCCCTTTATTTTTTTAACCAGTAGGTAACATATTTCGTTTTGCATATATATATTTTTTTTTATTAAATTAATGATAATTCTTATAAAGCCATTTCTGCGAAAAATTAGCTCGGTGACGCTGTAATCTACCAGGAGCACAGACGTTTGGGAAAGTAATTTACTATTAAAAACGGTTTATTCAATTGTTTTTTTTTTTTTAAATAACCTTTTTTCAGTTAAAAGTTTTTACATATGGGTACTGTCACCCCGTACTGAAAAAATGATCAGTATATTTCTTTCTTTAATTTTGTAGTCCCACACTCTTCGTCTCATCTACACCCAAACATCAAATGGCTTAGTACATTTACCCATTAGTTGCCTGCAACGGGCAAAAAGCTAATTTTAGGCACATACATTCAAACATACATACATTTGAATAAATTTGTGGTCACACATTCATTGCTTCATTCACATGCAAACATACATATTACATTTTTAAAAGTTTTTGAATTTTGCGTGTTTTTGAGGTAAGATTAGGTTAGAACATGGAAAAAGGTATTAGATTTAAATCACAAACCAGTTTATACAAACCTAGCGTAGCCCACAAACTACTTGAAAACTGGGATATAACTCTAAAGGGGACGCGAGCAGGCGTTATTAAAGGGGCAAATTTTTGCTACAGAAAATAACATGGAAAATAGGTATTAGAATTAAAACACAAACCAGTCTATACAAACCTAGCGGAGCCCACAAACTACTTGAAAACTGGGATATAACTCTAAAGGGGACGCAAGCAGGCGTTATTTAAGGGGCAATTTATGTTACAGAAAATATGTATTAGAATTAAATCACAAACCAGTCTATACAAACCTAGCGTAGCCCACATACTATTTGAAAACTGGGATGTAACTCTTAAGGGGACGCGAGCAGGCGTTATTTAAGGGGCAATATATGTTACTTAAAAATCTGCAGTCCCACACCCTCGCCTCATCTCCATTCAAATACTACACCGCGCGATTAATTTTTACCCATCAGTTGCCTGCAACGGGCAAAAAGCTAGTATTATTGAATATATAAAAAATAAAAAATTAAATTGAACATGTTATTTTATTTAGCCATTGACACAAACGGTTACAGTGATATGATGACAGAGCATTCTCAAATTTATAACTACAATATCATATGTGTACATATTTTTTTACATTTAACTTATTTGTGTTTTGTACAAATTAATTGACACATATTACTTATAGTCTTAATCAGTTGTCAACAATAATAGGAAGGTGGAGAAAAAAATATTTAAAACGACGATTTCAAATAATCGTACACATTATATAATCTCAGGCCGCCTCAGAACGTGAAATCCTAGAGAGGAGGTCTGTGCATACTATAACTGCATTCTTATAGTTAAATGATCATGATTATGGTTTATACTTACGTATTTCTTAACATGCTATATACATATAACTTATTGTAATTTTAACACTACTGGTTCGGTGCCAATCACTCCTTTGAGCGGACCAATCATATATAATTTTAATGGAAACAGAAGCTCCCGACAGAGAATGTGTTAAGCCATGATCATTTAAAAACTTTTTTAAAATAGAAAATATTAAATAAAAACAAATTTTTAATTGAAAAAAAGAGCCTTCTGGGAAATCGTAAAACTGCTAGAGATCAGGCTAACGCTCCCTGATGCATTAAACCTATTTGCTTTTCACAGCCACGGGGCAACTTTGCCTGTTCGTTAGAACGGGCAATTACTAGATGGAACAAATCCTCATTATTGTGTACAATCCTACCTTCATCTTAGAATTATTGATTTGCTAAGCAACTGCAAAGTGGACTTACGATTATATAAGATTAAATATTTTTACAAAGTTAGTTCTTTTCTGAGATTGGTTAACGCTAGACCGTCGGCCTTTAGTTAATAGGTTCATAATGAATAGGCCCATTGAAAATGGTATTTATTTTCGAACAAAAGACGTTAACGATAAAATTCACCACCGATAATTATTTTCACTTAGTTTCTAACAAGGAATTATACTGTAATCATTAAAGCATCCTGGTGGTGAATTAGTCTGCAAAAACGCAACACTCTCACTGGTTTTAGATCTCTTTGATAACCAAATCTGAATCATAATACTAATTTTCCTATCTTGTCCCTGTCTTATTTTGCTCTGCAATATTAATCAATCGTGGGTGCTTTAATCTCAATCGATCTGGGCAGCGATACTGTAATCTATAATTCATATTAAACGACCATTACAGGTTTTGTTTAAAAAAATGTCGTCCCGAATCATTTGAAGATGTGAGCTAATTTACAATAAATAATTAAAAGAAACAGCATAATACTTTAAGTATATATAAACAGTTTCAATAAAAAAAACTTAAAACATAACAGAAGTGATAAATTACGGAAGTGGTAAAGAACGGAATGAGGTTTAACTAATTAAAGCAACTGTGCAAAAAACACAGCCATAAAAACATCACGTGTGTTATCTACCAAATAACGCGGTGAATATTTTATGGGAAAAACACGTAAATCAAAAAAACCACGTGGTTACGCACAGATTATATGCTGTAAAATATCAGCAAGAAACGCATGAATATGTGATTCAAAGGGTGTTTCCCTGGTACAATAACGTACACGTATATATGAATGAGAGAGGTGACTGTCGAACCCTGCAAAAACCATATTACTCGGGAAAAATATTAGATGGAAATTTTCTATTTTTATATTTTTTCCGTCATATTTCTTTGCTGTATTCAAAGAATAACGATATTTAACGTTGGAAGCGTAACAGTTGAAACGGAAATGATATTTAACAAATGCGCTAGCATATTAGAGGTGGGTTATTTCACGAAGGAAAAGCGAGTTTTCTTTTTATCCGGTTATAAGCGTTTCATGATCGCCGCGTGAAATTCAAAGGAAATGACTAGTTTATTCAGATTAATGGGAGCAGATCGGCTCTGTGCAGCTTAAAAAATCGACGATACCTAAGGTTTTTTAAACATAATTAAGTGAAATCTGGTATCTTATTTGAGTTAAGAAAATCACAAAACTTGACGTTGTAATTAAAAACTTACAAGAATTTTATAAAATTTAAGTTATATTTAAAGCACTTGCACCATTGTTTTTTTCCGGAAAAATGGTATGTAGTGTTGGATAAACAGGAAGAATATTTTCGTGGTGTCAATTTCGTTATTGACGAAAAGAGATATATGTTATATAAATTGTCTATTATAATTTTCTGAAAAAACCACTTAAATCCCCTATAATGAACTGCACTCTATCCCAATAGCATTTTTATTAAAATATGCTTATTTGAAGACCTTTTTCTGTAATAAGGTATAAATAAAACGCAATGACAGAATGAGTAATGGGTTCAGATCAGTGGTAAAAGTAGGTACCTAATTACGTTTGTTCAGCGATGTATAATACCAATGCGTTCAATAATTATTGTGTTGTTTTCAATTACATATTCATAGATGCTTTTGTGTGAATGAAATCGTCATAACGAATATTTCAACATTTAATGCTCTATAACAAATTAGAAAGAAGAAACGTCTGAAGTGAATAAGTCAAGAATTTCGCTTGTTGTTTTACAGACGGCGACGTACAAAGTGTGTATTTTGACTTGGCTAATTAATGTCAAAGATGAACAAGGAACAGAGTTGCAAATGCGGCTTCTTGTGTCGCAAAGTGATTGACATGTTTTAATGCTGTGTTTTGACTTGCCTCATAAGATGAAAAGCTCTTATGATATCTAGTAAATTGTATTAGATGTGCAGACAAATAACACTATTCAAGAAGTAGCTAATGATTGCCGTAGAATGGTTACTAAATCAAGTCATATACATTTCAAATAATCTTAAATTGTTTCTCAACTTCCAATGTGCACTTTATGTAGACTTAAGTTTTATGTTCAGTGATTCACGTAGATATTAATAAAAAACTATTTTTGTAAGATATCCAACTAATGATATGCATCTAAACAGTCAGGTTGATCTTAATATTTGTCATCATCCCTTTGCATTTTTATCCTTTATACAATTTAGTTGTAGGTATACATTTATAATATTGTTATTATTGCTATTGTGTATTGCTTTTATTGATTGCTGCTGTGTTGAAATTTTACAATACATTACGTTTTGAATTTTAGCTGGTTATGAGTATATCAGTGAACTTTAAATATTTGAAATTATTAGTAATTAGTATATCAGTTAACTTTAAATTTTTGAAATTTAGATGGTTATAAGTATATCAGTTAACTTTAAATTTTTATTTATTTGTGTTCTTACATCTTCTATTATTTTTTATTTATTATTTACAATATTGTATTTTTTGTAAATCTCTCAAGCCACGGGTACAGAACCCTTAGTTTTTTTTTAAATATTTTTTTATTTTTATTATAATTTTAAGTGAAAATCTGTTATTGGATTTTATCTTTATTATTTAGTTTATTCTTTTATATGTAAATAATCTGTTGATTTTCCCAAATAAATAAAATAAAAAAAAAATTAATAAAATATTAGACAGAGTTCATTAAACTATAGTGGACAGAGGTCAGTGAACTATAGTGGACAGGGATCTCTGAATTATATTGAACGGATTTCACCGAATTATTTTGGTCAACTCGAAACGTAATTTCGAACAGTCAAAAAGTAAAGTATTATGCTACCATTAGTGATTCAAAATCACAAATTCAAAAATGTATTTGAAAAATTTGTTTGTGTTCATTTCTGTCAAATTGTTCATGAGAAAAACGACTTGACTCAAGAGGAATGCTCCCTTTTATCGACTCAAGTGTATTGATTATTGATAAAAAAATAATTGTAATTGTTGACTCACCCAATGCAAACTTAACGCCCGTCCATGCTGATCGCACGTAGTTGAAGAAGCGTCTATAGAGGGGGCGCGGGCGGCGGCGCAAGATGCTCCGGGGCTCCTGCTCGTCCCCCGAGCCCTGCTCCGCGAGCCCCCCCGCCTCGGAGTCCTGCGCGGACGTGCTGGCCGCCCCGGACGCCCCGCCCACGGCCTGCAGGCCGCGGGACCCCCCCGCCCTGGCCTCCCTGCCCTCCGGGGCCTCGCAGCCGCCCTGGCCGAGCCCGCGCGAGCTGCAGGCGCGGCTGGCCTCGGCCGCGGGGTGGCGAGCCACGATTGCAGTTTTGGATCCCCTCACGCTCAACGGGTGATTTCACTGTACGACTGTTTAGGTCACCCTATCACTGAGCAGTTCACCCTAGTATCATGTTCACAGAGCCAAAGAAAGGACTCTTTGATACCGATCTTCAAAATTTTACTGGATAATCGTTAAAAACACACTTTCACAAAGCTGGACAGCATTACATTGGTTTCATTTTCACATACCTATGTAAACATAGGAATTATCCTGAATATTTTTCGTGCAAACCCTTACTGGGCGGTTAATTTAACTATGCCATTTTAAGAGTTGCTAAATATCACCATTAAAGTCTCCTTTTCACTAAATAGGATAATATTCATATTCGCAGATCGCAAAAAAACGCGTCGATGGTATAGATTATAGTTGTAAGTTTATCTTCAACTTTTCACTAAACGTTATGATAAAACAAATTACCTTTTAAAATCAATAAACATAATAGTGAGCCTGCAAAAAAATCACCGGCTCAATTAGCAGAATAGCATTGCACTAATTTCACGTTCACAGGTACAAATAAAACTCTTTGACAGTGAAGATTGCAGTAATAGGTGGAAAAATCACATTACTCTAAATGGGTTAAATTCCCAGTTGTATATTTTTGTCTGAAAATCTTGCAAGAGAAAATCGACAATTTACAGATATTCATGTTATTACACCGGCGATATTTTCATATCTCTCTTTTTTATGTCAGTCTATTGCCTATATACCATTTCTTCATACTCATACAACATTTCTTGTGTAGTCCCCATTAATAAAATCATTAAAGTGTTCCTCTTATACAAAAAATAAATTGTAATGTAATTTCACAGTTAAACTTATTTTTCTTGTCTTCTGGTTGCCGCAGATTTCATCATATTTCACCAAAATTTTATGATTTATGTAGTTCTTTTCTCGTAAATCTCAAATTCAGTCTTTTGTAAAATTATTTTTTGATCTATCAATCCTCCCGAAGGTTTGATTTTTTTAATGAATAATTGTTTGAACTTGGAGGGTTTCATTAATTCATGGAAATATATATTCAAACGCCATTAGTTTTAAATAATGTTGATATCTTTGGTATTTTGTTACCGTGATTGAAGAAACTTTCCATAAAAGTATTATAAATTTTTATGTAAGAGTTTGTTATCTTGCTGATATTCAAAGTATTATAATTAAGAAGTTGAATTGTACGCAGAACTGATATAATACTAAACAGCGTTAAAACAAACATATAATTATATCATTCGCAGTTTATTGCAGGTGAACTCGCGTTTACTGTATTTTTCTTCACATTTTGCGCAGATTCTAAACATTGAGCACTAAATATTTACGAAAACACTGTTAACGTCGTTCATCATTCAGTTAAGAATATGATTTCACGTAAATATAGATTACGATACACTTTTTTAATCATTTTTCACGAACAAAATGTTTCTGATGTCCTACTTTCAATAAATTGAAATATTAAAAAAAATGACTTTTTCACAAATCTATTGAAAAAGTCAAACTATTAGACAAACAACAAAATAACAAGAAATATATTCCTTAAATTAAATATAAACCATGTTATGTTTGCAAGAGGAAACTGTGTGAGAAATATCACAATTTTAATAGCATAACTTATTTATTTAATGGACAGTTGTTTAGTTAGCAGAACTTCAAAACAGAACCAATATTAATTACTGAACGATATTTGCAAAGCTGTCCTGTTAACTGTTCATTAATAAATTAATTACAGTCTAAAATACATCTTTCTATGCGAACTTCTTTGACACACGTTGATAACATGAGATAATATGTTAAATATCAACGTGTTTTATGAAAACATAAACTATTGCAAGTGAATACGATTCTAAAAACAAAACCATGTGAATAAAATTGAAATTGTGAATAAAAATGAATAATTTAAGTTATTTCAAAGAATGAAACCAAATAAAAAGCACTGTTTTTCAGTTTTTTTTAACAAAGATAACGTACGATTGAGTCCCCAAAAAATGAGATAACAAATTCTTGCTTCACTTTAATAGCGTTTGGAAACTTTATTTGCAACTTTAGCTGCTGTCCATAGCGAGCATACTGTGAAACACATGACAGAGATGACACAAAAAAAGATTCTCACATGGACACGACGAACTTCCCACAGAGATGCAATTAATAACTTGAACATCCAACACTTTTACTTCTGCCGTACGAACTGAGCGAGAATGTTTATGTGGTCACATAAAATGACTGTTCACTCGGTCTATTGTGAGCCCCGCCTGGCCGAGAACAGTTGATAATGCAGCTCGGTGTTCTTTCTGCATTGTCTTCAGCTCGTGCTGATGCAGCGGCGACTATCGCCGTAATGTGCATCAGTCTCTATCTCACCGGTTGTTGCTCGGCAGCAGCTATTTCAGCCGGTAAATATTCGCGTAGCGATCATTGATTGATCCACGCGCTATTTCCATACGGTTTATTGCACAACCTGCCGGCGAATGTTATTGGCCGATAAACTTTATAGCTTTTTAATCGTTTGATTATCATATTCTTTTATCGAAAGATCGTTTATTATAACGTAAAACGTACAGCCGTTTTGCGCTATTTTTGATTAAAATAATCGAAAAAGTAATAAACCAATAAGGTTTCATTCGATTTAAGGATGTTCATGGCGAAGTTATTAGAGCCTCTTTTCATTGAATTATTTCATCGTCTTGTAAAAATTTTCATCGATGACATTATTAAATATAGCTTGATAAAGCCAAGTTCATTTATAGGAATAAGATGCGATCCCTGAGGGTTTAAAAGCTTCTTATTCAATTTTTAGCCACGGGAAGAAGTTATAATGCTGAATTATTGATGCAGCGTGCTTCGGGAAATTTTTGCTAGTTTTTGTTCGGCTGCCATCGGATGTCATTCGTTAATACTCGAATGAAGCGCTAGGTCGTCCAATTATCTGAAACCAAATAAAAAATGTTATTAGAAAATATATTTTTAATAGGCTCCAAAGGAAATCCAATCTGAATGCAATATTTTGTAAGCCATGTTCTATTTATGATCTTTTTTCTTCCTATATTATGACATTTTATCATCAACAGTGAATAGAAATAACTTTCTATCAATTTATGTTTGTAAATATTTAAACTGACCTAAAATTAGAAGTTATCAATGATAGTCTAATTAATTTCATCAGACTGTTTCGATCACTTTCAATGTTTTGCTTACTTGCAAACAGCTTTGAAATCATATATGATGATTTGATCATTTTAACTTTAAAGTAAAAGGTTTTTAAATTTAATAATACTTGTTTGTAAATGATTAGTGTGAACATTTAAAAAAAGTGTACATGCTTAAATTTTTTTTGAATACCTACATTTTTTACAAGTTTTTCAGAAGAATTGATTATTGAAACAAATACACAACAACTCAACAAAAACAAAATGTAATCAATTTTACAGGCGAAACAAGACTAACAGGAGTTTGTTCTAGGTTCACCTTTTGATTAATTCCGACGAATTCGTAACGACAAATAAATATAGAGATAAAAATATAGAGCGATACCTACGGATGTAATTATTTATATTTAATAGTAATAAAAACAGTACCTTACTTTTAAATATTTTATATAAAACGGTTTGAAATAAGTATTTCAATTATAAAATTTGCGGTAAGCACCAGATTTTATTTTTCTGCGATGAATTCGTAACTTCCCGAGGGATAACTTGAGAAACATCTGTTATTTTAGTAATACGTTAATCAGAAATAATTGAAATAAACCCCATGGAAAGATCGGCCCGCACGGACGTCGTTCAAGACTATTTTCTAGGGCAAATCAAATCAAATTTCAGTGATATATGGACATCAAAAACAAAAATTAAATATGCAATTTTGTAGAAATCTATTTAAATTATTAAGTTTCTTTATTTTAGACCGTTATCATAATTCAATTATTTTTTTGTTTAAATAATAATATATTTAAAAAGAAAAAAAACTTCTACTGTTAAATAATCTTTAGGTGAAACACATGTTTTGCCTTCCGAACGCATTATTTCGGAAGGCGAAACAGCTGTCACAGGTAAATTTTTTTTTTTTTTGTACATATTATTTATTTATGTTATAGCTGTAAATCACGCCATTTTGGGTACGTACTGGACTACTTACATCAGGATTTTTTTTTAACATTTTCAGCTCGGTTCTAAGTGAAGTGGCAAGCTTGAACTCGGCCTCAAGGTGAAAATAACTTTAAGGTAGCACTCGAACGTTACGAAACTCGTGGTACAAGCGGTTTAAATCATTTGGAGCTGGTTCTATGCTTCAACGCACCTCAAACAAAAATTACAGTATAACAAAACCGTCGATACCGATTTTTTTAAAAATTGACCTAAAAAATTCCTAATTCGAATATATTAACTTGAAAATGATAGGTGAAATCAAAAAAAGTTATCCTGCAAAACCAACACGAAATTTAATGTGGATTCACCAGTAACACCGTGTATTATATTACGTATATTTACATACAGGGTGTCCAGGGGTACAGTGCACACATTTCAGGAGGTGACATATTTTCAGGTACAAAAGTTAAATTGTTTTTTTGGGAAAAAAATATTCTTCTATGGAAAAATTCTTTTGTAAGGGAAGGAAAACAGGAAAGATTTTTTTTTACTTATACCATTATGGTTATTTAACGGATATTTAGAGGTAACAAATATGTAACCAACGATAGGATGTGGGATTTAAGATTATTTGGAATCTGTTATATTCTGCAGATGTATGTACCACGAGGTTACGACCACCATTGTAAATTGTAAACTATATCACTATCTATTTATTACTATCTATGATGGTTTATAATTTATTTAATTTTGTCCACGTTAAAACGAGACATGTTACACAGTGACACTGTGCAAAATTTAAAAGAGACCAACGACACCAACCATCGCCCGTGTAACTAGCCAGTCGGTCTGTGACGTTACGTTGGGTGGTGCACCTATAACCACGCCCATAACCGACATTTTTTTGACGGATTGTCTCATCTTAATAATATTCAAAAAATTATTATTTATGAACGGGGATATTTTTAAGAAATATTTTTTTGTCTAAGAATTTCAGACTAATCTAGGTAGCAACATATTCTAAATTATAGTGACCTACCGAAGTTTCAGTTTTGGTTTCCGCAAGTATCGGCCAATAAAAAGGGTTTCGGCCGAAACTTCGGCCCAGCTGAAACCTGGGATCTGTGATATTTCTTGTGGTATTTTGGATCACGTTCAGTTTTACTGGGGTGCGCGTGAATGCTTCTAGAATAACTTAAAAAATATTTTAAAATCAGTTATTATAACTTTTCATTTAAAAATATTGTTTATTTTATTCAAAGTTTATCGTTCATTTTTTCATTTCAGTTATTGTAATGCTATTGTATACATAACATAAGTAAGTACCTACTATTGAATACTAGACTGATTTGTTCACTAAAGTTAGTACACGGTTTTCCAATAAGAGGTGTTATTTTGATATTCAATCGTAAAAGATCAATGGTTTCGTTGCTGGTGTGGCACGTAGCGCCGTTTAATTGAAAGTAAACGTTATCCATATCAATACCATCTAATTTCGGCCACAAAAAATTATTAATCATCTCTCGATAGCGCAATCCATACACGTTAACTGTTGCTCCAGCCTTATTTTCGAAAAAGTAAGGTCCAATGACTCCGCCGGACCATAGACCGCACCAAATAGTCACACGTTGAAAATAGAGAAGCTTTTTAACAATAACTCTTGGGTTTTTTGAGCCCCAGATGTGACAATTTTGCTTGTTGACGAAACCACCGAGGTGGAAATGGGCCTCATCACTCAAGATGATTTGCATTTGATTCACTCAAGTGAATTTTAATAATTTCAATGCGTTGTTGAAACGTGTATCGTTCCATTTTTATAAATGGCGTAGTTTTTAATTGTCAAATGTCAAAAATAACAGCTTCAAAAGTAACATCTACCGAAATAGCGGGCTATTTAAAATAACACCTCTTATTGGAAAACCCTGTAGTTCAAAGATCTTTTACGAACCAAAAAGCCCAAAAAGTAAATTAATTCACTAATTAATATGATGTCTATTATTTCAATGCACATCTTATTTAACATTAACATTAGTGAATTTTTACAAGTTTAACAATGAAAACGCCTAATTTTGGGGTAAATGGGGTTTTTACTTATAAAAAAAATTCTGTTTCAGCTAAAACCAAAGCAGAAGCCGAAATTCGTTTTCGGTTTCAAACACCTAGAGTATTCAAAACTTGAAAGTTATTTTTACTAACTTGTAAGTGATTGAATAAAAGTTTCATATTGTGCGTCCTTGCCAAAGCCGCTCAAATATTTATAAGCAAAATTTCCTTCACTGAAGTGAAACTTTCGTATGTTATTTAGTATTTAGTTATTCATGAAATTAATCTGTATCTGACGCCATTAAATATAGTCTACTGTAATAGAGCCGACGGCCAAAGATTAATGACTCTCGGTGTCCACGGAAACTTTCACAAGAACAACTCGCAGCTTTCGCTACTAAATATAATTTAACATAGCTACCGGCTGTTCATTATGAAACACATCTCTTTGGCTTTATTGTGTACATAATCGGTCACATGTTTAATTACTTTGAAACATCATTGCACATTTCGGATGTTGAAAGATCGGGGATTCACTTCATTATACTCATATGGCGGATACATTTTCAAGATGCAATTTGCAGGAAAAGAGATACTAAAGGCACTTGAGGATGAAGTTATCAGTGCAATCTAAGTGACTTATTAGATATTATTATTTATGGTGGCACGTGTTGGACTATTGTTTCTCGTCTTTACAACTATTTATAATGAAGAATCAGATGAAAGTGAAGATGTTTGATTCTGAAGAAAAGATTTGTCGTGCACTGTATTTGGTGAACCAAAACAGTTTTATTAAATGAAAAAATACACTTTGTAAAACACCACTTTTATTTTGAATTAATGTTAACAGCCAACCAGGTTTCGCGTAGCTCAAGCTTCGTCAGGGCTTATTATATCAACTAAAGTTATTTTCATACAGACACATATATATATAGAAGAAAATAAAACAATGAGTGAAAGAGATAGAAATAAAATACACGAGTGAAAGAGATAGAAATAAAAGAGCAGACACCTTATTAGTGCTAGAACGAGAAAGGATGTAAACTGATTACAGGATGGGTAGGAAGGGAGGGGGAAGGGAGGAAACAGTTTTATCAGAGGTTAACGGAATAAATTAAATATTGGACTATCAGTTAAATTGATTTGATTGTTGATGATATTTGATTTATTATTGACGGATTTTTTTAATTTCGGGGGCTTCTAAATTGTTTAACTTAATTCTAATTCCATTTTTATGTAATATTGTAGTCCCAGAGGTTTTATCAAATGAATGGTTAGTTTCTAGTAGATGATTCGCAAATTCTGAAAAAGCATTATTATTTAAACACCTCAGGTGTTCTTTTAACAGAAAACATAAAAGAATTTATGTTAGGTTAGGTTAGGTAAGGTTGATATAATAAGCCCTGACGAAGCTTGAACTAAGCGAAACCTGGTTGGCTGTTAATATTAATTAAAAATAAAAGTGGTGTTTTACAAAGTGTATTTTTTCATTTAATATGTAATGTCACATCACAAAGTGTTTGCTTCCTTCGACAAAACAGTTTTAGTACAACATGGATCCGACATATTGTACTTAAACTTCGCTTTGTACGGTGCTCTGAAAACGTTAAAAATAGTTTTTTTTTTTAATTTAAGGTTAACCGCGTCACCTGAAGATGTTATCGCCGATCAATAATTGGTTTTGGTTTTTTCTCAAAATCCCTATTTGTTTCATTGAACATATAGGTATTTAAAATTCTAAAAACAAAAAATTATTCCACCTTCACCCATCACAGTAACTACATACTCGAGATGCGTCTTTGTGTTACGGATATAATCTATTACACGTAGTAAATATTTCTCCATACGTATGTCAAAAATCGTTTTTTGTTGTTATTTTTTTGTGTTTCTGACCGATCGCATTGAGAGCATGAAGCGTGCGACAGACCATGCAATAAACGCGCTATATTTGCGCGGCTTGGCACATTTCAGTTTATCGTTTGCCATACATTCCCGTTGGTGGTGTATGGCGAGCGATACTCATAAATATGCCAAGTAATGATGCGTATAACGTAATGTGACGCTATACGTATTGCACTTGATTGTAGTACATGCAGCACATGTTATAGCCAACTAATAATTAACTATACTAGTTAGGCGCTGCTAGATAAGTGAGTTGTATTTTTGATTCACCCAAAACAAATGGTTAATGTTTTCGTATAAAAATATTGGCAATTTTTGTATTTTCAATAAAATACGTAAATTATTTGGGTTATACGGATTCGCCGTGGCATCATAGCGCTTTACGTAGCATAACTATTTAGTTGCAAGTAATGCTTTATGACGCTGTGAACACAAATTTATTGCAGCATAATACGCTTCGATGGTTCGTTAGCTTCACAGATATTGATGGCTTTTCTGGCTATCGAGATAAGCGACTGGTGTCCGTTAGTCACAATCACCATTAATGGTCACTATAAAGTCGTTTGGAACCCACTAATATTTATACTGCTTTTACTACCCGCTCGTGGTTCAAGAATTCAAGACATCATGGTCTCAGTATGAGTAAAACTCTACTTTGAAAAATGCATTTTTCGCACTTAAATGGATATTTGAAAACTTATAGATTATGATGGAAATTACGTTACTAACTTGAAAAGCTCCATAAGCGTTTACCTAGAACAGTGGTCGGCAAACTTATTGGTCAAAGAGCCAAATATGTATATTACAACGATTAAAAAAAAATCTGATAGCCAAATCTGTTTTTTAATTTAGTAAACTTTTATTATAATTTTAGACATTCATTAAGTTACGGGTACACTGAATAAAACTTGATTTCACACTTAATACAGGTTTATTCGTTGATAAACAATAATATGAAAGTAAGGTATCCATAAATTTAAATCATGACAATGACTGACAAACGCTTAATGCGAACAATTTCCTTGCATATCCTTGGAAAATTTCAGTAAGTCAGGTGTGTAAAGTGTGTTGTTGTTTATAATTTTAGGCATGATTCCAGGTTCTCATCAATAAGACGAATTCTCAGTTTACTCTTGATAAAGTTCGTGTTTGAAAAAGATTGTTCACATGCATATGTATAACCAAACAGGGAAAGAACAGCAAACGCGAGTTTTTTCAGCTTTTTTTTATTTTTTTATTTATTTTTTTATTTTTTATAGTGAATACCTCACAAGAGTCCCAACTGCTCCCGTCTGGAGCCAGTGAGACTATGGCATCCCCAATCGGGGAATGTTGTGAGGCTGAAGGTAAGTGGGGAAGGGAAAGAGGAAGGTGGGGAAGTACCTGGCTATTCAGATCTAGTCACTAAACACGGCTAAAGCCATTTGGAGCAACGTTTCAATTCTGAATGGTGGTCTTACACCAGGGCGATACTGGTAGTATCTTCCACTCTGAGCTGATCGTAAGAGTCAGGAATACTATTCCAGACTTGAAAATGATCACGTCTTCCTTCTCCAGGTCTTTCAAAGCAGACCACTTGTTGTGAACCAAGAACACATTTTTTCTTCTCCAATATTTCCAAATCAACAAAAAGAGTTAGTTTTTTTAAATCCTGCAATTGTATTTCAAAGTTCAAATTTCAAAGTAAATGCCAAAACGAGAAAATTTCATCTCAGTTATCGTAGCCTTAAGAGGATTTTTGACGAATGCTAAGGTCGCTCTGATTTTTTATACTCCTGAAACCTGCTGATACCTGCTGCCCGTGGATATTTGTGCCAGAGCCGCATTCAAGGGGCCAAAGAGCCGCATGCGGCTCCGGAGCCGCACTTTGCCGACCACTGACCATGAAAATTCGTCGTTAGCTTGCAAAGCTCTGCAAGATACCTAGAAATTTCGTTGTTAGCTTGAAAAGCTCTGAAAACGTTTATCTAGAAATTTATTTTTTATTTTTCGAAATAACTTTATTGAGTAAAACCTCAAATTATAATATCTAATTATTGAAGACAATATAAGCGATTTCTAAACGAAAATCTGAAACAGAAAATACGTATATCTAAAAAAAAAGACGCTGTCTAGATTGCATTTAGTTCGGGTTCATACATAAAGATAGTTGCCAATAAAAAATGTGTGGTGAATAAATGAAGACAATGTTGGTAGTTCTTATTCGAAGTATGATACAGTTAAAAGTTACCGAGGGGGATAGGGTCCCATTAGTTTAGTGGTTGAGCGGTGTCCCGGCAAGACAAGGGTCCTGGGTTCGAGTCCTAGATGTGACCGTATTTTATTCTGATTTTTCTGTTTCAGATTTTCGTTTAGAAATCGCTAATATTGTCTTCAATAATTAAATATTAGAAATTTCTGTGTTAGCTTGCAAAGCTCTGGAAGCGTTTACCTAGAAATTTAGTTGTTAGCTTTCAAAGCTCTGTAAGCTTTTACCTAGAAAATTCGTTGTTAACTTGAAAAGCTCTGCAAACGTTTACTAGAAATTTCTTTGTAAGCTTGCAAAGCTCTAGAAGCGTTTACCTAGAAATTTCGTTGTTAGCTTTCAAAGCTCTGCAAGCGTTTATCTAAAAATTCTACAAGTTTAGAGCTCTTTACTTCATGACTCCGGAGCTTAGAGTTAAATTTAGTATACTTTTACTCCAAAATCCAACAAGAGACAAAAAAATCACAAAATTCAGATTAATTTGAACACTTCGGCCTGAGTTCTAGCAGTTCTTTTGCTAGATCTATTGATCTGGTGAAAAAATCATGCCGGTGGTATTTGACATTTACCTAATCATCTCACAGTCCACATCATAGCAGCTGTTGTGTTGGACACCATTTACTAATAGTTTTAAATTAATACGTTGTAAAAAAGAACAAATTAAAAACAATAAATTGCTATAAGTTATTATAAATTGATGTTAACAATGTCTTCGCCATGAGCGCCATTCTCATTAGAGATGAACATCCGTTTTAGCGCTGCGAAGCTGTGCTTTTAACAGCCTTTATTAAATTAGAATATCTCCGAGTTGGGTGTTAAAATGCGCCCATTCCGACGTGACGTTCGGACATGCCATTTTCCTCCCCCATTAGCCACGTGATAAATATTTAATTAACCGCTGAAGCCTTAACGAGCCTGTGATCTTATTAGACATTATCTCTTTACCACCCCATCCACTGCACGGGGTCGCCTGTCACAGCTCGTTCAATATAATGGTCTCGAGACAAAAGCCTTTTCAAAACCTATCCACCGATCTTCATTATAAATTGTTATAGCCGCACACTTTGAAAAGAAACAATGAAAGTTAATATTAACGAAGTGACAGGGAAAGAGATTAAAGCGATTCAAACTAATTTAATTATTGTGAAACACATTGAGCTATTATTTAAGGCCAACGGAAACTTCAAATGTTTGTGCTTCAGAAACACATGTGTGGTATTATTACTAATGAACTAATTTATATAATGGTCTCATGTTACATGCATATATTATAAAGGTACTACAAAGACCCCGATAAGAACAATATCACCGAGAGTCGAACAATGTTTTGTTAGATTAATGTAATTTTCTCCTTACTATATGGTGAATTATTTAAAAGCACTCTTACACCAGACATATAATTACTTTAATGAACCAAGTATAAATGATTTTGGATTAAATAGTTTATATAATATGAAATTTCGAATCTGGTATATTTATGGATACGCATAACAACTGTATAGACTTCCAACATGTTTGTAGGTATTCCTTCAGAAAACGAAGTATGATTTATTTATGATAAACATATTTAATTAAGAAAATAATAAAATTGCCAACAAAAAACATTTTGAACGGGGAAAGAAGTGCAGGTAAATATAAAGTGATGAATTAATAATATATTGAAACACATGAAAAAATCCGGCACAGCTTATTTACTGTGTAAAAATACGAAAGCGTTGTGTGAAATGAGAATATGAAACAAGCTCACAACAAGTCCAATTTATATATCACGAGATTTGAGCACTTTGTGTTGTGGCTTTTATTAAAACTCAGCTGGGTCTCGTAACTTGCAATCTGCATACGGATCGCGTTGTAATTATTTTCTGGGTGAAATATTCTTTCACGGGGTGATGCCGGTAAAAAAATGTTCTTTAGAAACGTCCAAATTTGAAAAATTAGTGTGTAGCTTCTCTCCGTCTATTTAATTAAAAATATAAATATTTTTGGTATGGATTTTGCCAGGAGCTAGAAATAGGGATGTAGCATCGTCAATATGGATATGGTTGTGAGGATAGAAGACGGTCGAGGTGAAGAAATTAAGGTAAAGGAATTGAGAAAAATGTCCTGTTTGTCGGATCTGGTTGTTAATTATTAAACAACATTTGAGATATTATTTTCACATTTTCCCTGGGTTTCGGGACAAGGATCTTAGCACTCTGCCACGGAAGACAGCAAATTACTTTCGCCCCATAACATTCCGCAATAATTGAAGTTCCACCGAGTCTGGACAGTATGACACTATGAAATAGATACAGGTAAATCAATTAAACTGATTTTGTGCCATAAACGCGTTTAAGCGCTCTTCGTTGCCGTGTATGGAGGACACTTTTTAATGCAGGTATTTGTGCACACCGATAATATCGAAAATTGTAACGAATTAGAACATCGTTATAATAACATCGATACTCAATAAATATCGGTACTACAGCTGTCAGCATAGATAAGAGCGAAACGTGATCCATGGCTTTAGTCTCGGACGAGCGGTTTCAAAAGAAGATGGGCGCGTGGATTCTCTGAGAGTAAGCCAAATGGCGACCTACAGTTCTAACTTTTACTTGAATTTCCTTTTTATATACTACTTCAATTTTGGCATTATGTTAAAAAATGAAATGCTTCCCCATAAAATGGTTAATGTTAAAATATCCCCCAGTATGATAAAAAATGATTTATTTTTTTCTTGCCCAATACATATAACAATATGGTATAATCGGTTGGGGAGGGACTTTCAAAACTAACCTTTCGCCTGTAGAAAAGGTTCAGAGGTTAATTTTGAAAGTCATCCTAAGAAAACCATCGACATTTCCAACCACACAGCTGTTTAACTCTTTTAGGGTTCTTAGCTTAAACAAAATTTTCAAATAGTTGTACACAAAATAGTTTCAACACTGTTACAAATTCATAAAGACCATTTCAATTCAACAATTTCTACAAAAATAAGTAATTGATCAAGATCATGTGGTAAAATAAAAATCCCTTAATGTAAAACAAGTGCTGGTCAACACCATCATACTTATCAAGGCATAAAATTGTTTAATGCCCTTCCGGATAAAATTATAACCGAAAAAAATGAAACTTTAAAATCACAAATCAAACCACTTTTAGATAAACCCAACAGTAATCAAAAGTTTTAATTTCATTGGATACATTTTTCACGTAATTGATTATGAATGTAAGGATAATTGATTAATGATTATTCAAAAAATATAAACAAAATATAATATTTAAAAAAAAAGCTTTATATTTTTTTGTTTACTGATCGTCTAAGGTAATTTTATGAGCTTCCAAATGTGCGTTTATTGTTGTTTCATTTTATTAAGTACCCATTTCATACAATATTGCCAGCTCGGTCTTTGAACAATTTACAACCAGTTATGTACCTACCTTCTAATATTTCTTCCCTAAAAAGTACTTTTAAAAAAAAATTTATATCTTATGTTTTCTAAGTTTAATAACTATTATATTATTTTAGTTATATTTTTTAAGTTTTACTAAATTTCTTATTTTCTTTATTAAATTGTGTTTATCACCTAGTTTTATAACTATTTATTAATTTTTAGCTACATAAATTAATGAAATTTTACAACTTATAAACAACAATGATGCCACACCCCAACTCAAACACGATAAATAATTTCTCAATTGAGTTGGGCAGTTCCGTTAAAAAAATATATCATTTTTTCAAAAAAGTAGTTAAGTAGTTAACTAGACTGAAATACCCGCTAATAGTTCCCTCTTATCCCGCAAATGAAAAAGATACTGGGGCATAGCTACGCGTGACGTTTATTAGTACTGCTTACATTTAGACTCGCGATTTAATTCGACAAATATTATTTTTACGTTTTGTGTTGTATCAATTAAATGAAATTATTTTTTGATCAACCCATATATTATAAAATGATTTAAAATTGTAATCTATTTGAAAATGATTAACCCATAATGCATGAATTTGGGTAGTTAATAAGAGATGGACTACATTATAATACTTATTTCCTGAAAATCCTACGTTTTAAGTTTTCCTGAAAATTGAAAAGTAATTACACAAAGCATTTTAATTTGGAGATTATTCCTCGCCTCGAAAAACATCTATTTATCATTGAAACAAGCGTCAAAACAAGAGAGAAAATAGACAGGAATAGTTGTTGATAAAAAATATTTTTTGTGAAATCAGTTAATCTTCTCTCTGTATTCATTAGCCCAATTGAATATATGCCATAAATATGAGAGAATATTGCATTAGTACTTTTACCTCCATATTCACCCTTACAATGAAAAGCTCGGAGGAACTGGCAGGTGAAGTAAGCTAAGCAGCATTGTATACCTATAAGTACCTCCTTATAAATATAATGTTCGTATAGTGTCGATACGTACAAACAATTAAATATATAATTTATTAATTGATTTTCCAATACCTGGATCGCAATGCTGTCAAAAAACTAAGATAATACATTAATTTGTCCACATTTATTTGCGTTTTATGGCGTGTAGTGTAAACTATTCCATAGAGCAGCAATAGCTTGATCAAATGCACCTAAAAATGTATGTAAAGGAAATATATATGTAAATAACTATACGAATCTATGAATAGTTTTTTTTATGCTTTTGAGAAACTGTATTACGCATTCTGGTCAGTAAATATGCAGAAAATGCTAGTGAGGGAGCAATAAAGGTATTACTAGATGTAATGAAAGGGGGGGGGGGTTCATTTAAAAGCACACGACTCCCTCTAACCACCCTTCGAGAGGCAAACCTCTCCCCTGCAGGAATTTATATTATTTAGTTGTACTCTTGGAGTGAGAGGAAATGACCACCTCGATCTATTAGTGGGCAAACCTCTCCCCGTCAGGGATGAATATAATTCAGTTGTACTCTTAGAGTGAGAGGAAATGACCACCTCGATCTATTAGTGGGCAAACCTCTCCCCGTCAGGGATGAATATAATTCAGTTGTACTCTTGGAGTGAGAGGGAATGACCACCTTGCGATCTATTAGTGGGCAAACCTCTCCCCGTCAGGGATGAATATAATTAGGTTGTACTCTTGGAGTAAGAGGAAATGACCACCTCGATCTATTAGTGGGCAAACTTCTCCCCGTCAGGGATGAATATAATTCAGTTGTATTCTTGGAGTGAGAGGAAATGACCACCTCGATCTATTAGTGGGCAAACCTCTCCCCGTCAGGGATGAATATAATTCAGCTGTAAACCTGGATCAGAGGTAATGACAACCTCGATCTAAAATCTCTATCCGTCAGGAATGAATTTAAATAAGATAATATGGTCATTCAATATTCCATATTAACATTGGCTAGGTTTTTATTTAATGTATTAATTTAATATTATGAATTAACGCAGTACTACCATGTTGAATTCAAAAAATTGTTTTCAGCTCAGATACAATGAAATATAAATGACACTATTTATTTAAAGACCCATTTTTTCAAGAACTCCACCAATTTTAATGATGATTTAATGACTATATATGCTCACTGATATTTATATTAAGATATTTTTTTTATTGTTTAAAGAATCCTAATACATAATTCCAAGTTAGTAAAATGTTATTATAACGATAATAATTTTACAAGACAACAATAATCTATAATATTTCTTAAAAATATTCCACATTAAAGAGCTTTGCATTTTTGAAATTTATGTATTTACGAGGAAAGAGATTGTAATTATGTATACCCTAATGGCCTATGCTTCTTTTGCCACTCAGTCTTTAGTTTGTCAATATGTAGGCCCAGGTATTTTCTATGTGCTGTTTAAAGGTTAAATGTTTGTCGATATGTAGGCCCAGGTATTTTCTATGTGCTGTTTAAAGGTCACATGTTTGTCAATATGTAGGCCTAGGTATTTTCTATGTGCTATTTAAAGGTCAAATGTTTGTCAATATGCAGGCCTAGGTATTTTCTATGTGCTGTTTAAAGTTTAGATATTTGTCAATATGTAGGCCTAGGTATTTTCTATGTGCTGTTTAAAGGTCAGATGTTTGTCAATATGTAGGCCTAGGTATTTTCTATGTGCTGTTTAAAGGTCAGATGTTTGTCAATATGTAGGCCTGGGTATTTTCTATGTGCTGTCAGATGTTTGTCAATATTTAGGCCTAGGTATTTTCTATGTGCTGTTTAAAGGTCAGATGTTTGTCAATATGTAGGCCTAGGTATTTTCTATGTGCTATTTAAAGGTCAGATGTTTGTCAATATGTAGGCCTAAGTATTTTCTATGTGCTGTTTAAAGGTCAGATGTTTGTCAATATGTAGGCCTAGGTGTTTTCTATGTGCTGTTTAAAGGTCAGATGTTTGTCAATATGTAGGCCTAGGTATTTTCTATGTGCTGTTTAAAGGTCAGATGTTTGTCAATATGTAGGTCTAGGTATTTTCTATGTAATGTTTAAAGGTCAGATGTTTGTCAATATGTAGGCCTAGATATTTTTCACTATCTAGAATGTGGAGTTTTCTTTCTTCTCTTTGTAATCATTTATGCGACGTAATTATTATTTTTTATTATGAATGATGGTATCTCACTAGCGCGAAACTGAGAGTATTTAACACTATTAATGTTAGATATTCTCATACCTAACACTATTAATGTTAGATAATCTAGATTATTCACTTATTTGAGTATTTTTACTATGGAAAGTTAACATTATTTCTTTTTCCATTACGTAGCATTATCTGACGGTTAATTTCATCAAAGACAGGTGTGAAACAAAAACGACGAATAATTTTAATCCGGCTCCTTTATTGCCCTTGAATAAAATGCAATTTCTACAAAAGGCATCCCTCCACTGCCGCCATTGCTGAGTTGATTTTCGATTACTTTCCAAGAGAAACGAATTAAATTCAACGTTTTGTTGTTTGTCGTCTCTCAGCAATTAAAGGCTTCGATGAGGCAAACCGTTAAATAAATAAAGCCCCCAACGAACGAAGGGTGAAAAGACTAAAGAAATGGTTAAACTTAAGAGTAGGATTGAATTAGTTTATGAAGAATTGTTAAAGCTGTTAAATAGACCATGCCTTAATTATGTTGTTTGTTGACATTTATAAATAGGCGGCTAAAACAGAAACCAGATTAATTACATTAAATGGTAGCCAGAAGTTTGTTTTGGGTGCTTAATATTATCCTTTCAGCATGAGTTTAGCTAATAGATTTTTCATACCACGCAGTTTCCAAGGAATTACGCAGTTATAACAAGCGATGTGAATTGATAAGGTAATTGAATATTTATAAGACAGATACGTTTATTTATGGGAATATTAGTACAACTATTACTACTTCTGTCAAACGTTTAAAGAAAGCATGTTTATCCATGAAACGATTGAAATTTGAAAATGATTAATTTATTTATTAAATGTTTATTCAATTAAAATCAGGAGGCATTTGTGTGGTTAAACCACATACGACCGATTTACGAATGAAACACATATCTGAAAACAGCGTAAGGTGTGTAAGCGTAATAAAGGTTGTCTTAAAAGCGCATCGCCTCGCGAATCGATCGTAAACTTTGATCGTTAAAATCTCAAATCTTGAATTTACAAAACAAAGGTATTTCCAACTCTTCTGTAGGGCGTAATAATTCAAATACTTTCAGTATATTCTTAATTAACAAACTCCATCTCGATCCGACACCACGTGTATAAGTTCCCAAGGTATTTATAAATCAAAGACTAAACTATAAGAGTTCAACGAATGAGAAACTGAATTAAATTTGATTCAAATGCAAATTCCATTCAACATAATCGCATTAGGCGGAAAGAGGAGATACAATTCCTAGAAACTAACACAATCGTAAATATTAAGCAGGTTCACCAACTCAAATTTATTCGTGAGTCGGGTTTGGTAAGACTATTATTGTGCTAGAGAGGGATTATTCAAGTACTTGATGAATTTCTGGAAGATTTATTTAATTAATTGTTAAGGCAATAATTTAATTTGTCTCCAGATTTTGGACGTATTAACTGCTTTCATATCAAAGCAGTGATTTAGTACGAACTGAATGTAGGGTGATTGAATGAACATTATATTCAGTACATTCAAATTTATTCTTACAATGAGATATGCACTTGCATATGGGGGTGATTCTACATGATTTTAGAAGTAAAACTTTTTATCGAAATTCCAATGTTCTTAGGAAGTTTTGAGGTTAAAAAATTGTTTTTTTTTTAATGAAAAAAAGATATATTCTTTTATAGAAAAATATGTTTGTACCGGAAACTAAACATCAGAATTTCCAAAGAAATGTTTTTTTTTAAATCTATTTACCTCTACCAACATATAGAATCACCTCCCGAAGTTAGCGCACGTTACCCCCGGGCACCCTGTATATAGTGTATATACCGATGTAAACTTACAATAAATATGTAAATGTGAAGTTTGAAAGAATCTTTTAGTCATGTGATTAATTTCTGGGTTATTTTGTCGTATTGCGCTTCCTCCTTCTTTAGCCAACGATTCAGACAACGTTACAGTGTCCATCATCAGGCATATGTATAGACGTGTAGATTATGGTGAAGTGTGTGGTACATATGTAAACGTGATCCGTGTTGCGCGTTCAGTTTTAGAGTAGCCGTCAAGTACTGGATACTAAGAAGTGCAACAAGGCATAATAACGCAAAAAATAATCAGTATGATACTTTTGGCTGTGAAAATCGCAAATCATATTCAATCTGTGGTTTAGAAAAAATCTAACTATTTCATATTTCTGTCAATATTTTTTTAAAAATGATTCTAATCAATTACAATGTAGATGGAAGTCCAAATCAAAATAGACACATGAGTAGAACATTCAAAATTTTATGCATAGAATATAATTGGTAGTTAATTGGTGGTTTTTAAAACCTAAAAGTAACAATTTTCCGAGCCCTTTTTCATAAAACAATAAATTAACATTGAGATTGTTCACAAGTTGATGCCACCAATAAATGAAATTTTACGGCCGTATAATGTCGTAAGTTTTGTCGATATCAAAAAACAACGCTCTTTCTAAATTCACGAGAAAAAACAAGTGTTGGAAAAAGTTCCGTTGTAATCTAACTTTGGTAATTTGTTGTATGAGCCAGATTCCCAAAGATAGAAAAACTTTTCCTTCGATTTTCCATTCAACCCTTCAGATTTATTGAACAAGGAATGTTCGCCCGTCTAAAGATCGGAAGCTTAAAGTGTATCCGTCTCACCCGATTTAAAATAGTGTCTACCCTGGACCAAACTTCTTAAGCGCTCCGAATAACGATTTTTTACGTTTGTTATTTTTTTTATTTTTTTTTTAATATTTTTATTTATTTTATAAAATACAGTATAATGTTTAAATTTACATAGTAAGAACATATTTCAATAAAAATTAACATGTTTACCTTTACAAGAGTCTAAAACTCGTGTGTAAAGGGAAAATAATAAAAACTTAACATACATATGTAAATAGAAGAAAAAAAGAATCATAAAAACATATAAAGTGAAGAGATTTTAGTTTTTTTATATAATAATTTATAAAATAATTTAGTGAGATATCATCGTCATTCTAATTCGTTAAATTATTTATTGTAGTGAAGTTAATTTTATTTTTAAATTTATTAAAATCCGGTTCTAATCTCATCTCAGTCGTTAATTTATTAAACCATACCACTCCAGTGTACGTGTAATAGTGTTGTGCAAAACTGGTATGCATTAATGGAGTCCATAAGCGACCCATTGTATTTTGCCTATTGCTCTCGACACGAACCATGGCATGGTGTGACTTCTTATACAGATCTTTGTGGATTTGAAGTAGCGTATTTTTCGTATATGTATTTTTTAGTGATGGGACTTGAAAATCTTGGAAAAGTTGTAAGGTTGGGTAGTCTGGTGGTTTTTTTATTAAAATTTTTATTAACAGCCTTTGAGTGATTTCCAGCGGTAAAAGTGATGATTTGTAAGCTCCCCCCCACGCAACGATACCATACTGTATTATTGAATGGGCTAGAGCGTAGTAAATATTTTTAAGAATTTTTAAGTTAAGTATATTTCTTAGACTAATAAATATGTAAATGAGTTTTCTTAATCTATTTATGATATTGTTTATATGAGTTTTCCACTTAAGTTGACTATCTATTATTACACCTAAATATTTAATTTCATTTTTATTTCCTATGGATAAACAGTCATTATTTTGGCAAGTAGATTTTTTTGATATGCATTTTTTTGAATGTATTTTAATATTTAATGTAATAAAAGGGTTTATTTTGTTTATACTAAAAATTATATAATATGTTTTTTCAATATTTAATGTTAATAAGTTTTTATCAAACCATTCTTTTAACGTATTGATATCATTGTTAGCAATTATTTCAAGTTCATTCAATGAATTCGCTTGAAATATAATTGCAGTATCATCTGCATATGAAATGAGTTTTCCTGTTAATGGTAATTTAAAGATATTATTAACATATAATATGAATAGAAGAGGGCCCAATATGGAGCCTTGTGGTATTCCAAAGTCACTTGTGTCCGGTTCACTGAGAGTGTTATTTATTTTTACATATTGACTTCTAGAGTTCAGGAAACTTTCTATCCACATTTTGGCATTATCTATAATTCCTATTTTGTTAAGCTTGTAGAGTAATTTTTTGTGACTTATGCTGTCGAAGGCTTTCTTTAGGTCTATGAATATTGCAAGAGATTTTTAGCCTTTGTCTAGTGCTTGATGTATTTTTGTTGTTAAATCTATGATTGCGTCCTGTGTGCTTATTTTTTCGCGAAATCCAAATTGTTGGTCACTCAATATATTATTAGTTTCAATAAATTTTAGCAGTTGCTTTTTTGCTACCTTTTCAAAATTTTTTGAGATATTTGATAATACTGATATAGGTCGGTAGTTATTAATTTCTTTAGTATCACCTGATTTAAAAATTGGTGAAATAATAGTTTTTTTGTAAATAGATGGAAAGATTCCTTTTTTAAGACTATTATTTATGATATGTGTAATAGGTTTTTTCAAAAAGTTAAGATTTTTTTTCAGAATTTCAACGGTTATCCCATCAAAACCTGGTGCGGACTCAGTTTTTAGGTTTTGTATTATAACAACAGTTTCTTGTTCGGTTATCGTTTCGAATGTTTTTACCGTTTTATTTAATGAAGCTACTGGAATTCCTGATGTGGTGGTATTATCTATGTTGTTAGTAATTTCGTTTGCGAGATTTTTTCCGACATTTGAAAAAAAATTATTGAAAGCATTCGCACATAGTTTTGGGTTATCAGAAACTTGCATAATATTATTGTTAATGTGCAGCTTTAAAATGTCACTTGTCTTTCTTTTTTTATCAATTATTTCATTTATTGTTTTCCAAATTTTTTTACCACTGTTACCTGAATTTAACATCTTTTGTTTGTAGAATTCTTCTTTGGTCATTTTAATTAGTGCCGTTAGTTTATTTCTGTATTTTTTAAAGTGTAAAATAATCGAATTATTTAGTGGGAATTTTTTTGTAAGTTTAAATAATTTTTCTTTTTCTCTAATGGAAACCACTAGACCATGGGTAATCCATGGTTTAATTTTTTTGAATTTTTTTTTATATATTTTTTTGTGTATTTCACAGCTTGAATCTTTTATATGCTTTTGTAAGGTGTCATGAAATTTTAAAGCACTATTATTTACATCTTCTGTGCAGAATATAGATTCCCATGTTTCGTGAGACAGTTTTTCATGAAGTATTTGTTGGTTTATCGATATTTTAGGCATGTTAGATTTATTACTATTATTAATGTTTTGTTTTTCTATGTTAAGGTTAAGAATACATGTATGATGGTCCGTTATGTTGTTTCTCCATATTATTGTTTGAAGATTATCAATGTAGTTGGAATTACACCATATGTGATCAATACACGATGGTATTTGATTATTAAATTCTCTAGTATATTTATTAATACAGGGTTTAAAATTTAAAGCGGTCATCATGTTAATATAATTGTCCTTTTCAATAGTGTGATTATTTTCAGCAATGTTAATATTAATATCGCCAATTAGAAAATTATTTGTACATTTATTATTTAAAATAATATTATTCAATTCTCCAATAAAAGTGGATATAACAGCAGAGTGTGTCCTGTATATTGATATTATTTGTATAGGTAGTTTATTATTAATGCTCAGTCTTATAATAATACAGTTTGCATTAGTCATATTCGTTTCAGTAAAGAGTACGTCTTTAAATATCGTCTTCGTGTATATAACAATACCACTATTTTTGTTAATATAATGTGAGCTCTGAAAGTAGTTGTAATTGGGGAGAGTTGGGATGATTGAGTTGGTGTTTAAATGTGCTTCAGTCAGTATGATTATGTCAGGATATTTGTTTAATAAATTTAGGTTTACTAGAAAATGATCAAAATTTTTCTTTATAGATCGTATGTTTAGATGCATTACGGTAAATGAATCTGGAGTCGTTTGAAGTATTGTGTTACAGTCATTAGAGTTGTCACAAATTAGATTTTTTACGTAAATTTTTTTTTCCAGATGTTGAATAATGTAGTCATCCATTTCTAGTTTTAGCAAAAGGATTAAATAATATATAAGCGTTTGATGCATTTTTGTTCAGTGAAGCGAAGGAATATATTTTAAAAATATTATGATATTGGTAATCGTATTGTATATAGTTTTTAAACGGTTGTGAAATGTTTTCTTTAAACACATTTAAAGTTTTGAAGAATTTAAACGATATTATAATTTGTAGTATACAATGAGAGTTTTTCGTAAATGGAAATAAATTGATATGTAAATTATTGGGAATTAATATACAGAATTTTATATAAAGTACTGAAGGTATATTATAGTTTTTATAATACAATCTAACTAGTAAATTAGTTTTATAATATAGTCAGAATTCTATTTTTTCCAAAGCTATTTTAAGCATTCTTTGATAATATGGGCAAGCTTTATTATTTGCTAGGTGATTTGTTGGTATTTTTAGATTGAATCTTTCATTTGTTGTGGCACAATTTTTACATTTTGGAGAAGTTTCCTTTTTTTCACAGTCCTTGTAGGAGTGGTCTCCTGCACAGTGCATACACGACATTTTATTTGTTACCTTTTGTAGGCATCTGCTTGATGTGTGCCCAAATTTAAGGCAAAAATAGCATTGTACGACAGGATTTGTGTCTTCCACGTATATTCGCTGATACCCCAGGTTGATTTTTCCTTCTTTTATTATTTCTTTTCTGACTTTGTTGTTGATTTCGACAATGTAGCTAACATTGTCATTAAATTTATTTTTTATTATTTTTTTAATTTCAAATAGGGTACTTCTGTTTAGACCTTGAGTTATTATTTTTATGCCTTCATTCTGGTTGATTATGTCCTCAACAAAGTCCTCTTTATTGTAGTCATTGGAAATTCCCTTGAAGATCATTGTAGGTTGTTTTTTCTTTATTTCTTCTGCATTTGCTTCCCTGACTTCGTTATTTATCATACTTGATAGTTTGTCTACATCTTTTTTTTTGGGACACTTTATGACGAGTCTTTTTGATGAAATCTGTTTTATAGCGTTGATACGAACACCTAATTTTCCCGGCTTGACCTTTTCTTGTATTTTTTTTTCAGAGTTTCACTTGTTTCACCGCTGTTTTTTGGTGTGATAAGAATGCAGAATTCATTTATTTGCTCCGAGTTTTTTTTATATATTGTTGGCTTCAGCGTCATCTTACTGCTTATAGGTTCTGTTGGGATTTGTTTTTTTATTTCAGTATATTCAATTCCGAAGTGTCCTATAAGGAATAATAATTGTTGGGCTTTCCCGGAAATAAAATTTATTTGATCCTTGTTATATTTTTTCTTTTCATCTTGAACAACACTTATCAGTTCATCAATAACTGTCTTAGCTTCATTTAAGTATTTATGAGAGGTTGACATGATTTAGATTTAGTTGATATCTGAATTTATGTTCGGTAGTGCACCAGCTTCCCCTTTTCGTGATAGCGACCGCCTAAGTAACGTGCCCGTAAGCAGGTATATACTGTGTGTTATGTTTACACAATACACATTTATGCGCAAACTGAGACGTTAGAACTGTCGATGAATGTCACAATAATAATATGCAGGTATTTTTCACAATTTTGAACTGTTTGTTTGTTTTAACGGTTTATTTTAATTGAATGTTACAAAAAAAACACTTGAGATTACGTCTGGCACTTTCTCCTAAAGATTTTTATAATTTTCACTTCACTTAGATATGTTTATCGCTTGATAATTTGATTTTTTTTGTAACCGCTGAACACAAACATCCGCGTGGCTCAACGATTGACAATATTATCTTTCAAGATATGGCATATCATAATTGTCACCGTGTCTGAACGTTGAAAGACCCTAAAGATGCCAAAAATACTAATAAACTGGATCATTTAATATTGTGAAGTGTCCTAGTTTTAAAGTGGGTTTCATAATTAAGCCATTTGAATGCTTGGCTTGGGTTTTAAGTATAAGAGGATTCTTAATTATGTTTAAAAGAGTCCGTAGAATTAAGAATCGAGTTAAGGAGATTGACTGGATATTAAACCGAATTTGGGACCATTTACTGTCCAGGCATCTGCTCGAGCCATCGCGTCAATAGACCTGCATTTGAGTAAACAATTACACTACAGTATTAAAAACTAACCAATCTGAAAGTTTTTTCGGATACGAACTGAAATGGGATTCTTAATTTTCTGGAATATGAATTGAAAACACAAACAATTAAATACTTATAATTATTACTATTTAAGGTTTTTATAACCCACTAATTCCATTAAATCTGAAAATTTTATGAAAGCAATATTAGACTAAGAAACTAAGGTGTTGACAGAAGAATCGTAATTCATGGATTTCAGATGAATACGTTTGTTTGTTTGCACATGTACAAAAGGTAAACATCAGCTTAAATGAATTGCTTATTTTACAGACATTGTCAAAGCATTCAGCGTCTTGCTAATCTTATGAACTTATTCGCTTAGCGCAAGACAAAAAAAACTTTTTCGGGATATTAATCTGAAATTCTTATCGTCACTCAGAACAACAAAACTGAACAAAAATGGCACTTCATTGAAACACGGACAATCAAATAAAACTAATCATAAAGCTTTTCAGAAATAACTACCGAGTAAAATGCCTTCCCATTGTTGACAAATTGGATTGAACGCGACTATGAACACGAAGTAAACGGATGTGCCGAGTTAGGGGAGAACAATCCGCCGGTCTATTGTTGGCGCAGAGCCTCCAAAAAACCTCCCTTCCCCTAAACTGCGTAAAAATATACTGCCCTGTCAGCGGGTCAAGAGCAATTACTCAAATCCCGGGATAATACAACTCTGGAAGAACGTTTGTTACCATCAAACTTTTATGTTGAAAGTAGTTCTCCGGAACACAGAACTTTTTTTAATAAATTTATCTGTCTCATAGGACCACACGTATTGGAACTTCCAATTTGGAAGTGAGCCTAAGATATACAGTCGGATAGACCCATAACGTGACTTGAAGATAACTATGTACCTAGCTTTATCATTTAGCCACCTAGAAGTGTAAGTGTTTATGGTTACATTGTCATATTTAAATTTAGTGAAATGTAAAAACTAAATGATGGAGCGTGAATTTTTTCAAGTGTGAAGAGTGTTTGGAACTCGTATTTTCTGTAAAAAACTAGTCTCCTTTCAATTATTTAATGTTGAACGCGGATAGTAAAAAGGGATTTGGTATTATTTGACCTTTAGTGTTCAATACAAAGTTATTGTAGTAACTAAAAAAATGTACATGTTCGTCCAAACATGTATCTAAATCACAAATATTAAAAATTGAAATTAAATGAAAAACACGAAGAGAAATATATATTTGATGATTTATTATTCATTCTTTGGGATGCAGGTTTATCTGTGAGATACGTATAGCGGTAAGATTTTTGTAAGGCAAATCGTGTTTTGACCTTCTCTTCGCTGTTAAAATGAGTTAATAAACCTTTGTCTTTTGTTGTACTAATTGGTTTCATAAATTTTGTTACACACAAGTTATAAAATTAGGTGAACTAAATGATACGTTTACCCTGGCGAAGTTTCTTTTTGGTTTTTGACTTTTTTTCGAAACTTGTCGATTATTTTTATTAAAATAAAAAGCGTTGGTTAAAAGTTATGGTTTCATTAAATTAAAATGACGTCACCACTTAAATTTGCGATTATTAAAGAAGAAATTAAATAAAACGATTTCCGAAAATAAAATCAAAAAGTATGATTGTTGTCTCTTTATTTTTTTCACCACCCGACCGTTGACTGTCAGTGAGCGGCAAAAGAAATAATTTGGAGCCGTTTTAATCTTCACAGATCAGCAGGACCAAAAGGTCGTCTAGAATAGAGGAGGCACGTGACAGGACGTTTGTTGAATATGAGTCATTGAGCAAAATATATGAAAATCTATAATTTATTATCTTGCCTATTTAATAAAGGGTTTCTTTACGATTATTTAGTTGTAATTTTATGAAGATATGATCTTCAATTATTGGTTTACTCGATATTTAGCGTTTTAAAAAATGGCATTTGAAGTCATTCAAATTATCCCGGGTGTTGTAAGATTTCGAACCACACATTCTAACAACATTGGTAGCACGATGTCAACAAATTGTTATTGTAATAGTTCTTTTTCATCTAATTTCAAGGAACATCGCTGAGAGCCCAACACAAAATAGTTAAAAAAAGTGTTGTGTTTTACATTTTTTCAAGATTACACCAGAAAAAAGTGAGCTGACATCGTGAAAGAATATTCTAGAACGATTTGAGGGACTTATTTTTCGGATGGTGGGGATGTCAGAGGAATATATCTACGTCTACGAGTCAGACTGTGTAATTCGTCAAATCTCGCCGGGGAATAAATGGAGCGGGAATTCGTTAACCACGTTTTCGGTGATCTGCATCGCACCGCATTCACACATCGCCGACTCTTTAAGGCCTATGTTTCATGTGGACATAATGGTTGTGAGAGCACCTCAGCCTTACGGAAAACCAGGGCTTAAAATTTATTGAGAACAGATGCTGTCCCTCAGTGAGGTAATGTATGAGTAAGGCATTTCAAACGTCAGCCGATTGCCATTCAAGTTCACGCCCATCTTCTGGAGAAAGAGGTATCCGGAGGAGCCTTTCTCCTTTCATCCAGAAAGGCTTCAACCGGCATGCAAGGCAAGATACGACATGATTGTGCCAAGCTATTGCACTATTTTGCACTGCCTTCTTGTATTCCTTCAGTATTGCAATCTCTAGCCTGATATTTGGCGGGGTTAATTTGCAAACACAGGGAGCCAAAGGAGAGGAATAGATTTTAATGTCCCGGCTATGGTTCGCATTTCGCCATTAAGCTGAACGTTGAACATGGTATTGTGGAATGGAATTAAAACGCCTGAAGACAGGAGACGAATGACCTGAGACCAGATCCAGTTGAAATCATTTGTTGAGTAATTTTTTTATTCATTTATTTAAATATTTATTCACAAAAAAATAATATTACACAATTAACAGAAAACACAGTAAAAATTTCATCTGATTTTAAACATAAGATGTACCACCATAATAAAGCTAGGCTTGTGTGTATGGGGGACATGTCATTTTGTTCGTTATTTTTTCCTTGCTATAATTTCTTAAAACTAAATTAGATCATAGATATTTGCTTTCATAAACACGATGGTTACTTATTGAAGAAATGTAAGATTTGGTTTTGTCCCTATTTTCCTTGAAAAAATATCCTAATATAAAAAAAGACGCTTGTTTTTGTACCCGGTGTTTTATCTCAACAATAAAAAAAACTAAAACGTAAAAGCCACCCCTGTGGGTGTATTATTATCTCACATATTCTCACGTATAATATTAATTTGTAAAACTATACATTTACTTTTCGAGTCATTTTGTTTCTATATGACGATGCGAGTGCTCCAGAGGAGGCCCAATTTGCCAGTCCTCCCCGCGCTATAAATATCCTTCTCCCCTTTCGCCATTTTTCCCCGTGAAAGTTTCCCGCCAAATGGACTGGCGGCAGATATCACGGCAGCCTTCATATCCGGTGGTCGGAAAGGGAAGCCTCGAATGACGGTCGGAACATTCGAGAACGTTCAAATTCAAACTGAAATTTGATGTCGGGTAGTTCGAATATAGAGATGATTGGAAAGGCAAAGTATTTTTCTGTACAGAATTTGTTTCCTATTCTCGAACAAATATATATTAAAGGAGTCAAACAAAAGAAGCCAGTAAAATATTATTTCTCTTTCTAAAATAAAGGCACTCTGAACACACTTAATTTTTGGAAGGTATTAAAGTTTTAAAAGTTACCAGGCTATATGGAAAATAGCTTACGCATTCTTTTAAAAAAATATGCAGTAGTTTATAACCCTGTTGCAAACAAGTAAAAAAAAATTCTCATTGGACACATATATCTACTTATAATAAATACACCGAACAAACCATTGTACATTTTTTTATTGATATTTAATTGAAGTTCTGTAGCTCATGATGGACTTTGCGAGTATAATGTATTTGCGCCGATCTACAAATTTCTGACTGCCAGATCTCTGAAAATTACACTAATCAAGAATGCACCGTTTTTCAGTTTATTTTATTACTTTAAGCCCTTTTGTAAGATACGCTAAGATGGAAGTCGTAGTAAATGTTCATAATTAAATTTAAGAAGTGCGAACTTCCTTAAAAAATGTTACTGAAATAAAAATTAATTTACTGAAAGGGGAGTTGGGGCCAAAAAGGAGTTAAGGAGTAAAGCGTTTTAGTGCCCATTTAACGAATAAATGATTTGTACATAAAAAAATAAACCATTAAAGAATAAGCGTTTTACGAGATAAAGAGAGATTTATAAGAAATTTTAAATCGCTCAACACAACAGCTCTCACCATAATCAAATAGCGTTATGCCGCCTGGAAAATATTTATTGGGGAATTATTTAATTTCAACAAAGAAAAACGCTTCCGCAAGGCGAATTCAGGCAGTTTTTTCCAACAATGCGCCATATGTATGAGTCACGGCCACTTCGGCAGTTAAGCCAGCCGTTTCTTTTAATATCCAAAGAGGATTTGGAAAAAAATATCAGGTGGCTTCGAAACAGTGGCTTAACTACGCGTATCAAGACTCCAGGGCCAACTCCTTTCACTTCCACCGTATTTTACCATACAACATTACTAATATTAGGAATATCTAAGACTCATTCGCTTTGAGTTGTTGAGACTCCTGTGAGGTAATACCAGAAATTAATAACTGTTGTTTATGAAAGAATAGCCAGATTTTGACATTCTAAAATGTTTATTATTTAAAGTTATAAATTTATTTATTAGGATTTTTTTAATCTAATGTTTCTGGCTTTCTCTCTTCAAGGGTAGTTTGAACAAATTAACATTTACATTTATATAACAATTTATATAAATTGTTAATTTTTTAAGAATTTGAATATATTTCTATATGACGTTTTAATGGATTAAAATATTTTATATTACTTTCTTCTAATTGTATTCATCAAAACTATATAAATATATAAAGGAATATTAATTTTTAATCCATGTAAATGGAATAACACCGTGAATTGGTTTTAAAATTTGGTGGTTTCAAAAATTGACATTTTTAATATATTTCACACGAAATAAAACTATCCGAGAAATGCGTAAGTAACGCGTGGTTCTGTTTTTTTTTTACATTACTCCATTTAAGTTCCGCCACTGCTACTAGAGATGTATGTAGTAAAAAAAATCCTTGCTCCAAGAAATATAATAGAAATTTTCACGTTTCCGAAAAGGGTTAGTATTCCTTTTCATTCGGCGGATTTTATATTCAACCGTGTGTCGTATGGTGAATTTCATCTGGCTCCGTGTTTATTCTTCTCCAAAAGAGAGATGTATCAATTCCTATAGTGGAGATGAAATTTGGAGGCTGCGGACAGGAGGCCTCTTTTCTACGGTATCATATTTCAAATTTACATTTCGTTACACAAATTCACGGCCGAAACGTGATGACGGTGGTAAAGCGTACCTACGAGTATACGTTCGTTTCGCCAGAATATCTTTTCACTCACGGAAACACGAGTTTGTGTAGTAGTGTTGTGATAAAATTATGACTATTGATATGAACAAGTATATCCAGATGACCTACTAAGGTGGGTAACTAATTAAGATATTCTACGTCGAATTGTAAAAAAATATCAAACTTTCTTTAAAAACCCCATTGTTCTAGTCATTATACGATGAGATTAAAAATACAAGAATACGCAACTGATAATTCAGGGAAAGATTTATGAAAGATGAACTTAAGGAATACCGTTCACTTCATTCATTCGGAACCCACATTACACGTACCACTACAATTCCGCTGATTTTTTACCGACTGCAATCCAACAGTGTGAATATTGATGATCGTTAACCTTGGATAACAAAGAACATCCAAATAATGTGGAGATTAACTCCAAAGTACAGTAAAGTAGTTTTAAAAACATAATTGAAACTATTAGATATTGAAGACAATATTAGTGATTTCTAAACGAAAATCTGAAACAGAAAAATCAGAAAAGGAAACGGTCACATCTGGGACTCGAACCCAGGACCCTTGTCTTTCCGGGACAGTGCTCTACCAACTGAGCTGATGGGACCCTATTCCCCTCGGCCACTTTTAACTGTATCATACTTCGAATAAGAACTACTAACATTGTCTTCATTTTTTCACCGCACATTTTTACTGGCAACTATCTTTATGTATTCAATGGATTCAACCCGAACTAAATGCAATCCAGACAGCGTCTTTTTAGATAAACCTATCTTATTTTTTTTATTTTAAATGTGCGACATCTGTTGACTTTTCTGCAAGTCTAGAATGAATATTTATTTTTCGGAATAACTTTATTGAGTAAAACCACAAATTGTAATATTAAATATTGAAGACAATATTAGTGATTTCTAAACGAAAATCTTAAACAGAAAAATCAGAAAAGGAAACGGTCACATCTGGGACTCGAACCCAGGACCCTTGTTTTTCCGAGACCGTGCTCTACCAACTGAGCTAATGGGACCCTATTCCCCTCGGTCACTTTTAACTGTATCATACTTCGAATAAGAACTACTAACATTGTCTTCTTTTTTTCACCGCAAATTTTTATTGGCAACTATCTTTATGTATGATCGCAATATTCAACCCGAACTAAATGCAATCCAGACAGCGTCTTTTTATATAAACCTATCTTATTTTTTTTTTTTAATGTACAATTTGAGGTTTTACTCAATAAATTTATTCCGAAAAATACATAAAAAAAAGAAACTATTAGATTTGCAGCATCTGCTATTTCAGAGCGAAATATGGTTTCGTTATACTATTGCGAGAGTTATTCAGAAATGGAACATTAATTTAGTTTCACCAACTGCATTTTTTTACTAGATCTGAATACACAGTTACTTTTCAATCTCCCTCTTTTCCCTTTATTTCCCCTCTCTATTTTTTGAGGATATAAAAATACTCCAAATAGTATTGCTGTACTTAGCTTTACTGTAAGCGGGCAGCTTCTTCTAAAACAAAATCTAAAATTCTTTACTAAAAAAATCTGAGTCTTTATTCATTTTAAATAAGCATAATAATACACTGATGTGATGCCATACTTTTATTACTAAAGCTTCTTATGCCAAATCTGATGTAATGCCATACTTGTTATTAAAGCTTCTTATGCCAAATCTGATGTATTGCCATACTTATTATTAAAGCTTCTTATGCCAAAATTTGAATCGCCAAATGAATGCATACAAAATTTAAAAGCTAGCTTTATATTTTGCAACAATATTTTAACAGTATATGGCTCAGGCTTCTCGCGTGTACGTTTAGTTAGCATATTCATGCTTGTGATTGTAGGCAGGAAACGCGCATTCGACGAATAAAAATGTATGGAACTGACTAGTAAACACTTCGGATCTTATTCGAGGTAAGACGGAAGCTCAACGGAAAAGCTCATACGATGCAAGTCTAAAGGATTTTCAAAGGGCTTTTAAGCTTTGTGTTCGAGAACTGTACTCGATGTAGTATCTATGATAACCTATATAACCCATACATCTCTACAACCCTTTGGACACTCTTTTTAAAGTACAATTTTATTTTGCATTGGTTAATTTTATAATCCATCCCTAACAATTGTTTTTTATAGATAAGCAGCAAAATGTAAAACTTTATTCTGCAGATAAATGCATGGATATAGTGAAGTGGTTATGAATAAAACAGGTATATAAAGTAATTTATAGAGAGCTTTAACTATCACGTGCAAGGGGTTTTAAGTATCAAAAACTGTAAGGTATATACAATTTACGATGAAAAATAATACTATTCCATGAATCGCAATATCCTTAATAATAATAAAATAATAATATTTGGATGATTTGTTTAGCGCCGTTTTTGTGAAAAATCAACTCAATAGCGTATTATAAATATATATTTTTTTAATATAAACTCCACACAGGAGGCCCTGAAGAAAATAATTTCCCTCAGAGCCTATGTCATCTTTGGGGATGCTGTGTGGAGGGTCTTTTTGTGGAGAGGAAGGAGTGAACATGGGTCTTGAAGAGTTCCATGTTGTAGGAGGGAGGAAACACAGAGGCCGGCAGTTCGTTCCACAGCCGAGCTGTTGAACTTAAGAACGAATCGTAGAAGCAACCCGTTCTCATGTGACAAATGTCAACCGTGTACAAATGTTGGGCGCGCGTTTGGCGTGTATACCGACTACGCACCGGTGCCGAAGGGATCAATGACGCTAGTTCCTCAGAGCATCTTCCATTGTAATACCGATAGAACAAGGAAAGCATACCTACCTGACGCCTGTGCTCTAAAGATTGCAGTCCGTTTGTTAAGATTGGGGAATCTATCAAACGGACCGCCCGTTTTTGCACAGAGTCAATGGTTTTTTTCAGGTATTTAGGGGCTCTGGACCAGAGATGGCTGCCAAATTCGACAGTAGGGCGCACTTAAAATATATAAATATATAATTATTTATCTATCTATCTTATTACTAACTATAGACTTGACAAACTATTATCAAATTATGGCTAACAGATTTCATCCACCGGTTCGTCGATCACTAATACAAAACTATATGTACCTATGATGCATTTGATCAACGAACGGGATGCTTCTAATAGACATATTATATTACAATTTATTTTCATTCTGTACGGACAGATAATATAGATACTGAATCATACTTACCTGGAAGGTCACTTGAGATTATCACTATTCATTGTCTATTAGAGAAATTTATATATAGTTCGCACGTAAAGGACATACTTGGAAATACTGTTATAAATCCTGGAATTTATTTTAGTAATACATATTTATGTCCGTTAATGAGCGTGTTTAGGAGAGGAAAAGCAACTCTTATATTATGTATATATATTTATTTTAATAATAACCATTTAGAGAATTTATAAATTATGATTATTGTTAAAAATGTACGAACCATTAGCAAAGTTCACCACCAGTTACTTTACAGGCTCCTGCCTAGCACCTAGCGGTCAGAGGTAAAACTAGGACTAACAGATAAAACAGATTTTTTGACTTATCAATTGGCTTTCTTTGACAGTGTTTGTTTACAATTAGCTTGTCAATGTGTTTTACTTGATTAGATTATAAAAACCCTCGCCGACTGGATTCCTTCTTCTTCTCTCCTATAAAATAGTAACAAGCAGTCATTATGGTCTACAGACCATTAGTAAAAGTGTTTTGTCCGGGTCGGGAATAATTTAACTCTTTGTAACATTAAATAATGTGAAATGCAGTTTTGTGCAGTAAAAACAAAAAAAACATGCGTCTGTTATTGAAGACTTCATCAAGCCCAAACAAATCTTAACAACTTGTTAATCAAACGTGTGTCGTCAGGACGTTTGGTCATTATTGTAGTTACGTCACACCGGTAGCTTCGTTCGTCTTCCGCCAACCGCAGAGCAGAGTTTCAACATGTTCTTTTGGATCCTCGCTCGATTTGGACAGAAAGCCGATCAAATTCCGTCTTCTCAACATGTGAGAAGATACGCTGTAAAACGCAGTAATCATTACGAGTGATGTTCGTCGTGTTGTGCAGAGATGAATGTTAACATAATCCGTGTTTTAAAGGAGTCATCAATCGACTTCAGTCTTTTCAACACGTGAAAAGAATTACCGCCGTAAATGTGAAAAACGCAGTTCAATACTACGTATTGAGAGAGTTCCAACTTCAGTACCTACTGATCTTAAGAGGAAGCTACAACCAAAAATGTGAATATTCTTGGTATATCTTATACTGTAGGTAATAGGCATTAAAATCGCTTGACAAACGGAGTCTAGAAACCTTCGATTTGAAGCACAAAACTGGTTTTTCTTTATTTTGTAAATAATTTTATAAGAAAGCAAAAAAGTTGATGAAATAAAACTGTCACAGATAATCATCGCTATAATACTGCGTTTTTAAAAAGTTGTTTCCTTTATGCGTTCATACATTTCTGTTGAAAAAATATGTTTTTTAGTAGTTTACATTTATATTTTTTATTGAGTAATTTATTTATTTATTTGTATTCTACTCAAACGAAACGATACGAAAACCTTCAATATATCTAAAGAATATTTTTATGTATTCATAATAGACACCAATTCATTATAAAGATTGATCAAAATAGTGATTTCGCATTAAGCTTCGCCTTAAGACGCCGAGAGAAAATACTGTTAAAACGTAATCATTTCCAATAAGGGACCGCCGTATGTGTGTGCATTGATTCATTTATTAAAGTGACTTGTGAATCATTTTTTAATCGAAAATTATCACAGTGCGTGCCTCACTTGATATCAACATACCAATCTACAAGACCAATCAAACATGGTAAGTGCAAATCTTGCGTTGTTACTCTGTGTGTTGGTTTGGGGCCACGGGATCCTACCGGAATTACAAGTGTCCCCAGACAGTTGTGCTATTGAAGGGTGTAAGGAAGTAAAGGAGATGGCAACGACGAAGGCAGGGAGGTACCTGACTATTCAGATATGATTATTTGGGTCATTTGGTCACTGGTTCATTCCATGCAATGTTTCAATTCTAAACTGTTTTTAACCCGGACGATACTAAGAGTATGTACCACTTTGGAACGTGCTGCAAGTATACTATATATTAATTAAATATGAAATAGCACTATTTAATTAAATAAAATTTCCTTGCGTACGCCCGGATTGGAACCGCGATCTTCGGATCCTTAGTACGGAGTCTTACCCCTCGACCACGGATGTCATCCATTATGTTAATTTTTCAAGCACATAATCTTTACAAGCATTTGTACAAGTATTAATTACGGCCTTCATTATTTGAAATTTTTATTGTAAAATAAAAATAAATGTTAACATAAAATATTACGGAGAGTTTGAAGGGACACCTTCCGGGAAGGACGATATCCGGAAAGAATTTTAATGCATGGCGTTTAAATATATGGAGAATATTTTAGTGAAATAAAAAATTAAAAAACGACAAGATAATAAATGATAATAAAAAAAGATGGAATATATTCAAATTCAAATGGATACCTATCGTAAATATACTGTAGGTAAGCTTTTAGAGAATAGATATAAAATCAACATTACGGTAAGTGAGAACGAAAAAAAAAATTTCAATGTTTACTTAAAACCTAACCTCTATAATAGCTATACTCCATAAAATATAATCTCGTAAAAATTAACTTTCGTGAAAATTATACCTTATATCTAATTTATTTCATCTTTTCTTCCTGCGTTATTCGTAATACAACACTGTTATACTAATGTTTACTTTCATGTTCCTGAAATTAGAACAAGGTTCATTATATGTATTATTTTAACAATTTTACTACGGTTTCAGGATACAATTTTCTAGGCCTCTATCGAAATATAAATCTGTACGATTAAACATTTCAGCAGTGTTCATTTTAACGAGATCACTTCGTAGCATGTTTTATTTTTATTCCTTCTTTATTTTTTATAATAAATTTGTACTAGTGTGTATTCTTTTTTCTTGTTAACTTTACATGTTAAATTATAATTAAATGAACCCGGGAATTATAGATTAATTAATAAATAAAAAAAGATTTTCAATAAGGCAGATGTGGTAAGTCGACAACAAAATGTAGATGAATTTCAATAATAAGTTAAAGCATTACAGAATAATGTGATGACAATTGTCAACACATGTTTCAAGCTCATATAAAATTTCATTTCACAGATTATATTGGAATTAGATGTGTCCAAACAAAGTCCGTTTTATCATCGGTATATCCCATATATCAAACAATAGACACATGAAATTGAACGAGCAACGCGGCTAGCAAAATGGTTTCCCCATACTTGAGGGCAAGTTTATACAGTATATATAATCAATACGTAGAAGATGGTGAAATTTTTGTTGTGCGATCGCCTCGAAGCCTGTATTTATTACCCGTACAAAATAGGGTTTAAGGAGGTTCAGATCCCCCAGATACTGTTTTGAGTTTTATAACCCTATCGATACAAATCTGTCCCGAATAAAAAGCGATGTGTATATGTTGGGTTGAAAACCTAAGGTGGAATAGATTCCTTCGAATTTGCATTTGGTAAAAAGTTTTCAATGGTCCCCCCTAGACTATTTTTTAGAAGTAAAAAATAGACGTATTTGTTAAAGGCCTCCATTACCTTAATATTAAAAAAACTTGTACTTTTTGCATCGATTTCTGAAGATCTGTAAACGAGAATTGTACATATATTTTTATAAATACGTCGTTTGTATTTGTATGTCGCTTGGAGATACTGAAATTTTATTATGGCATTTGACTTAGGGAATGTTGTGAGTTTGAAGGAAGGCTGGAAAATACCTTGCTATGCAGATCTAAACACAGGGCTTAGACTAACATTCTGACTAAAATAGGATTCATCATCCCGGATAAATTCACGCGACGCCATTAACACATGCTTCTGATTCTTCCCAGGTGTAGAACTAGCTTACCAATGCTGATGCCCCTGGGAAGACTAACGATTTTAATTAACTGCCTCCATCGAAGTGTCTTATTTATCCAATGAAATGTGGATATTTTCCGAATTTAAAACGAATTTAAGTACGAAGTAATATTTAACTTTTGACTATGTATGTATTAAAATGAATATCAACAACGTATTAAACTTTAAAATTTGTGTTCATTTTAGTCTAATTAACGTATTTTTTTAAAAATTACATAAGCTTCACATAGAAAACCCCAAGGAAAAAATTTTCCTCAGGGCTTATATCATTTTTGGGGATGCCGTGTGGATGGTCTTTAAGGGAAAGAAAGGAGAGAAAGAAAAAAGGTATCAGAGGTGGATAGGAATCTGGGCGTATGAATCCAACCCTCCCACTGCGGTGCAAGGCGATGGGCCGAGAGAGAGTCCGGATGGAAAGGTCAAAAGGTCTCCCTGTACCAACCTCTCACAAATCCAACCCGCCAAATGCAATCGCGGGCAATACGTAGAAAAACCTCACCCTATGAAGCCGCACCCCCGCTTAGTCACCAAACGTAGCGGACCACTTGGGGTGACCTATAGCAGGGGTGATGGTTATCCACTAAATGTTTCACGGGACGGCAGAACCCATACCCGCCTCCTAAATTGAAACATTGTATTAGTAGAAAATTGTCGATTAAATGTTTGCATTTATTGCATAAACTGTTTTGACGATGTAACGTTTCTATGAATGATTTAAACGTTTCGATAATCCTGATAATATTTGAATATTATGAAAAGTACTCTAATCAGAATGACCTTGCATTATCAATGTTGAAAATACCTAGGTAGGGTACTATGAGAAAAGGCCATCTGCCAACATTGGAGATAATATTTTCTAACCTCTGAAACTATTATAATTCTTTTACATATTTACGAAAAAATTCTAACCGAAGTAAAAATACGCGATAAAGAAAACGTGAAATGCATGACATGGATAACCGCAAATAATGAAAATTTATCTCAGCTAAGCCGTAGAAAAATTTTCATAGTAAACTGAAAACATTGATTTATTAATTTGACGAAATGTTTTCTTAAAATATTTTTGTTCTGAATAGGAATAACATATTCATGTTATATCAGAAATACTACATTATTCATAAGTCAAAATAAGAGAGCTTTGAAATTTCAAGAAAACTAATCTATTATTCAATAAAATTTTGGGATGTTATTAAACCATGCAAGAGTGATTTTTACATTAATTATTGTTTATCGTGTATAAATTAAAGAACTTCTGAAATTCTAAGAAAACAAAATGAATATTTACGAAGAGAATGGAAGGCAAAATCAATGTTTACCCTCATTATCATCTCAAATAAATTAACCATAAAATTATTTTATCATCAGGGGTAGGCTGAGAAAATGCGTAGCCACACAACTGTCTTGGTAAACGCTCCTTGCTGCGTTCGTCCACCAAACGTCTCATACCAAACTTGAATGATCTTGCGACGTTTCACTTGACTTCACCACAATACAAATAATACGAGTCATATACTTTCTTGAAAATTTATATCATTCAACATAATAATTTCGTTTTTGGGTCTGTCTGTTGGTGACTGTAACTCTATTTCAATGAACTCGGATTTATTTTGAATTTAAGTGTCATTTTCAAAATTGAAACTGATGTGTCAAGAATTCAGAAAAAGGGTTAAAGTACCTACAGTAAACAATAATATCGTGTTCATTAGAAAGTTATTTTAATTTGGTATTTGAAACGTACATTTTGGCTTATTTTTTTGGGTTAATCTTATAATTTTCAAGAAAGCGTTATTTCATAATTAATAAATTTACATAATATCCAGTGATTTTTCATAAGTCAGCAATAATTGACAAATAAACGTAGACGTTAAACTACTTGAACGATTTTTAAAGAAATATTAACATTTTATACATATTCTTAATTATTTTCATCTTGTATGATTGGGTGCCACGAGATAACAAAAACAAGAGCTTCTCGGTCCTACCAGATAAATTGGTTTTTAAATTTAAAATAAGAAAAGTTCTTTGCCGACCGATACATATATTATATAACGGAACACAAAGTTGAGAAGTAATTTGATCCTACGCCATGGGAGGGCGTTTCTCATGCAAAGTGTCCCGCCCCGTTCGACCAAATTAATTGAAACGATTTTTCTTCCTGCTCAACCGGTACAAGGCAGTGTCCTTGATTAAAAAAAAACTAGCTGGTTTTGATACTTCTGATAAGCAGGATTGGTATGTACCAACAAATTTGAGAGAAACTAGAACGCTTTAAAATAAACATCTACCATGTCAAAAAAAAGGTTTATTATTTTTATTTTTACATTAGCTCCACACAGAAGGCCTCAAGGAAAAAAAAATCCACCAGGGCCTATGTCATCGTTAGGGATGCTATGTTGAGGGTCTTATTCAAGAAAGGATCGAGAAGAAATTCTAGGAAGGAAAATGGTATGAGAGGTGGGTAGGAATCTGGGGGGTCAATGTGTCCAGGAGTGAAGGATATATGAATCCATCCCTTCCACTGCGGTGCAATGCTGAGATGTCAAAAGGTTTCACTGGCCACTGGCACACCACGCAGCAGGTGGGCAAAGGCATTCTCTGCCAACACCTAGACAAATTTTACCCCACGAACCCGGGCACTGCTAAGTCACCCAAAATAAGAAACCACTTGATGTTACCCATGACAGGAGTGTTGGTTATCCAATAATGGTTTCCCGGGGCGGCGGTACCTAAACCCGCCTCCCAAAATCATCGAATTAAATGCTTGTTTCAAGTTTATGATTGTCATTTGGAGGTTTGTGGTTACAGAATATGTCCAACATTGTTGGTACATGACAATTAAACATATTTTTTTGGATTGAGTAAAATTGTTGACATTTCATTGCTTTCTATGATGTATCCCGCAAGTATCATGACAGCCCTAACCTGGTGAGTATGTTAAACTATCACAAAATAATACAACTCGAGACTCTATGCTCAATTTCATGTAGTTGCTTTTCGCAGTAATTTTATATACTCGTATATACCTACAATTCTTGTTCACAGATATTGCATCTAGTTAGGAACGATAAATGAATGCGATGAGAAACTTGCTCGGTCGACGCATTTAATATTAATAATATTACTTCCTTTAAAAATAAAATTCACACGCAAAAATATAGGGTGTGCGGGGGTAAAGTGTACAAACGTCAATAGATGATTCTACGTCGAAACTAATTAATAAAAACGTTTGTAACCGAAAAAAGATACTTTTATTTTTTACTTGTACTATCAAGTATAACCACCTCCCGAAGTTTGAGCACTTTACCCCCGGACACCCTGTACAGTAATACTTAACTGTATTACTTTTTTTTACTTGTACTATCACGTATAACCACCTCCCGAAGTTTGAACAGTTTACCCCCGGACACCCTGTATAATAATACTTAACTGTAGTACTATTTTTACTTGTAATATCACGTACAACAACCTCCCGAAGCTTGAGAACTTTACCCCCGGACACACTGTATAGTAATACTTAACTGTATTACTATTTTTTACTTGTACTATCTCATATAACCACCTTCCGAAGTTTGAGCACTTTACCCTCGGTCATCCTGTATAGTAATACTTAACTGTATTACTATTTTTTACTTGTACTATCATGTATAACCACCTCCTGAAGTTTGAGCACTTTACCCCCCGACACCTTGTATAGTAATACTTATCTGTATTATTTATTTTAATTTAAAATCTTTATAACATAATATAATGTTTTCGCAAAAATTATTTTTTCTCATGTATTTATTTGGACCAGCAAACTCGGTACATGCGATAATTATTATTTATTGTATACTTAATACAAAATTTACGTATTTTATTCTATGAATGTAAAACCCCAATAGGCGGCTAAATAATTCAATAAATCTTTAACCATGCAAGTGATTTGTGACATATACAAACATACATACTGTTACGTAATACAAGTTACCCTATAAAAACGATGCACACTAGCCCCAATTTCCCCTCACTAGTTGCGACACACGCGACCAGATGGTCGAAATACGTGATCGACTTGGACCACCCACACTGCTCGCGGTCAACACGGGCGGCCCTAAGCGCGCTTCGGCAGTGCAAATCCGACCTTGGTCTTAGCAACACGGTCGCTCACGATGGCGAAAACCCCTCGCGGGCATGGCTTGCATGATTACGCAATAACGGACGCGATCTCGTTCCAGTTTAACTAGATACATTTCGCCATCAAACTAGCAGTCATGTTTATTATCTCGGTTCGAACTAAACTCAATGGAGTCCCGTTCTCGTGTAAAATCCCGAGTGCATATTACCACACCATCAGTACCGCTGCTTTTTAAGCGCGGGAAACCTGGGTCAACATGATGTACCACATCTCAAGGCGAATCGTAAGCTTTCAACCTTCCCCTTTTCTTGTGTTCAATTCTCGTAAATTCATGTAGAATCCACGCTTTATCTGGTCGTCACAAATTAGTAGAGAGAGTTAGTAGGGAGATCTATGTCAACCTGTATTTCTCGAGACAATTAATATACCTTGTGCCTTACTACCCATGTGTTATTATTGTGTGATAAACCTACCCATTTGACCTCCTAACCGATGGACGAGCCTGATGACCAAAGAAGCTGCCCGCCCCTGATAGTACACGAGCCTCATCTCTCTACCATTTTATCTGAGCTTAGCCAATTTAATAACCAGGGTCGATTCCCGGTTTAACCATATCTTAGCACTGGCGCAAAAACGTGGGTTTTTTTTGGTAATTAATCGTCCATCGGGAGGTCAAATTGAAAAAAATCTTGTACTCCTTCACTCTGTTTTCATGCCTTGTTTTGTATTAACCTTTGAATAACAATGTTTTCTTCCAATAAATCTTAGCTGTTCTACAAACCATCGCGTCAAATTTAAAACAACCGTGTCACATTAAAACCATTCGGTGTCAAATTACAAGTTTTACGAATCGTCACTCGACAAAATTTTAAGTATTGGTATTCCATCACAAGGTGCGCAACCAACATTTACTTCTTTTCGGACATCTCAAACATCACATAGTGATCCAAAACCACAATGGTTTACTTTCCAAGTGCAACTATTAGAGAGAATGAACTACAATAATCTACAATTCAACAGTTTCAAATCTTGTACATGATACAAAATAAATTCCTTGTTAGTGGAGCCATAAGCCAGCATCGTTCTGCAAAATACATAGACAAGGAAAACTAACGCCCTTCTGTCATTTGATAATTCCGCTTTATATGTAATAAAGGTGGGTAGAGTATCCTTTTTGAAAGAAAAGTCTTGAAAGCCGACTTACCCTTTACATATAATTGAGATTCGCGATTGACGTAAACCCGGACCCTCGGCGCTTCTCCGCAATGGCCTGTCGATTGTCCAAGGGAAAGGGAATCTTTACGAGTAAATAACCAAACACTGGTTCTGCTTAAATTCAGACAATATGTCTCGAATCACAAACAACCCTCCAATTAATTGTTGAAAGAAACAAACAATACTCTCTCGAAATCTGCACTTTGAAATTTTTTTTTCGGAAGAAATTTTTTTCAAAAATTTTCTTCACTCATCTAGGACTTTGAACTTTTTCGGAAATTTTTTTCAAAACGCACAATCTCAGGGACTTTTCCACTAAAATTGCAAGGAGACCCCTGGCCGTTTTTTTCTCAAATCAAAGACTTGGAAATTTTTTTCAAAAAATTTTCTTCACTCATCTAGGACTTTGAACTTTTTCGGAAATTTTTTTCAAAACGCACAATCTCAGGGACTTTTCCACTAAAATTGCAAGGAGACCCCTGGCCGTTTTTTTCTCAAATCAAAGACTTGGAAATTTTTTTCAAAAAATTTTCTTCACTCATCTAGGACTTTGAAATTTTTCGGAAATTTTTCAAAACGCACAATCTCAGGGACTTTTCCACTAAAATTGCAAGGAGACCCCTGGCCGTTTTTTTTCTCAAATCAAAGACTTGGAAATTTTTTTTTTCAAAAATTTCCTTCACTCATCTAGGACTTTGAAATTTTTCGGAAATTTTTCAAAAACGCACAATCTCGGGGACTTTTCCATCAAAAACACAAGGAAACCGCTGGCCATTTTTTTTTCCATAATTGGAACTTTGAAATTTTTCGGAAATTTTTCAAAAACGCACAATCTCAGGGACTTTTCCATCAAAAACACAAGGAAACCGCTGGCCATTTTTTTTTTCCCATAATTGGAACTTTGAAAATTTTTCGGAAATTTTTCAAAAGCGCACTATCTCAGGGATTTTTCCATCAAAAACACAAGGAAACCGCTGGCCATTTTTTTTTCCATAATTGGAACTTTGAAAATTTTTCGGAAATTTTTCAAAAGCGCACTATCTCAGGGATTTTTCCATCAAAAACACAAGGAAACCGCTGGCCATTTTTTTTCCATACTAGGACTTTGAAAAATTTCACAAAATTCTTCACCAACCATCACAAGCAAACCCCTGGTATTTTTTTTGAAAAACAACCAGCCACACACTCAGACAATTCTTTTTTCTTCTCACAAAGTCTAAATCAACTTCCACAAAATGAATCCTCGAAACAACACCTTAGGCATAATAGCCAACATCTGCTCTCAAAGTACTCAAAGCTTAGAAAAGGAATTAAAAGACAGGAATATTTCTCCTTTCAACAAAACCAAAAACGTCCTGATTAAGTACGCAGCATTTCACAACAGGAAATACATAAAAGGGCTGCAATTTCAACCCGGCAGTATAATTTCTGAGACAAACAGACACAATCTACGCAGGAAACATGTCACCTTTAAGGAAAACGACACAGTTTGGAGACGCAACAACACACTTTCACAAGGTGCTTTGTACTTCTCTGCAAAACTAGCTCCTCGCTTTGTTAAAGCAAAAGTGCTGAGAAAAATCTCAGATGTAGTGTATACCCTATCAGACGCCTCTGGTAAACACATCGGTAACTACCATGTGAAAGATATTGTCAAACTAGGAAGCGTGGACACAATAGACACCACCTTCACTAGGTCACACACACATAGCTAACAAACTTTTGGCTCTACCTTTGTCCCACGAGATTTGGCCCTCGTGCAGACAAACAGCATGTCTTATCGCGTTAGTTTCATATAAAAACTCGCATTTCGACCTCTGCAAGGTAACCTTCTCATTTTTTCTAAAAACACAGAAGTGTCAACTGTGGCTTTTAATCATTTCTCACCCATACATGTACTACTATGCTCTTTTGTATAAACCTTTTGTTATTTTTGTTTCTTTGTCACACCTCACCGTGTAATGTATATAAATTGTACTCATATTTTGTACGTATTCTTCTCTGGAACTGATCATTCCAGTCAAGAGATTTTTTCCACCTCCAAAACGATTGATGCTCCCGGAGTCATGACCCTGGACATCAGTTGTTAGTCGTCACCATTCTGACACTTACGACACTAAGTATATAACTATTTTTTGTCTTAACTACCACAAAAAGTCACGTACAACATTATATGTAAATGTTTTCTTAATTCTCTCATGTTCTTTGTTTTTCACATTGTTTTTTCACATTGTTCTTTCACATTTGTTCGTCACATTTGTTCCATTGGGCTCCATCGTACATTAAACAATGACCCCTTGCAACATACACCCAATTGAGGTGAATTTTCTACCCCTGTAACTTGTAATCATAATGCGTGTGTAAATTCCAGTTTGGTATCGTCATTTGATTCATGTTTACAAAGGTGTAACAAATAAAAGTTACAATTACCTTTTTTTAAAGTTTTTTCAGTTTTGTCTAAAAAATTGAATGGCGCTCAATATTCCCATTTGCTCTAATTTGTTGTTTTTTCAGAATTTGATATTGACACGTCAATTCTGAAAAAGGTTGTTGTAAAGAAGAACAAACGCCGCTTTGTCCTCCTCATCAATAACAATAACACCTTTCGGTCACATTGAGTATGTAAAATCTTAAGATCTCAACTTTCTGACCCCAATTTGTTATATTATGTACTATATTTTGACTTAAATGACATTAATTTGCCTTGTCAAATACACCGAGCCAGGTCACTTATATTAAGTCATCCTGTGTCTCTAGGTGCCTCTTGTATCTACTTGTAACATAAAGTTCACAACATTCGTGTTTGTGGCAATTGTGGCAACACCAAGTGTGTTCCCCGTTTTGTGTTTGGTCATTTTAAGTAAGTAAAACCCTAAAAGGTCTTAAATAAACCACTACAAACCTTTTTGTAAGCAAAGAGTGAGTAAAACCGAGTAGGTCTCTTTTGCTATATGTATGTCTTGTCTAAGACATCCTTATAGGCATATGTTTTGTATTATTGCCAACTTAAAGCATAAACCCAACCAAAGGTTATGCCATCTCAACATTTTGTAAGCAAAGAGTTAGTAAAACCAAATAGGTCTCTTCTGCTATACTGTGTGTCTCGCGTAAGACATCTTTAGGCATATGTCTCGTATTATTGCCAACTAAACGCATAAACCCAACCAAAGGTTATGCCATCGTCTTTTTGATAATACCAATAGCCACTACTTGATTGTTTTTGACATTGTGTATGTATCTTTTTTCCGGTATTGAAATGGTACTTTTTTATTATTGAACGTTGATATGTTATTTTCATGATACATGAGAATGTTACAATATCCACCATGAGACGAGGGATCGTTATAAAATCTAACGCTATACATGAGAATGTTATAATATCTACCGTGATACGAGAAGTTCGTTATAATTACTTTTTTACTGGCTTACATATACTGTGGCCAAAGAGATAATTTGTTCCATAAATGGTTATAAATATCTATGTTGTACCGTCCTTTCAATACTAGGGTTCTTTCGTAATTCGTTCAATTTCTACATGAGACGTGGAAACGTTATAATATTTACCATGATTCGTGCGAACGATACAATATCTTGTTGTTGTTTTCTTTAAATAAGTTGACACTATGTACTTGTTCTACCAGACGTAGATCATTTTACCCTGACTTGTCGCCCTTAATTGGGACCCTTTTGTATTACTCATGACACTGAGGGAAATGTCCTTCACTGTAGTGAGAAATTTTTTTGTTCTCTTCAAACAAACATGAAGCTGTGCATTCAGCAATTTTTTACGCTAACTGATACCTGTGGACTTCTTGTCAAGCGGACCCAAGAACCATCCACTATCCATTGACCATGGACTAGCCATCAGCTTCACTGTTGGTTATGAGGTATCGTGTCGTGGGAGTTAATTGAGACAGTGACACAAAACCACCTAACTCGTTGTCTGGGAGACGAATAAGAAAAACTCCCAGGTTTGTGAAGCTTGAGCAAGGGTCTGTCATGTTCTCACAAACTGTAGAAGATTAAAAACGACCCCTGATCTTTCACCAAATACACGTGAAAGATTAGATTGTTATTACTGTGTATTCTCCTTCACCTTTTCATTAAATTCATGTATATTTGTAAAGAGTTAGGAAATTTGCTGGTTGATATATTTCGTCCTCACATAGAGATCGAATTGAGAATTAGCTCAGTCACCATCAATTTTCGCTACTCAAACCCTCCATCCTTCACCCTTCCATCAAACTCATGTATATTTGTAAAGAGCTAAGAAATCTGCTGGTTGACCACATTTCGTTCTCTGAAAGAGATCGAACGGAGAATTAGCTCCATCACCAGCAGACCTTCTCGCTCAACGCCATTTTTTCCTCATCCCTCATTATTCTTGAGGTTGATTTCATGAATCTGGAAGGTGTACCCTACGCACATAGCGTATCGTCTGTCTTTAAGACAATCTTTATCCATGAAATTTGCTTCAAATATTTCCTTTTCACCCCATTCCTAGGTAATCAACACATTTCTTGTAATTTTGAAAGTCGTAAGTTGTTATCGCTCAAGCGCTAACACCGGCCATGGAAGGCCAACTTCTTTCAGAAACTTGGTGTTACTACGGCACAACCACCTACCTACCTTGTAAATCAAATAGGTAACCTCACGCTAGACGTGATAGTTTTTGTCTCCCCAATCTCGGGATACTCATGGTATAGTCAGCACATTAGATCTCTCTCTACTCTCTCCTCTCTAACCAACAACGTTTTTATCTTTTTGTCTTTTCTCTTGAACACAATTTGTTTCTCTCCAAACGTTTTTTTTCATCATTGGTCTACCAGGCAGGTAAACTTCAAGAATTTTGACTATAATAATAACCTGTCCCCGGATTAAAAAGAAGACCAGCAGCCCTCCTCATCACCTGCAAGCTGAGCTTCACTTCTTTGCCGCCTTCACTTCCATCACTCACTTCTCTCCAATCTCTGCGTACCAAAAACACCCGACCGCACCCAAATTAGGTGTGAGTCGTGCGTGCAGTAGCAAATCAAGTTGTCTCATCATTCAAACCACATTCAAAAGAACCAACCTCAGAGCATGCCAGCTCAAGGTTAGTTATGTTCCTGCAATCAACCACTTGCCATTGTGCAATCAACTACCCGCCGTTTGTACAAATCAACCATTTGCCGTTGTGCAACCAACCACTTGCCGTTGTGCAATCAACTATTTGCCGTTGTGCAATCAACCACTTGCCATTGTGCAATCAACTACCTGCCGTTTGTACAAATCAACCATTTGCCGTTGTGCAACCAACCACTTGCCGTTGTGCAATCAACTATTTGCCGTTGTGCAATCAACCACTTGCCATTGTGCAATCAACTACCTGCCGGTTGTACAAATCAACCACTTGCCATTGTGCAATCAACTACCTACCATTGTACAAATCAACTACTTGCCATTTGTACAGATCAACTACTTGCCGTCGTACAATCAACTACGGGCCATTGTACAAATCAACCACTTGCCGATGCGCAAACTCAACATAATAGCCATCACACGCATCAATCATCAATCAACTTACTGGTATTACTCCATGTCTTTACCAACTTCACTTCACCTTGACAACCACTGCCCCACCACATCAGCATAATGGAATTCACGCTGGTACAACATCAGAACCCGGACACTTCTGGCCCTCAGCATCACCATCTCTCAACCACAACCAAGAAGCACAGTTCAATTTCTATGGCCCTAGTGATACTTGAGTGCAATCTCAAATGGGTCAAGTTACAGTGAAAGTGTAACTTAAATAACTTCAGTGAAATTACGTCTACTTGGTACTCAACGAACACTACGCTCTTCAAACTTAGCTTACAGACCAATGAAATTTTAGAGTCAGGTTGTTGTCTTTTCATCACTGCATAACCTTGTATGTTTGTCTTTTCATCACTGCATAAACTTGTATGTTGTCTTTTCATCACTGCATAACCTTGTATGTTGTTCTTGTCATCACTGCATAACCTTGTATGTTTGTCTTTTCATCACTGCATAACTTGTATGTTGTTCTTGTCATCTCTGCATAACCTTGTATGTTGTTCTTGTCATCACTGCATAACTTGTATGTTGTTCTTGTCATCTCTGCATAACTTGTATGTTGTTCTTGTCATCTCTGCATAACCTTGTATGTTGTTCTTGCCATCACTGCATAACCTTGTATGTTTGTCTTTTCATCACTGCATAACCTTGTATGTTGTCTTTTCATCATTGCATAACCATATTTTTTTTTTCTCTCTTTGTTTTTTTTTGCAAATCAACACTGTTTTTTTTCTCTCTCTACTCACCTCACGACAAGATGAAGAGGATTTTTAGTGCCTAAAGCTTCATTACCACGTCGCCTTTTACTGGCGGAGGGGGAATGTGTTACGTAATACAAGTTACCCTATAAAAACGATGCACACTAGCCCCAATTTCCCCTCACTAGTTGCGACACACGCGACCAGATGGTCGAAATACGTGATCGACTTGGACCACCCACACTGCTCGCGGTCAACACGGGCGGCCCTAAGCGCGCTTCGGCAGTGCAAATCCGACCTTGGTCTTAGCAACACGGTCGCTCACGATGGCGAAAACCCCTCGCGGGCATGGCTTGCATGATTACGCAATAACGGACGCGATCTCGTTCCAGTTTAACTAGATACATTTCGCCATCAAACTAGCAGTCATGTTTATTATCTCGGTTCGAACTAAACTCAATGGAGTCCCGTTCTCGTGTAAAATCCCGAGTGCATATTACCACACCATCAGTACCGCTGCTTTTTAAGCGCGGGAAACCTGGGTCAACATGATGTACCACATCTCAAGGCGAATCGTAAGCTTTCAACCTTCCCCTTTTCTTGTGTTCAATTCTCGTAAATTCATGTAGAATCCACGCTTTATCTGGTCGTCACAAATTAGTAGAGAGAGTTAGTAGGGAGATCTATGTCAACCTGTATTTCTCGAGACAATTAATATACCTTGTGCCTTACTACCCATGTGTTATTATTGTGTGATAAACCTACCCATTTGACCTCCTAACCGATGGACGAGCCTGATGACCAAAGAAGCTGCCCGCCCCTGATAGTACACGAGCCTCATCTCTCTACCATTTTATCTGAGCTTAGCCAATTTAATAACCAGGGTCGATTCCCGGTTTAACCAATACTTAGCAATACATACATTTACCATACTATTTAATTAATACCATTCCTCAAAATATTAATAAGGAAACATGAACATGCTTACTGCGATAAGTAATCCACCTAGATTTCACCGTTTATACAATATTTTAAGGTTCTATAAATTTGACACATTATTGCAAGCGATCGCTCACAACGTTTTTGTAAACTTTGTTGTAATAATATGTTTGCTATTTGAAATAAATTACTAGGCCGTTAACGTCACAAGGAGTAATGAATATACATGAAATAATGCTCCGAAGCAACACAAAGAAGGTTTGGTCCCGTCAGCAAGCGAAAGAAAAGAAGGAAAAACTGTTTATCATACATTGATGGTAAAAGTAACTTGAATTATTATGGATTTGGTTTCTTTACCAGTTCCCTAATATTCGTTGTGGCACATCCACCGTAGCGCTTTCATCGCCGGGATCTGTTCAACTTTCGGAGGCACAAAACACCCCCAACCGACACAGTTTCTTATCATCCCTAACCACAAATTATAAAACGGTTAGCATTTGTTATTTTAGATAGGCACAGGCGGTGCACAAGGTACGGAAACGGAGGCTGTATTTACATAATTCAAGGAAATTAAAGCTTATTTGGTATTCCGGCTAATTAAGCCAAAAACGCAGTCGGTACCTACCACATTTTAGTTCCTCGAATGATTCTTCATCTTTTTTCAGTCAGAGTCAGAGGGGAACATCTAGGTTAGTGAGCCAGTTTAGGGTCTCAGGCGTCGCTCTGTAGACCTCATCAATCCCGCCGGGGAACAAATGTAGCGGGCATGTTTGTTGGTCTGCACCGCACTGCATTCACATGCCGCCTACTCTTTAAGGCCCCGCCTGTTCATCATATGGGCACATCTGCTGTGGGTCGACCTTATCCTATTGATGGCGGACCAGGGTTTACGAAGCAGTGAGAATCCAGGCTGTTTCTCAGTGGGGTCTTCCACGAGATGGAGATCACTCGCGCTTTTTTGCAGCACAATACCTGAACAATATTCGAAAAATAATTTGTAGCCGTACTGACTGAAATATAATTATTACTGATTTTTATACTAAAAATCGCTCACGATGTTATTATCTCTACGAAATGATAACCTCATAAACTAGCCTTATCAATGTTGCAATATTTCAAGACATATTTTTTCCTTAAAACAAACAAACAGTGTTGATTTTAAAATGTTTCTAGCGGAATATTACTATATAATACAACATTTTTATGTGGTATTTACATATTATTATTTTACAGTATATTTTTGGAATGTTCCAGAGTGGAAGATACTCTCAGTGTCGCCCTGGTGTAACAACACCATTCAGAATTGAAATGTTGCTTGAAGTAGCTTTAGCCGTGTTTGTTGACCAGATTTGAATAACGAGTTACTTCTCCACCTTCCTCTTCCCCATCTCCATCATCTCCCCACTACCTTCAGCCTCACACCATACCATGATTGGGGATGCCGAGAACACCAGAGCGACATTGAGAGTATCTTCCGCTCCATTAAATCTATCGTTCGTTATTCCCAAAACATCTTAATCCAAAAGTATCTTTAAGCTTTGCATTAATCGATAAAAATTAAGTACAGAGAAAAATCCTGAAATTCTCGTGACCCCAGAGGTAAAAGTTCAAAATTTTTGCTCCTGCAAATTATCAGATACAGAGAATGTGATTAAAAAACATTCTTATTAATTAAGTTCCTGTCAATGTTGTAAGTAAAACACAATACTAACGAATTATGAGGTCTACGTGCCATTTGCAACATTCAATTCTCATGCATTATTCCGTATAATTTATAAAATCACGCTGTTTTTCCGGGGGTGGTGATTTATAAAAGTCGCACTTTCAGCTGACAACTAATGAGGCAGTGTTGTGTGCAGACCAACTAGCGCTGGGGTAGTTCCACACTAACAAGGGTAGGTATTACCATGTAAATAACCCTGCATACAAATTCGGTGAGAATGGCACAGGCAAGAAGGACTACATCAACATTGTAGACTGGTGTTTATTTATGGTGTCCTTTTAAGCTGGTCCAAAAATAAACTAAGGCTATTTTGTTTTATACAAGGTTGGAATATTTGAAAATTACAATACGTTTTTGAATTGACAGATTATTTATAAATGTTTTTGTGCCCATATTTATCAATTACTGTAGTTTTGTATATTATTATTGAGCGTAATGTCGTAAATGCCTTGACCTAAGAAGGTTTTGTTTCAATCTATAACGTTACAAATTAGTACCTAAGCAAGACTGTTTAGTTTTTTGAGTAGGCCAAAGCGTTGAATTTCCATCCAGGCGTCACGAGTTAAATCTTCTTTTTTTTTTGAGGCTACTGACTCACATAATATTGTCATTTTTTGCCTCATCGTTCTTAAAATTACCATATTTATTTACAGTTTTATAATGTCTAGTATTCTTTAAAATTTATCCTCAAATCCTCTGCTAGCTTAAGTCCCCAATCAAGTAACTTTTTACTCTTATGATGATAGTAAAAGAATTCATGTTTATTTGTATCTTAGGAATGTTTTCTCATTCTTTTTAATACCAAAAAATATGTAAAAAAATAATTTTTTTATAATAATCAATAATATGCAACAAAAAGTATATTAAAAAAAAAATCTTTTACATACAAATATTCATGGTCATAAAACCACATTCGGGCAAAGAAATTATATTTATTTTGCGACGAAACTTCATAAAACTTTATCCAACACACTGATGACAACATTAACAAAGCCAATAAAATGCTGGGATTTATAATTCGCATAGCAAAACCCTTCCACAACATAAACACTCTATATTCCCTTTACACCTCATATATTCGCCCGCACCTGGAACACTGTACACCGATCTGGACTCCTTTATACCAAGCCCATATCGAAAGAATTCAAAAAAAAAATTTAAACACATAAATTATAAACTAAACTTACACTTCTCAAATTATACCGAATCCATTAAATTTCATAATTTTAACTCCCTCCAAACACGACGTCTAATTTTTTATCAAATCTTATTATTTAAAATCCTTAATAATGGTCTGGACTCACCAGAACTTACCAATTTAATAAATCTTCATATTCCGTCTAGATCATCCATACATCAAGATGTCCCTGAAGTGTGGCACTGTGCCCTCTGGTTGGAAAAAAGCGGTCATTCACCCTATTCCCAAGAAAGGTGACCGCTCCAACCCGGCCAACTACCGCCCCATAGCGATCACATCAGTTCTGTCCAAAGTGATGGAACGTGTGATCAACGACAAACTGCTCACATACCTCGAGAAGAACAAAATTATCAACGACCGTCAATACGAATTCCGGCGGAACCGCTCGTGCGGTGATCTTCTCGCGTATGTGACGCATGTTTGGGGGCGGTGCCTGGAACGTCACGGTGAGACCCAAACGGTCGCACTAGATATATCCAAGGCCTTTGACCGGGTCTGGCACCGAGGACTTGTCAACAAATTGCCTTCTTACGGACTTCCCGCATCCCTGTGTACGTGGATTGCTGACTTTTTAAGGGATTGGTCGATTCAGGCGGTTGCTGACGGTTTCACCTCTTCCTCGAACTCCATAAATGCTGGCGTCCCACAGGGATCGGTTCTGTCTCCGACTTTGATTTTGTTGCACATCAATGACCTTTTGACATGTGCACCGATTCATTGCTACGCGGATGACAGTACAGTTTGTTTTTTGTTTGACAAGCCCCCAAAGGGCACACAAACTCCAACGGCTCGGAGGGCTTTGAAGCAGAGAATGGACGGTTATCTCTAGAGTATTTCCTCCTGGGGCAAAAATAATCTCATCGAATTTAATGTTTCGAAGACCCAATCCTGTCTGATTACGTCTAAAAGGGATCCAAATGATAATATAGTCTCCTTCAACGGAAGCAATCTTCCGAACAGGCCTTCCATTGATATGCTTGGTATAACTATAAGTGACCAGCTCAGGTACGGGGGCTCAATCGAAGCCAGAGTAAAGTTGGCCTCTCAGAAGCTGGGCGTACTGTACAGGGCCCGCAGATACTTTAATAATACACAACTGCTGACCCTGTACAAATCGCAAGTGCGCCCTACTGTCGAATTTGGCAGCCATCTCTGGTCCGGAGCCCCTAAATACCTGAAAAAAACCCTAGACTCTGTGCAAAAACGGGCGGTCCGTTTGATAGATTCCCCAATCTTAACAAACGGACTGCAATCTTTAGAGCACAGGCATCAGGTAGGTATGCTGTCCTTGTTTTATCGGTATTACAATGGAAGATGCTCTAAAGAACTATCGTCATTGATCCCTTCGGCACCGGTGCGTAGTCGGGATACACGCCAAACGCGCGCCCAACATTTGTACACAGTTGACACTTGTCACATGAGAACGGGTCGCTTCTACGATTTGATCTTAAGTTCAACAGCTCGGCTGTGGAACGAACTGCCGGCTTCTGTGTTTCCTCCCTCCTACAACATGGGACTCTTCAAGACCCATGTTCACTCCTTCCTCTCCACAAAAAGACCCTCCACACAGCATCCCCAAAGATGACATAGGCCCTGAGGGAAATTATTTTCTTCAGGGCCTCCTGTGTGGAGTTAATATAAAAAAAAGATCAACCCGACAATCTGATTTATTTTATCTACCCTCTTGTAGAACAAACATTCGAAAAAATTCCCCAATTCCTCGTATATGTGCACAATATAATACAAAATTTTAAAACATTGACATTTTTGGTAATAACCTAAAGAAATATCGATATGAAGGAATGCGTATGATCGATTATTAATATAAGAGTATGGAATGTATCGGGAGCATTTCCTATCCTCTTCCTATTTTCCCCTTCCTCTCCCTTTCCTAGCACCAAATTAATTTTAAGATACTAAAACTTCATTTTTAATGCACTTTAACATAAGAAACTTCTGTGGCTTGACTTCAGTTAACTTGTATATTTATATTATATAAAAGCTGTTTGTTTCTTACATAATAAATAAATAAATAATATCCTTCCCCCCGATATGAAGAGAATAGAAAATTTGAATGATTACAAATCAAGAATAAAAATCTAGGTGAAAGAGATTAATGAAAAAACTCTGAACCAAAACATTAAAAACGACATAGAAAACTAATAAAACAGAAATGAATAACTTTAGTCCGCATCAGCACAGGTCACATGTATAATATGTATTATATGCATATGCATATATATATATATATATATATATATATATATATATAATACCATATAAGATGGATCTCCTTAGCCTGAGGACAAATTAAAATATTATTTACACTTACATACATATACGTCAAGAGTATACATTGTGGCCGCGATGGTTCAATGTTTAGAGCAGCTACCCGGAAAGTGAAAGATAAGTCTTGAAAACCCAGTCGCGGAAATACCATGGATCTCAAGTAAAAGGGTACATTTCAAATTATTTCATGATTTCATGCTCAGATGGAATTAAATATCGATCAAATGCTATTTTTTTTATCTTTATTAATGTAGAATATTGGCACAACTTTTTCTTAACCGATTGCGGGTATGTGAAAAGGGAGTAAGAAAGAGAAATGTGATGTTATGTTTGAGAATCAAAAAGGAAATAATTCGATGTTTAAGTTTTTACCCAAATCAAATGCTAAAAAATTGAAAAAGAAAATTGCTTGTCAGATGAATCTCTGGTTCCTTTTACATTTGACCTGCAGCAGCAGCATGTTGATTATTGAAATTTCATTTACATTTTCTAATTAAGATCAAAATACGAGTACAAGGTATACATTGTGGTTCAACATTTGGATAAAAGGATATATCTGAGTACGATTTTTTTTTAAAAATTGATATAACACCAACATTAAAAACGTATCCTTGGAAAGGTGATTGAATTTCCAAGATTCTTTTGAAGTACATAAGTCGATAGTGTCGGAACGTTTTTCTCAGAAAAATTACCAAATTTTGTTTTTGTTCGCTTTAACTGACATATACGCTTTTACTTAAGAGCCACGGATTCCTTTGCTTACTGTGGTTTTCTAGTACGTACATTTTTTATAAATTTTTTTAATACTTACTTATAAAGACAAATATTTGTTTTTTCTAGAAAACTTATCATTTTACGTTTTAATTTATGTATTTGGAGGTTTACAGTAAATTTTTATGATAAAAAGTTCATAGTTAATATGTCGATTACGTACGTCCTGTAATGATCTGCCCTTTCTACTTCAAACTTTTCCTTCTCTTCTTTCTACGATAAATTTTCCTTAAGTCCCATAGGTAACTTTTCCATAAGGCTTTGGTTATGTATATATCCGGGGTAGGAATGTCCTCCCTTCCGTCTTTCAAGCCTTTGTCCCTCTCCTTATTACACACCCCTTCAAGTGTGTACATCCTAGTTTGTCTACGTGACGTACGACCTTGAACGTACTCATTTCACGTGACGGTTCAGTATAAAAAGGCTTCACCAAACGTTGTGTTGTTTTTTTTTGTTTCTCGGTATAGAAACCTAGTTATCTATGTATGTGTGGTATCCCTCGGTTCTTTTGAGATAGAGTGAGTTGAATCCATTACCACTGTGTTTTAAAGCCATTTCATAAACCTTATCTTCTAAGTCGCCTGCTCCCCCAACTAGCTACGCGATTCTATCTATCGTAGGGTAATGTGAACATAATAAAGTGTTAGATTTTATATATGTGATATACATACGATAAATTTATGGTGTTAGTTGTCGGCGCCATCCATGTATATATTTTGGGAGGGGAAGGAGAGGAAAGGAAATGAATTTTTTTCAAGTTGAGATTGGCTCCTCCTCTTTACCAAACAAAACCGATGGATGATAATTTGAGCAAGGCGATCGATATCTGCGTGTCTGGATATCACAACCGGCCGGGTCTCCCCTTGTTCAAAATCGGCAACCGTCACGCCAGAATAAAGAAAACCAGGTCTCATCACCAATTTCAGAATTGCCCCAACCTCATACACCTCCAGGATAATCTACTTTACTGAGTGTAGAAGGGGAAAGCCATGACATCCCTTGTCACGAATCTAGTCGCGAAAATGTGACACGTAAGGTCCTAAGTTACGTGCCACCTCTAGAAAACGTTGTAACTCCCTCGTCGTCGGGGATTTACATCCCTTTCTAGGTCAATAACATAGATAACACACGACGATCTTGTCGACATTTAGCCTGTTTTTTAGCAATAGGTTGTGTGCCTACCCATTCAGCCAATTATCATGTGAGATATATGTAAGGTCTACTCGAAATGCCAAATTTAGGATGAGGACTGTCTGTATTTTAATATTTGGTTCCAGTATTTATTTTATGAGGTTACTAGCACCCTCGTGTATTAGGTATGGGTAACTTCTATTGAATACCTATCCTCTCAGGTAGGTATAAACGGATAATTGGTTTGATTTTTGCATTTAATTTAAAGAGGCTGCCTACCTCTCGAAAGGTACCTGTTGAGAAAAGTTCTTCGGTTGGTAGTTTTATTTCGGAGATTACCATCTCCCTCTTTTGACTCTAGATTTGTTTTTGTGCATCCCAATTCGTAACTTAGAAAGTCAAACAATAGATGAAAAGTATTAAATTAGAAAGTCAAATAACAGAAGAAAAGTATTCATTTTGTTCTGTCTGGTTGCATCCGATCGCTTTCTATTCGGGCGGTCATACGCTAGCAAAACTTCCCCTTTGACTGACTGTACCTGCGTCTTGTCCTATATATGAAAGGGTCATTGGCCCGTCTCCCTTTTTCAACTGATAGGTAGTCTGATTGACACATTCCCTTTCTGAAACATTATTTGTGCTGCAGGGGTTGTAAACTTGGATGCTGTATCCGTCCTTTAAAAGGACTTCTGTTATATAATAAATAATATTAAAAACTCACCCTGTTAGTCACCTCCAAATCCTAGTGTGAAACTTACCTGGTTACACACTACATAGCTAAATCAGTTTAATTTTCGGTCACCTCCCTATCGGCTTCTTTCCTCCTTTTAGCGAAATCCTTGCAACTTGTTCAAGTTTGGTCCCCTCCCTACGCCTATAAAAGGGTAATTAAATAATTCTGTAAATACAATTGTACCCCCCTAATCTAATCTCTGTCAGGATTCGAACCCGAGTTTATGATTTGTTTGATCCTCTGGTTTTCGGTCTCCGTGGATAGAATGCCATCTCGCGAAATCAATTTCTCCCTAGCCCGATTAAAAACTTCCTGCCTTTAAATACGTTCACTCTGTTTTAAAACGCAATCATTATTATTATTATTTTCATGTTTTTAAAACAAGTAATTTAGTTTGAACTACATATTTACGAAATCACGTTTAATTTAACACATTTTATATTATAATCGCGATCGCCCAACTCTTAGCGCCCTTGGGGTGATTTTTCACAAAACGGCGCTCTACAAATTATCCAATTGTTATTATTGTCATTATTATTAATTGTTTTCTCACTGAGTCCAACCACTTTCACTTTACACAAACACCGGTTCAATAATATTTCACTTTAATTCAATATACAAAAAAGCTTTCTAACACCATTTGAATTCACTAATCAACTGTAATTTCACACAACACTTCCGCGTTCAAGAACAGACTCCCCTCCGATCTCTCCCTTCCCGTGGGAACATGTGTTTCTTCAAGCCCGCCTGTCAATAAATCTTATCTGTTAGCCCAAACAAAAAATTTTTGGAGTACATTCATTTCGTTTATTTATGTGATTGTTCAAACCATCACAGTCCTTAAAATGTCTTGTTAATTTCGTAGGTGTTTAAATTTTTAAATCAATATGTACACGAAGCTCACAAATTGTAATTGACTATAAATTCAATTTTTAAAAGTTAAGAGCACATGGTTTTCTAATGACTTATCGACCCAAAATATTTAATAAATTATATTTATATATTAGGAAAGTATCATTAAAAATTTCCATGGTTAGAAATTTGAGATGAAAATCATTGGATATATGTTGTGATTGTGCTAGTAAATGGTCACTTATTTGCTGAATTAATGTTGTTGGCTTCTGTATGAAAAAGCGTAGTATGCCTGGTACACCTCATTGAAACATTTAAGCCAATGGGAGATAACAATTCAAGACTATCTATTCTATTATTTAGCAGATTACATTGAAACAATATATCTCACAATGAACGTCTTTTTTGTAAAGTTAACATGTTATTTGTAGTTTCTTGTATTTCTTGAGTAAATGTTTCGAAAATTTATTTCGTATGCTTTCTATTTTTTTTTTAATTTTTTTTTTTTTTTTAATATAATTTTTTTTATTAATAATTTTCTTTTGTTACATGCATAAAAATATAATTACAAAAATAGTATTACAAAAACAAGTATTACATTATTAAAATTATTATAGTATTACAAAAAGCATTTCATTCACAGGTAAAGAAGGTACTATAAAAAATAAAAAAGTAGCTTTAAGATAAGAAAAATAAAATGATACAATTAAATAAAAAAATATAATAGAATAGTATGCATATATACCAAAAAAAATCCCACATAGGCATCGCCAGTTCGTGGGTGTACTTTTTTTGTTTAGTGCAGTTTATAAAACAAATAATTCCGTTTTTACAAAATTATAATTAAAAAAAGGTTAAAAAATAGAAAAATTAAGGATTTGTGAATTTACAAAAGGTAGGATGTTATAGCAGGTAAGTATTTGTGTCAATGGTAGTGATCCAAGTCTTTATTACATTTTTGTATATGCTGTAAGACGATATATTTTTAGATCTAATTTCTATAGTCTGATAGAGTGCATTATAGATTTTTGAGGCTATGAAAAAAGCATGTCCCTGCGCAAGCCTAGTTTTGCATAGTGGAACCTCATATATGCATTATTTACTCTACTGCTAGAACGATTTTCGTTTTTTGTAAAATGTACATTTCGTGAAAATATATATTTCAGACATTGCATAAAGTAAATTTTTCTTATATCTAAGAGTTGAGCTTCTTGAAATAATTGTAAGGAGGGGTAGGTAACATCTTTTTGCAACATTATTTTTAGTATTAATTTTTGAGCTATTTCTAGCGGCTTACTGTGGTTATTATAGATACCCCCCCATCCAATTATTCTATAAGATATTGATGATTGCACCAATGCATGATAAACCAGTTTCATTCTTTTGATATCAACTATGTTATTTAATCGTTTAAAAATGAAAGTTAAATACCTAAGTTTATTTACAAGCTTTTCTACGTGATTTGTCCATTTTAGTTGGCTGTCTATAGTAATTCCTAGGTATTTAACTGTGTTCCCCGAATTCATTTCTACACAGTTAGAACACGAAACAGGGTTGCAAGTATTGTTATGAAACCTTGAGGTGGTGCCTCCCCCGGCATCATGAGCGGGCCTAGGGAATGTTTGCGCGAGCCCGGTCCCCTTCCGTCCTGCCTCCGGTGACCTGAGGCTCACTTCATTCCCTAGGGTCTTTGGGAGTATCTCCCCCCCCCTCCCCCCATTTACATTTCTTCGAGGGTACTCTCGGAAAACTGGCTAAGGGACGCGGGTGCTTGGGATCGTTGTGGCCAGGCCGCTTGCCACGCTCATTCTTGCCGGGACTGCCCCGTGATAGTGGGGTAAACTGCCCTCGATACGCGGCTTGTATATTTTTATGTTACTAACAATCATGCATGCAGGGACATTGGAGGGTCTAGAATCGTTTTAAAATAAATTTTGCTTCTTTTTACAAAAAAATTAGAGTCCTGACGTGTGCGGCTAAGGAGGTTAAACAATCAGTTTCCTCACACAGCCGTCGGAAAAGGGTGGGTCCCCTCCAATGTTATGAAACCTTATTTATTTATTTATTTATTTACGGACAAATAGTCCATTAACAACATATTAATTACACGAATAAGTTTTATAAACAGAGATGAAAGTGAAAGGAGAGCATATATAAATGAGGAGCGAAGACAATAACAATGACAATAGTAAAATAAAAGTAAGAATGGGAGATAATAATAAGTCAAAGCATGAAGATGGTTCAAAGGGCATTAGAAATTAGACATTGCGTATTGACTGTCGAAAGTCATTTAGGCATATACCACAAAATTCAATGCTTTGACTTGACAGTGAGTTGACAAGTCTCGACATTCTGGACAAAGGAGAATGGTATCCATAATTGGTAGAATGTTGATTGACGAACAGCAATTCATTATTTCGGAGTCTACGGGAAGGGATGTTGAATTGGATAAGTTGCAACAAAGCAGGTGAGTCTGTAATACCATTGATAATCTTAAATATGCAAATCAGATCAGTGTCCCTTCTACGTTTCTCCAAAGAAGAAATGTTTAAAGTTTGTTCAACTTCATCATATGAGTACTCTCCTCTTTCAAGACCCAACCTCCAAGCGATTCCTCGTAGGAAGCGATGTTGTACGGATTCTATGTGACAAATGTGGACAGCATAGAAAGGAGACCAAATAACACTAGCAATAACACACACTTATATTTAGGTGAGTTAAGGGTGCCGTCCTTTTGGTATTATAAAATGGAATATAAATAGTTTTTTCACAGTTCAGGGTTAGAAGGTTTTGGTTTAGCCATTCTTTGACAATGGATGTGCACTTATTTGCATTTTCAGAGACTTCTTTCCAAGATTTACCATCGACTATGATTGCAGTATCATCAGCATACGAGAATAGTTTTCCCGGAATACTGATATTACACAGATCATTGATATAGATTAGGAACAATAACGGACCGATAACTGTTCCTTGTGGAATCCCATGTCTCACAGATTCTGGTTTACTAATAATATCACCAATTTTTGTACATTGTCTGCGATCAAGTAAATAATTTGTTAAAAGTGACAGACAATAATTTTTAATTCCTATATTATTGAGTTTTCTAATCAGTTTATTATGATTAACTGTATCAAACGCTTTTTTCAGGTCTAAAAAGATTGTTAAACTTTTCATATTTAAGTCGAGATTGGTGTATATATTTTTTGGTAGATTAAATAAAGCATCATCTGTAATAAGACCTGTTCTGAAACCATATTGATTTGTGGACAAAAGTGCATTTGATTCTAAAAACTCTAGTACTTGTATGTTGATAATTTTTTCTTATATATTTGCTAGTTGGGATATTAGCGATATTGGTCTGTAATTGTCTAGTTTAGAGATTGATCCAGATTTATGTATTGGTACAATATTGGAGAGTTTAAATGCGTCTGGGAAAACGTTTTTTTCAAAGCAGGAATTAAAAATGTGTTGCAAGGGCTTCGAAATGTATTGTTTAGTAGACTTGATAGCGATGGCGCTCAATTCATCTGGACCATTGGCTGTATTTGTGTTAAGATTGTCAATGTGTTTTTTTATTATATAGATTCGGTAACACGTTTAAATTGAGATAATTTAGGACAATTTTCAGAGTGTTCGTCCATTTGAGTGGGTTGATGTATATGGTTTTGAAATGCGGGGTTGTTATTTATTATATCTTAGGCAACATTTGTAAAAAAATCATTGAATTTATTTGCAATATTTCTTATATCCGTTATGACTATTTTATCATCTGTAACAATTTTTTCAGGGAATATTTTTACTTTATGTTTTCTATTTGTTATTTCATTTATGACTTGCCAGGTTTTTTTAGAATCATTATCAGCTTTTTGTAATTGTTTAACATAGTACTCATGTTTACATTTTTTTATAAGAATATTGAAAAAATTTCTGTAAGTGATGTATTGCTGTCGTAAATTTCCATTAGGTGGAATATTTTTTGCCATACAATAGTTCTCATGATTTTTGTAAATTTTGTACAGTTTATTCCTGTGTTGGCTTGCAATTATCAATCCACGCGTGATCCATGGTTTTATTTTTTTATGTTTTCTTCTAGGTGTTGATGTTGGTTCAAGACTATTCTTGATATTATCATTTAATATTGAATAGAAGGTGTTTAGTCATTGATTTGGGTCATCATTGGATAAAACTGTGTTTCAATTTTCTTTTTTTAGAAAACTGTTTAGGGTTTGATAGTTAATTTTATTTTTTCCCACTTGTTGTTCTTTAGTTGGATGGTGATATTTTAAGGTACTATGGCCGTAAAAAGTTGGGAAATGATCGGTAATATCAATTTTTAGGACAACTGATCTAGGTATATAATTTTTATTGGTTTTGAGAAATATATATGATCAAGACAAGAACCGTATCTTGTAGGGCTATTTATATAAGATAGATATCCTTCGCTATATATAACATTAAGATATTCATTTGCAATTGGGCTAAGGATAGAATGTTCTGTGTTAATATTTATATCCCCTACTATAAACGAGAAATCTGATTGGTTGCAGTTATTTTTTTTAATGTAATATTTTAATTCTGTGATAAAAGATTTAAAATCTAAGGAAGGGGAGCGATAAACAGCAATTATAGAATATTTTTTATTGCTTAGCGTGAATGATAAATGTATGGCATTTGAAAACTTAAATTTAGGGATATTTACTATTACATCAGTTATTTTATGTGCACTATAGAATATCGTTAGACCGTCATGCGTAGTATGTTTAGAGGGAAGTGAGATATGGAGTAAGGGATAAATTCACGCATTTGCGTTTCCGTAAGTATAATCACATTTGGTTGAAACCCTAGAGAATTGAGGAAGATACAAAATTCATCAAAATGTTTATAAATACTGCGGATATTTAAATTTATTATGTTGAAGTCAGTAATTCCTTCACTTATGTAGTTTTTTAGTTCTGTAGTATCTTCACATACCTTTGTGTCTATTAACGTATAATCGTCAGTGGGATCCATTTTCACAAGGTATAAAAATTCTTCCTTCTTGTCCAGTATTTATGCTTATTGCAGTGGTATGTCGTTTGCATCTTTTATACGTATTATAGGGGAGTCGTCGCTCTTTCTAAGTAAGATTTGTCCGTCCTTCGTCCATACATATTTGTATCCAAATGCTTTTGTCGACTAGGCTAACCATAGGAGCTGTTTATTTGCTGGCGTTAGTTTTTCATTGATGTAGATTTTCTGTGTTGACTCCGAGTACTTCATTTCTTGAGGGGTAAGAATTCCTTTATTTTTTTTGTTGTTTAATTACCTTATCCTTTGTTTCTTTTGAATTGAATTGAATAGAAATGGTCTTCTTGGCCGGATTGTTGTAGTAGCTTACCAAGGAATTGTTTTTTAATAAGTCGCTGCAGTCTAGGGCCAACATCAGTAGTTCGATGGGTTTTCGTACATTATCATTTTTCTCCACTTCAATTCCTTGTATTTCGATAGAATTTTCAAGCGCGCCCTGTTGGATATGGTTTACAGTTAATTTAAGATTTTTAACCTCTTTTTGCAATTCCTCAATTTTCGCTTCATTTTTTTTTTGGTAATCATTTGTTTTTTTTATTTCCTTCTCAAAATCATCAATTTTGCTTGAGCAGAATTCTACGCTTTTAACTAAGTCTTGTATTTCATTTTTTATTTCCAAAAATAGTTTATTTATGTCTTTCTTTATAAAATTTTTAAGTTGAAGGTCGATTCTATCGCTCATTGTTTGTAATAATTGTTCTTTGAAGCTTTCAAATTTTTGATCCATTTCACTTTTTGGGGGCATTTTTTAAAGATGGTTTTGTATTTGAGTTTAGTTATTTTAAATAGACAGATATTTCTTGTATGCGAGGTTTCTTGATTTTATTGGAATAATAAAAATAAATATGTTTCGCAATTTGTTTGAAACAATTTATGTATTTAGTTCCATCTGTTGACGAATAGCGAAACGCATTAATTTATTTTTTGTTTAATTCCTGCACGTTTTTCTGCCCTCTATGGTCAAGTAGCGATAACTGTGCAATGTGTAGTTGTGGCGTTCAAATTTATTTATTTTCGTTTAAAATTTGTTAATTTTGTTCAAATTTAAAGTAATTTTCACTTCTGTATACCGCACCACTGCGCAACTGTAACTTATTACGCTTAGTAGACTTTTTAATGCTTTATTTCACTGTTTTAATGTATGTAGACAGTTCGGCATAGGCAATACAAAAATTAAATTTACTGAAATTTCGTTGCTTCAACTTGTCATTTGACAACTTCTTCAACTCTGCAGCTACTTAATGCTGATTGAATAAACTTTTTATACTGATTAAATAAACTTTTTTCACTCAATTTCGCTATTTTAATACGGAGCAAAACACTACTCGACAACTGTCATTGACAAACCATAGACATCATCGACATATTAAATCTATGCATTATTGTGAAAGCATTTTCCAGTCGACTTCTGACCAATGAACAGAAAAATATTTGTAGTTTACTTTTTTTTTAAAGAAATACAAACTTTCCCGGGTTTTGAATAACCTGACAATATTTTAAAATCTCCTACTACCACCACAGTAAGCGGAAAATGTTGCTTGTGTTGTATGGAGGCCTTAGCTAGCCGAGGAATTGAACACACGACGCCTGGATGGGACCCAAACGCGATTTCAACTCAGCCACTGATCGAGTGCCTTAACATTTAAAAAAACTTTACTTCTACGATGTTGATATAATTTGTTCGATGTTCTTTTCAAAAATTAATTTTGTGTCTATGTAAACACCTAGATCTTTATATATAGACATACATTGTATAAGTTTATCGTTCAAGTTGTAAAGTAAACGTAATTGAGTGACACTAAGATATGTTTAAGGATAATAAATTTGATTCACAGTATGCGCATAAATGATTGATCAAGATTGCTTTGTAATTCCGTACAATTGGATAAAAATTGTACAGGTTTAAAATGTATCATGTCATCCGCATATAACACGAACTAACTATTTTGAAAGCATACATAAATGTTATTTATGTAAATATTAAATATGAGTGGTCCGAGTCTGCGACCCTGGATCACACCGGAGACGATTTCCATCACGCATGATTCGAAACCATTAACAATCGTGATTTAGTTCCACATACTAACATATGATGCCATCCATCTATGGAGGTGTCCATGAATTCCTAGAACTAACAACTTCTATGAAAGAATATAATGATTAACACGGTCAAACGCTTTAGAGTAATCAGTGTAAACAGCGTCTACTTGGCGTCGTATTTCCATTTGACCGTGAAGAAAATTTGTAAAGAATGCAAGATTTGAAGTTGTAGAGCGAGTTTTCATGAAGCCACGTTGATTATTTAAGAGTATAGGTGAGATGGCAGAATATAATTGATCATAAATAATTGTTACCAATAATTTACTTAGAATCTTAATATTTACATAGAATACAGCGCGCGCCGTTGAGGTAATTTTTCACAAAAACGGCACTATACAAGTAATCCAATTATTATTATTATTAATCAGTAATTTGGATATAGGTCGATAGTTTGAGACGTACTTTTTTCTGCCATTTTTAAAGATTGGGGTAATCAAGGTTGTTTTCCACTTGTCAAGAAATGTTCCTTCAGTTAGCGATAGTTTGAAAATAGCAAATACGGGGGATGTCAATTGTTTACCACAACAATTTATAAAGATCCCTGGAAGTTGATCATTTCCTGGTCCCTTCTTAATTTCAAAAGACTTGAGGCATTCAAATGTGATGTCTTCATTGATTTCGATTGAGTTAATTATGCTATTTGAGTTAGGACAGTCATTGGCAATGCTTGTGTGAGCAGGTCGAACATTCGAGAATACACTTCGAAAATACTCCAAAATATATTGGCTACGCCTATACTGTCGTTAGCATTTTTTTCACCGTAAATCATATGATCCGGGATGGTAGGAGATTATCTTTGAGAGTTGAGACATGGGACCATATTTTGCTGTATACCGGATTCCAGCGTAGCTATGAATATTATCTTTGGGAATAGTTCACGGAAATTCTTAAAATAATGGTCCCTGATAGGACAATGCGATAGCTAAACCAATTCACTATTGACCCTTGTCGCACCGATGTCAATAGAATATAGGTCAACTTATTCTGAATTTCGAACATGCACTTAAAAATAACCCATCCACATCCCTTACCCACGATGGAATTCTCGAAATCAAATTAGAATCTGTCGTCATTTACTCTGTGAACCAATAAAGCCAGCTAGTGCCTAAAATTATTTAATTTTAATTAGAAAACTTCACTTAATTGCGACACGCCTATGCAGAATACCTAAGCCAACCTTTGTTTAAAGGTTTTGTGCACCCTACACAGTGAGTTTGTAGAGAAATGCATTTACGTAAATTTACAGAAAACATATATCTGTAAAACTTTTTAGTATTTGGAAAGTTGGTTGTTTATTATTCGACACTCTGAAAAGTGTTTCAGGGAAAAATATTCTATATTTTTATTTTAAATACAAATCGAATTTAAATTAAACTGACAATTTACATTCAAAGACGGAATAAGTGTTTCATTAGAATGAATTGGAAAATAATAATCAAAGAATATTCTGGCAGAGAGCGATTTATTAATGTTGAAGGAAGCGAGCAAAATTATGATATTTCTGAAGATGTAAGGACATGCTAATGAACTCGTCCAAAGGGTTGTGATAATAGGGATACCAGGCAAAGGGGTAATATTTCTTGGAAACAGTAATTTATTATTTGGTAGTTTAACAAGCGGGAAAACCTAAGAGAGGTTGGCTGCTCCTAAGCAAAGACAACTCTTTTACTTTTAATTGTGATATAAATAAGCTTTTCCTAAACATACAACCTCATACCTTTTTAGCAAAAAATTGCAGGGACTTGACAAAAGCATTTCGAAACATGTAGAAACGGATTTCTATCTCTCTTTTTTACGTATGTTGTGTTTCATTTTTTTGTTTGCTGATATTATTATACTGTCCCGATAAAGCTTAGTTACTAGTGACATCGTTAGGCAAAGATATATTTCTTTAAATTTTGATTATGATAAAACTCCAATTGGGGATGTTGTAATCTTCCTAGCTTCAGGCGGTTGGGAGCACTTGGGACTCTTGGACGATATTCACAGAAAAAAACGTTTTGAATTGTGACATAATTAAATATTGTGGGCATAACTTTACATACTATCATCATCGTCAACTTTATTTTTGCGCATTAAAAAGTTTTGTAGGTAAAATATATTTTTCCATTTTTTTATTATTTATTGCTACAGCAGGTACGAAAAAAGGCAAAAATTTTATTTACCTACTTCATCAAATTTTCTACGTATTTTAACATAACAACCCAAATTTTACCAACATACATTTCCGTCTACGCACTCCAGTAAAATAAGAAAACCTTTGAAAAATTCTTAAAACATTTTCATTGAATAAATAATGATTCAATCATAATAAGAGCTTAAGGCTGCTTGCACAAGGGATTCAAACAAGATCCCAGAAATTTAATTTAATGCATCAATTTGGTATTTTATTTCATCTGTTCTGTTTCATTACATTACAAATAACTGAGCGTAACATTCCTCACCATTAAAAAATATTGAATTGGAAGGGTTGTTTGAGCCTACTTTGGGTTTCTTATCCCCACGGAACATTGGAACCCCACGCAATGATAATTTTTAACCAATTATTTTAATTTGATTTCGTGGGAGCTAATTTTGCACTATTAAACTTTACGGTTGAAATAAAAATTTATGCATCGAAATAGGTCAAAGGGCAAATACATTCGATTTTTATTTTGCGGAAAGAAATAATACTTATAGGGGGGTGGAGTGGCTACCCCTCGTATCATGTTAGTTGATATCATTGCACACGTGTTACGTAGGTATACCATGTTGAAAACAATCCATTTGAAAGTGGGAACATCAAAATTGAATATTACTTCATAATTATTCACGTTAAATCCCTGTCTTTTCAGGTGATTGTAATAATAGCTATTTAGAAACGTTATTTTGTACACATGAAATTTTTGGCATTAAAATGTTATTTTTAAATTGCTTGCTTAAAATTAAGTACTCCATCGAACACACTTACCGCATAGTCGGATTTCACTCCTTACAGCTCAGAACTGAATGGGTGTGTGGATAGCTGATATATAAATATAACACTGCACAGATAACACACATGTTGCTACCCGTTTTTCGGACTTTTGCGATCCTAAATATAGAGTTCAGCTATTTTGGCGCTAATGATATGTCCCCTAATGACTACCTAAGACAGTGTTATCATAGATTATTCTATCACCCTGCCTGCAGGACCAACCTGCCAATGATTCTTACGGTAAGGAGGAGTATATAATTGTTTCTGAATAAAATCTCTTCTGATGTCAACGTATTTTGTGACGGTGAGGAGAGATTCAACAGGAAACTCTTATCGATTCTACAAATATTGACAAGATTTCCACCACTGCAGAAATATTTATGTTATTATTCATTTAAATATATTATTGTTTATTTACTGAGATATCGTCCTTTGTAATAAAAGTTTATCTATGTTGTGGAAGACGCTTTTCAAGTGTAATTACATTCAGCAATAACGCAATATTTTAAAATAATAGTAAAAAATTACGTATTCTAATATCAAAATATTAAATAACATAGGAAGCACAGGAGCACTATTTGAACACAAAATATGAAAATAACACAGGAGTAGCACTATTTGAACACAAAATATGAAATAACACAGGTATGGCACTATTTGAACAAATAATATGAAATAAGGCAGGAGTAGCACTATTTGAACACAACATATGAAATAACATAGGAGTAGCACAATTTCGACACCACAAACGAAATTTATTGAGGGTAACTTCAAGACTTTAAAATATTTATAGGTAAACAATTTTGAATTAAATATGTAATTTAAGGGATTATTTGGTAATTTAAGAAGTTTAAACAGTAAATAAGGGGTAAATTGATTTTTTTCAGTCGAAGACTAAAATAAAACGTAATTGTAAAAAGCATTCACTTTGTGGCTCATCATAATTTATAATAAAAACACATAAATTTGTTTTTGACCACGATAGTTTTATTTTCACTCTACCGGTTTCGGAAGATCCCTTCCTTCGTCAGGAGAATATTTAAAACTGATCTACTTCACAAAATATTGACACATAAATACAAAAATGTTAAGTGTTTGAGGGAGATGTGGACAAAGTGGAAGGGGTAATTACGGGAATTCCATAACCAAATTAATCTGTCTTATAGTCCTATTCTTGACATATTTCCAGTTAACCGCTCTGTTCTTCCTGGAATTCCCGTAATTACCCCTTCCACTTTGTCCACATCTCCCTCAAACACTTAACATTTTTGTATTTATGTGTCAATATTTTGTGAAGTAGATCAGTTTTAAATATTCTCCTGACGAAGGAAGGGATCTTCCGAAACCGGTAGAGTGAAAATAAAACTATCGTGGTCTAAAACAAATTTATGTGTTTTTATTATAAACTAAAATAAAAATTTAACACAAATAATTTAAGCTTAAAAATGGTATCTATAATGCAAGACTAATAAACGATTTGATAATAAAAAAATATGAAAGCAATTATTTATACAATTTCACCACTTTTAAATATTTTTTTAGGGAAACTAGGTTTATTTTATAATGAAATTAGTGCAACGTGATAAGATACTGGCGATAATGATGTTTATAATACCGAAGTTAAACGCAAGTAACATCGATATGGTTTTCATCTTTTCATAATAAAATTATCGGAAACTTCGTTTTTACAAAACTAATTACCAAAAATTATTCAGAAATAATTTTTCAAAGTGATTTAAAAATAGACAAATTTGTAACATCCTTCTTTTTCAGTTTAAATTTTTAATTTATCTTTCAATTCTTATTACTTGGTGATTGTGGGCCGACAAATTAATATAACTTAAAATAGACCGATACGGCCGATATAATTCATTTCTAATGAAAACCCATTAGCAAAGTTTCTAACGGAGGCATTAATAATTCACGCTGTCTAATTTATTTTTCATTTAGCGCACGACACGTTTTTCATAGAAGTGTAATTAAGGAAACAGAATATTGGAGAAGGTTTCTTGGGAAGAGGCTTTCCAAATACATTAAAGTAAAGTCCTATTAAAAAGCTAGCACGATTGCCAAAGAAATAAATAAATCATGTGTTTTTTTTAAACTAACAAAAAAAACTAACCGCTAAGCAGGTTTTCCCGGCGGGTAGGCAGAGATACACAACTCTTTTGAAAAATATATTTCTATTTTTATTTATTTTACGCCTATTAAGGCTTTTACATACATATATAACAATATTTAAGAAATAATACTCGTAAATAGTGTATGAAATGACGGTTTAAAACACACATATAAAAAAAAATATTGTTGAATTTGATCCGCACAGTATGTAGGTACAAAATTTAAATATAAAAAATCCAAAATATTTTTTTCTTTCAGCCGACAAAATACTGTAATCCTGTCAATTTAAATAGCTTTATCAAAATATTCCCTACTTGACTAAAAAAAACTTCAATAAGGTATGCTTATATAATGAAATTGATGTTCTAAATATATCAACAACATCGGTGTATTTGTTTCCTAGCTGTCGAATCCGTCGCATAGGAGTGTGATATTGGGACGTTGATATAGAATTGCTACAATAATATGGTAGGTACTGTCTTGTAACCGACCTGCTTGGAGTATGAATAAATTAGGGGTGTCAAACATTGAATTAATGATTTTATACAAACAGGTTAAATTGGAAATGATTCTACTCTCAGATAATTTTATTAAATTTAATGAACAAAGTATGTAATCGTAACTTAGGCATTCTCTAGTAATGCCCATTTTAAAATTTACATATATTAAAAATTTATTTTTGATTCTTTCAATGCAATTCGCATGTGAATAAACCTCATAATTTGGGGACCAAACCGTGGAATTGTATTCTACATGACTCCTTACTAGTGACATATATAATGTTTTTACAGTATTGACATTATTGAAATCACTACATACCCTTAAAATAAATCCCAACATTTTAAAAGCTTTATTGGTTATTATTTATATACGCTTGATAAAGTTAAGTTTCGTGTCAAACCAAATACCTAAGTCATTAATTTCCGAGACAGATACTAACGAAATATTGTTAATGGAATAATTAAAAAATATTGGATTCTTTATTTTGATTTATTTTTAATAAATTTTTACACTGACAAAAAATGTAAGGGATCCCAAATAATCATAAATCACAAATGCTGTTTTTGTTATTAAATGTATATTTATTTGGTAGACCCTTTTGATGAAAGTTAAAAAAAATTTTTCGCATGTTTTTAATTTTTTTTTTATTTTTTTTTATTTATTATTAATACATTTTTTTTACAATATTTTATATTTCAATTTAGTAATGTTGGCCTCACTGGGTTGTTTACCCGTGCTGAGGCCCCCATGTTATAATTTAAGAATTTATACATTTAAAAAAAATAAAAGAAAATAAAAACAACATTAAAATAAAGATAAATTTAAAATAAAAAATAAAGATTAAAAATTAAAATATAATTATAACACTAAAAGAAAAATATCAAAAGAGAATGTAAATCGGCATTTATAATGATATATGTGTTTGTGTGTGTTGTGTGTTTTATATTTTTTTTTTGTGTTGCGTGTATATGTTTTATTCTTTTATGTTATAGTATTTTGGTAATAATGTCTTTTTGTTCTTTAATCCATTTTTTTATTTTGTGTTTGAATTTATTTTTATTTTCCTCAATGATTATTAATGATTTATTTTATTTATTTCTTGCTAAAGCAATCCCGATGAGTTACAAAACTCACTGTAGGATGGGAGGAACTTACAATACATAGGTGGGAGTTAATAGGTACAAATTTACATTGGTATTTGGATATCAATATTATAAGTTCCACATACGGAACAGAATAAAAATAGAAAAATATAATATTTTTACAAATGAAACTCTTACTACCGAAATTCTATAAACTTAATATTATTTACTTATTTAAATTTACTGAACTTGTGAAAAATTACAGTTTTCACCAAGCAAACAACAATAATAACTGAAATTTCATGTAAAAGTTAACACAAATGGTAACTTCAAGTTAATTCATAATTATGATAATAATCAATTAAGATATATTATTTGCACGATTGAAGACATATCATTTAAGCAAGTTAATAATTTATTTTATATTATAGAATAAGATTTAGACGCTTTAACTCATTGTATGTGTTTTTTTAAAAAAATGACATTAAACCCACACAGAAGGCCCTAATGGTCTTTATCGTCTTTGGGGATTCTGTGTGGACGGTCTTTAAAAAAAAAGGAAGGAGACACCTGAACACAATTTACCCGATGAACCCGGGCACCCCTGCTAAACACTGGTAGTTGTTGTTGCTATAGTTGTGGTGACGGTTGTTGTGGAAGTGATTTTCGTGGTATTTTGATGGGAGTGATTTTTGAGGTGGTTGTTTAATGGGTTTTGGTGGTTGCCATGGTGGTTGTTGTGGTGGTTGTTGTGGTGGTATTTGTGGTTGTTGATCCTCTTATTATTGTTATTCTGACTCTTGACATGACAAGGTTCAAGCATTTAATTCATTTGGTCGTGCCTCGGGCGTACCCGACTTCTTCTTTCATTAATTTAGGCTGCATTTATTTTCCTTGTATTCTCTCCAACCCCAGACTATTCTGGCGTCCCTTTATTAATTTTAAAACCATTACGCTTACATCAGCCCTGCACTCTTTTTGGATCTCTTCATTTTTAAGACGGTCATACAAAATTTTTTCACTTCAAAAATAGTCTATACAGTCACTATATTTACTTAATCTTTAGTATATCTACTTAACTGATGTTCCCAGAATTATGTATTATTTTAATTGCCTGAAATTTTCAATGAATATTATTAAAAGACGAATATTAAAGAATATTCACGGCACAGCGGTAAATAACTTGTAATTTTAACATTTTTTTAATTAGGTTCAGAGAAAAGATAATCTGAACGATGTAAAAAAAGGTACCTTGATTGAAAGGTTGATGATTTTTTTAACGAGTACCTAATTCGAAAATGAAAATTGCGAAAGAGAGTATGAGATTGCGATTGACCTACAAATTTTAATGAGATACTATACCTGTATCATCATACTATACAATTACTCTACGTAAATAACTTTATTTCTGCGAAAGCTAAAAAAATCATTGGCATAACTGAGGCAGGTATATCTGTTCTGACGTAGGCAAGGTTGTGCTGAAACCAGTTGAATAAAGTATTTAATAATATTTTATATTGTAAAAAAAATTTCAACGTTAAAAGTATTAATTTTGCTCTTTTTTAGTCTGGCTTATAAAAAATATGATAAATACTTTGTGATAGTTCGAGCTACAAAACGTAGATGGCTCTACTATAGATAGATCTGTCGTAGTATGATAATATTGTAGTTGAGTCACACGAGGCTATAAACTCGTTTTTTGGGCATGGCCTATATCATCAAATCGCTCTCCATACAATCCCATGCAGATATAACCCAATGAACAGATAAAATGTTATACGTGTGAGCTTGACTTTGATGATGTTTCGTGATCTGCTAGCCGAGTGATATTTGAAAATGATGTTACCCCTCTCATACTAACAGATGAATTAGGGAGCTGCCAAAGTTACGCGGCTGTCAGCTGTCAAGGTATCAGATCCCGTACAAAACCCCTTAAAAAATGATGACCGATGAAAACAGCTTAGTGTGATATTACAATATGTAATCGGTATAGACCACGCTAAAAAAAGATTAAAACATATAGCGACGACTGACACAGGGATAATATAGGGTCCCCCTCCACGTAGGGTACGGGAAACAGCGAGGTTTCCAGAATCAGAGAGATTTCGACAGCATAATATAGAGGACTTTAGGCTCCAGGCTGTCCTAAACACTAATTCCTCCTTATAATAGATTTGAGTCTAAATAAAAGGTAAGTTGTTAAGTTATGATGTGTTATTATTTCAAGAATTCATAAACAACACTCTCATTGTAGATTTATGAGATAAGTGGTTATTTTATCTTTTGAGCAAGGCCACCATTTTAGTCGTCCGCACCTTCTAAAAAGTAGTTTCATCATTGCCGATCTTTCTAGTGTCTTTTTCACATTATTCTCAGTTCAGTAGTATTTTTCCCTACAGCTTGCAAAGTCCATTTCAAAATTGGTTCTGCCACTAATAATATGCACTATTTATAACATTTCTATTCTCCCACTGTTCTTCTACTATTACGTTTTATGTATGACACTCTTAATATAATAAAACACTTCCAAAAAAACTAAATACCATGACACCAACAAAACTTAAAAGATTCTCTTATTTTTAAGTATCGAATACTTGAATTAACAAGTACTTCTCCCAACACTTTACTACCACTAAAACTTATTCTGATTTTTAATTGAACAGCTCTCAATTTACATTGTGGATATTTATTGACATTGAAAGTCTCCTAAAGTGAGAGATTCGGAGTGCCACTGACTTGTATGAAAGAGTCCTCTTTCATTTCTGTTCTTTTGTGTCGTTCCCTCTTATAAGAAAGAGTCCAGCTGAATGGCAAATTGACTCATCATCGAGCTGAGTGACTCGACGTCAATCGAAAAACCGATGGAATTACTTTATCCAAAAAATATACTCGAATATGAAAGATAAATTTCCTTTGTTGAAAAAGTTTGGATGCATTTTTCAAAAGAATTCACGCGTTGGAGACAAATGCTATTATTTGAAGTTATTCATGCATTGGTGATTTGATAGCACGGTTTTTTTGTTGTTAACTAACAAATTCTCAATAGTACACAACTTTCACCACGCTATGGAGTTTTATCTTATATTGTATACATTCGCGTTTTTGCCACGTAATTTATTGTATTACTTTTTATATTTTTACTATCATTAAATTACTTTTCTTCATGCAGTATATTCAATACATGTACAAAAGTAAATAAAAATTATGGTCGTAAAAGTTAACAACGAGTTAAGTAGTTATAACCATATGCAGTTTTCACCTCATTATAAACCTCAAACGGAGGTTTTTCCTTCCAAACGAGATACTGACCTTGAACCGGTCTCGTTGCGGAGGAGAAGAGTCAGGCTACACGTAAGTGTAGCCAACATTTCAAAAATAAAATTCATTCGGTCGTGAGAGCCACAGTACACTTACTTTATGGATACGCCTCGTACATAAAATATGATAAAAGTTAATAGTCAGATTATTTTACATTTACAGAACATATTACTAGAGATAAATATCTTAAGTTAAATGAGTGGGCATTTAAAAATGGCAGTAAATTTTTGAACATTATTTTGATCTCATTAATCCTGATCGTAATATATTATGAGAATTGCAGAATATCATCAAGTGCTTATTACGAATAAAATGTGAAATGCTTCCAAACTTGGAGGAATAATATGTACAAAGCTTCCAAAGGTTATAAACGAGTCGATAAATTAAACGAGTACTCTGTTAAATGATGGCATGTTTGATTACTTTGTTAATCCAACAGTAGGAAGCTAGTTCAACCCTAATATTTACTATTTCTTCGTGTTAAAACATTTTTAAAACCTTTAATATATCTGTACTTAAAATAAACTGAAAGTGTAGAGTAACCTGTAAGGTGACGCGTTTGCTTGCATCTCTCACAGGTCTGAGAAAATAAAATGGTTCCCCTCTCTGCCGAATCAAAACCTGTGATCCCAAAAAATGATTATAATGCCCTACACCCAAGACAGAGTATCACAGTGTATTATACTCACCAGCAGCTTTGGTTAATCATATCATAATGTGTTGATTTAAGTGGGGCCCGCACTCTGATGATTTGAAGATAGATTTTCATCACATTCCAAGTCACATTACAAACATTAATCACGGCAATACAAGAACACGGCAATCGACAGTTGCACTGATTATGTTTTTCCACAGCGTTTACGTCGAATTGTATTAGTAGTTACTGATACAAAATAACTTATTTGTATATTGAGCGTTTAACAGCGATCACATAGGGCTATCACGTTGCGTTAGTTCAAGAAGTACTTGAAGGCTTACGCAGGCTGCGATACTAATAATAATGTTATTTTTTTATCTTGGCTCTGTGATTGGAGAGAAAAGAACAAACCCTGAATAAGAAACTAGAATTTAGATTCTGCGTTGGTAAGACTTAACTTTTCTGCGCAGGGTCTTGTTATTTCAGTGGGCACTTTTCGGCAGTCAATGTACGACTGATGTTGTAGTTTATTAAAAGCATTATCAAATACTCCTGATTCCAAAAATATGGTCACGTGGTTTGCCTCCAGCTCGTAGAAATGATACCCATATTTCATGGTAGGGCAAGTCTATCAATGTAGATGACTATGCTTCAAACCATCAGTGATTGACGCTAGTTGAACTGAATTCTAAAGAGTAAAGATAAAACTTAAGGTAGATTTCCTCCGGTAGGAGCGGGCACAAAACGAAGAACCTTAAATCGTGTTTGTTGTAGGTAATAGAATATAATAAACGGAAAAACTCATTACTTGTAGAATTAAAAAAAATATATATATTACTTGTAAAAATATTACTTGTAAAATATTTTTACGAGAATTTTTCAGTGAAGCGAAATGTATTCGTCCTACACATATAAATGCCTTGTCGTGTTCTTAACTTGCACGAAGAATTCCATTTTTAATGCATTTTTTATAACAATTTTAAATGCTTTTCTGCTTCTGACGTTCGTGAAAGAATTACGCTTTATAGTGCCACCTGTATTTGATAACACGGAAAATTTGTTAAAATCACACGTACTACTCGTATTCTCGTGATTGCCTATAATTAGGCGTTCTTTTAATGCTGAAGTATTGCGTACATGAATTCCGAATACGCGTTTATCACATAAATCGTCGGGAATCACGAGAGTCGTAAAAAATAATCTGTAAAATCGGCACGTTAAGTGCGAACCCTTTTACAGTTATTGTACGGACATCTAAAGCAGAAGGTAATAAATAATATCACTGCTACCCTCTGACCCGTTTAAAAAAGTTACAACAAAGATGAAATCGTGGTTTCATAGACCGGGAACGGGAAAATTTCCTAGTTGGACAGGCAAAGCTTTTTTATATGTAATTTGTACTTTATTTTTTATCTATCCATAATAAATAAAAAAAAATAAAATGAAGAACTTTGAAGTAATCATTCACAACATTTTTTTTTTCAATAATGCACCTCAAAACCTAGTGATGGCAGTAATCTTAATTTTAACTCAATGTCTGCTACAATCTCATTTTCTTTAACCACAGAGATTTTGTGCAAATTTTTTTTTTAATTTTTCTTACATCCTCCTTTTTTATACAAAAATTCACATTTTTGGTGAGCGAAAATTTCTTGCGCTTTATTACTAATGATGACTCATTGTTATTTCTCGCAAATAATAATTACCAGAAAATAAAATTTACTGTAGAAATCTCCATTATTAGTACAGCTTGATCAAACTATGCCTATTTCGTTGCCACTGTCCTTTGTGATAGGGTTTCAAACTAACTTAATGATTCAGTATTACAATAATCAATAAGGTGTGTTTAAATCATAGACATATGAATATTAGTAGACCTGCCCTAAGTGATTAAAAGCGTATTATCCCCACTCCCCATACCGGTTCCATTGGAGCCGGCTGTGCTCGCGTATGGCCTCAAGTGAAATTTGAAAACGTGACGTCATCATTCTTGTGCGAACTATGGTCGAGGCATCATCGGTTCATTTTACGAAATAACACTGCAAAATGTTGACTTGTGATATGAAAACTTGTAAAAATAGATGTGAAAAAGAGAATAAACCCAATTGTCGTATTACATTCCATAAGTAAGCATTATTTTACTTTATTTTAAGCTTATTCACACCGTATTATATGGATCAGTTTTAGAAACATATACTATCACATCACAATGTAGCGATTCTCAAGTGTGCTCATCGTTGTTTACTGGGATAAGTAAATTATGAAACATTTGTAAAAGTGTCTTAACTAAATACTCTGAAACTAACTACGACTCTGAAAATAGAAGCTGCCTTACTTTGCCGAATTCGGACTTCGCAAATTAGTTCATAACGTGGCGAGTAATTTGCGCTCCCATGTAAAAATGTCTATTCATTCAAAAGCAGATTTTACTTTTAAGAACTAAATGGTGATATTATAATGCGAGATGCCTATTTACTGTCAGATTGATTTATTGACGAATCACAGTCAGCCTTACCCCCTTCTTTCTTCAACAGTTGATTTTACCCCTCGCCATTATCTTCTCGTCTATTAATTCCTATGTCTGTGGTTTAAATCAAAATGCTGCAAATATTGCAAATTTTCACTTTCACACAAAGTTTTACCTTAGAGATGTCATAAACTATAAGGTCATCTTGTGAAAATGGTTAATTCTACCATTGATGTATTAATAATAGATTGAAGTCCTTTTCTATTATGTAAGATCCGAGGCCTATTACAAGAAAACAAAACCTTCAAAGAAAATCAAACGTCTACAATTGAAAACGGCTTTGTCGGAAACCTTTCTGGCTTAGCCAGAATTACAGGGAAACTTTTGCAACAAACTCAGTTTCTCTGCCAGTTACAAAACAAAGCTCGGAAATGAAGGCTCTTATTTAGGTAATTAACTCACTGGTTCTAGGAATTAATTAAAGCCCGTTATTATACATTCTGCAAAAAAATATACCACGCTCTTGGTATGAATAATACATAAAGTCGAATAATTAAATAGGGTAAAACATTGTTTTTGGGAAAATTTTGCAGAGGTAATTGAGTATTTTTTCAAATTTATTAAAAACATTTTCATAAGGTGTACTCATTGCCAGAGGTAGATTTATTAACCATGACTTACGATACTAAGCCAGAATGGTAGATCCCCAAATCGTGTTTGGGGATCAAATTTAAAGTATCTAGTTACTTCCTTTTCTCACTTCTACTAACTAAAGCTCCATAAAATTATTCTCACTGGCTCTGGACAATATGAAGCATTTGAGACTTTTGTGCGGAATTCATATAAAAAAACAATAATTGAAGAAGAAGTAACACGAATAAATTTAAAATAAATATGAAATAGAAAATATAAAGGTAACGGTTGCACTGGGTATCGAACAGAGTATCCCAAGACCTATGTCTTACCGAGACAACACTCAACCACTGAGTTACTGAACCTTATTTTCGGTCGTTTAAAAAAAATTTACCGAAAAGAACATGTGATAACTCTATTAAAAAAATGCACTACTCAATTTTAAAGAAACATATGAGTACCTTGATGAACAACATACCTACACTACAAGGAAGAAATCCTCAAATCTACTAAACATTCCAAAATTAAATACATCTTTCGGCCAGAAAAACCACTATTACCTAGCTATAAAATTATATAATTTTTTTATTTAATTGCTGGCAACCCGGGCGTTTATTGCAATAACATCAAGATTACAAACATGAAAGTAACTCGCCTCACTAGAAGATTTCTGTTCTGAGGCGGGTAATAATGCCCTTCTTATTGAAATTAAAAACACCATGGATATAGAAATTTTTTAAAAAGACATCAAATTATGGCTAACTAAATATGAAGATGAAAAAATCATTAAATTTATGAAGTAACCCCAATGAAATCTACAGACAACAAACATAAATACTTTTCGCTTAATTTATTTTATATTTTGTGGGAACCAACAAATTAGAACATTAGGAAATCATGATCAACACACATACAACAACATACAGTCCGCCTCAGAACAGGAATACCTAGTGAGGAGGAGTGAGAACAAACTACATCAATATATTTTTATTTTACTTAATATTGTATCTTTTTTACTTCACTTTATATGCCGTTAAATAAAAAAAAAATAATAATATGTTCGAAATTTACTAAAAAAAAATATTAGGAAACCTGTTAATTAATTCATTAAAGGCCTGCAATGACGGTTACCAATAATTTGAAGAGATTCCTAATAAATTTGTTTCCTAATAAAGTACTCATTTTTTTCCGTGTGACGCCGAACGTCCGGAAACTACCAAATTCGGTCCCCGCGTACTGCTACTCGCGTGAGATTGGTGGGAAAACAGATATTATTAATATAAATAATGGCTTTATATAACTAATAATGGGTGTTTAAAACTACTTAAAATGTACGCAACTGTGTAAGCAATTAATACTTGACACTTCACATTATTAAGCTGATGGTAGGCACTGGAAAATCCATTTTCAGAATCTGTAGAGTAAATTTAAATGGGTTAAAATTGCACATTTATATTCACGTCTGAATGTTTGGAGGCATAGGGACTCGAAAAGGGCGTTGGAACACATCACCGCGATTGGCCGGGGCGTCGACAAAAGATAAATAGGGCTTTTGTCTGCCGTGGGAAATGCATTACTTGGCGGAACTTTCATGTAAAAGAACAATTGTACAATAATGTACTCTCGCATGTACCTACCACATGGATGGAAATGTTTCAATAGGAACAATGACATATTTCGAGAACGAATTCATCACAGAAAAAAGCTGGCATAACATTTATTTTTATGAAAAGCTTTATTTAACTCTCTGATTATTTACGTTTATGCTTCGTTTAGAATACAATAAGAATTCCGTGTGGAATTTTTCGCTTATTCAGTTTGTGTTTTATTTAATATTTTCATTATCATCAATTATCAACAAACTTGCATTAGAAAAGGCAAACGATTTTTGTTTTACCGCGACAAGAAGTTCAGCGCTATTACGGTTCTTATTTGTAAACACATTTGTCCCACCAGCCGTCCATTAAAACATATATTAGCAAATTTTTTGAAAGTTGAAAGTATCTATGATGCAAAATCGTGCTAATAAAGATATTAAAAAAATTATCAACATTTTTTTAAATAGCATACATTCCTTTGAATTGTACAATGACGTATCTAACAACTTACAAAAACCATTCATGTTTGTAGGGTGTGCAGAGAGGACATTATTTATAGGCGAAAAGTTAAAATGAACTAAGTGAAATAATTGTCAACTGATATAGTCAGGTTTCAACTGCGATATCGTTTGCAAAATAGAACTTGGGACGGAAAATATTACGGTGTAATAATGATTGACATAGTGGTTGACGGAAGCAAGGAAGAGGCGGAATAAATCGAAACCTAAACCAACGTTTAGACTTCTGGGGGCCTACTCTGTATCTTTCGGGCTAACAAACCAGTAGATTTGTGGCTTAAACTTTCCTTGCCGGTGCTATCAACTGAGTGAAAATTGGCTCTTATTAATAAAATATCTGTCTAAATATACTAAACACAGAGTTCAGATTCTAGGCATTCCTCAGCATTAAATTTGTGTATTGCATTAAATAGCATATAAATATTTACGGATTATGTAGCACCGGAGGACGAGGAATTTTTGAAAACCATAAGGGAAGGTTTAATATGGGTTTGTGACGTGCCTAAACTGGCGGCAGGAATGTTTCGAAAGATACAGAGTAGGCCCCCTGGTTTTCAACGCGGCAGCTTTAGTTTGTTAGATCATTGCGTCATCACAAAAGCACTGGAAAACGCTATAACTAGCATAGGTGTCCAATATGATGCAGTGTGGTCTGATTACTTGCTAATGATAATAAATCTCGACCTTCAAATTTTACCAGCCTTTGTGAAATCGTGTAGTGATAATATGACTGATACTTCTAGATAAAATCAGAAATCTTATATTGAAATAATAAAATATACTGAAACAATTACCAACGAACTTCTAAACATGATTCAAGATTTCGACCAATCAGAACTTGATAAAAAATCAACCGCAAATTCACATATAAATGAAATAAATTCCATTCAAAAGAATGTTGTAGACGCACAACCAAAGATATTAGAAGAACGAGATGTGCTATGAGCAGTTCTTACTGTGTGGAATTGTTTTGCCGAGTGTCGCCGGTTTTGTTCACCAATACTACTGCACACCTTCGCTTGCGCTAAGGTATCCGCACTAATACATAGAACAGATTTCTGTGCGTACACGTCCCGATACCGTTCAAAGTACCCTAATTAGGTAGTACTCCGCCTACGGTCCGACGGCCAACATAGCATATCTCGTTCTTCTAATATCTTTGCGCACAACGAAGTGATGCTTCTACCACATTTAATAACACGAATCGAAAAAATAGAAATATCCCGAGAAGGAATAATATGGTTGTAGCTAAATATGCAGAATCGAGACGCGTTTTTCATGGCTCTAGGCCAGAAAACCACTCTGGTCAGGTTGCCGCAGACAAGAAGAAGTACCGATCGATTTTCAAAGTAGAACTGAAAAAAATGTCAACAATTCTTTGTTTGAATTTCTCTAAATTCAAAAGCGAATGGACGGTATTGTCGCTTCACTAATGAACAAAAATTTTCATACATTTTGGCAAAAAACCTCCTCAAAATTGAAAACTAAAATATAAACTACTCTCTGTGTCAATGGAGTAAGAGGAAAGGAAAATATTGCTAATGAATTGCCTAACTTCCTCTATATGGAGGGTGAAGAAGTAGTAGAAAATCTCTGAATGTAAATTTTAGTTTGAAAACCGAAGGTAATATTACCGTTACCAGTACTATTACTCCGCGTATGGTAGAAAGATCTGTAAGAAAATTAGATACAAGAAAAGCCACAGGATACAAGACAGGACCCGAAAGCTCTTGAGCACATTAAGTATGCTGGGCCAGCGGTTCACATTATCCTAACAAAACTATTTTCAAATATTGTCCGTTATAGGTAAATCCAGAATGAAATGACGAAGAGGGCAATTATTCCCATAATTAAATCAACAAAACTTGATCCATTCGTGATCAATAACTTCTGACAAATTTCACTCTCAACCGTCATGGCAAGATTATTTAAAAAAAATTATCGACCATCTAAAGATATATATGGCAATATATTCCTTAAAATAAATCATCAGCTATTATAAACTAAGGAAAATGCCAATCTATACCTGCTTTCTAGATCTAAGCAAAGCATTTGATCGTATTTGTCACAATGAACTCTGGGAAAAACTAATGACAAAGGCCAGGAGGAAGCATGTCTCCAGCACTCAATATATACACTGATGAACTAATTCAAAAGCTTTACATAAAAATAGGTTGCCATGTTCAAAGAGTATGTGTAAATAATATTAATTATAAATTATAACATTCTCCCATCCGACTCCAGTACAAAATGCATAGCTGGTTGAAAAAATGCGATGACTTTTTGAGACGTCAGGGATCACGTTCATAGATTTCATGCGTTTTTTGGACACCCAAAAAATTGAAAATTATTTTATCTATTAAAACTAACTATAGAAAAAAAAAATTACAGTGAAAATGATATTTGGTTCATTTAAATAGTTTCTTTTTTTCTGAAAAATCACCTCAAGGGCGCAATATACGGGTATTTTAGTAAGATAATTAAAAAATATATAATGAAGTTGCTCATTGTAATAGGTGAAATAAAACTAATATACTAAAATAACCACCCATTAGAAAATTAAATCTAATTATGGTATTTATCGTTAACTTAAGTACATTTCTTCGCTTCGCCGAATACGCATGGAAAATATTTAATAAAATGTTTATGTAAGCTTTGTAACCAAACGCGAACCGAGACAATGTTCTATTAACTTAACAAAGTTATTTGTTAAATGTCAACATTAAGGTATCTAATTTGTATTTTGTCTCCAAATAATAGTTTATCCCGTGAAAAGAAGGATTCGGTTGAATTTTTGGGACGACAAAGCAACCATTCTTAATATGCCACCATTAATCTCATGAGGATTAGGCAAATATGGTGAAGATATTATTATAACGAGAAGCTTTTCTTACGAAATTTTCACAAATTTTCGGACAATTCTTAAATGACGACGCATTTATTTTAAAATTGTTCAACGTTCTTCCAAAAAGATGTTCAGCGGATGTTGTAAACTTACGAGAATAATATATATTAAAATGCCTGCCAATGACGGAAAAAAGGTTATGTATGAAATTCAAAGTCTTTCGCATGGAAAATAAGCTACGAACGTAAGCCTACGCGCAAATATTTCGATCAAATATATATTTTATTTTTATTTTTCGTGTAATTATTATATTCCACTGTGCTAAGATAGGTATTATTTTAGCAAACATTAGTAAGTACCTATGTGGGTAAGTAATTTATTAATATTCGTTAAAATAACATTGAAAACGCGATAAAAATATGTAACAGAATAAAACAACGAAAATAACATAAAACAACGGTCGGAAGTGGGACTCAAATTTTCTAGCCCCATAAAATTCGGTAATTTTCATCAATATAATTTCTATTTAAGATTTACAAACATTATCATCTTTTTATCGTTAGTCCCAGTTGCAACCGTAACCTTTTTATTTTCCGTATCTTTTATGTGTTTGGTATTTTCACTGATAGTTGTTAATATTATTTTCTTCAATGATGGAGTTATGTTTGTCTGACAAAAAATGTCACTAACATAATATATTAAGGTATCGGTGGAAGGAAATACACATTTCTTAATGCTCTAATTTATACTCTAAGGTATTAATCTAAAAAAATTGAAACAAATTTTGGAGAACATAAATTTTAATTTGAAGTGCAAAGTTGAAGTTTTTTCACCCAAAAACTATATATGTTTAAATATTGAAGACAATATTTGTGATTTCTAAACGAAAATCTGAAACAGAAAAATCAGAAAAGGAAACGGTCACATCTGGGTTCGTGTCCCAGATGTAACCGTTTCCTTTTCTGATTTTTCTGTTTCAGATTTTCGTTTAGAAATCACTAATATTGTCTTCAATATTTAAATATTACAATTTGAGGTTTTACTCAATAAAGTTATTCCGAAAAATAAAATATATATGTTTAATTTTGTAAATGATAAGTTCTTAATAATTCTGAGTACAGTCGCCATCTATGGATTGTTTGAATAATTGATTGTTAGAAATGGTGTGAATCTGCACTAACGTTCTAGAGCTCTAACCATGTCGATAAACAGTTGCTTCTTTTTCATTGTGTATGTCCTAATCTGTCAATAGTGTCAATGTTTTAGTATTTTAACCTATAAAGGGACTGTTACCAGTGAAAAGGTGTTCTTTCCTTCATAAATTTATTACAGTAAACAGTGTTTACCTGTACAAGGGTCGGGCCCGTTATCAATAAATTGTTATTGCCAACGTTGATATTATAAAAAGCATGATTTGTGATTCAAAATAAAAAAGTTTAAATACGCTAAGTGTTTCCAGTAAAGTCCATAAACCAGAAAAATATAAATATGTATTGATTATAGCTCACAGAAGTTTTATAAGAACGACGAATTATTTTCTATTAAATGTATAGTAAATTTTGTTTTCGAGTACTTAAATCAGATTGCAAATGTTTTAATTAATCGAAATCCTAGCACCCCAGCAATAAATCCAAATGAAGAAAGTTTTCACGTGGTTGTTCACTACATTATTCTGAGCCAATTCATCGGGGAGGATCACGGGAACAAATGCGACAATGTATGCTAAATTTGTTTGGATTGTTACTAAAATAGTGTGAGCCAGGGAGTGCCAATATTTTTTTAATATCATCTTTAGAAAATGTTACGCATTCAGATATGTCTTTCTCAAAAATTATAATCATTTTCAATGTGAATTTTTATGAAATATTACTGAAAAAGCCCAACCCTTAACGATAAAAAAAATGCTTTTAAGTTTCTTTTCCACATTTGTATTAAAAAACTAATTTATTATAAATACATGCAAATATTTAAATAAAGCTGATATCTGATAGTAAAAAGTAACAAAAGGTATTTATTAAAGTAGTTATTACAATTATTTCAAAACGCATTAGCTCGTGATGGTAAAAAATACATATTTTAGATGTAACACTTTGATTTTGTATTCACAATTTAATTTTATAACAAAACAGCATTTGCTTTCAACACTAACCGAATGTTGTTTTTTCTAATAATGTAATATCAACATGTAACTCATTTTCATATATTTATACTTTTCGATAAATACTGCCATAAAAGCATTACAATGATGGTATAGTTCCAGATGAAAATTATTTTCACGGTCTCGTGTGGGAAATTAAATCTTTAAAATAATATTTAACATAAATTGTCCCAAGCAATTACATAACGACATTACACAGGCGTGAAGTTCACATGACAATATTTAACTAGCAATTATACGACTTCTCTGGTTTCTACTACATATTATGGACAACTAGGGAGGAAGTAAACATAAAAAACCACTAGTGCAAAGCCATAGCACACGTTTTAGGGAAACAAAGGTCTGTAAGGTCGGATCTGCCTACACACTTTATAACTCTCTTCCAGATATGTATAAAAACAGCCAGCATAATCCAAAATATTTTTTTAAAACATATAAAAACAAAAATATGTAATAACTGTCGTGTTTTGCTTATTTCTCTCTCCTTTTCTATCCCCTGTATTTGTGATCGAGCATAATCAATTTTTACCAATACATTAGTGGGTAAGTACCTTCTTCTAAATTCCTACCTTGGCTCTGTGCTTATGTGTATATCACTGTCTGTTTCCTAGTTTGTTTCTTCTTGTTTGTTTTACTTAACCTGATTTTTTCTATTTTCAAACTGTTTTGTATGCGAAACATATTGGATGATATTTTTCTATTTTTGTACTGTTTCGTATGTGAAATTTATAATTTCGATATCAAAATACTAATGTAAAATTGTAATGTAACTCCCACTTATGTATTTTAAGTTCGTCCTACAATGAGTTTTGTAACTCATCGGGATTGCTCGAGCAAGATATAAAAATAAAAAAAATTCAAAAAAATACCACTAATATCTAATAAGTATGAAAGCCGAACATTGTAAAATTGTAAACCAGTTATTAATAAACTAAAAAAAAACTTTGCTCTTGAGAAAAATCAGAAATCTAGCACTAAAAATGTGAAAAGATGAACAATAAAAAAATCTTGTTCCTATAATTTATGTTAATTACACAGTGTAAAACAATAGCCATTACTTTTATTACGCAGACAATTGTTTCTACTGGTGTTGAAACAGTACAAATAATATTTTTACTTTTCTATTATTATAATATGTATCATTCTGCTTATTAATTAAGACAAAAATGCCATGTGGCTGCTTAACTGGACCAACCTTTTTTACGAAACCGGTATTAACAATAATGTATTATTATTAAATAGAGTAAAAAAATGAAATATTACAAAGCCAAAATGAAAAATAAAGAATCGGTGTTTCGTATGGTTTCAGGACGAAATTACACGTGGCGAGAATTATAGCTACTTAAATTACACCTACTAGAATTACAGACGTCATAAAACCTAACCTAAATAAAGCTAAAAAAACCTGTTTTTTTGTTCAATGCAAAATTTATTTAGTTCACACATAAACACTTATTAATTTGAACCATTAAAAAGCGTTTTTTTTACATTCGTAATTCCGGTAGGTGTAATTCTCTCTATGTGTAATTTCGTCCTGACACCATACGAAAGACCGATTTTTTTTTTCACTTAAAGCGTGTAGGTTGCAAATCCTAAATTTATAACTCCTGATTAGAGTCGTCCGTGCACAGTGAAAATTGCACGAGAAAAGTGTTGCTCGTCGTTGCCAGTGCCATGGCTGAACTGTGTGGGATTTGTTTCACTGGAGCGACTCTCCCCGGCAAAGTTGTGGGGCATTATTTGAACAGTAGAAACACAATTAGGAAATGTCAAACGTACCTTTGAAGCCAGCGCGGGGAAACATTACACAAATGAAACATACGGTTATTACACGAATGAATATTCTGTTGTTTGCCTATAAAAAAGATATAAGGGACATATTGGATATTGTACGAAAGCGTATTGAAAACATTTTTTTTGTTAATCATTTTTTTTAGGACAGTTGCGAAGCCAGCTTTATAAGGCGAACCGAAATCAGTAAATACAGGTGCAGACCCCTGAAAAATCAGGGAATATTATAATTGCAGGATATATGAAGCCGAAAGTTGATGTATAGAACATATCAGAACTAAGAACAAGGACAATTTATGTACCAAAAAAAAAATTCACGAAAATGTACTCATTTATAAGTAGGTACTTTATGGCTTGCTTGAATTATTGGCGTATCATTTCTAATAATGACGATTAAAATAAATTTCTGTTTTATATTATTTTTTATCATATTTTCATTCTTCATACAATCGGTTCCAATTTTCGGTTTAAATGACATTTTGCAAATCTGAGTTCCAGAGTTCATTGAAATAGAATTACGCAGGACGGACGCACAACCAAAGTGAGTATTTTTGAAACTGACTTTAAAAATAATAGTTAAAAAAGCCTGAGAGAGCCAATCTTTTCATATCCAATCAAGTAACTTTCCACATTTAATGACCTTCATTGATAAGAAGTTAAAATCCTTAAAAAAATATGTATGGGAACTAAAAATAATTTTAGTGTGTCACTTTAAATGTGACACACTGTGAAAAAAAAGTTGACAAAGTGGATACAGTTTTTTTCGAATTCAAATAATATTTTTGATCAACATGGGTTCATACGGTAAGCGATCATTCAAATATTCCAATACAGGATAATTTGAATGATAACATCATACATAACTTAGAGTGTTACTTCGATCATCTCTCAGATCAAAGGGCTGCTATAAAATACACGTCAGCTAAAGCAAATCCTTGTTCCCATTTCGCACGGTTGGTGACAAACGAGCTAGTGTCGAGTACGACCTGCCACGTGTTAAAGGATAATGGCCGTCTGTATTATTTTGACTCGTGGGTCGGAAGGATGGTAATATTTTGATAGTATAACATATAATATTTTACATGTAGGTATATGAAATATTAATAATTTTGTATCGCATCACATACAAAAACTTTACTGAAATGGCAATAATTGTTATCCATCAAGTCACGCGGTAAAGCTAGAAATAACTTTTGATATTTGGAAAGATTTTTAAACTTATTTTATATGTGATTGTTACAGCTTATTATAGCCATATAGCTGACTGGTACAATTATTCCTTAAATCATTGGGATTAGTTCACTGGGATGTAGAATGATTTTTTTACAATTATATGAATTTTCCTATCTTCGTTGTTGTGTGGTATTTCATAGCTGAATTTAAAATGATTTGGTTGGTAACGTCACTGAAATGATTTAACACATTATCATTTGGTAAGCATGAACGCAAAACCCATGAAATCAAGAGTAAGTATGTGCGCGGTCGAATAAGGAATAGAATGTTATATTGACATTTAATAAGTGCGTATCTTACTCAGTGGTTAAAACATGGTTGATGGCTTAAACTTTTACAAGATTCATGGAAGTGCGACAATAATTAATCGACGGTACATGATGTGGTGAATCGGACTGAATTGATTATGAATCTCCCATGTTTAACTACCGCCTGAGAATATCTTATCTGGAATACAAGCATCTTGTGTAGTTTTTTTAATAAACTACGCCACGAGTATGTTTAAGATATTCACAAGGCCTCCGTGTATCGTGTTTCGTGTTATATCGCAAGAACTGTTCAGACATGAAATTCGTATTTAATTAATAAGATAAACTTCACGGGTAGACAACATACATAATGTAATATATTCATATCGTACATAATTATTGTAATGTGCTTCCATTAAGTTTGCTCATCAGAAATCACGCTAGGTTTCGTGTGGGAGTGAGTGGCTTCTACTTGTTTGTCCTGTAAACATGAACCGATTTTATATCTAACTAGGGCAGACATAGATTAATATAATTTAGAGGAAGAAAATTATAAAATATTAAATAATTCGGTGGGTGCCTACTTTATCGCTTGTCTTAATTATTCTTCGCAAAATCAGATGATATTTTGAAAATTACATTTAAATTTAAGCAAATTAGAGTTCATAGAAGATAGGTAGACTGGCTCGTGACTTTTCGGTGACCAAGAGTGGTAAGATTTAAAAACTTTCTAGCTGACCTCATGTATTTTGCAAAAAAACATTTACATTCTAAAAAATACAACTTGTACGCCTATACACGAGTGCTCTTTGAAAATCAAAGAACTTCAATTCTTCATTTATTGACAACATAAAATTAGGAATAACTAACTGCCAACCTCCTGTAATTGGCTATAAAAAGTCGAGTCAGCAAAAATGTAACATTTTTAAGTTGAAGTTGCAATGACATTTGTGTTGCGTAGCGAAGTTACTCTGAACATATTAAAAATAGGCTACATAAACTTTTTTAAAGGTCTAAACTCAACAACTATCAGACATATGTTGGATACGAGAATATTAGAAAATATAAACAACATTGACTTCTATAGAGACCATGAAATTCGTTTTTAGAATTGTTACATAATATTTATATGTATTCCGATAAAAATCTAATGAACTGACGTGTATGAGTATGATGTATAAAATCTTGTAGTATCTAGTTATCCGTAAAATTACCCAAAGTGAAGGATGAATAGTCAATCAACTTATAAATAGCTTCTTAACCTACATATACGCAGTTTATTTATAAAAAGGGCTGTTCCGAGTACCTTACGGAGGAGAGGTTCTAAATTGGGTTGCAAAATTGGGCCATCAATAGACATAAGTAGGTAAAAATCAGGGTAGGTATTGGGATTGGTGAAATTCTGTATGGAGCACGTTACGTGTTTCAGGATAGATCACGTTAGGCATTCAATAGCCTAGAATAAAGGTTTTGGGGATTTGGAAGTAGAAATAATTTAATTGTTTAAAATATTCGTAAGAACTTGTCTACACAATTGACTTGACTCAGGGTGTGAGACACTCCACCAAGATTATTATTTTTAGTGGTAATTTTGTGATTGGTTAAGATTTAAAAAAGATTTTTTTTTTCACATGTACATTTTTTACTTGATTTTCATTTATTTGCTACCGGTTTTGACACATCCCTGTCATTTACTAGCAATCTTAAAACTAATATAAGAATTATGCAAGTAGAGAATGATTAGATTTTATTAAGTGAGGTTAGTAGGAGTTAGTAGGACTGTATTAGGTGAGGGTAGTGAATGTGATGCACAGTATGTAAGTATCGATTCCCCTTGGCCTGGAGACCTATCGGTTTTCAGCCCTTTAAATAACATGTGGTCAACGAATGCCCGCTTCATTCATTCCCCGGCGGGATTGACGAGGTTCACATGGTGACGCTTAAGGCCCTAGAATGGCTCGCAGACTTAGATGTCCCCCTCTGACCCCCCCACCATACGAAAGAAGAAGACAGTATGTAAGTATGTATACTACTGGAAATTTTAAAACTAGAATCAGGGAACATGAACTCCGTTTATGAAATAATAAGTATTCCGAGTTTGCTAATCATTTAATAGAGAAAGGCCATAGCTTCTACAAATAAATCAAGTTTGAAGAGTCAAATATTATTACACATTTGTTTTGTGAGCTTTTGAAACCATAGCAATTAACAAAAAGTAGTTTAAAAATTAATTTAGGTAAACAAATAATGACAATGTTCACCTGTTAAATTGACTCCTCCCACCTTTCCCCTCATCCACAAAATCACCCCTACCACTACCCATAACAAATAAGATCTAATAATTCTGTACTTGCATAATTTTAAGACGGATGTGTTGAAACGGGTAGCAAATAAATAAAATTCAAGTAAAGTGAAATAAAACTTTTGAAAACAAAATGTCAAGAAATTGTTACATAGTTAACGCACAAACATTACAAAACATTTACAATTTAAAGAAAGAGTTTTCTTACAAGAATTTTTAATATATTTTTGTGAACACACATATCGACAGACTTCGTTTTTACAAATCATGACATTAACAAAAAATCTCTACACGACACTAACAGCATGAAGTCAACATTTTTTTTACTGAACGATGCTTATAAAGTGAGTAGGTAATTAAATCACAAAAATGGTGCTTTAAACCTGTAATGTAGACATTGTAAAATAAGCTAGAAAAAAATCATCAGTTACAAAATAAAAACTGTGTTTATCACCGAATTACCGACGAGCTTAGAATTGAGAAGTTAAATGGATATTTCAAAGCTCCATAGTTAACTGAGTTAAATAAACAAAAAAATAAGATAGACCTTTGCTAAAATTCACGACACCATACATAAACGTTCGAGAAAATATATAAGATATTGGCGAGAATCAAACCCATACGATTTGAACTGCAATTACCTTTTATTGGTGAGACAAAACTAATCACTTTCGGGTAGCTTCTTATTTGAAAAAAAAAATTTAATTCGTCAAAATTTTCCTTTATCCACCCTGCCCCGTCTACTGGCTGACTCCCCCCCCCCCAGTGAACGGATATGTAGGTTTGTTTTATCCCCCAAGGTCAGGCGAAGAATTTTCATGGTCACGAATTCAAGTCCACTTGAAACTCCAGACACGACCTTTTCCGGATGTCGGCCAGAGCTAGCTGTGTATTATTGAATGTGACCGTGCCTTGAAAACTTCGAAAAATGTTAAATTTCAAGAGAATCACCTCTTTATGAGTATTTGACAAAGCACGAGGGCGGTTCAAAGTTAAAACGAAAGGATTAGTGACATGAACTCAGATTAGTTAATATTATTACCGAGCTTGAATTTAAAGTTACAATAAAATTTTGTACTTGATGATGGTGATTAGAAGTTATATAGCCAAATATTATAAATTTTGTTTATCAATAATAAGAAATAAATTGATTATATTCCCGGTTTCGCTAGGGGTATACATTATTATAATGGTTATAAAATTAAATAATAAATACCAAGTCAGTGGACATATTCAATTTATCTTTAAACAAACATAAAATGTTGTTAATGAAGCAATTCAGTTATGTATAATAAATAATGAATATATCTTACCAAAAGGAATTTATATTTCTTCATATGTAACAGCCATATATAAATAAAGCTATTAGTGAATAAGTATGACGTAAATACAATTTTAACCATTTGTTTGCTACGAAGTATTACGAAGGACGTTCGTAAATGTTAATGTATCGTTGAACCCCTGAAACATTTTTTTCTATCCTCGGACAATTTAAAATGTATCGATACTTCTTAAATCTCTTATACGAAATATTAAAGGCATTCGGAAAATATGTTTTAAGTATATCTATTGACATATATCATCACAAAGTACGAGCATGAATGATCGTACAAATAAAAGTCACGTTGGGTGGAGGTTAAGATTATGTTTTAGGTTAACATTACAGTTTATACAGCGCCCCTGAAGTGAATTTTCTAAAAATCGACTTAATAAAAATTATCCCAAATATTTTTATTTCGATCCAGTTAAGTATCCAGTATAAAAACATATTGTGTATTTTAAAATCTTACCCACGTTCCCTTCTTGAAACTCAGAAGTATATCTGAAAAAAAAGAAAAAAATCTGTATAAGCAAGATATAAACACTATTATTAGATTATTGGATTTAATAAAATTAAACATTGTTTTTTTGTTATCTTGAACAACCTTTAAATTTAAGGAGTTGTGAAGTTTAAAAAGTCATAAACATAACAAATACAAGATTTTTTTTAGTAATGGTACCTACATGTTTGAAATTTGGAAAAAAAAGTTTTTTTTTATATCCGTTATTACAGCATTCTAACGTTCCTCGGAACAATAATGAGTTTTAATTGAAGCGTCGTTTTTCAGAAAGTGCAATGAGTTAAAATTTATTTCCAGTCAGTCCTCACGCAATTTGTTTTTAACATAAAATAGGCACCTCAAAAATACAAATCTTGGCACTGCTACTTAGTGTGTTTGAAATTTCTTTTTTCGACAAGTAAGGTTGCCGTAAAAAAGAGATAGTAATTTAGAAAACAATGGACCATCTAGTATAGAAGTGCTGCCTAAAAAGAGCAAAAAAGGTATTTATTACTATATCTGCTATTTGAAGGAATACCTTAGAATTTTATAATCTTCTCAGGCCAAAATGTTTTTGTCTTGGTATTGTTCTTTTTTCCAAAATGGTAAAACATTTTAATATCCACTTCCGTAGTCATTTTACCATCGCTATCTGATGGTTTTATCATATTATTTGCAAGTAGTACGAGTGGTACAAAAATATTCCACTTCATAAATGTTTATTCGGCGCTTGCGTCGCTCAGTACCGTAAATGGCGCGAAATTTTGGCGCGCTAATGGAAAGCGCGGGAAAAACTTATCCCTTTACGCACCCTTATGCTCGCGGCCTAAAGGGTGAACATTGAAAAAGCAGAGCCTTATTCAGGGGCACATGTCTGAAAACACAGTTCAGCTTCATGCCTATTTATTCAGAAAAAAACTTTCAAATTCCAATTTATATGATGGGGATAATGTGATGACCATCATGTTAACATTGTATATTTTACAAATGAACTTTTATTTTAAGTTTTGCCATTCAAAGCATGAATAACCTTCAGAAATTTCATATTCTACTTAAAACCAATGTTCGATAAAAATAACTGAAATTATGTTAATATTACCCGAATTATAATAAAATAACTAGATAACCATCATGCAGTTTCCCCGCAGGGGTAAAAGAGTATGGACCGCCAAACCACTCGGCCTTGTCACACACTCTTTGTTTCGTTCACATTCATACATCGCCTCATACACATTAATAATAGTAATCATCATATTTAATCGACAAAATATTTATTTATTACAATAAAGCGTATTAAGAAAACCGGTTAGGGATCAATTTTATTATTTGTTATTTTTATTTAATACAATAACTTTCCTTACTTTAAAACAGAATTTAATAACATTGACCTCATTGAGCGCTATACCCGTGCTAAGGCCCCTATTTTAAAATCTAATAAAATTCAACTAAAAAATATTAAATTAGATATAACTGAGATGAAATATAATAAACGCAGTAATGAACAACAAAAAAAATCGGAAATATTATGATGTACGGTTGCATATAATGAAATGTGCTTTGCGATAGTTTGTGTATAACGCGTATATGTTTTATAATTTAACGTCGTAAAATTTTGGCAATTTTGCCTTTTTTTTCTTTAATACACTTTTCAATTTTGCATCCGAAATGTTTTTTGTTTCTCAAATTTTTGGTATCTTGTGAAATTTTTTTACGATATTTAAATTTGTGGCTTTATGATAAGTGTTATTTTTTACATACATAATCTTTAATAACAAAATGAGTTAATTTATCGTTTTTAAGCTTCACGACGTGAAATTAAATGAAGAATTAAGGCGTAGATTTTAGAAACCAATTGCCTGAAAAACCAACATTGTGATTCGCTTTAAAAAAGTGTTTTTTTTTTAAGACAAAAAGAAATATCAAGTGTTTCTGGCATAATTAATAAAAACGGGAATGAGAAATACAATATACTTTTAAAGGTTTTTATTGTATTTCTCTTTCCATTTGGAAGACTTCCAGGCTGTTTTGGAAATAATCTTGAAGCGAATAATAAGATTTTAATGTAATTAATGCAACTGGTAAAAAAATAAATTCTTTGCACATTGCTTTCGAATTGAGTTTACGGAAAAGCTACAAACCTTCAAAATTTCCTTGCACGCTACTGCCTTTAGGTAACTCATACCCAACTCTAAGAGAGAAAAATTAGAGTGCCAGCATACAAACAATGATGTAAAGGATTCACATGTTCCAAGGATAAGGGTGACATTTGGAGGGACAATAATGATGTCAGTCGAAGGTCATCGACAAAACGCGTGCTGAAAATAAATAAAGTGAGAATTTATTCAGAAAAGCCTTAACCCCGACCAGGTCCACAGGTTTGAAGGGTGCTAAGGGTTGCGGATTAAGGAAGTGTGTTTTTGAAATGAATGTTCTCCCGGTAGAAGCTTCTGGGGCAAACTTAAGCCTCAAACTGGAGAATCCAAAGGTCTCATTTCGGTTAGAAATATGATCGGGGATCAGTGTATTAATTCTGAGTTTAGATGTAAGACTTAAGTGGGTAAAAAAGGAAAAAAAAATATAAAAAATAAAGTAGTCAGTTAAAGTGAAAATTATTTTAGATATTTTATTTTTAAAATAATGATGGTCTTTAATTCCAATTTCTTGGATGCATAAATGAAAAAAATTGTTGTAATTTATTTTTTATATTTATTTATTATTTTAGAAATCCTAACAGTTAATTTAATAATTCAGCTTCAAACAAATGAACAAACAATAATTTGGATACAACAGAAAAGCCCCCAAAAGAGAAGAACAGAAAATTAGATTGTTGGCAATTACTGAGCAGAACGGAACCTTTAATTATCCCATAAAAGAAGCAATAAAGAAGAATATAATGTATAATTTACCACAAAGTAAGATGCTTGTTTTGTATTAATTGAAAAGAGTAAAGAAAGTAAGCGAAAACCTTAAGTATACAACCGAAAATGTAATAATTTACAATTTTTTACAATTTACAATGCGACATCGTTATTGATTATCCGAGGTTTTTGTACAGTGTAAAAATATTTTAATATTACTGTTATATACGGTTATTTCCCCCCCTATGGTGATTAGCGACATGATGTATATCTGTTTTCACTGTCTGGTTTCTCTGTAAGAGTAGGTAGATGAGAAGAATCTTCAAGAAAGACAATTCCAACTCTAAACATTGAACCACCCGATGATTTGTTTTGCTCGATCATGCTATTGTCTTTTGGGCTTCCCCAACTACATTTTCGACCTACTTATGCATCATTTTTTTTAAACTGTAATTTCTTCAATAATCTTCCACCAAGGTTTGCATTTGAAATGTTTTGTTTTATGCTAAAGTTCTATATAATTGATTTATCGGTTCTTGGTGCTTCCGGACTTCAGAATCATTCCCTAGTGTTTAATTTATTTTCTTGTCATCTTGAAATTTTCCTTACATCATCCATCAGCTTAATATGTTAATGTTAATTCTTTCTTAGCATCCTCATATTTCAAGTAAAATTATTAAAGGTGAATTTTTATGGCGCGTTTTTTAGAGAATAAACCCTAAGAGACTCTTGATTTTTATATTTTTGACACTTAATTAATCATAAGTTTTAATTCACTTAAAACTCTCAAAACAATAAAAAAATGACTATTTTAATTTTATTGATTTCACCAAAGCAAGCACTCCACAAAATTGCAACTTGTTGACAAATCCATCATAATTCCAGGTTTCCAGGAAATTTATTTATTCATTAAAAAAATCGTAAGTTACTCATCTCACTATGGCATTCATGTGTCGAGATGTGCAGTTTTACAATGATAGTAAAAAATATAATGTAATATAAACTTAATTTAATATTAAAAAATAAACCTGCAAAATCATTGCCTAAATAAACACTTCAGTTATACAAATTAAGATTACAGCTGGATTTACATTTATGGCGGGAAAAAATCTACTGTAACATATATTTATAAGTATTACAAAGTACCTGTGGTGGCTTAGCAGCCACAAATCATGATATGACCGTACTAAAAATGACAAGAAGGATTATATGAATAATTATTAACAAAAAAAATAGGAAATAAATGAAAATAGGTTAATAATAACAGGTACGTAATAATAATAAATTATTTATTATTATTAAATGATAATATTCAGAAAATAACTATTAGTAAGTAAGTAAACATTATGGTGATAAGTAAGTTAAATAGATATTATTAAGTAAAGAATTACAAAATTTGAGGGCCTCCGTTGTCGAGTGGTAATGTTCCCGACTAGCGACCTGGAGGTCACGGTTCAAATCATCGCGTGCGCAAGTAAATTTTATTTTGGTTAATTTGTGTTATTTTACAAGTTATTCTAAAAATAATAAATAGGATGTTTGCCTCACGATCCAGAGTAAAAGATACTCTCAGTATCACCCTGGTGTAAGACCACCATTCATAATTGAAATATTTCTTGAAATGGCTTTGACCTATTTGGTGACCATATCTATATAGCCAGGTACTTCCCCACCTTTCTCTTCCCCATCTCCTTCCCATCACCACAATATTCGGCCTCACAACACAACCCCAAATGGGGATGCCATACTCTCACTGGCTCCAGACGGTTTGGAGTGGTTGGGACACTTTCACATAAAAAAAGATAAATACCTTAATTAATTAATTAGAAGAAATATTCAAAAACTTCAATGTTTACAATGTACAGAAACTATATTCAAAAAATATTTTATTTAAACTGAAAAAAAACATATCCGAATACTCCACTGCCCAACATAAATACACAACCAGGGCAAAAAGCGAAAATATCCTGATTACTCCCAGTTTGAACACATCCTTTGGACAGAGAAATAATAAATTCCATGCTATAAAATTGTTCAATGCTCTACCAAATGAAACCAAAAAAATAAACGAAATGAGTATATTTAAAACAAAAGTCAAAACATGGCTTAGAGATCAAAGTAATAATCAACTTACAAACATTATGAAGACAATGTAAAGACAATTCAAAACTAAATACAAAAATTTAAGAAAAACTACAGGCCGCCTCAGAACAGGAAACCCTAGTGAGGAGGACTGTGAAAAAAATACAAAAAATATACTTATATTATACTTTAAACCTACATAATGTACAAATTTTGCTATTGATATTAATAAAAAAAAAAAAAATTATTTAATTAATGTTTATAAATAAGTAAAGAAGGTAAATATTATGATGATAAATAAATTAACTAGATAATATAAATTAAACAATAGTAAGATACTAGTAAGTTAATTAAGCATATAATAATAAATAAGTAAGGTACGTGATGGCAAGAAAATGACGATAATATCGAATACAGGGTTTCCACATAATCAGTGATGGAAATTTATAATTCAAGACACATCTTATTGGAGATTATTCCCGTCTGTTGTTGTCGGTATTCATTTGATCGTGTTCTCGGAAGGCTGCAATAATTTGGTTCACTCAGGTGGCTATCTCGAGTGATCCATTGTCTCAGCTGGGGTAAGTGTATACATTATACACCCCTTCACTGAGAGGAATGAGACCTCTAATAAAGCCTTTGAATTATACGGGCAAGCCGATGAAAGAACTATATCATTCAATAATAAATAAAGAATAGGTAATTATGGTATAAAATTAGAGACCGGAATTAGTTGTATACGTACTAGTGAAAACTGTTGTAAGTAAAGTAAAAAAGTAAAAATGGTATTTTAAGTTTAATGAATAAATAAAAAATCACAATTGTAAATGAACTGTAGTCTATCAAAATCCTTCTAATAGTTGTCTATTAAAGTAGACTAAGAATGTTAAATGAATGAGAGAGGCAAAACTATAAGTTTTTAAGCGATGTCACTGGCGCTTAATCTAAAAAAGATACCTGGATTATTGCTACTTTTTAAACTGATTCTCCTTCCTGAAAACATATTTAAACGCCTGTAAACCATTGAATATCTTAAAGCCTTTGAAGTATAAGGTTTAACATGTGGTTGCCTTTTTAGATTTTGAAGAGTAGAATTCCGACATCTTCTCGTAGGGCAAGCGTGTGTCTTCTTGATCTGATGGCATAAATTGTTTCTTTAATTCGGGAGACGGGTTTGGGTAACGCCGCCCTGGGAACCATTTATTGATAACCAACACCTTTGCCATACATTTCTGGTGCCCGGGTTCATCGGGTGAGGTGTGTTCAAAATGCCCCAGCTCACCAACTGCGTGGCGTGCCAAATCGGGAGAGACTTGTTTGGGGAGACCATACCAATTAAGACTATACTAAGTGAGACTATACTATATAAGACTCTAACCATCGGCTTGCGCCGCAGTGAGAGGAATATTTATTTTATTTATTTATTTAACGCCCAGAGGGATTTTACATGTAGGTGGTACAATTTTGATGACAGAAAATTTTGAAACATAAGAAAGAAATGATAAAAATAAAATTACATCAAAAAATAATATATTCAAGAAACAAAAATAAAAACAACAAGAACATAAATTTTAAAAAAATACAGCGATTTGACTGGTTTATAAAACTTCCATTTAGGAATAGGGTTGAAATAATTTTTTTACGTGATCCACAAAATTCGCTACAAAAGTTAATATTAAATATATCGACATCACCTAAGTATTGGTTTTCCATAGTGTGAAACCGTTGTATTGGGGAGTTTGCAATGTAATTGGGCTTAGGTGTGTTGCAGTGGAATGGTTCCATGATAACTCAACACAGTGACAATTCAACACACTTTTAAAAAGTGATATAAAATCATTAGAGACGATGAAATTTTATTTTTAAACCTAACCTAACCTAACCTAACCTAACTTGCTTAACCCAGTTAATCACTTTCCATGACTTTATATAACTTTTAAAGATGTGATGAATTATCATTTGATGAGTTATCCGGTCACCCAGTGGAATAATGTATTATGTCGTGTTGTTATTGTAGGTATTCGTAAGTTTATGAGTTGCAGAAGTTCACAAGAGTCGAATTTAGAGTTTAGAATTTTGTATAATTATGAATATTGTAATAAAAAAGTTAAGTCGTTTATTTTACGCCTGTCTTCCAATGTGTTTATTTTTAGTGTATTTAATAAGAAGTTAAGTTAAGAGTATTGTAAGTCTTCTAGTGGGATAATATATTCATATGTCCTACCCATGCATACCCTTTACCTTTCCAGACCTTCCTCTCCTTCCTTTCCTTAAAAAAGACCTTACGCAAAACATCCCGAAAGGTGACATAGGCCCTGAGGGAAATTATTTTCCTCAGGGCCTCCTATGTGAGGTTAATGTAAAAAAGATATATAGGAGGTTGGCTAGCACTAGGGTAATCTTCACCCTGCAAGCTGCAGCCCGAAACACCTTTGCGGCACGGCACTTGAACCGGTCATGTAGAAAAGAACAATGAAGTGCGGCTTCTCCCAGTGCTACTTGCTCTTTGCGGGATAGCACTTGGACCGGTCATGTAGAAAAGAGCAATGAAGTGAAATTTTTTTTTTTAAATGTTCCTTGTTTTTGAAACAAGCGATTTGAAAAAAATCAATTCGCTAAAATCAAGCCTTTTATAAAAACGGGAAAGACCAAACCTATTTTTGTGTACAATTTAAAAATACAAAGAAACTCACGAACTTCAGGTCATAATATCTGTTAAATTTCTCACAGTAAGTGGACTCTGTGTTGTATTTTATAGTTTAAAGATGGAATCGTCAAATACTGTAGGGTTAGACGTCGTAAAAATAAGTAAATATACTTAACAGTTTCTTTGTGTAAAAATACTTATACCGTAATAAAAAGATTTTTCGTTGTGACGAGAAACTAAGCTCAGACATAAATGAAATAATACTTTTAAAAAAAATTAATAAGGAATTTTACAAAAAAAAAATTATGAAAATCGCAGATCGGACATTTTCATTTTTTTTTTTTTTAAACTATATTAAACTATATAATTATTTTTTTTTAAACTATATTACTATTTTTTTTTTAAACTATTTATTTTTTTTAAACTTCCGATTTAGTTGTCCGGGTTAAGTCTTCCCCAAAGGAAAAACTTAACCCTTCCACTCACTTTTCCACAAATGATCAGCTAGTCAATCAACACTATGTAAGTGCATTATATAAGTAAAATAAATACAAAACAATACAAGAACAACAACACGTCAAATCACCAGATATCAAATGGGAAAAAAAATTCACCGTCTCCAGATATTTTCATATCAGAGGGTTCGGCTCGGTAGAACTTCTAACAGGGCCTATAAATCCTACTGATCCCTCAACATAAATATTTAAAAAATCTTTTGTTATCCTACATGTATTCAAAATGACCGACTTTTGCATCTTTATATATAAATTTTTTGATTTTTATTATTATTATTTTTTTTTATTTTAAACTTCCGATTTAGTTGTCCGGGTTAAGTCTTCCCCAAAGGAAAAACTTAACCCTTCCACTCACTTTTCCACAAATGATCAGCTAGTCAATCAACACTATGTAAGTGCATTATATAAGTAAAATAAATACAAAACAATACAAGAACAACAACACGTCAAATCACCAGATATCAAATGGGAAAAAAAATTCACCGTCTCCAGATATTTTCATATCAGAGGGTTCGGCTCGGTAGAACTTCTAACAGGGCCTATAAATCCTACTGATCCCTCAACATAAATATTTAAAAAATCTTTTGTTATCCTACATGTATTCAAAATGACCGACTTTTGCATCTTTATATATAAATTTTTTGATAGATCTAATACGCCTAAATTTTTAATTAGAGAGCTAGGTATAATGCCAGTAGCCGAAATAACGAATGGTAATATTTTTATACTCTGAGAATGCCAAATTCTTTTTATTTCATTTCCTGAAATAAAAAGAATTTAATATTATTATTAATTTTTTTTTTTTTTTTTAAACTTCCGATTTAGTTGTCCGGGTTAAGTCTTCCCCAAAGGAAAAACTTAACCCTTCCACTCACTTTTCCACAAATGATCAGCTAGTCAATCAACACTATGTAAGTGCATTATATAAGTAAAATAAATACAAAACAATACAAGAACAACAACACGTCAAATCACCAGATATCAAATGGGAAAAAAAATTCACCGTCTCCAGATATTTTCATATCAGAGGGTTCGGCTCGGTAGAACTTCTAACAGGGCCTATAAATCCTATTGATCCCTCAACATAAATATTTAAAAAATCTTTTGTTATCCTACATGTATTCAAAATGACCGACTTTTGCATCTTTATATATAAATTTTTTGATAGATCTAATACGCCTAAATTTTTAATTAGAGAGCTAGGTATAATGCCAGTAGCCGAAATAACGAATGGTAATATTTTTATAGTCTGAGAATGCCAAATTCTTTTTATTTCATTTCCTAAATCTGTGTATTTTCTTATTTTTTCACTAACAGATTTTTGAATATTACAGGAATTTGGAATAGCAACATCAATGATATAAGTTATTTTTTTAATTTTGTCATGTAAAACTATATCGGGTCTATTATGACTAATCGCTCGGTCTGTTAGTATAGTTTTATCATAATATATTTTATAAAATTCGTTTTCTAAAAATGAATTTGGTTCGTATTCATAATATGGTACTACATTACGGCAGTCAATCAAGTTATGTTTAATTACCAAATTTTGGTGAATTATTTTTAAAACTTGATTGTGCCTAAATGTATACTCGGACGGTGCTAATATAGAACATCCCGATATAATATGTTCTATAGTTTCCGGAAAAGCCAAACATTTTCTACACAAATAATCAATTTGATTTGTATCTTTGATTATATGCTTTCTATAATTTTTAGTATTAATGACTCTATCCTGAATTGCAAGCATAAATCCTTCTATTTCTGCGCTCAACTCTCCAATACTCAACCATTTGTTTGACTTAATTTTGTCAACATACGTTTGGTTGAGATAATTGAAGTGTTTTGCGTGTAAAATTTTATTTCACCAGGAATCTAATAATTCCTGGTTAGGATTTATAAAAATGTTGGCATTCTCATCGTATAAATTTAAAGGTGTAATATTTCTATCTGCCTTGCAAATTATTTTGTGCATTTCTGAGCTATGAGCTTTCCTATGGAAAAAAGTTCTTAGCATTTCTACCTGATTATGTTTCAAAGAAGTTATTTTGACTATACCTCTACCTCCTAAATTTCTAGGTAAATTAACTCGTTCTATAGCTGAATTTGGATGATGGTAATTAAACTTTGTTAGCGTAGTTCTAATTAATCTTTCTAAGTTATCTAAATCTGTATTAGACCATTTAATTATGCCAAATGAGTACGTTAATAGAGGTATTGCCCAAGTATTTATTGCTTTTACTAAAATTTTAGCAGATAGATTGCATTTAAAAATTTTCCTTATCCTAGTTTGAAATTTAATCCTAATATCATTTTTTATACTACTATGGTCTAATCTATTTGATTGTGGGTATCCTAAATACTTATAAACCTCATCCCTTTTCATACTAGTAATTTGGAAATTTCTAAATATACTCTCGTCCCCATCTACAATTTTGCCTTTCTCTATATGGATCGTTCTACATTTATCTAAACCAAATGTCATTTTGATATCATCTGAAAAGTTTTTAACTACCTCGATCATTTTCTCTAAATTTTGTTCAGAATTCGAAAATAATTTTATATCATCCATAAATAATAAATGCGAAATTGTACTACTCTCCCTTGTATAACCCTTAACTTTTATTCCAAACTTGCTTTTAATTAACATTTTAGATAGAGGATTCAATGCTAAGCAAAACCAAAGAGGACTCAATGAGTCTCCTTGAAAAATCCCTCTTTTAATTGAAATGCCCGGTATTACTATTTTCTTACCTTTTAAATTGATAAGTAAATTGGTATTCCAAAAGGACATAATATTTTCCAAAAAGCTAATAATAATGGGGTTAATTTTATATATTTTTAATACTTTGATCAGCCACGAGTGCGGGACACTATCGAAAGCCTTTTGGTAGTCTATATAGCAAGTATGTAAATTACGTTTTCGAGTTTGAATCTGTTTTAGAATTACAGAATCGATAACTAATTGTTCTTTACATCCCATATGTTTTCTGCGACAACCTTTTTGTTGTTCAGATAAAATATTTTTTTCATCTAAATGAGTATATATTAAATCTGTTAAACAAGAGGTTAAAATTTTGTATATTGTCGGTAAACATGTAATGGGTCTGTACTGAGAAGGATTATTCATATTTTCGCTTTTGGGTAACATATAAGTAATACCCTTAGTTAGAAAATTTGGAAAATTTTGAGGTTGACTGACAAATTTTGAAAGATTTTTTGCCAAAAGAGGATGTAAAGTAGTCAGACGTTTGTACCAAAAATTATGTATCCAATCGCAACCCGTGGCTTTCCAATTATGAGTATTTTTAATAATTTTGGTTAACAATTCAACCGATATATTAGAAAAACTCATTTGTTCAATACCTGAAAAATTGAGTTCTTCATTTTCTATCCATGGAGTTGACTCGTATATTATTATTATTATTTATTTTATTATTATTATTATCATTTATTATAATTTATTAATTAATTATAATTTATTATCAAATTCTTCTGATTTTAGAGATTTTTTGAAGCTACTGAAAGCTGTGTTTTAGAGATATTAATTTTAAAGTATGGATCTATACAATAAAGATAAGATGTTTCACTATCCTCTCGTTAGCTGCCAATAGTACTATCCACAGGGACGCCCGTTTTTTCGATTGACAATTTATTTATTTACCTAGTCCGAGCTTACTATTGGATAGCGACTATATTTACATAGTCCGAGTTGACTATTGGATACTGTCTAACCGATGAATAGTGACTATATTTATATAGTCCAAGTTTACTATTGGATACTGTCTAACCGATGAATAGTGACTATATTTACATTGTCCGAGTTGACTATTGGATACTGTCTAACCGATGAATTTCGACTATATTTACATAGTCCGAGTTGACTATTGGATACTGTCTAACCGATGAATTTTGACTATATTTACATAGTCTTAGTTGACTATTGGATACTGTCTAACCGATGAATTGTGACTATATTTCGTATAAGTTAGCTGACTCTTCCACCTATTGCTAGTATTTATTTATTATGTTTAATAGTTATTTTAAAAGCTAATTGATGCTAAAATACCCCCTGAAAAAAATACTAATATACATTTCAAGGATAAAAATTATCACTTTAAAATGCCCTAAATGCATTCTTTGCTGACTATAAAATAGTGAAAAAATTGTCACTACTATACTTACAAATAATCACTCTACACTCGTAAACACTTGTGCTACTAACGCTAACCCGACGTCGCTTAACAGAAAAAGCCTTTAGAGTCTTCTACAGGCGCATGCTCGTAGATACGGTCAACCCTGCCGAGATATGTCGGAGATAACCCTCTACGGCGACATTGTGCCCGCAATGGGGGCGCCTTACTACGTGTATGGAATTATCGCAGACTACGTGACGTAGGGACTGTGTTTAATAGCAGATCATATTTCATGATAACATAATAATTTGACCAAAGATGACTTTAGACTAATTATTTGACCTTAGTCTTCACTTAGGACGAAGGATAATTGAATTTTTATTCAGGTTTTAATTTTCATGTTTATTTGTTGAAAACTGGTTTATTTGTTCATATCCAAAGCAAACAGAATATTACACAACGATGTATATTTTTTAAGTACGTGTTAGTTTTTCGATGAGATAATTGTAATTAAGTTCACGTATTATGATTGACAAATTTATTTTTTGAATCAATTAGCGAATCACTACGCAGTGTCTTGCAATGCTCTATGAATATGGATATGCTCAATGGAATATTCGTTTGTAATTTCTTAATATTAAATATTTTGGCAGCCTTAAAAAGGTCAATTTGTATTTAAACATCTTTGGTTTGTCAGTCCGTCACTCCTGGACACACTGATTCCTAGATTTCTACCCAACCTTTAGAACTTTCTCTCCTTAATTTTATTAAAAAAGACCCTCCACACAGCATCCCAAAAGTTGAGGAAAATTATTTTCCTCAACGCCTCCTGTATGGGGTTGATATAAAAAATGTATTGAAACTACAAATGGCCACTTCCATATGCAAAAATCAATAATGTAAAGTTGTATAATTGGCAAATGACTTTTTTAAACTTCGCGGAAAATAGAAAGTTGTCTTCTGATTTTCGTAGAAAGTTATTGCCATACAGCCTAAAATGAACTAAAAAACACACTCCAAACACTGATATTCGTACAAAATAAAGCAATAATCATTCTAAAAGACCCCCCGTGCTGCATTTTTTCTTTGGTAAAGCAGTGATCTAGCCCGAGTTGGATCATATTTTTTAGACAATGAAAACGGTTTTTATTTTCCTTTGACAAGTATACTTAATGTCAGACCTTTCTTCTATTCTTCTGATACGAGACGTCTTCGTAATCCCCATTGTACATCACATCATAAACAACACATTAACTGACGTCGCTTTGTCTTTTCGCAACCGTGACAGCGGGAAGTTGATTTTACGGAAACTTAAAAATCTAACAAGTGAGAAAAAGGTTCAGATCTACTGAATTAAAATTTCCTTCGAGTTTTTCGCAAGGCGCAAAATTTAATATGTTGGTTTTTATTACGCTGTGGAACCTGGGGTTTTATAAGCCAAGATTGGCATACTTAATAAATGTTTTATTTTTTTATTTAAGCAAGATAGAAATTGAATATTCAATAAACTTTATCGTAATAAAGTTTTTAATGTTTGGATGCTTATCGAATAAGTATATTTATGTGTATATTGGTAACGATGGCCCGAAAAATATCAAATTAAATAATATATTTATAACGAAAAGTTTTAAAATCCAAACAAAAATATTTTTAAGATTTAATTAAGGCATCGATTCGATGTGTGTTTTATCATATTATAGATATGTACTCAGTTATTATCTTGCTCTGCCTAATTCTCAGTTATATGGAAAATTGTTTTGTTACTAACTAACTAACTAACCATGACGCCGTTGCGCAGGGATAGGCAGAGAGGACGGACCGCCAAACAACTCGGTCTTGGCACACACTTCTTGCCTCATTCACATTCATACATACTCTTCTATTATTCTAACTCTTGACATGGCCCGACTACAGTATCTGTTTAACTTGATAGTGCCATGTCTTCCTCGGGCATCCCCGACTGCTACTGTTCACGTTTTGTTTATTGTTTATTATATTTGTTTGTCTAGAAAAAGACATGTAAACTTAAAATAATATTGAAATTTGAAACCTACCAATTTTTACTGACTAAATAAGTATTAATAAGTATCTGTTTTGTCTTATTCAGTCACAACCATAGGGTGACCTCACTGACAATGACAGGAGGAATATCGTGAATAATTATTAAGAAACATAAAAAGTGGTAAAATAAAACTACTGACAGGTGAGTAATAATAATACGCATATTAAAGTATACGAAAAATATACAAATTGAGAACCTAATAACAAGAAAATTATTATTAGTAAATAATAATACGTAAATAAATTAGGTTGATAATAATAGATAAGTTAAATAGATAAAAATAAATGCATCTGATAGTATTAATACTCTTGCGTCTGGACGATGTAGGCCCTCTGATTGGTCAAATTTAAATTGTCTGTTTCGGTTAAATTCCGCTAACTTGAAAATTAAGACAGGATTTTATACTAAAATAGGATCGCCTCATAATAATACGAGATTTCTTCAAAAGCATCGTTTCTGCTCACATAATTTTTGGATAATATCGAAGAAAATATGTTTTAAAAAGTTCATAATCCATTGGATTAATTACATTACAATGAAAATTATCCACAGTTACGTGATTATGTTTGACGTTTATAAAAAAATCACGCGTTCCTTCAATGGCCGATACGCACGGCTATAGATGGCCGACAGAGCGCTCCTCTGGCGGTTTAAAAACGAACCAAATGAATGGCGCGAATATTTAAATATGCAACTCACAATATTTGACTACTTACAATTAACAAGCGTTTACTAAGAAGATTTCTCCTGGAAGCTTATCACTTTGTAATGGCATTTTTCATTATTATTTATATTTTTTTGTTTATTAATTATAACTGATTTTATATTGACATGTTTTCTAATTTCTAAAATTTCAAAATTATTTATTTGCGGTGCTTTATATCCTGAGTGAAGTATTTTAAATAAGACCTGAATTTTTTATCGAAAGTGTGATCATTATTCAAAAGATGATTTGCAAACTCAGATTCACTATTTCCATTTAGAGCCCTGCAATATTCTTTAGTTCTGACTTCAAAGTTTCTATTGGTTCTACCTTTGTAAAAGAAATTACAACCATCCCAATTGAGTTTTTAAACTCCTGATTTTTTTGTTTGAATTTTGTCTTTATTATTAAGAATATATTTCTTCAGGATTGTTTTTATATATAATTTTAGAAGTATCGTTATCCACAAACAGAATTCTAGGCCATTGTTTATTTATATCTTTAGAAAGACCGTTTGAAGAGAATATGTTTATTTTTTTTATTTAGTTTTTCAACTATCAATTTATTAGAATAACCGTTATTAAATGCTATTTGTCTTGTGAATATATTGTTTTATGGTTATATGCTATTTGTTTTTTTCAGGTCTTAAAATACTTCACTATAAATAATTTTGAAATTTTAGAAATGAGGAAACATGTTAATATAAAAGCAGATATAATCAACAAGAATTTTTTTATAAACTGTCTTTTAAATATTTTCCCACTCAACTGGTCTTTCCCGTCTAACGATATTGTAACTCCTAATTATTATAAACCCAGCCTACTTTTACCCCTCCCCCCTCCTTCCACTTCTTCTTTCCCAATTGCAATCTATATTTAATTTTTGACTTCGGTGTATACACAATAAAATGTAAACATTATATTTATTCATTTATTGGACAATTTGCATAGCGCCGCTTTTGTGAGATATCACCTCAGGGGCGCTATATTGTAATAATCTCCTTTTATATATAGATTTTTACTCTCCTGATGATGTTGTATATATAATCTAACTTTAAACTTTATTAGATACAGTAACAGTTGTAGGTAAAGAATTACCACCAGTTGGAGTAAAATTAACACCTTTTAATTAAACCGACTGCTAATCTCATCGCACAATTCCCCTCCTTTTATTCATAAACACGGGTACAATTAATCAATATGTAATAATCTATTATTTAAGTCAACTTTGTTATAACTATCTTTAATTGTGACAAACTAAACGATATTGATTCAACTTATAGACATTGACGGTTGTAACACATATTTAAGCCCTGCAAGTCTCCTATGAGCTAATTATATTAGGTACCTAAGATAAGAGTTAATATCAGTTGTAGACATGTAGTCAATGATAGTGTTTAATTTGAAATAATCCATCTGAAATACGTAAAATTTCATTTATTCAAACAACTGTCATTCTTATTATGCGTAAATTTAGCATGTTATTATTAATTAACTCCTTCCTGTTCCGTGTTTTAACAATATATATACTCACCCTCTCTCTGTGAATGTCATAATATCTATCTATTAAATGTAACTGTTGTTAATATCACTTAAAATGGGCGAAGCCCAAGTAAGAGCCCACCATAACCAGCAGTAAAAACCCGCGGAGCGGGTTTTTAACTGCTAGTTATGTATATAATATTAAATAAATAAAACACCCAAGTGTAAGTAAATATGCATAATATCAAATATAGGGTTTCTATACTAAAATATTGAGATATTTTAATAAACCGGGTTAAAACTCTTTTATAAAAGTGGGCAATTTGAATTTCAAAAATTCAAAAGCTGTAAAAGAAGTTTGAATGGAAAAACGTGGGACATCATATCTCCTTAAATCAAGTAAAAACATCAAAGAAGTAAGAAAAAGTACGGCGCTGAAACTTTTTTTAGATATCCTTTAATAATAATAAAAGTTCCTGCTGCGAAGATCCCTGAAAAATAATGTTTGAATAAATTACACAGCTTAAAAGACGAAACTCATTTCACACGTAGTCTGAAATTTATATTTCACGAATAAACTAAACTAAGGTTTATTAAGCAAAGCCGGTGAGGCGCTCTAATATTCTGATTTGTTGGAAATACAGCGAAAACTTTCAAATTATGCTATTCTCCTCCTATGTAAGAACTTTATATTTTTACACCACAGGGTACATGAAAACATTTCCCAACGTGCAACAATGTAATATTTCGTAAAATATTGTTCTAATTATTATTCTTATATTTAAATTACATTTGGATGTGGAAGCTCTTGTGATTTTGCCTCCGATGTCACGAGTTATAATCCCGACGATTGCAAACAATTATGACGGAAATAAAACACATTTAATAGTATATTAAAGTATAAGTGGATAAACAGGTCTTTAAAACACGAGCGATTTTTCGAGCACGACGGCGTAGCCGAGTGCTCGAAATAAAGCAAGTGTTTTAAAGACCAGTTATCCACGAATACTTTACGCTATTTTTTTATTGGTACACTTTGAAAACATAAATATTGATATTATTATTAAAAATTTGGAAATAAGAACTATTAATGAATTCGTGATGTGACATCACAATATCTTGTTGTCGTGGAAATGAAAAACACAAACATTAATTTGCAATCTGTCACATAAGATTAATAGTTGGATTTATAGTTAAAAGTTGACAATATTTAGACTTCACATTTTGTTGATTTGTTGATGTTGCCATGGTAACTTTAAAAAAGCGCGTTCCATAAAGTTCGATTTAAACACGCTAGAGCGTACTATAAATGAGTAAAAAAGGGCACCAATAAAAAAAAAAATTATAGCGTATTTGCAAATTGCATCGTTCTGGAGTGGATATATTTAGAATAATTCGCTGGTAAGAGTCTACACTTTATCACAGATCCGAATATCCAGTTAATTCGAAACATCCCTTTCCCACAATTTTCTTTCAGTTCTTGAATAAATCCAAAAAATTGTATTCAATTTAATTTCATCCCACTCTTGGGAGTTCGCCCTCCTGCGCTGTATCTCTTAAAAGTATTTGTCGTACCGATATATAATTATACAATTCCCTCAATATTCATGGAATATAAAGAAATGTAAACGGTGCAAAATGAAAAAGAAAATTAAGTACTGAACTCGCAGCAATTAGACTTTTATAATGCAGCGGAGCTTTTATTTATAAGGTCATTCTTCATTTTGACACTCGTATTAAACACACTCCCCCCACGACATGTGTGCATAAATAATCTTTTATATTCCCTTTGCTAAAGCGTCCCTCTATTAATTATTTAAGTCACACATTAATAACGTATTCTCTGCATTATTATAGTAGTGAGGCTTCTACTACGTCACTTAATTTGATAATTTTTTACAGATTTTTGTTAAGATGTTAAAGCAGTTTCTTTATTAAGTGAAAATATTTTTTTTAAGGATCAAATTAATTACGAAGGACGCGAAAACAAAACGACTTTTTGTGAAATATGTATTATATTCGATAATAATTTTACCGTAAACCTAATTTTGTATGATCCTTGTAAATATTAAATACTACTAGTTCTTGTTCGAGAACTTTCGACTTATTTCTAAACATTTCTAACATCTAAATTTCTTTAACACTGAATTTGAACTGAAGGGTTTACCGCTTGCTGATTGTTGATGAAGATGATTTTTGAATCAAGAAATCATTCAAAAGCGAAAAAAACAGGTTTTCAATAGTGGTTTTTCAACGAGAATGTGAAAATAAAGTTTTTGAAATCGTGTTCGCGTAATATTATGATGTAGTGTCAGTAATGTGTTCACCCAATTTTGAATATTGCAAATTTTGGAATACTTAAAAAAACATATTAATATATCTTTTGTTTTCTTTGTGAAAATGTTATGTGACGAATAATTGAATTATTATTAATACTACGTATTTAATATATAGTGGAGCTGAAATGCTTTGCTTTTTCTAATATCTTTCTCGGCGTCTCCGACTTCTTCTACTATTATATAATACAATGTAACTGTTATAAAACTACATTACATCGAATTTAATTCGACTCCGTATCTCATTCCGGTGCAGAAATATTTCTTCAAGTATTGCTGGGGTGTCCTCGACTTCTACGATTCATACTTCTCCAAGCACTTCGGGCACTAATAAGTACAAACTTCGAAATTTTCAGCGATATCGGTAGACAATTTTTCGAGTATTGCAAGCGCAATACTCAAAAAAATTAATTAACTAATTTTCGAGTATTGCGAGTCTGAATTTTTATATGTTAAGATTGTAAACGTCCCGTTAATAATAAAATAATGGTCACTGTCACCTACCAATATAATAATGATCAAGTTACGTTGTATGTTTCTCTAAAGCTTTCGACAAAGTAAACCACTCAATCCTTATGGCCAAACTATATGCTATCGGTATTAGAAACCCCTTGCTATCATTCTTTAATTCTTATTTAATCAATAGAAAACAAAGAGTTAAATTAAACAACTTTGTGTCTACTATTATTGAAGTAACGTCCGGCGTACCTCAAGGAGCACATCTAGCACCGCTTCTTTTTAACTTGTTTATAAACGACATTATTAGTATTTTTTCTCATACACGCTTTTGGCTTTTTGCGGACGACAATAAGATTCTAAAGATAATAAAAAATCACGATGACTGCCTTCTTTTCCAATCGAATATCGACTCTTTCAATGAATGGTGTAAACTTAATTGCTTGAAACTAAATGTCGATAAATGCAAAATTATGTCCGTCTATAGATCAAAAAAACCGATTGTCTTCGAATACAAACTTAATAATATTTGCTTAACAACTGTTACATCTATTAAAGACCTTGGTGTCTCTCTTGATAGCAAGCTTTCTTTTCGGGATCACATAACTGCAATCGTTAATAAATCGCTCAAACTACTTGGTTTCATCACTAGAATCACTTCGGACTTCAAAAACGTAAATACCCTTAGAACTCTTTACTGCTCCTTGGTTCGCCCCCATTTTGAATATGCTTGTGTTATTTGGTCTCCTTTTTATGCTGTCCAAATTCGACGCATTGAATCTGTTCAACATCGGTTCTTAAAAGGGATTGCTAGGAGGCTAGGTTTAGAAAAAGGCAAATACTCATATGATGAAATTGAACGAACTCTAAACCTCTCTCCTTTGGAAGTCCGTTGGGAAAGAAATGACCTCATTTGCTTCTTCAAAATTATAAATGGTATTATTGATTCACCTACGCTACTGCAACTCATTCCCTTCAATATCCCCTCGCAAAGACTCAGAAATAATGAACTGCTCTTCCTCAACCATCATTCGACAAATAATGGATATTATTCACCATTGTCCAGAATGTGTAGACTGGTCAACTCATGTCAAAACCTTAACTTTTTTGGGATATGTCTAAATGATTTTTGCCAGTCGCTAAACAAGTGACGGAATATTAAGTGTCCTGTGGTCCTGACCCACGGCGTATTCTTGACTTGATTCGAATTGTCACTTTATTTTCTAATATTATATCTACCATATGTCTTTGCTTTCATGTACCTTTGTCTACTCCGATATTTTTCATTTTACGTTATTCGTGTTATTATTTTGTTATTTGGACGATGTCCGTTAATAAATAAATAAATAAATGTTCCATTGAAATTTTCCCTGATGACATAGATACCAGCTGTTCTTAGAAATACTCTATAGTTCTTTAACCTGAACGAGTATTGACTAAAATATTGCTTATCTATCGATATGTAAATCAGTAATATGTAAAATTTGTCGTACCTGGAGTTGATTATTCTGAAACGACAGCTCGTAACGATCATACGAACTCTGGCGGAGTAAAACGGTACTATCCAACACGGCTACTTTCTTGACATGATTAACTGCAAAATTTCCAGATGATGTTCGAGTTAAAACAGAACTTCCCTACGCTCAGTCAATTATTCCGAATTTTTTTTTAGTTTTAAATTTATGATGTGAGTCGGTTTATAGTAGTTGATGCAAATGTATTGGTTAAAACAAAAGGAATTGGTGAAAACAAAGTAGTGTGTCTGATCTTTCAATTTGAGTGGAGGGTATGGGCCCCACCGCCCGGGAAACATTTATTGGATAACCAACACCCCTGCCATAAGTGATGATGAGAGTGCTATGTGGTTCGCTACTCTTGGTAACTTGGCAGGGGTGCCTGGGTTCACGAGGGTAGGTTATACACACGTCCCATATAGATATTTTTGTACGATAGATATGTGAAAATGCAAAAATAGATTAAAAAAAATTAGCAATTAAGGAAAAAATTGTAGGGCGTGGAGCGTGGTCGTGTTTTTTTTTAACAGTATTGTTGCATTTGAAAAATCTGCGTGCAATCATATTAGACTCTATGCTTAGGCTTTTCCTTTGTCGTTCGATATCGCCATCGTCTGGATTAATAATGTGCCCAAGTATTTTACGTCCGTACATGTATTTATTCTTGTTTCGTTAAGGTGTACGCGGAGCATCTTGCTTGTATCTGGATTTTTTCCGTGGTGGAACGCAATCAATTCCGTCTTCTTTGGGTTGTATATCATATTGCGTTGTTTTCCATATTCTTCACAAATATTTAATTTCTTGATCAATGGAGCTAGGAGGATCATGTCGCTTGCGTAGGTTATGTGGTTTATGCGTACATTGTTATTACGACAGCCCGCCCTGATGTCCAGGCGACTTGACAACTCATCCATGTATACATTAAACAGGATGAGGGACAAACACCCTCCTTGCCTTACTCCCGACCACAAGTATATCGGCTGGGAGTATGTATTTGACCACCGTACGATATTTTCCTGCTGGGAGTGCCGTCGAGATAGTGCGTCTATATATATGGTAGGTATATTCCTAGCTTTCAATTTCTCCCATAATGTTTTATGACAGACCCTGTCGAAGGCCTTACTTACGTCTAAGAAGCACCCGTATGGTAGTTTTTCGTTTCTTGTAGAATTTTGTTATTCGCTTTGCAGTGTAAATTGTCATATTAGAGGATAATCTACATTTAAAGCCCATCTGGTATTGCCCTTTCAAATAATTTTGCAGTTATAGTTGCTAAGAATATTGGCCGGTAATTGCTGGAGTTCGTCATGTCAGGCTGTCTCGATTTCAAGATTAGAGTTCATAATTGTTTTCGACATTGCACCCGGTAGATGGTTGTGTATAAGGATTGCGTTGAACAGTATGTTTAGTAGTTTAGATATGTATCTACCTCCGTATCTTATGTGTTCAATACTTAGACTATCATGTCCCAGAGATTTACCAGCATGTTATGGTCTTTATTGTATTACTTTAGTTATTTCCATCATATTCCATGATATCAGGGATAGTCTGTACTTCATTACCGGAAATATCTGAAGGTTCTTCTAAAAGTCTTGGCAATTTCATCCGTGTTTGTGAACCCATCAATTTGGCTGGCGATTCGAGTTTTTGGTTTGATCAGGATATTGCTTTTCTACCAGAATTGGGCAAACTGCTTTCTGTCAAGTGATTTCACGATATCATTCATTTTTGTTTGTACAGAAGAGTTTTGGCAGTGTTTAACTGTCGTTAACTCCTTCCTTTTCCGTTTTTTTATCCGCAATGGGAACAAGTAATGTTCTTCATTTTGAATCCACTCCTTCAACTCGATCTGGAATTCTCGTAGTGTTTCTTAACTTTTTGATTCTTCTAGCAATGTCACGATGTGTTTTTGGTTTGCTTTAATCATTCTTCCGATAAAATACACTATCGGCAGCCTTACTTAAGGCTTCTACGATGTCTGTATAGATACTGTTCATTTTTTGTATATGGTTGAATTTTTCACATATAGAATCTGAATTACAAATCGATTCGGAGTGCCTTAGATAGATTACACTAAGTAATTCTTCTGCCGCAGACGTATCTTAATTGATTTTATTATTGTTATTTCTTTTCTATATTATGTTATTAGGCTTTTACGGAGCATTAAAAATAGTTCCAGGTCAATTTTCAGCAGCGATTACGCAAGATATCGGCTGGTGATCGGACCAGTCCGTATAATAGTGTATTTTCACACTATCTATTTTGTTCTTAATATACAGTGATCGAGCCAGGAAGTGGTATTAAATATATGTATCTTTTGGTAGTCTTTCAATAGAGATACAACTGTAATTATTTTCGGTGTAGAAATTGAGAGTTCTTTCCCCAATATGGTGGATGGGTGAGCGTTGAAATCTCGCATACCAATGGTTTCAGAGTGTTCGTTATCTTAAATGATCGAATGTATTTTGGAAAGGTGATGTCGGTAAGGTTATCCGCATGACATACCGGCATGTAGACAGTCAGTTTGCTTATTGTCCCCCCGATGGTGATTATTTGAATACCAGCGTTGTGGTCATCTCCACACGGTATTAATGAAGCATGCAACTCTTTCCTCCAAAGTACTGTGACTCCTCTGTAGGGTCGGCCCCGTGCGGTTCATTTTCTAAATTTAAAGCAGAGGTACCCCATCCCTGTAAGTTCGGATGAATTTTGGATAGATTCGATGTTTCGTATTACATCGTAGATATCGCACATATCTAAAATGAAGTTGACGTTTCTTTTAAAAATTTTGCAGTTTACCAAATTATCTTAATTTTATTCTTTTCCATTGTATTTCTTTTTCAATAAATTTACGGAAAACAGTACCAAAGTGTCAGTCGGCCAAAATTCTTTGTTCATGTAGGTTTTAAAATTTGTATTCGGTATAGTCAACTTGAAAGATCGAAACAGCGTGGGATTTCATTGTATTATTTTTTTATACTTGTAGGTCACTTCCTTTTATTTTACTATTGATAAAGTTTCGAATATTGTCTTCAGTTACGCTATTGCCGAACCTTGATATTATCGAAGCGTTGTTTTCAATTCAACTATTTTGAAGAAGTTCTCAATCGCTGTTCCAGTTGCCATAATCTTTCTGGATAGTTTTCTTGTAACTGTTTTATAACCTTCCGTATTAAAATTAGTTGTATCTGGTTTACATGTACTTTTGTGAGATTGTGTGAGTGTACCTTTAGCTGATTCATGCATACCCAGGTGATGTACCTGTGATGTCTGTAGTATGAATCGTTTCTATTGTGTGAGAGAGCTAGCTGCTATTCCACGATTGAGGGAAATGCCTGACGGGTGAGGCGGCTGATGCGAAGGGTGGAGCCGACGGGGTTATCACATTATTTCAGTGTGCATTGTCCGAATGTGATCCATTCCTTTTGACATATCAGCCGGACTCTCTCTCGACCCCTTGCATTACACCGCAGTAGAAGGGATGGATTCATACGTTATCACTGGACACACCGACCCCCAGATTCCTACCCACCCCTCATACCCTTTTTATTTCCAGAACTTCTCCTTCCTTTCCCTAAAAGATGACATAGGCCCTGAGGAATTTATATCCTTAGATCCTCCTGTGTGGAGCTACAGTATAAAAATCAGTATATTTTATCGAACATTCAAAAATACATGTTCTGTTCATAACAGAACAGAAGCGTAAAAAATCACACGATATCAAATTCAAAAGCGCATCCTTCCAAAACCAACTAAAACATGCAACGATCATCCCAATTTATAAGAGTGGCGTTTAAACAAATATTGGAAATTTGAGCCCCATTTCATTTGCTCCGACTCATACTTCAAATAATATTTGTCTAAGCTCAAACATTGACATTTTTCGGATTCACTGCCCAAATTCAAACGTGGCATAGTGTCAATAATATCAACTGTTAATATGTATAAATGTATGTAGTATGAATGTACATATACACACACTCATACACACCTATACACTACCTGGTAATTAAGGAATATAAATAACATTTACGAAAAATTACAAGGAAATATATCATAGGTACACAACATTAAATATTTAATTCCTGTAAATTGTATTATTGCTGTAACTGATGTACCATTTTTTTTAATAATATTAAATAAGTAAATAAATAACAAGTCTGAAAAGGACATTTAAATTATTGTGATTTGAAATTTTATATTATGGGCAAAAAATATTTTAAAAAAATATTTTTTATTTTTATTTATATTTTTCACGGGTCTGCAGTAGATTAAGTGATAAAAGCTTAAGTAAATTAAAGTTAGTTTGTTTAATTTGTTTAGATTGATTTATTCTGTCGCCATCTGCCTTTGTGTGCAGATTCCTCGTACTGGGTGCAGTGAAATATTATACTCCTTTGCAAAAGAACCACAGCACTTATCTCTGGCAAAGACGAATTGTCAACCCAAGTGTTTATCCACGAAGGTGTTTTCGTATGCAAACACTTGCGGTTTGAAAGTGCTCCCCAACGGTTCAAAATTTTTCCAAAGACCGTGGCGCTAACAACTGAAGGGTACATTTCCTTGAATTGGGATTTTTTTTGGTTTGACGGTGATCATATGTGTATTTATTGCTCAATTCTTTTTAAATCCTCAAGTAAATCGGCAGAACAACAATAAATCTTGCCAGGGAGGCGTTACCCTGATCGTAAAAGTAGTTGTCAATAATATGTTATTACAATCAAATATATGTTTGTGGAAAAGTCTCGTAACTTGTACTACTACCTATGCCTGCTTCGAATTATTTTATTTGTTATTATTTCCAGTGTCTGTTTCAGTGCCGGCAACCCGGGAGTTTATTTTGCTTTGATTTTTTTTTATTACAAAGTTTCTTTACCTACCTCACTAGACAAAGTCTGTTCTGAGGCGCGTAATTGAATTATTATTTTATACTCTCTGGCTTCGAAGGCCTCATTAAAAATGCTATGTAGATAATGTTCATCATTAAATTTATCATTATAGGTAATATTAAAATGAAATTCTGATTATTATTTTTATTTTTTTATTTTTTTTAAATTTTTATTTGATTTTATATTGGTGCATTACATACTGTCCATGCTGTACTGATACAATTCATAAATATTTAAATCGAAATCTATTCGTGAATAAATGAATAAATAATGAAATAAGATTTAAGATTTTCACGGCCAAAATTATTTTTGTTATTTGTTTTTGGGGTGTTATGCCGTGTTGCGCTAACTCCTTCTTTAGCCAACGTTTCGGACAGCATTGCAGTGTCCATCATCAGGGCAGATGTGTTATTTGAAACGTTGGCTAAAGAAGGAGTTAGCGCAACACGGCATAACACCCCAAAAACAAAAACAAAAAAATAATGATATTATAAATTTCTTGATGATTGATGTATGATAATGAATTGTGTCATTCTAAATTAAATCAAATAAACTCAAATTCTTGAGACACAATGATAGTAATAAGTCTGGAGCAATAAGTCTAGAGCGATAAGTCTGGAGCGATAAGTCTGGAGTCAAAGAGACTATGGCATCCCTAATTGGGTATGTTGTGTGGCTAAAAGTAGTGGGGAGGGGAAGGAGATAGAGAAGAAGAAGGTAGGGAAGTATCTGGCTATTCCGATCTGGTCACCAAACACAGCTAAAACCATTTCAATCAACGTTTCAATGTTTTCAGTCAATCAAATGTAACAATAATCGCAGTGACAACAGTTCGTGTTTACACTTTGCTCTTGCAAAAAAACTAAAAAAACCTCCGAATTCGTGTGCAAACAGTATTTATATGGAAAATTTAAGTGCCAAAAAAGTTTATTTGATAAAACAGTAATAAAATAATACTATTCTAGCGGATTCTAAACATTTTTATCGAAAGTTTTAAAACAACCTAAGATTGTGTGTTTGTTCTTATTGAAATGTCCATCCCACCGATGCCTGATGAATGCTGCCATCGGCGTAAAAAAAGAATGCTGGACATGATGACGTCCCCATTACAAAAAAAGGCCCCGGGAATGATTTCTCCAGTGGTTGAAGATGAGGAATCTGACGGAGCATCGGACTATTCCGACGTGTCTGAAAATGTGAGTGAAATCCCAGTGTCCTCAGTCCAGATACTGAACAACACTGAAGCAAGTCTTAGAGCACTCCAAGATGTCCTTGCTGAAAAGCAGTCAAGAGTCTCAAAGGACCAACAACTGCGGATAAGCGCATATGTATCCGCTGTATTCAGATCAGTTTCACAGCTGTTATTGGAACGAGAGGGCTTCAAAGCTGATCTGGCAACAGTCAATGCTAAATTAATAGTGGCAAAGGGAGAGATCGCGATTGAAAAAGCAGAAAACCAACACAGGTTAGAAAAAATATTGCAGTTGGAGTCGGATCTAGGACCAGTGATGCGTAGAGTAGCCGATACCACGGAAGCAAGCCTATCGTTTGCCGATATTGTGAAAAATGGCCCACAGAAGATTATACCATCAATCAACCGCTCAGGACTTAACGTTGGTACCCCAAAACCTGCTGTATGCATCTTCCCAAAGCTGGATTCTACAAAAGATAGCGACGATACGAAACTGCTACTTAAAGACACGTTACGACCATCAGAACTTGGAATCCGACGGGCATTAGGAGTATCCGAAACAAAGGCGTTGTAATCCATACTGCAACACAAGAAGATCAGGATAAAATTCTGAAAACCCCATGTCTAGCAAACTCGGACACTCTAAGCGCTCGATTACCAACAAAACGGCTTCCAAGGGTGATCTTCTTCAACGTTCTTCGTGACCTAACGGACGAGTGCTTCCTGAAAAATGCCTTAGCAGGAGCCCAGGACAAAGCAGGCCTAGATTTCGCAGTAAAAAGTTGCAAGCTAAGTCACCTTGCTGGCGCTCGAACTGGATCAACTTGCCACCGGGTCTTCGAGGTTCCTGCCCACATTCGTCACGTGCTGGTGGAGCAGGGGAAAGTCTTTGTGGACTGGAATGTGTGCCGTGTTCGTGACTTCATTGGACTTACAGTGTGCTCCAAGTGCCAAATGATCGGACATTCCTTCAAGTTTTGCAAGGACCAGCAAAGATGTGGACACTGCGCAGGCGAAGGTCACGCCCGGATAAACTTCCCAAAAGCCGCCGCCGAGCCTGTCTGCGCCACCTGTACAAGATTTGGGAAGCCCGCTGCACATCCGACTGGAGACAAGGACTCCTGCCCGGCCTACAAGGCTGCCCTTGCCAAGGACTTTGCAACTATTGATTATGGCGTCTAATTACATTGAAGAAGATGACGAGGTAGATTAAGAAAATACTCATAATTTCTGTGATTGGCTAATGTTTCATAGCAACTACAATATGGAAAATATTAATATTGTTCAGTTGAATGTTAGATCGATTTATAAATACTGGGATACTTTGAATGTCTACTTAAATACATGTTGGAAGCATATTCATGTGTTAATGTTATGTGAAACGGCTATAACACCGAATCTTGTCTGTCTGTATAATATTCCTGGATTTAATTGTTACAACTATTGCCGAACTAAAAAATCTGGAGGAGGTATATTGCTATATGTTCGAAATGAATTCACATTTCAACAGAAAACAATAGAAACAAATCATTTTGAATGTGTGCTTGGCTCTATGACACTTCCAAACAAGAGTATTTTAAACATCATAGCAATATACCGCCCCCCCAACTCTAGCCAACCACAATTTCTTAATGAAATATCTGCCATTCTGCATACTATAAGCCCCAAAGAAAATGTTTTACTTATAGGAGATATTAATCTAGACTTGTTAAATTGTCAAAACCCTATTATTATGGCATATGAAAATATAATGTCGGATAATTATTTAATCAAATGTATTTGTGACGTAACTAGAGAAGCAGTTTTAGCAGGAAAAGTTACTCGTACTTGTTTAGACCACATATTTGTCCGATTTAACAGTGGATGTAAACAAAGCGATTCTCTTTCCTCATGTGTATGTAATAATATTACTATAGCGGATCACTTTTTAACTGCAGTTGATATTAAATATAGTGCAAGGAAAGAAGCCCCAGAACACGGGGAAAGAATTTCGTTTTTATCGCAAAACAAAATCGACAAAAACATTCATAATTTTAAGTGGCACTCCTTGCTTGAGGAACAAGATTGCAATATACTATATAGTAAAATTAAAAACAACTTTAAGAATTTGTATGAACACAGTAAAATCGTTATGAATTATAAACACAAAAAAGACCTCTGTCAATAAAACCTTGGATAACTTCTTATATCTTAGAAAACATAAAAAAAAGATTCATTGTACAGAAGGTGGAAGAATTTTCCTAGCAATCAATTCTTTGAATTGGAATATAAAACTTTCAGAAATAAGGTGACAAAAGAAATTATTAAATGTAAGTCTACCTTTTTTAACAATAAATTCAAAAATTATTTTGGAAATACAAAAAAAACTTGGGATGAAATAAATAAATTATTAGGACGCAAGTCCAAAAGTAGTTGTGACGAAATAATCTCGAAATATATGTTAAATACGAATAATGAAGAAACCGTAGCAGATAAGTTTGTTGAATATTTTACAAATAGTGTTAGCTCTATGATACATAAATGTGATTATTTAGCATCGACCGTCAGGCCGAATGAAGTGCAACATAGTATGTACCTACCCAGAGCTACCTGCCAAGAAATCAATATTATTGTTAGCAAATTAAACAATTCAAAGTCACCAGGGATTGACAACATTCGAATGTTTGACATTAAGACACATATTAATATTTTAGGGCCTGTTATAACACACTTTATCAATTTAATTTTATCGCAAGCAGTAATATCAGTAGTAATACCCTAGTAATACCTGAACTAAAAAGTAGCATCATTAGGCCAATTTACAAAGGGGGCAAACATACAGATATTCAAAATTATAGGCCAATAAGCATATTGCCAGCCCTAGAAAAAATACTTGAAAAATACATTTTCATAAAACTTAATAAATATCTAGAATCTTTCTCTTTGTTGGATCCCAACCAATATGGATTTCAAAAGAAAAAAAAGTACGGAAATGCTGCTTCAGGAATTTTCAAATCACATAAATTATGAATTAAATCTAAAAAAACAAGTGTTGGTTTTATTCATAGATAACTCTAAGGCATTTGATACCATTGATACAAATAAACTATTAGAAACACTGGAGGCAATAGGAATTAGAGGAAAGCTGCTAGTTTTATTAAAAAATTTACTAACTGATCGACAAATTAGAGTAAAAATTCTTTAAAAATTTAGCAAAAGAAAATATATCTCAACAGGTGTTGCACAGGGGTCAATTCTAGGGCCAACCCTTTATATTATTTATGTCTCAATTATGAGAAAATTGTTTTCATTCGTTAAACATTTTGTATATGCAGACGATACGGCGCTCGTAATATCGCACGAAGATCTGGTTACTGCAATGAACCTTATGCAACATGATTTTATTGCCCTACTGAAATGGTTGCATGATGCAGGCCTCTTTATAAACGCCAAAAAAACTAAAATTATGCACATCAGATCTCCACACGCCAGATGTAATGTAATTCCTTCATTATATACACACACATTTGACTGCATACATAAAAATGTTGCACAGCCCTGTTCATGTGAAACCATTGATTTTTTCAAAAGTAATGTATATTTGGGTGTTACTATTGACTGCTACATGAAATGGGATGTACACATTGCTAATGTTTGTAAACGTCTACGAGCTATTGTGGGTAGGATTTATAAAAAAAAATATTTCGTGCCTATAAGTACTTTAAAGTTAATCTACTTATCTCTGGCTGAATCCACTATACGTTATGGAATTACTTCTTGGGGACATTCTTGTAAAACTAATATAAGCTATATACAAACATTACAAAACTCCATTATAAAATTGTTAATCCATAAATATGACAATCAACACAGAAGTAACATTAAATTAATATACAAGTCCCTGAATGTTTTACCTGTCAGAGGATTATTGTTTTATAATATTGTAAGTCAAAATGTTATATTGTCTGATTCATTGTATAGGGAAAGAGTTTGCCATAAACATAACACAAGATTCACTCAAAATGAAGGACTGGTAGTTCCAAAATGTACTAATAAATATGGTGAAAGAACTTTAAACTATATAGTACCCAAAATTTTTAACCTATTACCAATGACAATTAAAAATAATAACATGTATACTGCTAATGTTAAATATAATATAAGGAAATGGTTATTGGATAATAATGATCTATACTGATGCCCCTGAAATGGAATTCATATTCTTAGAAAATGGAAAAACAATTATTTTGTAATACCTGACTACCTACCTCTATTTATGAAACTATTGATGTACTTGTTGATAATACTAATTTGTTCATACATTTATTTTTACTTGCTTATTATATAAGGCTTTTATGTTGCTATTTAAACTTTTCTGCAATGTAACCAATTTATGTAATTATGTACCGTTCAAATTGTATCTTATGAGTGTATAAATGTTGTCTCTATGTCCCTGCTGACAAACTACATAAGTAGTTTAGCGGGTTTAAATGTGAATAAATAAAAAATAAATAAAAAAAATTCTGAATGTCAGTCTTAAACCAGAGCGATTCTGAGAGTATATTTCACTCTGTAACTTGCCGCAATGAATAAATTGTGAAATAACAAAAAAATTATCAAATTAAATTTACTTGCACGCCAGGATTTATACCCGCAACCTCCAGATTGCTAGTCGAGAGCCTCACCCCTCGACCACGGAGGCCGTCATATTCAAATATGAGATTAGGTATTAAAATAATTGAAACTTTTAATTAATTAATTTAGTGAGCTTATTCCATACCATAAAATCTGTTTACTATTATTTGGTCTGAAGCAGAAAAAATCATGAAGGGCGGGCTCAGACAGTTTGGTTATTGTACAATATCACCTGCTTACAACGTTATTTACATCACGAGCGATTGAGCTATAAAATATCTAAATTATTATAAGCAATAATTGGTCGCCTGAACTATCCATTCAAATTGAAAATATCTCCTGAAAAAAAATAAATGCCGCCGACGGGAATTGAACCCGCAACTTCTGATATCCGGTCAGATGATCTGGACCACTGAGATACGTTTGCTTATTTCCAACCCGCCAAATAATTCAATTTGTACTAGTACTTCAATCAACAATTACTGCTTACTATATTTTTTCACTTGTAAACAGTCAACTTTATTTTTGTAGGAAAGGCTGTGATGACATAAGACAGCATTTGCAAAAATGCGAGCGTCTTCTGATAGGGTGATGACTTTTGCGCCACTTTGTTTAATAAATATCTATCTCACTGCATACTGTTTTAAAATAATTATCGATTGCTCAAAAAAAAAAAAAACAAACTTGGACGAAGCCAGGTAGTAAAAGGAGTAAATTACAAAAATTAATTTGCACAAGTGAATATTTTCTTTGTGAACTGTATATAATCCTTACTTTTTTTAAGTAATAAGCTTTTACTTGCGGATAAAATAGGAAATATATGGTTTTTGCATATGAAAAAGATTTTAAAAACATGTTCATGTTTCTTGAAAATCCATGTATATTTTCCCATGCCTCCATTAGCTGATCGGATTCTGACGAAATAACATTTACCAGGCTTAATTCCGGGCTTTCCATTATCTTCCACCATCCCTAAACCACGCGTCTTAAATAATAAATCTCCTTACAATTGGATACATCGAGCCAGATAACAAAGGGTTATCTTTTGTCTTTGTCGACCATGCTCGGACGTGTGACTATTTTATGATATCATCAAGTTACCTAACCAACCCTCACTTAATCATACCCACAGGCGGAATAGAGCCTTAAATTTAAGTTATCAAGTTAAAGTTTCAATCACATTTCTATTCATATATATATATATTATACGCACACCGCATAAGATTTAAGGCTGAGTTATAAAATCATATTTGAATCACCCCCCACCTAGGATTTTTCATATCTTTCCGTCTCATTTTTTAATGCTTCCTGTTGCCCCTGTGGCAGCAACCGTTTTCCTGAATCTCTTCAGTGATTTCTATCGCACATTTTGGGAATCGATTCATTCATGAAATATTTTAAAGAACTTAAAGCAATGTTGTCTTTCTTGTTTCTACAAACTTAATTAATAATTATTTAATTTTACATCATTTCGCGTAAAATTCCTAAAAAATACAATATCCGTGCAAACATTTTTGCGAGAAAAAAAATCGTAATCCCCTAGTTGAAAATTGATACTTCAAAGTTTCGTTAATTCCTTGCATGAATATTCCACAATAAGTATAAATTTGGGTTTATGCAGATTTATGACTAATTATGGACTTTTTAGAATATAAAGAAATAAGCTGGTGAAAAATTGCCCTCTATAATAATTCCACTTAAAACTTCTCCTCGTTAGTGAACCTGCGAGAGGGATTAATTCCAAAAGAAAATCCGAATATCTCTTTTAAATTTTCCATCTAAAAAACTTTAATCCCATCCTTGGAAAAATGTTTAAATTGGAATTCATTTTTTATTTCCATTTTCCGGAAATGTTAAACGGTCTTTTTTGATATTACAGCTTATGTTTATTGTTTTACTCCGTCGTATTATTCGGGTAAGTTTAAAAATCATTTACAATAAAGCAGTTAGTTTAGAGATGAAGAAACAAACATAATTCAAACAGTTTTTAATAATGTCTAGAATTCCGATGATAGAGAAAATATTTTTATTTTAACCAGTGCACATAACATATTCACATAATATTTACGAGGCATTATATACCATTAAAAGGATTTTCTCCTTTCATTGGAATAGGTTCTATCAAACCCATTTTTAACTTAACGTATAAATCACGAGTATAAAAATAAGGAAATTTCATAAAGGAAAGATTTGTGAAATCAGGTGGAAGTGAAAAAGTCATGAAAGTGACGCCGTTAAATTGATGCGGAACATTCAGAAGGAAAGCAAATTTTTCCTTATTTATCCAGGCCTAGTTGGATTTTTCTACGTCGAGAGATTAAGATTCCAGAAAGGGTGAAATAGAATATGTGAAATATGAGCTTTTGGGAACTTTTACGGAAATATTTAAAGAATTTTTACCCAGAATAAGTATAGATTTGATTGATTGTTGATAATGATAAACAATTTTGTTGCAACATTAAAACAAGAGTACTTTGGTACAAAAGATAAACATGATGCAGTAGAAATGAGATTCTTGTTCTACTTAAGGATAAAGAATCATCCTTAATCATAAAATAAACAACTTAACATTATTAACCGAAACAACGGACAAAAAAGAGTAAATAATTTTAAGGTTATGTACAAATCGTAGAACAACTCGCCCATTTGGAGTCAATATGTGCTTAAACTATCCAAATGAGAAAGGGATGCATTTGTGGTTTGGACGTGTAAAGCGCAAAGTTTGAGAAAAGAGTGACAGTCGTGGATGGAAGAAGAGATAGGAGGTGTCCCTATACGAAAATATTATCATTTATTTATTATTCATCCCAACTTAACATAGTTTATTTACAGAGATATTGTCTCCTCCACGCTAGGAGTTCACCTGTATTGTGGAGGAAACTTTTTAATAGTAATATAAGAGTTATAATAAGAGCGCTATAACTTCAAAGTCGATTCGTTTTTTTGTACGACGGCTTATATGTGCAACGAGCTATCAGCATCTGTTTTTCCTCCTTCATATAATCCGGGCTTTTTCAAGACCCACATTGAAAAATCCCTTCCTATGGCCCCTACACTAACCCGCCTCGCAACGCTGCCGATCCGGTGGCGATGTGGCTCCCCTGCCTTTACTCAGTACAAACAGGGGAGTTGTTGTGAGGCGTCACATAAAAAACACAATAAAATTTCGATATTATTTATTAAAGGAAAAATGGTTCAGTATAACAATTATTCAAAAACTTAATATTGAAAATGTGAAATTATTTAAAACTTTTAAACAAAATAATTTTTCTACTCTTGTCAAGAGTAAATTGATTTGTTCCAGTAGAAGAGATAAACATATAAAAAACAAATCAAAATATAATACATGAAGCAAAACGCTATATAGATAACAAATACAAGATAAATTCAAACCATTTGAACCAGTCACACAAGGGATATAACAAAACTGTTTACAATCATGACTACGCGGCTTCAGCAATAAGCGTGTGTCTTTCAACGACTGGTTCGAACGTACTTAAAATGATATCTTCAAGAAATAATATCTTATAAAAAACACAAATGACAATCTAATCGGCTAATGCACCTACACCATTAAAACACTTAATGGTATTTTTTTAATTTGCTGTCTATATTAATAAGGAAATGAGATACTCACTTTGAAAAGCAGAACAAAGCAGATTTTTATCTTTTGTGTCTTTTATTTTAAGAATCTTGACGAATGATGTTGAGTTACTATGAAAAATGCTCTGTTAAAATCCTTCTCATCCTAAAAAGTCTTTTGAATTGAATGCAATGCTTCTTTGCTAAAATAGAGAAAATTAAACAATTCAGAAAGAAATGAGAAGAAGTACGGAGAGATTGAAAAAGAGTTTGAAACAATGCACGAACTACTCCACAATAACATTCTTGTGGAATGAGTTATTCATTTAAATGGAAAGTTTTTAAATGAATAGATTTTTTTTAAATTTTGCACTAAATATGAAGATAAATAGCAAACAAGTTTTCAATATCCTTTATCGAAATGAAATCGAATCTTTAAAGTTTCGCTAATTAAACTAAATTTATTGCAGAAAGTTTCGTAAACTGTGAATTATTGAAATAAAAGTTTTTTCACAGTAATATTATGCACACTTTTTTTAATATTTATTTATATACAGAAACTCTTTTGTTATAGAACAATAAAATATTTGAAAGCTATGAAATAAATGATTTAAAAAGAATTAAACTGACATTTTAAAGCATCATAGATTTTTACGGAAGTGAAATTACATATTGAAAAAAATTCCGTAGATTTAAACGTTACAGACAGAAAAAAAAAATCTGTGGAAGTTGCAAGTTGCAAGTTGCAAGTTCGAGAATTTTTGTTTATTCTTTCTCGGATTACAGATCTTCAATTTAAAAGTGTTTATTTTGTAATGATAATTCTATATTCAAGTCATATATTTTTTATTAAATACATGACTCATGGGATTTCAATGGAATAAAAATAAAATATTTTAATTTGTTATAATCAGATCCGCATAAATAAGGTTTTTTGTGTTCCTATTTTACTTTTTTGACCTAACGACACTATTAAAACGATCAGATTATTATTATGGTGATTCTAAAATTTATGATGTTGATCTCAAAATTTATTACGATACAAGAAACTAATTTCCGCAGCTTATTGACGATTTCAATCTAAACGGAGTCGGGACTTGCGGTTGATTGATCGTTGATCCTATCTGGAGAAAGCTCCTTAAAGTCATCAATATTCTGGAGAATCATCCCGAATTGAAGTCCGGAGTACTGAGCCCTGAGTGATAGATCACCACGGGTTATCGCTTTGCTGTACAAAAATTCTCGTATTAACATTTTTTACAGAATCCTACGAAAGACATATAACGCATTGCAAATTGCAAGGACATGATTATCTAGAGAAATGGAGTAAGATTGGAATGAGATCACTTATGGAAGACTTGATGATTTTATTTATTTTATTTTTATTTCTATTAGGTACAATATTTTTTACAATTCAAGTTTTCCAGTAATGTAGGCCTCACTGGATGGCTTATTTATATTATTTTTTAAACGTTTATTTATTTATTTACCTCTTAGATAATATCGTTACTAGATGATGACGTGAATTTATTTGGATGACGTGAATTTATTTACGTCTTGATGTAGCCAAAATAATGTCGCGAAATTCTTTGATGACGACAATTGTAAGTTTTTGCCGAAGAAATATAATCATTCCTACAGCTTAGTATGTAACCATTATTATGATTGGAAAAGTAATTTTCAGCATTTCTGGATATTTGGAATTACACCAATAACCAATCTACTTCCTAAAAATCACCAACACTCGTAAATATTAACCCATATTAATTGTTAATATTTATAATTAATATGGGTTAGTTTTTGCCGAAGAAATAAAGTCATTCCTACAGCTTAGTATTAAACCATTATTATGATTGGAAAAGTAATTTTTTAGCATTTCTGGATATTTGGAATTACGCCAATAACCAACCTACTTCCTAGAAATCACCAACACTCGTAAATATTAACCCATATTAATTGTTCATTAATGAAAATACATACATTTTCCATTAAAGTGGGTTAGCATTTTTATAGTTTTGCTCCATAAAAGCAAACGAATGAAAAGCAAAGTAAAAAAATATATATTGGTAAATACCAAAAAGGCAATAATGAAATCTTACACAGTGAGATTGGATACATAAATATATCACCAACGTATTTTTACGTTTCACCCAAAATAAATATACGTAAATGATGGCCATAGAAACAGAAACCTCCAAAAGCTCAAACACCTACGTCCTACATGTGGTCGAGAGTCAAAAGGGAAAAGGGTAACTTAGGTGATAAGTCTGGCTTAACAAGGAGATTTAATGTTTTTGCAGATTGATGTTATCAACCTTTACACCCGGCGATAGAGTTGAGAGAAAAGGTCAAAACCTCTGAGGCTATTTATTTCTTTTAAATGTTGGTATTTTATAACTGGTCGTGGAACTGGATAATAAGTTTTGGAGAAAATAGAGGAATGTTGCCGAAAAAAACACATTTTAAAGCGCTATAAAGTCTTAAATATCTTTTATTAAAAGTTCTACTAAAGAAAGTAATAAAATTAATTACTAAAGAGAAAACTGCTGTATTAATATTAATACCGATGCAGTTGAAAGGCGAATAAACTACTGTGCCCTTTGGAAAATGGACTTAAGTAATGGTACATAAATAATAAATAACATATTTCAAGTCAAATATTGGTTTACGACAGTCAATCGACAACCTATCTTAACGAACGGATTGAAATATTTAGAGAAAGATGCTCCGAGGAACTTCAGCACCAGCGCATAGCCACGTGAACTTGCACACGCGCGCCCAACATTTGTATCCGATAAACATTGGTGACAAAAGAACGGGTCTTTTTTACGGCTCGTTCTTGAGTTCAACAGCTCGGAACGATTTGCCGGCCTCTGCGTTTCCTCCCTCTAACAACATGGGAGGTTCACCCTTTATCTCCTCAAAAAGACCCTCCACACATCATCCCCAAAGATGACATTAAGAGAAATTATTTTCCTCGAGGCATGGAGTTAGTGTTAAAAAAATCTAAATATTTAGAGAATAATACATTAATTTTAAAATATTTTATATTTTAGCATTCTAGTTATAAAGAGAGTAAGTTAAAATCATAATTATACCTTCCTACTTCTGTTCATCAAGAGTTGTACTTGTTGTATACACTCCTAAATTGTCACCTTGTCGTGGAGCCAAATTATTACTTTAATAAATAATTTTATATCAAATGCTTCCATTATTTTTCTTGTAAAATACACAATTATATAGACTTGAAATTTCACATAAAATCGCTATTGCAAAATTTTGCGTGCAATTCGGATCGTTTTAAAATAATAAACATTTTAGAAGTAAGTCTTTTATCCCAAAACCACATTAAAACATGAATCCAAGCTACAAACAACGCAAGTAATAGTCTAGAACGGAATAAAGTGCTCCTGTTATATCCTCTGATATCTTAGATTCTACAACCTCGTTTAGAAGTAACCAAATCGTATATATTTTCAGAACAAATCGCTTCGCCAACACCGCTAGTAGCAAAGTTCAACCGTAACTTGATTAATACATGCTTAATAGAGAAACATCAAAAGTTAAAGTAGGTCCATTCGGAGTTTTTATTATTATTTTTTTTATATTAACTCCACAAGAAAATAATTTCCCTCAGGGCCTATGTCATCTTTGGGAATGCTGTGTGAAGGGTCTTTTTGTGGAGAGGAAGGAGTGAACATGGGTCTTGAAGAGTCCCATGTTGTAGCAGGGAGGAAACACAGAGGCCGGCAGTTCGTTCCACAGCCGAGCTGTTGAACTTATGAACGAATCGTAGAAGCGAATAGAATAGAATAAATAGAATCGAATAAATCAAATAAATAGAATCGTAGTTACTCGTTATGTTACCCACTGTATTAGTAGATTAATATACCAAAACCAATTTTAAAAGCTTAGACAGTTTTTACCTTTGACGAAAGTGAAAATAGAAAACAAAGAGAGAAAGAAACAACTCTGTCACTGTTTTGTTAAGGTATGTTTATGCTATACCAATGTTATGTTTATGTTATGTTATGTTTATGGTATGTTTATGATAAGTTATGTTCATGTTATGTGTATGTTATGTTATGATATGTTTATGTTATGTTCATGGTATGTTTGTGTTATGTTTATCTTTATGTTTTAGAATCACATTTTTTTACTCCCATTTGCTGCATTTGTTTATAAGATTGCCAATTTCATAGTTCTGTTTAAAAAACCGCTACTAATTTTGGATAAATCTCTTGTTAAATAATGAAAAACGCTCACTAATATTGTACACAGGTTCCAATTTATTTATATATATATATATATATATATATATAAATATATAATATATTTTTTTTTGTATAAAAATTACATACAATGTTATTTATACCCGCTAAGCTACTGCAAGTAGTTTGTCAGCAGGAGATTAGTTGCACATATAATAATAGTACAATACATAAATGAAATAATCATCAACGCTTAATAATTTTGATGATAATTTTGTGATTACCTACTGTTACCAGCTCTGTACCGTTTATGTTAAGTATGTTATGTTATGTTTATGTTAGGTTAATTTATGTTGCGTTATGTTATGTTTATGTGATTTGTTGTATTTGTTAATAAGAAAACAATGTTAATTGTGTATGGCCAAGATCACCCCTAATGGGCGAAAGTCAAAATAAAGAACAATAAAATAAAAATTAAACTCTGTCACATTATTCTTGTTTTTTAAAAATGAAATTTGCAGGAAATAAGAAAGAAAATAATTTCTACTCCTAAAATAAAGTCTCCCGCTAAAAGTAAATAGAATTTGAAAACTGATAACAAAGCCGTTACAATATGGCCTAATGGGTTATTAAAAAAGAAACTGGCATTCCAGAATGAGTTCAAAATCTGACAATAAAAGGAACGATATAATTTTCACAATTTTCGCCACTTTTGGCATTCGTAGAAATTTCCAGCGAAATTTTGCTGAGAGCCGTTGTGAAAACGAACTCAATTATTTACTGACCGTTAAATAAAATGTCGTTCGTAAAAAGCGGTGACTAATTGGCGATGTTTTAGTGGATTAAATAGCTCCAATTCCATAGTAATTTAATGCAAATGTATTTGTATATCTGTAGATGATTTATTCAAGATTAAATTAACTGTCGAGTGCTTTAGTGCTTTTGAATGTCTTGGATATCAAAGCTTTATATAAGACACATAGTTTGGATGATTCGTTATTTATTTATTTATTTATTTCACGCCTATTAAGGCTTTTACATACATATATATAAAAAATATTTACGAAATTATACATGAAAATAGTGCAGGAAATGAATATTTAAAACAATTGCAGAAAAATAAATATAAAGTCAAAATATCACTGAACTTGATCTACACAACAAGCAGGCACAAAACATAAAAAATCCAAAATATATTTTTCTGTTTCAGTTGACAAAATTATTATGTGTTAGTCAAATCAAATTAAATACCTTTATTAAATTATTCCACTACTTGATGAAAAAAACTTCAATAGGGTATGCTTATATATTGAAATTGATGTACTAAATATATCAACAATATCGTAGTATTTGTTTCCTAGCTGTTGTATCCGTCGCATAGGAGTGTGATATTGGGACGTTGACATAGAATTGCTACAATAATATGGTAGGTACTGTCTTGTAACCGACCTGCTTGGAGTATGAAAAGAGATTACACAATACACAAGCAAATGCTTTCAATGGAAGAGTAGTAAAAAGACCCAAGATGTAAAATGAATTATGTACCATGTAAACATATTATTAAAAATAAAAAATAATTGTTAAAAAAAAAAAAAAATTACATATGATAAATCAGGGGTATCAAACATTGAATTAATAATTTTATACAAACAGGTTAAATCGGAAATAATTCTGCGATCAGATAATTTTATTAAATTTAATGAACAAAGTACGTTATCGTAATTTAGGTTTTCTCTAAGAAATAAAAAAATAGGAAAGAATTACGGACACTTTAAATGATTGCATTGAAATGTTATATTTTGATTGACACGTTTTAAAGGAATACTTCGATGCATATGATCATACGACCAGGAAGTTTTTCCTGACTTGATCTGTCTTGATAATTTAGTACAAAAATAATAAAAATTATGTTGAATGTCTACAAAGCGTAATTTTGTATTAACGCGTGAGTTAATTAATAATTAATGTTGTATTAATTCTAATTATTTCCTCCTCCCCATCTCTTTCCCCTCCCCAGTACCCTTCAGCCTCACAACATACCCCAGTTGGGGATGCTATAGTCTTACTGGCTCCAGACGGTTGGGAGCAGTTGGGACTCTTGTGCGGTATGAGACAGTGAGTACTGAGACAGTGAGCTCTGGGAATGTGACATTTGCACAGCCTTTTCTGTTGAGAATTTTTAGGCTCAATAAATACTTTAAAAAATAACGTTTCAATTCTAAATTGTGGAATTTTACCAGAGCGCTACTTAGAGTATCCTTCACTCTGGAACACGCCGTAAATATATTATATATTATTATTTTTAATTTAATTGATTAATTAACAACAAAAAATAATAAAATAAAGCTTACAGAGCGGTACGTTGTAATTTAAACCCGCGACCTACGGATTCATAGTTAAGAGCCTTACTTCTCGACCAAGTAGCCCGTAAAAAGAGAAGATGTTACAATATTCTACTGTTCTCTAAATAAACCCACAATTCTAATATGTGTGCAATTATCTTTCAAAGGCAGTCTAAAAAAGTTCGTTATTTCTCTTCATTGTAAGTTATTTCTCTTCATTTGGTATTGAATGGGTAATTTCCAAGTAACTGTTTACCCCTATTCCCTGTTACGTTCCATCTTACCGGCAATGTTCCGTATCTCAGGGCGGGGGCGGTGGAGATGAAGGGCGGGGATCCCACAGAAACGCCCTAGGCGGCTCGCTGTTTACTCTCCCGGCTAATTTCCAACAAGAGAAAACTTTGTCCAATGTATCACGAGTCACGAGATGCTTCTATCCCATGTACATCAGAGATTTATCAGGGGAAGAAGATTCAGCAGAAGTATGCACGTATAAGATATAAAAGATTCACGATTGTCTAAAGCCAGTGGGACTAAGTCGTCTCGTAATTGGGGAAGGTTGAAAGATTGAAAGATGAGAAGAGAGATGTGAAAGAAGAGGGTTTGTTTAGGATAGTAATAAAAATATGTATACTTTTTACTCGCTATTCAAGCAAGTGAGTTTGATTTACGACTTTCTTCGTTGACTTCTGACTAATGGTAGTTCTGCGAACAGCAGACCTTGCATCGAAAAAAGTATGTTTCCAATTATTTTATCTAATTTAATAGTTCAAATCCATGAATTTAGATAAAGATTTGTAAGTAGGAACTTACAAACCAAAGATATTAGAAGAACGAGATATGCTATGTTGGCCGCCGGACCGTAGGCGGAGTACTACCTAATTAGGGTACTTTGAATACTATCGGGACGTGTACGCACAGAAATCTGTTCTATGTATTAGTGCGGATACCTTAGCGTAAGCGAAGGTGTACAGTAGTATTGGTGAACAAAACCGGCGACACTGGGAAAAACAATTCCACACAGTATGAACTGCTCATAGCACATCTCGTTCTTCTAATATCTTTGTTACAAACCTACCTACTTAATCATAAACCATTACATTTGTGTTAAATTTTTTAAATTTCATATTAGCATTTATACAATTTGTCCTAAGAAACGTCACTATCTCAATAACAATTCCTTTTTTTAAACACTTTTCAGGCAGGTAGGCACCATAATATTGAAAAACGTGAAAAAGAAAGTGCAAATAACCACACGATTTCACATTTGAAAAAAAAATCTTTATAGAAACACTAAAACGACCACCATCTTGAACTGGAAACGCAAAGTAATAATTTCACAGGTAGACCAAATACAAGACTCAGTCAATAAAAATAATATTCCAGAATTCTCTCCAATTTAGTATTGGTCGTAAAAAGGATGATTTATTGCCATATGACAAAATGTTATTATTTAAATAAGGTTTTGAGAATGGCTCCAATGAAGAATGGCATTCAGCTAACACAACCATATCTTGTTTTCCAAGTAAATTTATGTTCCTAAAGATAGTTGGTAGTTGACTGATACAGATGCAAAATTCAAACTAAATTATTTTTTGCATAAGATAACCTAACCAAAACCACCAGAGAGAGCGTACTTGAGGATCAGTCAAATCGGACATAAAAATAAACTAGAGAAACTTGATTAGGTAACCCCTCCTTTAAGGAACGGGTCACTGCTAGCTACGAGTATATAAATATGTAAGTACTTCCATCAACATAAAATACATCCCACCCGAAAATCATACAAACAATCCTGTAATACTCTATTGATCCTGCACGATATTTTTTTTCTCTCTAACATGTATGTTATTTAATTCCATAATAATGTTTACGATGTAACTGTACAGGGTGTTAAGGGAAGTATTTGACTTATTTTAACCAGTGATTTCTGACATTATTTGTAGTGTAAAATGTGAATGAAATTTCGGAATCCTTTGATATTATTGATTTTTATTCAATTCAAAACATTAAAAAAAATCTCTCGGTATTGGACAGTTAGGAGTTAGTTCGAGGTGAGAACTATGTCGGTAACTAGACCGTGTGATCAGTGACAACATGAGAAAGAATTTTTTTTGCTTGGTTTTGAAAAATATAAATAAAAAAAAAATAAAAAAAAGTCATTGGAATACAAAATTTCTTTTACTTTTTTACTCGAAATAACGTCAGAAATCACAAATTAAAGTAAGTCAAGTGGTCCTTTAACAACCAGTACATTCCTTTAAAAAAAAACTAATTCAAACAGAAATCAAACTAAATGTATACTATTTCACAAAATTATGCTTTTAATATTATTATTATTATTTTATTATTTATGTCTATTCTTGAATACACATTTTACAAATGATTACAGTGGTTTATATTGTAGTACAGAGAAAAAAGTACAGAAAAAAGGTATAAAAAATAAAGAACATAGGTTGATATAGGTAAAACTGTGTGTGGGTGATATTGTATGTTATGTGAACACCTCACTAGGAGAACCTGTGCTGAGGTGTTTACGTGTTTGTGATTAAGTGTGACAGGTATTTATGTGTTGTAGTAGAAAGTTATTTTTTTTGTTCACAGACATATATTGAAACATGAAAACACACATTTATATTTGCGTGTATGTATTTTTGGATAATTCTTGAAGAACTTGTATAATATTTAATTTTACTTATCATATTTTGGTTATGTTTGGTTTGGAATTATAATCTTTTGAATAAAGTGAATATCTTGATTTTTTATCCAGGCTACGATATGTTTTTTGAGAAAGTTTGTAGATGTATTTGTAGTCATTAGTTGTTTCAAAGTAATGGACATACTGTTAAAAAATTTGGTTGCGTAGTATTGAAAGTGTCTTTGTCCGTGTGTGGTGTGTGTTATCGGAATGTTCAGTGTTTTATTTGTTGATGACCTGGTTTTTATTATGGCTTTTGGTTGATTTGTAATATGAAGATTATTATGGATGAGATGTAGGAGAGCAGTTTTGGCGTAAAGTTGTCTTATTGACATGACGTCTAGAGTTTTGAAGATTTTGTTTGAGTCTGTGTAGAATGGTACTTGCAGTATGAGTTTTATTATTGCCTTTTAAATATTATATTGATATATTTATTAAACTGATAGTTTTTCCAAATGTACACTCCTCTTCCATACAAAATCAAATGCTTTTAATTTAAGAGCAGAATAAAACGTAATACACTTAATAACCCACTGTAAAACTAAATACTATGTTATGTACAAAAGTTTTATAAATAATTAAACTTAAGCGATAAATGTTGATTGTGCAATATTAAGTCTTAGCAACCAGGGAATTGAACACGCGACGCCTGTGTGGGATTATTTTATCTTTTGACAAGTTCTCTACAGTTCTTTTCTAATATTACTACACCGCAGTGAGATAAGTAGTTGTTTTAAGAAGAAGCATCTTTATTATGCCGACAAGTTCATTAACGTATTCGACTTACGCGTAATGACATTAAACTCGTAAAGCCGAGCGCGTGAGAATTTACATTATGTTTTTACTACATGTCAAAGACGAAAAGCCCACATTTTAAAGAGAGTAGCGGTTAACAGACAAACGATATTAAATTTATATCAACTAAGGAAATTATTTCATTCTTTTTTGTTTTCTGGCAAAATAAAAGTGTAGTGTGTTGTGCCTTGAGGTTTCTTCTCCCTCCTGATCTTCCAGGAGTCACTTTTCGCTGCTGATTTCCAGATATTTATAACCTTTTTTTACTTCTGTCATTTTCCATACTATTATTGTAGTTGTTTACTGTTGTGAATAATGGAGGAAGATTTCCCTCCTGGACCCCCTACAAAGCCCCCAGATCCCTCTCCAGACCCCCCAGACGGGGAAAATGGAGAAATTTCTGACAGTGATTCTGTCATTTTGACTTCTACCAAAAAAAGGAAATTTACTCCTTCTTCCCCAATAAAACTTGACTCTCCTTCGACTTCACAATCCCCACCAGCACTTTCTCAACTTCCTCCAACAAACTTTTATTCTCCTCATTCCCGTGGCCCATTCATAGTATACGCCCAAAAAACTGAGCAAGGAAAAACCATCCACCCTCTTGAATTTGGCAAATTCCTATCAAATAGCAAGAACCTTTCAATCAAGCCTGGAGGTGTAAAAGCCGAGGGTCGCTTCCGAATCTCCGTCGAATTCCTCTCAGGGTCAGCTGCCAACAGTTTCATCAAAAATATCTTCATTTCATCTAATTCAAAGTTCAAGGCATATATCCCTACTTTCAATGTCACTCGCATGGGCCTGGTCAGAGGTATCTCGACCGACCTGTCCATCGAAGAAATTCTGTCTTCACTTTCAACCCCCCAACACATTGGCAATCCCATAAAAGCCAGGAGGCTAAATTACAAGGACTCCTCTGAGGGTATAATTTCCTGGAAGCCTTCCCAATCTGTAGTTATCACCTTTGAAGGTCAATCTCTTCCCTCCCATATATATTTATTCTTCAACTCATTACCAGTTGAAATGTATACTTATCCCACCACTCAATGTTTCAATTGCTGCCGTTTTGGTCATACCAAAGCTGCATGCAGATCTCAACCCAGATGTTTTAAATGTGGAGAAAACCACACAGCTGACCAATGTCCTTCTTCCTCCTCACCCAAATGTTTCAACTGCTCAGGCTCACATACAGCTATCAACACTTCTTGCCCAGAACAATCTCGCCAAAAAAATATAAAAATTTCTATGGCCTCTCAGAACTTGTCTTTTCTGCAGGCTTCTAAACTATTCCCGCCTGTCAAAAAATCATTTGCTGAGGCTTTATCCAGCAACTCCTCATCCAACCCTCTTCCCTCTTCTACAACAACTTCTTCTCGTTCAACTAAATTCACATACAAAAACGATATCTCTAAACCGGCTCCTGGATACGATCAGCAACAACACAACTCACTGCTCTTAAATCCCAATGGTTCACCTCTTTCAAATGCCACAAATGGGTGTGCAAATAATTATAATCCGTCCTCAATGAACTCTCTAAAACTTTCTGAAAAACTCTCCCAAGACAATTCTTCATTTATCCAAACTCTCATTATGCTTCTAATTGACCTTATTTCTTCTCAAACTAATCTACCGTCCAACGCTGCTACTATTATTTCCACATTAAAATCATTTATTCAAAATGACTCTTCAAGATTTCAAAATACTTCAGTGGAATAGCCGAAGTGCTATTTCTAACAAATCTGATCTCCTTAACCTATTAAATTCCAACTTTATTTCTTTGGCTGCTATCTCGGAGACTTGGTTTACTCCATCCACCCACTTTAATGTGGGAGGGTATTCCTGTCTCCGCGATGACCGCCCGGAAGGTTCGGGCGGCGGTGCTGCCCTTTTTATTAAGAAATCCATATCATTTTCCCCAATAAATAATATCAAACCCCCCAATGCTGACTTCCAAATGGTTGCAGCTAAAATAAAGGACACATCCTTTATTTCAGTCTATCTTCCCCCAACAGCCCACTTCAATAAACAAATTTGGTTGCAAATTGTAAGTCAACTAAGCCCTCCTTTCTTTATATTAGGCGATTTTAATGCCCATTCCCCCGTCTGGGGTTCTGCTTTCTCCGACCGAGATGGTGGAAGTGTGATGGATTTCCTAGATCAATCCAACCTTTTCCTTTTGAATGACGGATCTCCTACTAGGATCTCTCGCCCCAGCACAAACCCCAGTGCAGTGGATCTCTCGATATGTTCTACTAGTCTGGGTTCTCTCTCCTCTTGGGTGGTGTCCCCCGACCCTTGCTCCAGTGATCATTTCCCGATCACCATTACTTATCAAACTTCTATCCAATCGGACAAGTCTCATATTTCGACAAAGATTAAAACGAAACACACCAAATGGGATGAATTTAACTCTCATATGGACAAGTTCCTACTAAATATACCCGACACCAATATATTTTCCGTCAAAGATGACTATAATAACTTCAAATCAATGCTCATAACTGCAATAAACAAATCAAATCCTCCCCCTAAAACTAAATCTCTTTTAAAAAAACTCCCTCCAACTCCCTGGTGGGATGAGGAATGTTCCAAAGTAGTAAGAATTCGGAAAGCTAAATCTCTTTCCTATCGTTACAATATGACTATGGAGAACTATCTTATATACAAAAACGCTGAATCCAATGCCAAAAGGGTATTGAGGTCAAAAAAAAGATCTGGGTGGTACAACTTCTGCAGTTCAGTATCTCCGAACACTCCAATTTCGGAAGTTTGGTCTATGATCCGAAGATTTCGATCCTCCTTCAGTTCACCATCTCCTCGAGCGTCTCATTCTAAATGGATAGATGAATTCTTGGACAAAATTGCCCCCCCTTCTGTACCTAACTTAGATGAAATAACGCCTATCTATAATACTCCTATGTCTAATCATTGGCTAGACTCTCCATTCACCTTAATTGAGCTAAAAAATTGTTTATCAATAGTCAAGGACTCATCTCCAGGCAGAGATGGTATACCTTACAGCATAATCAAAAATAGTAATGATAATGTTCTAAACCACTTCTTAAGCATCTTAAACAAAATCTTCCAGACTGGTATAATGCCTGATGACTGGAGTTGTCAAATAATCATCCCTATTTTAAAAACAAACAAATCACCAAATTCTGGATCCAACTACAGGCCGATCGCTCTTTCATCCACCCTCAGTAAACTTTATGAAAAATTAATTAAAAACCGATTAGAATTTTTTGTCGAGAGTAAACAGCTTCTCTCTCCATCTCAATTTGGATTTAGGAAAAAAAAATCCACTCAAGATAACCTTGCCATCATCAGCACTGATATTAATTTATCAATTTCTAAACAGGAAGTTTGTCTTGCCGTCTTTATAGATATAGAAGGCGCCTTTGACAATGTTTCCATCCCAATCCTGAAAAAAAAACTTCTAGGCCTTGGCCTTCCCCCCATGTTTGTCCAATCTATTATTAATCTATTTCTAGATAGAAAAATTTTCATTGAACTTCCAGATATTTCTCCTCAAAGTAGGTCTGTTTGGAAGGGTTTACCACAAGGCGATGTATTGTCCCCCTTACTGTATAATATATATACATATGATATGCATGTCACTATTCCCCCACAAGTAAAAGTTATTGAGTTCGCAGATGACATAGCTTTCTTCTTATCATCCAAAATCATCCCTCTCGCCGTCAAATATCTTAACGAAGCCATGAATGCCCTTTGCACATGGCTCACCTTAAATGGTTTTGAACTTTCAATCCAAAAGACTCAGTGTGTCACCTTCTCAAACCGCCATAAAAACCCCCCCGTTCAAATTTTATTTAAAAATTCTCCAATCCCCAACGCTTCTGAAGTAAAATTTTTGGGAGTAACATTTGATAGGAAACTTAAATGGTCTTTCCATATTAATAATTTAGTTACTAAATGCGAAAAAAATTTAAATATCATCAGATCCTTATCTGGCGTTTGGTGGGGAGCTCACCCTACTTGCATTAAGTTGCTTTACAACGCACTTATTCGAAGCCATCTTGACTATGCCTGCCCACTTTTTAGTACTGCCTCAAAAAATGTACTTGATAAATTAGACAAAATTCAATCTAAATCTTTGCGAATTATAACTGGAGCGATGCAATCGTCACCCATCAATTCCCTTCAAGTAGAATGTTCTGATCCTCCTCTTTATTTAAGGCGTCAACTATTTGCTGACAAATTTGTTCTTAAATGTTTAAATTCTAAATGTCATCAGGTTATCCCCAGCGTCTCGTTGTTCATTGACTCAAACCATTCATCTACAATCAGAGCTTCAACTAAACCTCTTCCTGACATCTGTAAAAATTTTAAGTCTCTCTCAGAGCTTCACATCATCCAAAATGATCTACTTCCCTTATACAAATTAAAATATAGTCACGTCACCCTATCCCCAACAATAATAGAAGGGATCGGAATCCTTAAAAGTCATTCCAATCTCCCGGCCCGAACTGTCAATAATATTTTCAATGACATTATTTCATCTAAATGGCCCAACTTTTCTCTTTTATTTACTGATGGATCCAAATCTCCCGACTCTCCTAACTGTGGTATAGGTATTAACGTTTACCACAATAATTCTAATGACAGAATATTTCATTCAATTTCAAATCAATTTTCAATATTTTCAGCCGAGTGCATTGCAATAATAGAATCTCTCAAATATATAATCAAAAATAATTTCGAACATTCCCTCGTTCTCTCTGACTCTCTCAGTTCCCTCCAAAAACTTAAATCCAGTCCTCTTCTTCATCCTGATGATCACTTTGTATGCCTTATTCGAGAGATGATAGCCTCCATTCAAAGCTCTGGTAAAACTGTAACTCTGATTTGGATTCCTGGACATGTTGGTATCATGGGTAATGATATTGCGGATGCCTTGGCAAAATAAGGAGCGTCCAACCCTGTTGTTACCCTCGTAAACCACATTCCCCTATCTGACATTTTTTCCATCATCAAAGATAGATCCCGCAATGTTTGGGCAGAGTATTGGCACATTGCTAGTCAATCCAAGGGAGCCTGCTATGCCTCAATACAAAGGACTATTCCATCAAAACCGTGGTTTCAGCAATTCCCTCATTTTTCCAAAAAAGAAATTTCTTCACTCATTCGAATGAGGATCGGACATTGTTCCGTTCCTTCCCATCTTTTTAAAATTCACGTTGTTGACTCCCCAGATTGTACATTCTGTGGTCTAGAAGTGGGAACTTTAGATCACATATTTTTTGGTTGTCCCTCTCTAAACAAATATCCTCTCTTCTATCAAGCTTTATCTAAAATTGCCTCCCCTCCATTCAACATCTCATCTCTTCTAAGTCTGAACTCGACTCCAATTTTCATTATAATTTTGAAATTTGCCCATTTAAATAAAATTAATATTTAAATTCACCTTTCATTTCTCAATAATTTTAAATGATGGCCAAGAACACCCTTGAAGGGTGAAAGCCAGAAATAATGTTAAAAAAAAAAAAAAAGGAAATTATTCCGTTAAACGATATTTATACAATAAACGACAGCTGTTTGGAGATAAAATTCAATGACGTGGTAAAATAAATTAGAGTGCGTTTTATGTTTAACGATGTTTTATGAAAAAATATGACAAAAAAAAAAAAATACAGTGAAGGTAAAAAAATTAAGTTAATTTGCCAAGACTTCAAAAAGCCATTCTAACATTATGTCATTATAACATTTCCTATTGCAGTAAGTTGTGAAGCTGAAGGGATTGGAGGAGGAAAGGATGTGGTCTTTTACCGAGGCAATACTGGGAATACCATTTTTATTTATTTTTATTTGGTACATTATTTTGTTACAATTTATGTTTTCCAGTAATGTAGGCTTCACTGGGTGGCTTGCCCGTGCTGAGGCCTTCATTTTATAATATGAAAATCTAATCTACATATTACATTTAAAGAGAAGATAGTAAATTTGAAAAGAAAATAATAAATTTAAAATTAAAAATACATTTAAAATTAAAAAATAATCTTGTGTGTTTGTGTTGGTTTTGTGTATTACGTGTAGGTTTTATTTTTATTTTATGCTATGACATTTTGGTAATATTGTCTTTTTTGTTCTTTAATCTATTTTGTAATTTTGTCTGTGAATTTATTTTTATTTTCCTCAATTTTAATTTCAAATTTTACACTGTTGAAAGCTTTTATAGCATGGTATTGGTAGTGTCTTTGTCCAAAGCTTGAATTTACTGTCGTAGTTTTTATGTTTTCTTTGTACGCTTGTTTAACTGGTCTGTTAGTGTTATTTTGTGTATGTTGAAATTTATTTTTTTTTGTCAAAAATGTAGTTTAGTAGTGTTTTAATGTATAATTGGCGTATATCTAGTACGTCACAGCTGTTGAATATTTGGTCTGTATCAGCCACTATGTTTTTTTAGTATTACCTTTAAGATCGTTTTCTGTGCGGTTTCTATGTAATTGATAGCTGAGTTTGTTGCTCCTCCCCAAGCAATAATTCTATATTCTATTATTGACTGGCAAAGTGCAAAATATATTGTTTTCAATTGTTTTATTTTATATATGTTTCTTATGTTTAAGAAAATGTGTATTGTTTTGAGAAGTTTATTTGTGATTTGTTTGATGTGAGGTATCCATAAAAATAATATCCAAAAACATAACATTATGAGGAAGCGGCAAAGCGCGGCCTTTTTCATGCAAAACATAAATTTGGATTTTAGGATAAAATACCTAACCAAACTACATAATTATATTTTTAATCAAAACGTAGCAATTAGTAATATTATAAAATATACAGAATTAAAAAAGTGAGGTTTTCATGATTTCAGAGGCAACTCAAATTATTTATTCTATTTTTCATTTTATTAAAACAGTAGGTAAGGTAAGGTTATTTTAATTAAAACACACAAATAAATAAAGTAGCACATATCCGTATTAGATATTTCCTAAACCTTTTGATTAAAAAAAATATTTCAGTTTGATTAAGTATTTTGTCCTCAAATCCAAATTTCAGTTTTGCGTTAAGAGGGACGCTCCACCGTTCCCCTTATGTAATTACTAATCGATCGGAAGTATAGAGAAAGGGAGGGCTAATTCATATAAAAAAATTGTTCGACGAACTATTAATTACAGGTATTAATTACCTGAAAAATCTGATTTGAAGTTGAAACTAAGTAGAGAAACAGTGCTGAAAAGGTGAAAGTCACTTTTATATAAATGCTAGTGATCAGGTAGAAATATAGTAATTGATTAGAGTAGGATAACCAAATAATTGTAATAATATCCGGAAACTCAAGCGAAAAGGCGAGAAGGAAGGGAGGTTGAATATATATGAATTATTTAAAGAAAAATATATTTTTTGACAACAAATGTCGAAATCGTGGAGTCATGGTTTTGGTGGATTCAGTTAATAATATCAGTGTATGAATGTACATAGGGTATAACTTATAAGTTCTAATTAAGGTTTTTTCAATATTTCTATCAGACCAGATGGAAACAACCATTTTCCTGGAAACAAAATATTTTTCTTACACTCTCCGAAGCCAAACACATTATATCTGACAAAGTCAAAAGCGAATTCACAAATTCTTATCCCTCTAATCTCTGCTAGTCAATGTTCTGTCAGCTTTCAAAAAACGTATTTCATATTTGGCACAGGATAAAGTTGAATTATGCGAGGAACAAACTTTCTTATTCCAAAATCATACTTGTTGCTTGTCCGAGGAAGAAGTTTCTCAATAAATTAAGATGGAATCTTTTATTTTCCAGTGGAGTGTAGTATAGTTATTAGGGGTAACATTGTAATTGTTGATGTGTATTCCACGAAAAGTAAGTCATCTTGGGGGAAGCTGTGGGGAAGTCAGTTTTAAGAGGAGGAAGGCTGTGTAAGTCTGCAAGTCATTCCACTGCCAGGCTGTTGAATACAAGTAAGAAGAGTAAAAACGAAGAAATTATCAACTGTGTGCAACTAATGTAACTAACTGTGTGTAACTTACTAGATATTTTCAACGTCTTGTGAAGAAATCAGTCGTGTGCATTTGGGCCGGCTGGTCTTGAAGAGGTAACACCAGAAGATTTGGAGCAGAAGACTAGGCTAGGTGAGGCAGTTGGAGGCAGGAGTCACTTGTAGAAATAAAAACACTTGTTTTTGATGGTAAAGTTGAACTGATTTAATTATTTTAATGTCGCTGCTTATATTCTATAAGATTGACTCACAGCCGACATTTGGCTGTTGACCGAAAAAGGATGGGGATTTTACCCGCGCCACATACGCGTATATAAGCCACCGTAAAACGTTGTATATTCATTTTGCCGGTGGATTAGCTGAAGGTAGACGCTTGAATTTGAGACCTTGCAAAGATTTTGCAAGCTCGCCTGTATTAAAATTAGATTAATTAGATTTTTAGTTTGTCAAGATACAACAAAAAATAAGAAATTTTTGTAAAATAAAATTGTAAAAATGATCTTGAAGCGATCAAATTTGTAAAATGGTTATGGCAGTATTTTTCGCAGGTCCCCCGTAACATAGCGCTCCGAAAGAGGAAAGATTCATTATGCTACAAGGTTCCTGGATTTTGTAGAGGCAAATATGTAAAATAATTATAAAAAAATGGTTACATTAAATCTTTAAAAATAGGCATCTTAAATATCTCCTCAGCGGTAGCATATTTTTATTTGACTACCGCTGAGGAGATGTACAAGTTAAAACATGTATTAGTAACATTTTGTAAATTATAATTTGTTAGTAAAATTTGTATACAGAAAATTCTGAACATCGTACCGCTCGGCCGGGGTACGTGCGCGATTTGGTATCGATGCTTTTCGGGGTCAGAATTTTTGTTATTTATTTAGTTAGATTGCTTTATCTGATAGAGACTAGATTACCCTTTCGCTACTTATAACACGATTTGTTATTTGAAATATCGAGATCAGTGTCAAGAACGTTTTCTCAACCGTTGCTGGTCTCGAAATAAACGTAATAACATTGTTTTAGATTGCCTGAGGGAGCCGTTGTATTTTTCAGAAAGTGTATCCTTTACGGCAATTCATAATGTTCTCCTCAGAGCGCCATAACATTTAAAGTTTTGCTTTGGAATGTGGAGTATCCCTGGAGATACGGGAAATCTTGTTACGCATTCTTCCACACATAAAAAATAGGTACCAACTATAAAAAGTTAAGACGAGAGGGTATTTCCATTTTTTAAAAATTCTTTTTAAGTTAAACCGATCTTTACAATAGTGGCGCGAAAAATGAATTTTTGATTTTGGGTATTTTTGGCATCCAGTATAAATATTTGAGGCAAACTGGAATGACTTAATTTCTTTTTAATGTCAAAAATACGTATTTCCGCATGATAGAAAAAAGATATAAATACTTTTATAAAATATGTGTCATATATGACCCTACAACGCTGGAGGGGTTAAACTACGCTACACAAGCGTTATTATTATTAAGTACACAAGTTTGGTAACATGTTACATTTCTACAAAAATTATAGTTTTCTATGAAATATGATGAATAAAAGTTTTCCGTTTCTGTTACCACTCATATTGCATCTGGGGGTAGTTTAAGTTGATATTTTGCAGCAGGTGTTCCGTAATAAAAAGTTGGTGGTGGTTTTGAAACTTTTCCTGAACACTTCTTAATGACTTTGATGCCACGTGCACGTTGAACTCAGAACTGAAAGAGAATATTATTCAGTTCATCACTGGAGTGAAGAACCTACTCTGTGTTGGCAAAACAAAAAAAAAGATCCCGTTGTAAAGTATTACTTTTAAATAGTTTGACGTTGCGCTTGTGAAGTACTTTTTATATCAACGACTTTACTCGATGGTTTTTGTAATATAAAAATGTTATCGAAATAATGCTGGGTATATTTCCACTTTCCTACCTATTATATTTCTTATAAACCATAGATTCAAAGTATGCAACTACAATAATCGTCTGTAATTATAAAAACGAACATGGAAAATGAAAATATTAGTATTAGAAAAAAAGTAAGTGATCCCCAGATAAATAGCTAGTTGTTCAATACAGTATGTTTTCTAATTTTCTCTCATTTAATATACTTCCTCTGTAGTTATTAGAGTAGTTACCTTCTTAAATATATACTATCAAATGTTTGTTTTATAATTCTAATAGAGAATTATGTAATTTACTAAAAGAAACGTCTGTACATCATTAAAAGTTATTTCTTCAAACTTTCTTCAGGCAGGAGTAGGTACCATAATATCTATTTAAATGCGTATAAGACAGTCCAAATAAATACGACGATTTCAGATTTAAAAAAAGAATGTTCAATTTATTTATTTTATTAAATTTGTAATTTTTTAACGACTTTACAGATAAGGGTCTATTTTGTTCGTATAACACAGGGACATCCCTAGCATGGCGGATGAATTATCACAAATATGTATAACTGTTCAACAAGTTCTTATAATAAAATAAAAAATAAAAATAAAAAATGTTATAATTGTACCGTTTATACAATGTATTTGCAGTGAAAAAACTCTTGTAAGAACGTTGAAGGAAATTAAAAACATTAATGAACCATAGTAAAAGTTAGCCGACTAAAAGTTAGCTATTTAGTAAAAAATGCTTGCTTGAATAATAACGTGGATGCAGAAACAGCAAATTCAAATACAAACGAAATGCAAAATGGTCGAGTAAAAACAGTCCTTCGCTACGCTCAGTCAATTACTATTTATTGTGTGTGCCCCCCGGGCTACAAGTACTACTAAGTTTTCTTTTTAGATCTCCTTTCTCTGTGCTGGGGCAGATAAAGATTCATTTTTGGCCATTGCTAGCTAGTTGATTTCAATTTAGTTCGTACTGTCAATTAATTACATTTTATCTCAAGATTGTTCATAAATCACTGTTTTCTGGGATGTGGAAAGGGTTGTGCAATCCCATAGATTTATTCCAAAGTAAATACTTTTACATTTGTATATTATCATTGTTGTAGGTACTATATATAGAAGCAATACTGATAATATACAAATAATTCAATAGGCTGCTGCATTTGAACAAAGTTCGAGACCTACGAGACATTAATCAGCAAAAGGACCTGGCTTTGCTTACCCCGTGTTCAATAATAATGTCGCAAACCGCCCAATGGCAGTTATAATATTACTTGGTATTTGCTATCCGGGTACCAGGAGGGCAGAAAGCGGCAGTAGTATTTCACCGTTTTTACTGGTTCTAAGCAACCGTCTGGCTTTGATAATTGCCAACGTGATTCGGCCAATTGCCGCATTATATTATTCAGGGTTGCTCGGCTCGGTTGGACTCTCACTTTGGTTTTGCCCTGAGGTGTAAGCAGGGCTGGCTAAAGGACTAAACCATATAATTAATTACATTAATTACGTAATTTCAGGCCTGTCCGTTGTTTTAAATTAAGCTTTTAGTAATTAAACGCACTTGTAGTACATACTTTGTTTGGAAACATAAGTACGTAGCGTTTGGTTTTACAGATTTTGAAATAGGTTGATCGTTATAAAGATATGTTTCATGTGAATGTGAGTAATTTGTATTGTATTCGAAGGCGCGCGATTCGAGACGGAATGACTCACATCTATGCACGAGCATCGCCGAGGATTGCCGAATTGCCCTCGACCGCCACACCTGCACAGTTTCGCCCAGAACCGTGCATCTACATATTCGCCCACAGAAACACACTGAATTCAGCTTGTCTCAATACTACTGCCGTTCGAGTGTTTCTCATTTATCTTTATATTGTTTAGCTTGGGGCATAGATTCTGGAAACGGCAACGTATTCTCGCGGCAGCATATTCGTAAATATATCTGCTCTTTAATTTACAGATGGAACGTATTCGACTACAATTTCTTTATCATTCACTTTCTCGCTGATAAAATGGAAGAGTACGTCTATGTGCTTCGTTTTTTTCTGAAATACTGGATGTCTGACTAATTAAATTGGACTTCGGTTATAAACGTAAAGCGTTGTTTCTTCATCACAAGGACATCCGATCTCAGATGTCCACGTACTCGGCTTCCGTCGTATTTAGCGTTACCAGTCTTTGCCGCTATGACGACCATGTTACGGTCCCGTTTGCGAGACAGAAAACGTATTCTGCTGTCGACATTCACATTTCTACCTCCCCGGCGTAGTCAGCATCCGAGAAACCAGTTCTGTTTAGCTTCGCTACCCTCGCTACCGTTGCTATGATATTCAATACCGTAATCAGTCGTACCTTTATAAAGCTAATATTCTCTTTACCGCTTGCCAATGTGACGAGTTGTGTTCGTTTAAATACTTACTTACTGCATTTATTACGAAGACCGGGGACCCTACTGCTTCGCGTACAGTACATTTATCGTTTTTCCATTGTTTTCAACGGATCCGCCGGAACGCTAACCGTTTTCGCGTCCGCCATTCCGAATTTTCCAATTATTTTCTGCGTGTACGCGCTCCGATGAATCGTCAGTTTACCTCTCTCTTTCCCTTTTGATTTGCAAGCCGACAAAGACATTTAAGTTCTCGACTACTATTTTAAACGTTTCGCTTAGTCGTTGAATAATTTCCCTAAGATTTTATACATTGATCGAGTCGACTAGCCCATCATCGACGAATAGCGCCAGATGTACTTTGTCGCTTTTAAACTTTCCATTAAACATACAATTATCTGATTCACACTACAACGAGTTGAATTCACTCAAAAACTTGGTGAATCGTTGATTCCAACATCTTGGAGGTTGTTTGAGAGAGAAACGTAAAGAGACCTCTCGAGCTTGCACGGGACTTTCCGTTTATCTTCTTTCAGCTTCAATCCTTCCGGAACTTTCATGAAGATTGATTCTTCCAGTTTGCCATATAGGTATGCAGTTTGAACGTCAAATTGTGGGTTATTTGTCGCTTCTTCGTACGTTAGTGGGACTAAGTACTCGGCCATATTTGAATTGTGTTGATACCTTATAGGAGTTTAAATCAGTGCTTCATCTCGCATAATTCTTCGACCTTCACGGTCTTGTTCGATCACGTTCTCTCGTGTCTCGTTCTCTTGTTCCTCGGGTCGTGAAAGAATTGTTTCGTATTCCTCCTCCTTCTTCTTTTCGTATTCTTTGTTTGTTTCCGTCATTGGCGCCCCGATTTTCTCGTTGAATACGACATTTAGAACTACACAGACCTTTTTCTTTTCAGGATCATACACCCGATAATTTGTCGATTCTTCCGTATATCCGACAAATATCTTTTGGCTCGCTCGGACGCCAAATTTCCGCGTGAATTGTTTGGGAGTGTGCACATACCCACGCGTCTAATCCAAAGATTCGAAGATGTTTCAGGTTTGGAGCTTTTCCAATTCATGCTTTGTACGGCGTTACTGCACCACTCGTATACACGGTTTGGCTATGAACGTATACCACACAATTCACTGCTTCCGCCCAAAGGGTTAATGGACGATTCTTCGTGATTATCATTGTACCAGCACTTTCGACAATCATCCGATTGTCGCGTTTGGCTTTGCCATTTTGCTCCGGATTATATAGCTCTGTTGTTTCTCGCTTTATTCCGCATTTTTTGAGGTATTTTACATTAGGTCATTGCAAAATTCTCGGCCATTATCAGAGCGAAGAGTTTTCATTTTTGTTCCGAACTTATTCTCGATCATCTTCTTAAAGATCTTGAATTTTTCTTACAACTCGGATTTCGTTTTTATGAAGTAAACATGTCTATAGCCGGTTGCTTCATCTTGAAATGCCAACAAATATCTCGATCCTCCGACAGAATTCGTCGACATCAGCCCACATACATCCGAATGCATTTTCTCGCCCGGCTTTATTTTCTTATTTCTCTCCAGTTTCTTGTTAAAGGGCAGCCTGTGCGATCGTCCAAATTTGGCATCAGTTCATAAGTTCACAGAAAACGTCACCTTTCTCCGAAAATGTCACTCCACTCAGGAAACTTTTTTCTACTAATTCACGAATCGCTCGTTTCACGATGTGTTCCATATCGCTCGTGCCACACAGTTAAATTTGTTGTAGTCTTATCTGTGGTTCCTTGTGCTTCGCGACCTTAAAGAACATGCAATACAAGTCATTTATTTGTTTCAGCACTTCACATTGAGCACTTCAACGTTGCGGTCGACGATAACCCGAATATTTTCGCAACGCACTCCGAGTCCATTCTTTGTACACACGCCGACGTTAAGTTTTTTTTTATCAATTTTGGAACGTGTGGCACTTTTTAAATTCTTGCCACACTCCATCAATAATTTTTTTAATTCGCATCGTGACTTCACCAGCAACCTTGCATATCTGATTGTCACCAAAGCAATACTGTAGCGACCTTACTAACCGGCTTGTAGTCAGTCAGTCAGTAACATCAGTAGGTTAGATGCTTCGATGCAAGGCTGTCGATCAGCCAGACCTTTCTTTGATCAATTTCTTTGATTTACGCGACTCTCCGTCCACGGTATAAGCGCGCTTCCCACACTTTTCGAGTCCGATGCAATCGAGTTACCTGTCACTCCTAAAAACGCGCAATCATGTGATTTTACGCTGTCTTCACGTGGCTACCGACACTGACCCGCGATATATCCTATGCCTTGGCATTTATAACACTGCACTTCCTTCATGTTTTTATTTTTATTTTCAGCACTTTTTGTTCCTCGCCCATGAAAATTTTTGGCTATTGCAGCCAGCGCTTCCGACGCTGCTTTTTTGCCGCTGAGCCTCGTATCCTCTCTTATTAGCCGTTTCTGGAGATTGTCAAGAGTTTGTGGCGCAGGGTCTACGCTGCCCCACGCCACCTGCAGCGCACTAAGCTTCGTGGTGAGATTCGCAAGTAATTTTGCCACTATCGTAGCGTCCGATACATTTTTGCCATATTCATCACCCTGGCCACATGCTGAACCGCCGTGTCTGCTTTGCTCATTCGACAAGCGTGAAATCTTTGTAGCAGACCCAGCTTATTTGACGCAATTTTCTGCTCGTGAATGAGCACAATTTATCCCACAGCTCTTTTGCAGAGATGCACGACAGCACAGACACACTTGTTGAGCTTCGTCAAAATGTGACAGAATTATGAATTTTGCCATTGCGTCATCTTTCACATTTTTCTTCAGCGCAGCCGCATGTCCATCACCAGCAGAAAGCTTTGCTCTTGTGCCATCGATGACATTGAGAACTTCGTTCATCACAAATAGTGCATTCACTTGAGCTTTCCAGTCCTGAAAATTTGTTGCATCGAAAGGCTTCACACCCTTTATCGAGATGCCGACCGACATCGCAAATTCGATTCATACCTTGCACGTTTCCAAAGAATTAACCCCGACACTGAAAAAATGGCTGACTTCCGTTCCGCACAACGTGAGACTTGCCGAATAATTTCACTCGTGTTCTCTTAATTTCCACAGTTAGCCGTTAACTGCGCCCATTACCTGTTTCAGCAGGATTAGGAAAACGGAGTGGATAATAATTTTATTTTTATGAATCGTGTTACTTTACATGTGAGTAATTTTTATGCGATTCACGAGCGCGATTCGAGACGGAATGACTCACATCAAAGCACGAGCATTGCCGAGGATTGCCAAATTGCGCTTGACCTCCACACCTGCACAGTTTCGCACAGAACGTGCATCCACACATTCGCTCACAGAAACACGCTGAACTCTTTGTTCAAGTTTGCCTTAATAGGATATAATTGTCTATTGTACCGTTGAAATCCGGACTTAACAAGAAACGGCTTCAGAAGATCAGTATTGATTAAATCTTATCTTCTTTCGTTATACCCCTATTCACCTATCCTAATCTTATAGACTAAGCTCTAACTACAACTCTATTAATTTGTTATTAAGATAACTTTTATATAATCTCTATAAAAGCTATTTAAGGTTTTTTCCATCGAAGTAAAAATTCTCCTGGAAGCGGTGACAGCGAAAAAGTGAATACATTTAGTGGTTAAAACAAAACGATTTTTTAATGTACCCCTTCTAGGATGTAGCTGTTTTTCAGGAACATTGGCAGGTTTAGAACAGGTAAATTAAAAAAAAAAATAATATTTTGTGTAAATGTTTGCTGCATACCGTTCCGCAAACCAATGGTGAGAGACGTCATTGCAATACCAGTTAACCAAAAGTGTGAACATGATTACGGCATACTTTCGCTTATTTTTCATTTTCACGCCGAGTACATAAATAACAGTCATATTTACATGAAGTCTCCGAAAATGGTGTATTTCGCAATTCCCCTGGCCGTAGCCATCCCTGTTTGTGAAATTGTGGGACACAGATGCCTTCATGTCCTCGGGCCTTTGGCTGCGAACTTCGCCCACCGACAAGTCGCTTGCTTCCCTTGTAGGTATCTTCCTAAAGGTCAGACCCCCTACAGCGCTACCAGATTTGCATATTTATTGACGTTGAAGTATGGCCCTGATAAGACCAGTAAAAGGTCTAGAAATCATCTGACACCAACAGACAAATAATAAAAAAAATGTCTACTTGAAAAGTAGGTTGAGAAAGATAAGGTATCACAATGTAATCAAAGTTTTATTTGCTTCACTAAAGCGTGTCTGTGCTGGCGAAAACTGATATTTTTTACTTAATTCCGTTGAAAGATTTTTTCAGTATCGCCCTCGTGAAAGACTACCATTTAGAATTGGCAAGTTAATTGAAATGATTTTAGCCGTGTTTAGTGACCAGAATTTTGGCTCTAGATAGTCGGGAGCAGCTTAGACCCTTGTGCGGTAATCAAGAATATATTACTCGAATATTGATTGAAAAATCAATTTAATTCTCCTGTAGGAGTCGAATGCCTTATGTTAATTGATGACATCATCCAATTGGTGTAAATCACACTTCTAGATATTATCTATTCAGTGGGCGGCTGAATAAAATAAAATTGAATGACTTTCGTGGTGTAACAATTCATACGCATAGTTTAAAAAACGTGAGAAATGGTGATGACACACGCAATTTTTTAATTTCGCTTGGAAAATGGTTACAGCAAAACTTAAAATTTTATGGTGACATATGAGTTAATTTTATTTTTTGACATTATAATTATTACTAAACCGAAAAATTTTACCACTTAGTGGTATCTGTGAAATGAACATAAAATTATTGAGCAATAATTAATGTAATCGAGGAGTTTTTGTAATAAATCGTGAAAAAAAATGTGTAATATAACTCTACCACCACAATACTAATATATTTTTCTAACTTTTTTACGTGATTACCGCACAAGAGTCCCAATTGATCCCAACCGTCTGGAGCCAGTGAGACTACGGCATCCCCAATTGGGGTATGTTGTGGGTCTGAAGGTAGCTAGGAGGGGAATGAGAAGGGGGAGAGGAAGGTCGGGGAGTGCCTGATCTGGATACCAAATACAGCTAAAGTCATTTCAGGCGATACTGAGAGTATCTTCCACCCTGTAATGTGCCGCAATTATACTATGCATTATTAAAATGAATACATTACGAAATAACACAAATTCATCAAATAACACTTACTTTTACACACCGGGATTTGAACCCGCGACCTTCGGCTTGTTAGTCTAGAGTTAGAGCCTTATTTCTCGACAACTAAGGACGTAAAAGATATATCAATATTCTAATTTCTAATACTTTTTGATAAAACATAAAACTTTTCTAAATTGGTCGGCTAAGACGTTCATCATACAAAATTAGAAGACAGATTTTTTTAATTAATATTATTATTAAGTTCCACAAGTATTGTGCTATTATGACTGCTGTTTCGACATTCAAAGCCATTACCAAAACTGGCACTGAACGCTTTGAAATAATATAACAACTGAAATAATTTTATTTACTTATAAAAAATGGAGTTCTATGAATTAAATACAAAAATAATGAACGACAAATAAAAAAAATATATATTTGTATTATGTCGAGCGTCGCGTGTTCGATTCCTCGGCTGGCTAAGTCCTCCATCACAACACAAGCAACATTTTCGGCTTTCTGTGGTGGTAGTAGGAGATTTTCAAACATTGTTGGGTTATTCGTAACCTGGGAATGTTTGTCTTTCTTTTTAAAAAAAAAAAAAAAAATGTTGGCAGAGTTGCACTGAGAAGGACCGTTAAGTCACATATTTTATAAAACATGCAGACAAATCAATAAACCTTAATTTCTTTCACACGATAAACAAAATAAGAGAACTTTTAAGCGATTTTCATTTAAATATTCTAGCACACTCCTGCTGAAAATTAAAAAGTACAAACACACGTGGTGTGGTATTCGCTATTCAGTATGAAAGCGAATTCAATTATTACTTTATCATTAATAATATCCAGGAGAGCCGCGTTTATCTTAAGGTTTACATCGAAATTGCTAAATTGATAAGAAATAATGAATGGAAGGATCCGGGATAAATGCGAAAGGTTATACGTATTATTAATCAAAGGAACAGGAAGTTTGCGGAGAATCTTTGTATGTATTATCTCGCAATATTTGATAAATATTATTAATTTATAAGATTATCTATATAATTAATTATAATTAATAATTATATATTATAATTAATATTATAATTAATTTATAAGATAATATCTTACCTATTAACGGAGATAAAGTGTTTTTATTTCATTCTTTGATTTTGGCCAAGCAGTACCCTCTCGGGAATTCTGATTTGGACAACGCCCACCGTAAAAAAATTTTCACACGTCCCACCTGTACAGAGGTAAGTACATTGTCGTTCAAAAGAACGCATTGAGCGGGTTTAAAATTCACATCAGAATATGGCATTAATTATTTAATTTTATTAGATTTTACGTCCAGACGGGCTTTTACATGCATTTTAAAACAGTATATGTCTAGTAAGCTGTCGAAAATTATACAAAAAAAAATTAAACCTAATGAATATAAAATAATATTAGTGAAAAACGTTTAACAGCAACATAACATATTATAGAGACTAGAACAATACTACATATAAGACAAATCACTAAAACTACATTACCAACGCTACTCTTATTTGTAGGATTCAACAAAGTGCTGGTATGGACAACGCTAAATTCTATAAATGGAGTCAATAAATATATCTATACTTATTGCCCAGATCATGCATCCTATTGGTCAGTGATTGTGTCTGATAGTTGGTAATGTATGTATTGCAGTCGGCATATGGAACTTAATAGTGGCAACGATGGCAGGACTGTCAATTAAGTTGTTAATGACTATGTGTAACACAACCAGGTCTGACAATTCTACTGTCAGACAATGTTATTAGATGCAATTCATTCACCAAACTGCAACCTGCTTCCACTGTGCGCCCTAAAGTTATAGTTACGGAATTCAATAATTCGTTGGTGTGAAAGCAGTGCGAAAAAATACATTATTATTCATAATTAAGTGAAAATACATAATTAATGTGATCATTTGGAATTCTGAGCTTGAAGTTTATGTACTGAAATTTGTGAAAAAACTTTTTCTATATTGTTAGAGTGAACTTTATATAAAAGGGACCAAATAGATGAATTATATTCCACTTGACTTCTGAGTAATGAAATGAAGAGGTTTCTCATACAATCAAAGGACTGAAAATCAGTCAAAATTCTGCAAAGGAAGCCAAGGATCTTTAATACCTTATTAGTTATATAGTTGATATGTGCAATGAATGTCAAATTTTCATCGAATATGAAATATATTCATTATCGTTATTCACATTATGTTCATTATTGTTATAAAAAAAAAAGTTTTTTATGCTACAGTAATTCACAAGAAAACAATTCGTTTATTTTTGGATAAATGATTTTTTTGAGGCATCATAAGGATGCACTATTCCTGTATAAAGTAGTTAACAATAATATTCAATGCCCAGAGTTGCTAAACAAGATTCCATTCAATGTACCTGCGCGTTCAACACGCCCTTGTGTCCTGTTCAGGGTTGATCAAAGCAAAACGAACTCTAAGCAGAATTCTTGCCTGAACAGACTATGTAATAATTACAATAGCGTATTATCCAAGGTTGATATTTTCAGTTCCAAACTTACCAAATACAAGAGGTCCATAAAAGAATATTTCTCTGATGGTTTGTGAATAATTGTATGTGTCTATTATTTATATCTCTATTATGATTTGATTTATACCTACAACCTCTCTCCATGGCTATAAATGTATTGTTTTGTAAATTTTTCGTTTTATGTAATATTTTTTTTGTGTAATTTATTTAAATAAATTATTCCATATTATGCTGTCTCAGTTAAAGTCACAAAGAGGAAATTCATAATTGGTTTTATTTTACTATATAATTCTTATGTACAAACTGATTAAATGTAAACTGTCGATTTCCCGAAGATGAATAAATAAATAAATAATAAATCACAAAGAACGTTCTCATATTTTTTCAAACAAGAAAAAATCACATTTGTCCTTTCTCATTAGAAAAAGGGTGTTCATTTTTTCCTTATTAATACCAAAATAATGTTATGGCAAAAACTTGATAAAAAGAACATGAATTATTTTATTTTGATACGGAAGTTTAAGTAGTATAAATATATGTAAATGGACCAACATACTTATGCCAACATGAAAGATTTCCTACCATTATTACGTTATAAAACCGCGTATTGTTGAAAAAATAACGTGTTCGTAACATTCACCATAAGTTTAAAAAATTTAAAAAAAAACACTCCGGTGACAAATTCTCCATTTGCAAAATTTCCTGAGCAAGGTCTTTGTGTTAGCCGATATTATTTTTAAAGGGAAATATTTTCGCTTGAATCTGTATTCAGTGAAATTATCGCAAGGCCGCCCGCCCTCAGTAATGCGCTTCCAGGAGTAGCTTTATCATTAATATTAAAACATCTTCGCAACTATTTCATATATAAAAGGAGAACGTAGGAATTTTTTCGTTTGATGTTAAATGAATGTTTTTTGTTCGTTATAAAAGTTCAAAAATTCAGTCTCGTTTCTTATTTTGATCCCCGGTTAAGGTTAATTTTTACAATCGGTATCAAAACTTAGGCACATTTGTTACAATATTGCGCTCTTTCAATGTGTATTTCACCCCTCTTGTTCATACGATGAGGATATTAAAGGGGAAACAGGACAAAAAATCTTAAAGCTGAAACTTATTTTCTGAATCAGCAAAGACCCTCAAATGGGGATCTCAAGTGTCACGAAAATTATACAGTTTTTGCTGTGTACAACAAGAAACATAAAAATATCGTTTGACCTACTATTTGATGACTATTTAAACATATTCAATGTAAATGTTATTTCACTTTTCATTCATATAAAATACCACCATTCAGAATTGAATATGGAAATATCTTTAGACGATTTGGGTGATCAGATCTGAATAGCAAGTTAGTCATACTCCTCATATCCATTCCCACTTCATTCTTCCCCACATCCGCCCTCGCGTCACCCCTTCAATTTCTCAATATTTCCCGATTGGGATACCACGATCTAACAAATATTTTCTTCAATATTGAAAAATCGCTTTGCGGCGTCGTTTTAATTTAAATAACTTTATGAACACCGCTATTTAATAAAAAAGACCGTTATATTTCAAAAACCACGGTTTCTTCATCAGGAGTTAAATGCTTTTTCTGACCAAGAACGGGTTGTTTCGGAGAATTTGAACAATTCTTCAAATTTCAATGTTAATTTTAAAGTTCTGTGAAAGAGTTATTATTTCAGTTCTGTCAAGCAACTAGCCTATAATGATATAATAATAGAACTTGAATAAGACTTTCACAGAACTCGAAAATGAATGTTGAAATTGTTCAAATTCTCCGAAACAACTCGTCCTTAATAGTGATCATTCAATTTATTTATTATATTTATAATAACCAATATTTATAGAGCAAAATAATATAACATAATATCGTTATTCATTTTTGTAAACTCCTTATAGATTTTGGTGATGCATGTGTTTATGTTTATAGAATTTTTAAAAAGTAAGATTCCACTACACAGCATCCCCAGAGATCCCTAAGGGAAATTATTTTCCTCAGGGCCTCACGTGCAGAGTAATGTAAGAAAATATGTGCACGTTAATTTCATTATGGCCGGTATTTCAGTACAAACCATGAGTTATATCAATGTGATTTTTGACGTTTAGTTTTGGTGTAGCTGTCAATAACCGGATATCAAGGAATATAAAACTTAGCCTTGTCGTCTCTACTAGTATAAATGGGGTTTTGTGGTTTAAATTACGACCGTAATTAAAGACGACATATTATTTGTTCCATATTATATGTTTATCTATTAGATAAAAATAGTTCAATACTCGGAATGAAAGTCGGATAGTCCGTATGTCTGCAAATTACAGATAATGTGAATAATTTATAAGATTTGTGTCCAATTACATTATTAAGTAGAAGTTAATTTATTATGAAATAGAAAGCTTGAAACAAAACCATCAGTCATGCTCGTAAGACGGAAGACGCACGAAGCAGCCTTCTCCAGTGTTAATAATATACATTCCCTGAACGTGATAACCCGGTTTCCTCACAGGATGCTGCGAGCTTCTGTAAGGAGCAACAATCAACCATCTTCGTGCATCTCACCGGGTGCGGGTATCTAACCCGTGTAGATAATTCAAATGTCTGTACACTGTGCACTGTTCATATTATAACGTATCAAGTTAATAACGTTGCGTTAATATGAATAAATCTCACTAATATGAACTCAGTAGTAAACTAGTAAAGTTTACATATAATATTAACTTTTTAAAGATAAATTTAAGGTAAAGTTGTTAAAACCTTCGACTGCAAATGCATAGGTCGCGGGTTCACATTCAGAATCTAGTTTAATTTAATTTTTTCAATAAAAAAAACAACAAAGTTAATTTGTGGCACGTTCTTAAGTGGTACCTATATATCTCAATATCACCGTGATGAAAGACCACCATTGAAATGATTTTAGCTGTATTTGGTGATCAGATATGAATAGTTAATTACTTTCCCTCCCTTCTCTCACCATTATCTTCATCCCTACAACATACAATAACCCATTACCACTGGGATGCCATAATAATGCTAGTGGGTAAAAACATTTTTGTGAAAAACAAAGTACGACGGAAAAGCAAACATTACAAATCACGTTAACACTACACGAAGACACAACGTTACGTAAAATCAAGCCTACATAATGTATACTACGCAAGTACCAAATAAATTACACTTAAAATTGCAATTCGTTCTGCATGACCTACAGCATTTATATTTCCAGACTATTCAATTGAAATATATTCAAATTATTATAGATATGATTTTAGCACGTAAACATGAATCGGTTTACCTTTGGTTTACTTTGGATGGCATTGTTCAATAAGCTTTTGAGAATTCAACATTGCGTTTATAAGAAAAAAACATAATGGATGTCGATTTTAGCTTCTGAAAAGGTTAGAGACAAAGGAACAATAAATGTATTCCCATTCGATTCCACACAATCGATAAACGGAAAAACGATTTAAATTTCAATTCTTATTGTTGGTGAGATTCAAAAAATAAGTTATATAAAATAGAATGGGAAATTATATTCTAGTTTAATCAAAAGGACATGTTTGACCTTAATGTATTTCCAGAAAATATTGTATTGTCATAGGACTTATTAATGAAGAAGTTCTTGTTTTGCTTGATTTGTTTCAGAAAGGTTTCAAGAGCAATATAACGGTGGCAAAATTTAGGATCTCAAGGTTACATAGTTCGCCCAAGGGCCAGATTTTCCAGGACACTGGTCAAGCCTACCCTATTGAACATAATAGGAAACTGGTGTGTGGCCGAAATAGATAAGTTTCAGATTCTAAATAGGTTCATGTTTAAAATGGCCCGAAGCCCTTTCATGATTTTCAATCCAGAGCATTTTAATCAGATGTAACACCTATAAATTCAATACCTTTGTTTTCAGAAGGTTAATTAATATTTTGAAATCGCTTTTTGTAATTTGCGATCATGCGCCGCTAAACTTAATAGCTTCAATGACAAACTTTTCAACAATAATTTATATTATAAAAAATCAGTTTGATTTCTAAAATTGAAGGATTGAAAAAATATATTAAGGTGAATATTTGATTATTCATTATATAGATTTCTTTAGAAAGAGAATTGAAAATAAAAAGCAGGTACCGCTAAAGACTTTTTTGTTTTCAATATAAATAACTGTCACCGAATAAATATTAGGAAATAAAATAATGCAATTGAAGAAAAACCACTATCATACGGCATTCAAATATATATCACACTTAAAAGACGAGAAACTGTGGAGATTTTAGATTTCGAAAAACAAAATTTGTCGGGAACCCAAAATAATCTCCATTTTAAAGGATTTAAGATTTTTAATGAACTACCGATAGATATTATGGAATCTAAAAGCCTTGCTGCTTTTCGTAGGTTATGCCTAAATACTATGAAGAATAAGTTTAAGATATACTGTAAACTGTCCTTAATGTCATTATAACAAAATAAAAACATACCAATAAATAATAATTTTAAAGCAAACGTGGCTTGACATTATGTAAATGAAATTTTCTAGTATATTTTAGTTTATATTTCCATTGTGTTGAAGAAGGTTGAGTGTAATCGAAACCGGTCAACCTACTCGTCAAATAAAGTGGTTAAAAACAAAGTTTTTTTTTCATTTATGATATTATTTTAGAAAATAGGAAATATTACGAGAGATTCAAGTCATTAGATGTTTTATGACACGAACATTCACAAATCGTGTACTTCCTAGATTCAATACGATGCCAATGCGTATCAAATTGCGCTACTGAACTAAAAAAAATCTGGAAAAGTGGAAAGTGGAATAAGAACTTTTATTTATTTGCAAAAACAGTATAAACCAGTACATTGCAATATCGGTAATTAACAATTAAAAAAAGTGAATAACAAACACATTTACAAGTGGGACAAAAAAAAGTTTCAAATGTAGGTTTACAATGTTAAGTCTAGAATAATAATATTTCATGTTTAAATACGTTGTATTGATGTTCTTTCGAAACAGCTATACATTAGTATCTGTTGATTTTATGCTTGTAATCCTAAGTATAAAATATGTCGAGATGAGTGCGTTTGTATATGTTGTGTGCATTTAAATGCGTGTAAATCTATTCAATTTGGGAGGCGGGTGCGGGTACCACCGGCCCGGAAACAAGTTATTGGATTACTAACATGCGTTTGCTGCCTTAGCAGGGGTGTCCAGGTTCAGGTTTGCCCTACCAAATGCGTGATCGAGAGAGACTGATTGAAGGAGACCTTATGAACTGTCCAGCAGGACTCTCAGAGGGTCGCCTTGCACCGTAGTGAGAGGGATGGGTTCATACATCCGTCACTCCTATAAAAAATGACCCCTGAAAAAAAAAAAAAAAAAACTAAACCCAACCAACATACCTTTTTCCTTCCCAAAACTTCCTCCGTTTCCATTGCTAAAAGACCCTCCACACGGCATTCCCAAAGATAACAGAGGTCCTGAACGGAATCATTTTCCTCAGGGCCTGTGTCTAAACTAAAGTAAAATAAAACTGTACGTCTCTGTATTTTATGTCTTTGTATTGTAGTAATGTTAGCTCTATTTACTATTTCAAGATTTCTCATTATGTTTGTGCTTTAGTGTTATGCTGCTTTGTTAAGTAAATAAACAATAATTCACATGGGAGTCACTTTCTGGGATCAGGGGTCGAAGTTTCGCAGATTTGTTTAACCCTTTAGCATATTTATACTTTGCCAAAGGAACTGATTTTTTATTTGATTGTTCGGCGGTTGAGGTAGTGGTTGTGGTGTTGGTTATTGTGGTGGCTGTTGTGGAGGTTGTTTTGAATGTTTAAAAATAAGGTATTAATAATTAATTAACTATGCCTAAAAAAACAAATTATTTAAGCCGTAGAATATAAGATCATACAGCACCAGTATGTATTTCAAATTGGTTGATGAAAAAACGGTGTGTTCATATTTGTAAGTATACACGCAGTAATTTCAGCGTAGGAACTGTGTATTTATTTAAATAAACAGGAATACTGTGTCTTTAGCAACCAAGAGAGGTAAAATTGCGATAACATTAAATACAATTTTTTTTTTTTGGTGAATCATTAAAAACTCGATACTTAATAACTTCCCATACTCAACTTATTTTTGCTAATTTTATTAATTACTGTGTTTTTAGTTATGATGGCAGAATAATTGTTATTGTAACATTGACCTGCTGAAAAACGGCTTTGAAAGATTACCGGTTATTTTTATAATTGAGAAAAAAAATCAAATTTTTAAAATTAAACATGTGATGTTTTGGACATCCACAAAAATAAACGATAAATAATAAAATAACGTGCTCTAAAAATTTTTTGTTTAAACAACGACGGAAGATTTATTGACAGACAGGCCTTGAGTAAACAGATTCCCACGGGAAAGGAGAGACCGGAGGACAGTCGAGTTTGGAACTTGGGTGGATTGACAGTCCCGAGAAAGGGATACAAATCAGAAGTGTTGTTTGAAATTGCAGTTAATTATTGAATTCAAATGGTATTAGAGAATATTGCGGAATATTGAATTAAAGTGAAAGATTATTGATCCGGTGTTTGTGTGAAGTGAAAGTGATTCGACTCAGTGGGAAAACAATTAATAATAATGACAATAATAAAAATTGGATAATTTGTAGAGCGCCGTTTTGTAAAAACCCACCTCAGGGGCGCCAGGTGTTGTGCAATCGCGATTGTGTTATAAAGTTGTGTTGATTTAAACGTGATTTCGTATACAGTTCGAACTAGATTGCTTGTCTTAAAAACATGAAAATAATAAAAATATTGATTGCGTTTTAAAATAGAGTGAATGTACTTAAAGGCAGGAAGTGTTTAATCGGGCTAAGTTATTGATTTGGCGAGATGGCATTCTATCCACGGAGACCGAAACCCAGAGAATCAAATAGATTATTAACTGTGGGTTCGAATCCTAACAGATTAGGGAGGTACAATTTTATTTACAGGAATATTTAATTACCCTTTTATAAGCGTAGGGAGGAGGTCGAAAATTAAAGTGATTTAGCTATATAGTGTAACCAGGTAAGCTTCACGCTGAGAATGAGAGGTGCCTAACTGGGTGAGTTTTTATATTATTTATTAAATTCCAGAGGACCCCCTTTAAAAGACGGATACAACTAAGTTTACGACACCTGCCGCCCAAATAATGTTATCATTAAAAGGAATACCCTAGACGGATTGTCAATCAGCTGTGAGTGAGAGACAGGCCAATGACTTTTCATATATAGGCCGAGAGGCGCGGAGTACAGTCAGTCAAAGGGGAAGTTTTGCTAGCGTATGCCGTCCCAAATTGAAAGCGTTCGGATGCAACCAGACGGAACAAAATGAAAACTTTTCTTCTGTTATTTGACTTTTCTAATTTAATACTTTTCATCTATTGTTTGACTTTCTAAGTTACGAATTGGGATGCACGAAAACAAATCTAAAGTCGAAAGAGGGAGATGGTAATCTCCGAAATAAAACTACCAACCGAACAACTTTTCTCAACAGGTATCTTTCGAGAGGTAGGCAGCCTCTTTAAATTAAATGCAAAACATCAAACCAATTATCCGTTTATACCTTACCTGAGAGGATAGGTATTCAGTAGGAGTTACCCATACCTAATACACGAGGATGCTAGTAACCTCATAAAATAAATACTGGAACCAAATATTAAAATACAGACAGTCCTCATCCCAAATTTGGCATATCGAGTAGACCTTACATATATCTCACATGATAATTGGCTGAATGGGTAGGCACACAACCTATCGTTAATAAGCGGGCAAAATGTCGACAAGATCGTCGTGTGTTATATATGTATTGACCTAGAAAGGGATGTAAATCCCCGACGACGTGGGAGTTACAATGTTTTCTAGAGGTGGCTCGTAACTTAGGACCTTACGTGTCACACTTTCGCGACTAGATTCGTGATAAAGGGATGTTATGGTTTTCCCCTTCTACACTCAGTAAAGTAGTTTATCCTGGAGGTGTTTGAGATTGGGGCAATTCTGAAATTGGTGAAGAGACCTGGTTTTCTTTATTCTGGCGTGAAGGTTGCCGATTTGGAACAAGGGGAGACCCGGCCGGTTGTGATATCCAGACACGCAGATATCGATCGCCTTGCTCAAATTATCATCCATCAGTTTTGTTTGGTAAGCGGAGGAGCCAATCTTAACTTGAAAAAAATTCATTTCCTTTCCTCTCCTTCCCCTCCCAAAATATATACATGGATGGCGCCGACAACTAACACCATAAATTTATCGTATGTATATCACATATATAAAATCTAACACTTTATTAATTCACATTACCCTACGATAGGTAGAATCGAGTAGCTAGGGGGGGGGTGAGCAGGCGACTTAGAAGATAAGGTTTATGAAATGGTTTTGAAAAACAGCGGTAATGGATTCAACTCACTCTATCTCAAAAGAACCAAGGGATACCACACAAAACATAAATAACTAGGCTTCTAAACCGAGAAACAAAAAACCAACACAACGTTCGGTGAAGCCTTTTTATACTGAACCGTCACGTGAAATGAGTACGTTCAAGGTCGTACGTCACGTAGACAAACTAGGATGTACACACTTGAAGGGGTGTGTAATAAAGAAAAGACGGCAGGGAGGACCTTCCTACCCCGGATATATATATAACCAAAGCCTTATGGAAAAGTTACCTACGGGACTTAAGGAAAATGTATCGTAGAAAGAAGAGAAGGAAAAGTTTGAAGTAGAAAGGGCAGATCATTACATCTGGTGCCGTGACCAGGAGATAGATATACAAGCTGGTTTGAATTCATTACTGTTGTTGGAAAAAAAAAAAATGGATTTCATAAACCTTATTAATTCACATTAACAGCAAAAGAAATGGTACCTATCGTCAAAAATGATAACAGAGACATCGTACTTCAAAGGCAAAATAGAATAAACAGACAGACCCGGAAAACATTGAATTCATTGTGACGACAAAAAACATCTATAATGTTCATAAACAACGAAGCCAAAGGATAAACAAACATCGAAATCGGATTAATTATAACACAAGAATAAGATAGCTGGGACAAATCTAAAATAAACATTGCATTCAGATATCGTGAAGTATATGGCATATTTTATACCGTTGATATTTGAATAAATGTAAACAATTATTGTTTATTCCAGATCTAAAAGGCAGAGAATGTTTAAGACATAAATAATAAAAGACAGACAAAACCATCGGATCACCGCCGAGGACACAAAATAAAAACAAATCAACATGAAAATAAATAACACTCGAACATAATACAAATAACGTATTGAGGTGAAACAACACTGTTTAAACAAATAACTCAGAGTTTAAAAATAAACAAGTGTGACATGACATATTGAATTTCTACCCATAGAGAGACAAAAACACTTGAAAAAGCTGAGGGCGGAAAAAACTCACCAGTAGAACAAGCCGATAATCACGGGAACCAAAAAAATAAACAGATGCTAGGTTAGAAACGAAGAACAGGGGCGCTCAACATTTTGGAAGAATTAAAATAAAATTTAAAATAAAACTAAAAAATAAATACAGAGGTATTCGAGAAACGTAAATTACCTATAGTTATTTCTAATCCCATCGACTAACACGAGGAAGCGAGATTACCCGTTGGGCTTAGAACTAAAGGGAGGCTGTGATGTTTTGGACATCCACAAAAATAAACGATAAATAATAAAATAACGTGCTCTAAAATTTTTTTGTTTAAACAACGACGGAAGATTTATTGACAGACAGGCCTTGAGTAAACAGATTCCCACGGGAAAGGAGAGACCGGAGGACAGTCGAGTTTGGAACTTGGGTGGATTGACAGTCCCGAGAAAGGGATACAAATCAGAAGTGTTGTTTGAAATTGCAGTTAATTATTGAATTCAAATGGTATTAGAGAATATTGCGGAATATTGAATTAAAGTGAAAGATTATTGATCCGGTGTTTGTGTGAAGTGAAAGTGATTCGACTCAGTGGGAAAACAATTAATAATAATGACAATAATAAAAATTGGATAATTTGTAGAGCACCGTTTTGTAAAAACCCACCTCAGGGGCGCCAGGTGTTGTGCAATCGCGATTGTGTTATAAAGTTGTGTTGATTTAAACGTGATTTCGTATACAGTTCGAACTAGATTGCTTGTCTTAAAAACATGAAAATAATAAAAATATTGATTGCGTTTTAAAATAGAGTGAATGTACTTAAAGGCAGGAAGTGTTTAATCGGGCTAAGTTATTGATTTGGCGAGATGGCATTCTATCCACGGAGACCGAAACCCAGAGAATCAAATAGATTATTAACTGTGGGTTCGAATCCTAACAGATTAGGGAGGTACAATTTTATTTACAGGAATATTTAATTACCCTTTTATAAGCGTAGGGAGGAGGTCGAAAATTAAAGTGATTTAGCTATATAGTGTAACCAGGTAAGCTTCACGCTGAGAATGAGAGGTGCCTAACTGGGTGAGTTTTTATATTATTTATTAAATTCCAGAGGACCCCCTTTAAAAGACGGATACAACTAAGTTTACGACACCTGCCGCCCAAATAATGTTATCATTAAAAGGAATACCCTAGACGGATTGTCAATCAGCTGTGAGTGAGAGACAGGCCAATGACTTTTCATATATAGGCCGAGAGGCGCGGAGTACAGTCAGTCAAAGGGGAAGTTTTGCTAGCGTATGCCGTCCCAAATTGAAAGCGTTCGGATGCAACCAGACGGAACAAAATGAAAACTTTTCTTCTGTTATTTGACTTTTCTAATTTAATACTTTTCATCTATTGTTTGACTTTCTAAGTTACGAATTGGGATGCACGAAAACAAATCTAAAGTCGAAAGAGGGAGATGGTAATCTCCGAAATAAAACTACCAACCGAACAACTTTTCTCAACAGGTATCTTTCGAGAGGTAGGCAGCCTCTTTAAATTAAATGCAAAACATCAAACCAATTATCCGTTTATACCTTACCTGAGAGGATAGGTATTCAGTAGGAGTTACCCATACCTAATACACGAGGATGCTAGTAACCTCATAAAATAAATACTGGAACCAAATATTAAAATACAGACAGTCCTCATCCCAAATTTGGCATATCGAGTAGACCTTACATATATCTCACATGATAATTGGCTGAATGGGTAGGCACACAACCTATCGTTAATAAGCGGGCAAAATGTCGACAAGATCGTCGTGTGTTATATATGTATTGACCTAGAAAGGGATGTAAATCCCCGACGACGTGGGAGTTACAATGTTTTCTAGAGGTGGCTCGTAACTTAGGACCTTACGTGTCACACTTTCGCGACTAGATTCGTGATAAAGGGATGTTATGGTTTTCCCCTTCTACACTCAGTAAAGTAGTTTATCCTGGAGGTGTTTGAGATTGGGGCAATTCTGAAATTGGTGAAGAGACCTGGTTTTCTTTATTCTGGCGTGAAGGTTGCCGATTTGGAACAAGGGGAGACCCGGCCGGTTGTGATATCCAGACACGCAGATATCGATCGCCTTGCTCAAATTATCATCCATCAGTTTTGTTTGGTAAGCGGAGGAGCCAATCTTAACTTGAAAAAAATTCATTTCCTTTCCTCTCCTTCCCCTCCCAAAATATATACATGGATGGCGCCGACAACTAACACCATAAATTTATCGTATGTATATCACATATATAAAATCTAACACTTTATTAATTCACATTACCCTACGATAGGTAGAATCGAGTAGCTAGGGGGGGGTGAGCAGGCGACTTAGAAGATAAGGTTTATGAAATGGTTTTGAAAAACAGCGGTAATGGATTCAACTCACTCTATCTCAAAAGAACCAAGGGATACCACACAAAACATAAATAACTAGGCTTCTAAACCGAGAAACAAAAAACCAACACAACGTTCGGTGAAGCCTTTTTATACTGAACCGTCACGTGAAATGAGTACGTTCAAGGTCGTACGTCACGTAGACAAACTAGGATGTACACACTTGAAGGGGTGTGTAATAAAGAAAAGACGGCAGGGAGGACCTTCCTACCCCGGATATATATATAACCAAAGCCTTATGGAAAAGTTACCTACGGGACTTAAGGAAAATGTATCGTAGAAAGAAGAGAAGGAAAAGTTTGAAGTAGAAAGGGCAGATCATTACAAACATTATCAAAATCATTTGAACAATACACATGATCGCACTGCATTCAATAATGTCAGCAATGTTCTGTCTCCAAAATATCAGTCCATACAAACTTTGACAAGGGTGGCTGAACATATCGGAATGGATATATAAATAATTCATTGTGAGCGTCCCGACCCTACTCGGGTCCAGTAGGCCTACAGAATCCAACCATCTAGAACCAGGTGGAGCAGGAACCCAGCTTTGCAAGGAGATGGGATGAAAAATACCAGTATTCAACGTATGGTTTTAGATTTAATTGAGTGGACTGATTTCGCATTTGATTTATCAGAAATTGCACGTTTCACCGGGCACCGCTGGATGTCTTCTGGAAATAATGAATTGAATTTCGATTCAAAACAAATCTGTCGAATTGTGTGATGAATATGAATAAATAATGTATTCATTATAAGACATTACCTTCTTTGCAGGAATATATTTTTAAGCTATTTGTATTGTTTACACTGAACACGTTACTAATTATTAAATTTACGTTATTATTAAAATTATTAAAAAAAAAACAGTTTATGTCAAAGAATTTATATATAAAAATGCAAAAATCAGTCATTTTAAATACATGTAGGATTACGAAAGATTTTTTAAATATTTTCATTGAGGGATCATTAGGATTTATAGGTTCAGTTAGAAGTTCTACCGAGCCGAATCCTTTGATATGAAGTTATCTGGAGTCGGTGAATTATTTTCCCATTTGATCTCTGGTTAGTTGACGTGTTGTTCTTGTATTGTTTTGTATTTATTTTGCTTATAAATGCACTTGCGTAATGTAGATTGACTAGATTACATTTGTAGAAAAGTGTGTGGAAGGGTTTAGTTTTTCCTGTGGGGAAGATTTAACCCGGACATAAAGTCAGGAAAAAAATGTAAGAAAAACTTTAAAATTATAGGAGAGTTCTACAAATTAAACTCGATAACAATAAATAAAATTGGAAAACATAACTCTCGGGTTACATAAAATACCCTACCAATATTTCATTTCTCCCTATTCTCATTTTAAAAATACAAAATTATTGGTGTTCATTGATGGAGGATTTAGATTACAAAAGATGCGATTCCAGTTATTTGAATCACTCGACTAAAAACCGGTCCTTCTATGTTTAATATGATGTAGTTTTATATTCATCAGTTTCCAGAAGTTCAAAATGTATTTTTTATATAGTATGTTCATCAGAATGGGTTTCAGAAACAATATTAAGAGGGCATACCGCAGGGCCAACCCTGAGCCAAATGGCACCTGGCACTAGAAAAACATCAGGGCGCTGTATTAGGTGTTAGGTATTATCTGCGCGTTGTCAACTTGGCAAGTCGCGGCACTCGAAGCGAGTTGCTACAGCTATTTTGTCGTATTTGCTACCGAATTAAAATAAGAGGATTTTATTTTACTTCAAAATGAGCGATAAAAAACTATTTTTCAATATAGAAACCGCCAATCAATAACTGAACATTTTTTATTTGATAAGAAATATGATCCAGAAAAATATTAACCCAATCACAGTTACGCAAAAAGAGTTTTTTTTTTTATTTCTTCTTTTCCATTTCCTCAAGATAAGAAAAATCACGCCCTACTACTTACCGTTTACCTTCTTAAGTCTGTTTTCGTGTTGGGTTTCTTGAACGAAAAACGAAGTAGCTGGGAAAGACGATGTCCTTGTTTAAGGGTGGTTCGATTGGCCCATAATCCTTACATGTGGTTAAATAACCACAAGGAAGCAGTTCCTTTCATCTAAAAATATTATGATGCTAAAAGTTAATAAAACAAAAGTTGTTCCTTTCTAATATATTAAGGTTTACTTATTTTAGTAAATATGTTTGCAACTGAGTAATGATAAGAATAAAATAAAAATAATAAAAAAACCTGTTTGCTGAAATTGAAAGCTAAATGAACATATATAAAATTAGTATAATATTATAATGATATGCTAAATTTAAACATGCATACAAGAAAAAAATTATGAAACAAAACACCCGTAATATATTTTTTTATCATGTTCATTGCCATACTAACTTGGACGAAATAAAAGAGATTCACCAATAATCAAAGTAAAATATTCAATTGAGCTAATCTTAAAGTCTTACTTATAAAGATTCCCTAATACGCCGCTGCAGCGCAGGTATAGCTATGCGGTCAGGAGGGCTGTATACTAGTGTATACTGCTTTGGTTAAAATATTTACTAATAATAATATTCGTGCAAGATTTTTATAGACTGGCACCACTTTCTTCCAATCCTGAAAAACACAGTAATTTTTGAATTTCGCGTTTAGTTGATAACTTCACGATTATTCAGGTAATATTTGCTATTGTCGTTGCCCCGGTCTGCTTTGAATTTCTTCGAAATTTGGCCAATTTGATTATGCGTTCCGTATTTGCTTTGGTAAATCGATATTTCGATTTAAAATATTCCTCTGAAAGTGCTGCCAATGGGTATTACTGCTTTTTTCATTTTAATTGCACGATTAATATATTGAATATTTATCAAATCAACAAGACTTTTAACAATGTCCATGATCTACGTCTTAATACCATAGTAATACGTCCCTAATCCTGGGGTCGGGCAGTTTAAAAATATGTCAGCAACTAATACTGTGGTATTACGGCCGGTATACGTAGTACGATTATGTGTAAAGTTTCCTACTAACCTGTGCTTATCCCTACATATTATATATTACGAGATGGACGGATTATGTCTACATATATACATCTTGTGACAGCGTGTTGATAGAATCTCAAGTTGGGAAGAGAATTTATTCTTGAGAAGGATATTTTAAGTGATATGGGATATTGGATAGGATTCCACTTTGCTCTTTGTTGGAAAAATTTTTCAAACCTTATGATAAGAATATATTAATTAATGGTAGATTTTCCCTTCATATTTTTGTAAGAAGAAAAAATAATCACTGTGATTTTTACTATCCTTATCCCGTTCAAATAAGATATCATAAATGATTATTATTCTAGATTCGAGACCAAGGGCGAAAAATAATAGATGCATGATTTTAACACCGATATTTGTAGAGTGATTATTAATGATAGAGAGATTTGGTAATATTTTTTGTTATTTGTAATTTTCGGGTGATTAAACGCAGGTTAATCACGAATTGTTTATTATTTTTTTCCGAAAATTTTACTAATGTAAAGGTAACTTAGAGTATTAGTGCTCAATTTTTTAGATAAAATTACAAAATTTCAATCTGGAAATGTCAATTTGTGAAAAAGTTGTTCAAACATCTTCTTAAAATTTTTCTCTTATTTAAAAATTTTAAATAACAAAAAAATAACGCTGTTCAATTTTGCAGAGTAAAAACTGAAGTTAAAACTCTCGACAGAAAATGCTGTATAAATTTCACAATGCCGGAGCTCACTGTCTGAGATTTTTAAAAATGGGATAGACCCAATAGATCATCAGATGTTATGCTTTATACATGGGTGTTATCAAATCATACCGTAGGTGGATTCATTTGTGTTGTGTGAATACCGCACAAGAGTACTAACTGCTCTCAACCGTCTGTAGCCAGTGAGGCTATGGCATCCCCAAATGGGGTTTGTTTTAAGGCTGTAGTGGGAAGGGGAAGGAGATGCTGAAGAAGCCGGTGATCTAGAACCTGGCTGTTCAAATCTGGTCACAAAACACGGCTAAAGCCATTTCAAGCAACGTTTCAATTCTGAATGGGGTCTTACACCAGGGCAATACTGAGAGTTTCTTCCACTCAGGAACGTGCTGCAAATATACTATGTAATTATAAATTTAAATAACACAAATTCATCAATTTAAATTAACTTGATTTGAACTTGCGACCTTTAGATTGCTAGTCGAGAGCCTTACCCCTTGACGGCGGAGGTTTCACATGAAATAATTGAATAAATAATTTTATAATCTTTCTATAATTAATTTTGCTAGTCACAATTCACGAAAGAGGGTGTATTTTCAAACCCTAATGAACGTATAATACCAAAGTTTTTCAACTCTCATTTCCATCAGGCGCCATACTTTCTCCATCCATTTAATGTATGTTGCTGTACTGAAAAAAGCAACCAACACAAAACTTAAAGTTTGAAGCGTTTGTGTGCCAAACAAACTTATTAATAAAATCAAACTTTTCCAATATGTGGAGGCTTGTTTCTTCTGTAAACTGATTCCCCCCCCCCGAACAGAGCGGAATTTCGCTCTCAAATCGTGCTCTGGTTAAGAGCACAAATGTAAGGAGAAAAGTGCCATCATGAATAAAAAAATACTCCAATTGTGTAGAACCACGCAAATTTTCCTTTCGTAAAACCCTTATGTCAATTGCTTGATTTCAGGTTGCCTGTGTGTGACCATGACCGTCTTTTGATATGCGGATAAATTACCACTTAAAAAAATCATTTGTGAAAATTATTGGAAATATTTTATGTTATTCTACTAATACCAATGCTTTAAAATAGTGATGATCATCATTTTTAGCTGGAAGCCCAATTAATACATTTTTAATTTGTTTGCGGGTCGCAGAGAGTAGGGTATACGCAGACATGGTAAACATTGCAGCAGGCGATGTTGCCACCCTATTTTTGTTTCTCCATAATTTTATATCTCCACGGCCAAACCACTATAATAATGGCATCCTCAATTTGGGCTGTCTTCAAGTTGTGAAGCGGAAGGTAGTGGGAAAGCGAAGGATATGGGAGAGCGGAAGGTTGGAAATAATCGTTCTTATTCATGCATACTTTTATTCTGTACTTGAATACTACGGCTTTTGACTTTGTTGTATTTCGAATACTTTAATTTTCTTTATTGACATGATTTTTTTGTAAATAAGTTTTTTTTCATGATTATCGACAACCAGACCAAGCACATGCTCGTATTATGTTATAATGATTATGGTATGTCTTCTTAGGACTCCCATTTCTGTTCTATCCTTCTTAACTCATCCTCTGTCGTGCTATATGTTTAAACAAAAAAACCGTCAATGTCTTAAGCTATTTCAAGACGTCTATATTGCATAGATTCCATTTAAAAAAATTAAATCCACGAGGAGGCCCTGAGAAAATTAATTTCCTTCAGGGTCTACAATAATCATCTTCAGGGGTGCTGTACGGAAGGATTTTTTGAGGAAAGGAAGTAATGAACCTGGATCTTGAAGAGACCTATGCTCACAGAAACAATTTTGGTAAATCATTCCACAGCCAATCTGTTGGACTCGAGAGAACGAATCGTAAAAACGACCAGAAAAGACAACAAATGTCAACTATGTACAAGTACTAGTCAAGCTTTTGGCGTTTTTCCCGACTATACAAGGGTTTCTAAGGCTTCAATGGCGCTACTTCATTGGAACATTTTTGATTAAAATACTGGTAAAACAAGGACAGAGTTCGCCCGACGTCTGTGCTGTAAAGAGTGCAATTTGTTATGATAGAGGAATTCATCAAACGAGCCGCCAGTTTCTGCACGTTTTCAAGTCAAATGTTTTACCAGTAATTTTGGGGTTCCATTCTAGAGGTGGCTGCCAACTTAAATCCTCGGGCTCACTTTTCTGTTAACCTCATTTAAAATATGATTGCGAGTGCTTTGACAGCATCTGCGCATCATGGATCATTTCCAATGTATTTATAGCCCAGTCAATGAAGGGAAAAAAAGACCCAATGTCGGAACCAATTCCCCGGAAGCTTTTTCACAGATGTTAGAAGACCTTTAGACATGTATTTTTACAAAAGTCCCCGACTTTCCCCCTTGTGCTTCCTTCCCCGCCCCCTCTTGAATATATTTTTCAAAGCCTTTCGGAATACGCTAATATCTCCTTAATGGTTTTATTAAATCAAATAATTTATTTTTTGTTTAGTTTCTGATAAGTTATTCTAAAAAATTGTATTCTTTCATTTTTGCGAGAAAAGCTATACAATCTCTACAATTTATTAGTAAAGGAAAAATATCAGTTTTTAAAATAGTATTTCAGAATATATTTGCACATAACTTTTTTCTGAGCCTGTAAACGACAAAAATAAATCAATAAAACTTGTAGACAATATTTTTAGCTATAAAATAATGTATATAATGATGGGTTTTAATTTATAATAAGGCACGTAGGCTGTTAATAAGGAGCACGGCGCGCGGCGGCTCGAACGCGCAGCGGTTCGCGGCGCAGCGAGAAATTACAAAAACCTAAGGAAAGTAATGATTAATTCATGTGTTTGCTTTTTTTATAGCAAATTCATTTAACGTTGAAGAGTTTTATTGTTATTTACCAGTTTTAATTCGGAGGGGGGGGGGGGGGGGGGGGGAGAATATAAATATTTTCCCCTGCCCAATGAAGCGCTTTCATTATCCACCAACCGCCGTGCCCCGGTCTGGCTAATCAGTCATATTATGTTGTATGATTGTTTGTTACTTATTATTTAAATAAAGTTATGTGAAATAAGCCAAAAATACCGACAACAGCGTGAGACTACTCTTTCACAACATTAAAATATTGCAGACCTTATGTTATGGTGAAGTTCTAAAAAATCTTTTGTGGAAATTCTCACTTGTTTTATCATATGCACCTATCAACAATGAAATACCGAAACAACAAATCACTTAAAACAGTGCATAGATCTAAAATGGTTTACTTTCAAACAAGCTTCTTAAAATATACCTCAAAAAATATTATAATGACAAAACGGTTTGTAAATTATATTATATACCTATCAATATTATCTATGACAACATTAGGCAAATATTAAAATAATTTTCTAGTCAAGAGAGTCTTCCATTTGTTCGTCATACTGATGTGTGTTCAGAAATGATAATTCGTTACGGTTGTAGCACATGGCAGAGCAGGTAAATCCAGATTTTCTGCAGCCACAGTAATTTCCACATCCAGACTTGCAGGAACAGGACACCAGAGAAAGAAGGTCATCAGGAGCAAATGGTTTTAAAAATTTCTTCTTTCCACAATTTTCATTTACATTTTCATACCTCCATCCCCAGTTTATAGGGTTTAGTTTTGTTTCCTAACCAAAACTGTACTTGCAAATAAACTCTCAACAAATGTTGATGACACGATTCTGAAGTCGGTGGTAGTTTTGCCAAGTCAAATTTAGATTTAAAAGCTGATTTTGTCGTTAGTCTGGTAAACTTATAGTATCGAGCTTCGTTTCAATTAGAGTAGCTACCAAGACCATAAATGGCGAGAGCAAATTTTTCTCCATTTTGCAACAAGTTCTCTTCAGTTGCATCTTTTTCCAGAAATGCCTCAGCTGCGCGTTTTGCCTCGGGATTGTTTTTCATCATGTCAACAGCTTTTATCTTTCCTAACCCATATAAAGATGGGGTCGAATCACAGCCCGTAATGGCATGGGTAAATAGCATGTGTTTTCGAATATCTTTATGTAACATTATAGGTTTCTCTATGATGTAGAAAGTTCTGGAAGGGGCCTTTCCACCAACATCTTTACAGAAAAAAACGAATTTTCCTTCAGGAGCAAGTAATACCAAAAGATCACTATCCGTGCCAACAACAATCACTTTTGAGAAGAAGTTGAGTTGTTCGATGCCGGTTAGTACAATGTCAATATCGGCATCACCTGCGGCCGTGACTGTTTTCAAACCAGATTCACTAAATTCATGACACAGTGCTTCAATCATTATTTTTGTTGTTTTTCTTATTAGATAAGAAAGCTTCTTTTTTAGTCAAACAACTTGTAGTGAAGTTTAATTCAATATCGCACGATGAGTTGTTAGCCAACCTTTGTCTTTGCTCTTCATATTTTACAGTCGGTTCTTCAGGATATCCATCGAAAACGACAATAGAATGTTTGCTAAATTTAGTATGGACGAAACGTGAGTATGATTTAATGATGTCTCCGTAAGTAGTTTAAGTTTGCCAAACAACAGAGTGTAGGAGGTATCCCCCATCGATGACTATTGCAGCATTTTCCAAATCAACTTCGTCATGAATATTTTCGCTAAATGGAGACTTCATCAAAAATAGAAGGGGTCTTGAAGCCAATTCATATCCTAAGTAGGTCTAAAGATTGCTAGGAATATCACTAATGCACAGTATTCTGTTAAATAGCTGCTGGGGTTTACTGCAACTTGTCTCGTCCTAACAGTTGCGGATTTGAATCTTGCTGGGTAGTCACCATGTCTTTCCTTTTCAGTCGTATACATCCTTTCATTTTTTGCATAGCTGCCAGGCGTTATCACAATTGACACTATTATCTGAAATAAACCCTGAAGATAAAGACACCAGCTCTCCCGAGAGCTTGGTGAACGAGCTGTGCTGTCTTAGCCATGATGTATATTTTCCTATATCTAGTTCATCCCTTTTCTTCCGTGATTCGAGCAGCTCAACATGCTGTTCAGTAAAATTAAATTCTAAACCGATGAATTCTTCAATGCTCTCTTGCAATTTCACGCAGTAAGTGGTTCCAAGTTTCCACTTTGATTCCTGTCAGTGATTCTGCGCCCAAGTGTCAAACCTCCTACTGACTTCATTGGTCGCGTGAGACACTATTCGATGTCTCATGTCTCATGTAAAGTACCCATTTTCAGTGAATTGCTTATATTCTTCTTTAGTTATTCTTGATTCGAGTTGCAACATACTTTGAACGTACATATGTGCTGATTTTGCGTATGGTAAATGTCCTGCCGGGTGAAAAAATGGAAGCATATCAACAATAGTATTTAGTTAGTCATTTGTCATTCTACCGTGGTAGTGTGTAGACGTGTTTATAGAAAGACAATACAATATTAGAGAATTGTCACATTTATCTAAGTTTTGCCGGGAGCGAGGTATTCCGCGAGGGGGTCACAAGCTTAACCCATTATGGACGTGCTGTCGATAATAGAAAACATAAAATTAGAAATTTCAAATATTTCTACGGTAAAGGACTCGAAAGCTAAAAATAATCTGGAATTAAATATAAAACTATTAGAAGAAAAATGGACTCAGGAAAAAATATCTTTTCAAAACGAGATTGTTTGTCTCCAGTCAAAACTAATTGAAAAATTAGAAAAAAAAATCGAGAATACGAGCAATTTTGAAAAAAAAACATACGCAAGTTGTCTCAAAGTAATCCCGGAATCCAAATTCTCATTGATCATCAAAGGTGAAGATTCGAACATGACATTGGATGCTATTAAAGAACAAATCGTAAAGAAAATTAAAATAGCAAACTTGGGTATCGCAGTGAACGGAATACGAAAAGCCTCGCAAAATAAATTAATTATATCTTGTCCTTCAAAAGAACATGCAGAGAAATTGACAGATGAAATCAATAAAACCCTTAAAAAAAACATGGTTGCGGAGGAATTAAGAAAGAAAAATCCAAAAATATTCATAAGAAATCTTCAAGTAGATTTAACTGAAGAGGACATAATTGAGGCAATAAAAACACAAAACGATGGAATAAAAGATATCATAAATAGCGATACTAAAAACACGATTAAACTAATAAAAATGTTTAAACCAAAAAACCAAAATGGACTCACTAATTATATATTGAAACCAGCGGAGCAGTAAGGTCATACCTCATGGAAAAGGAAAAAAATAACATTGGTTTTAGCAGAGTACGAGTGGAAGATGCCAGCCCCTTGACGCAATGCTACCACTGTCTCAAATTTGGTCACACTGCATTAAAATGTTTTAATAAGGACAAACGTGCGACGTGTTTACATTGCGCAAAAGATCACGAATGGAAGGAATGCCCTAACAAAAACACTGAAGAAAAATGTAGTAACTGTGCACATCAGAACACCTTATTCAAGATGACCCTAAATACCAATCACAAAGCTAATAATACTAATTGTTCTTACTACAAAAAGATGATGCATATCGCTCAAAGTCGTATAGACTATGATTAGGTATGTATTATAATTCTAAAAAACAATTACAATGCTAATCACAATTTTTTCATTTTTTAACTTCATATTATCACTTTCATTTATGCATCGTAATGTATATAATTTATTGAGACATAAATATTTCATATCCTTGCCGAAAAATTTTGCCATTTATGTTACAATGCATTATCCCATTGCCACAGTGTTAAACGCTTGTATACTGAAATCTATGATTATATTGATGTTCGCGCACTCTTCGTGTATTCGTATGTGTAGAAAAAGTTCAATATGTAATTATTGGTGCCAATTAGTAAACCTACCTTGTTCTGTACAAAACTATAATCTAATCTGGAACATATCAGAAATACTTACTGCTATATTGTTATGTATCTATCGTATATATATTTATAAATCCCAATACATGCTTATATATTATTGCTGCCAATTAAAATATTATTCTATATGGGTGACTTGAACTGTGATTTTGATACAGCAGAAATAGATTATGAACGCACGTCAATTTTTGAAAACTGGGCTACAAAAAAACATGTGTTAGGAAATAATAAAATAACTGCCCTCAACTTAAATATACGATCTTTATCTAAATATTGGGACACTTTACTATTAATTGTTTCTAGCTCTTTGAGAAACATCGACTTAATTTCGCTATGCGAAACGTCTATTAATGAAAATAATATAAATCTTTATAAATTACCGGGATTTAATACGTACCATTTTTGTCGAACAAAAAGATCGGGTGGCGGTATTATTGTGTACGTGAAAGATCACCTTACATTTGAAAACATAAATATTATGACTAATAATTTTGAATGCGTTTACGGAACCATTTCAGTAAACAAACATATTCGCTTACATCTTTTAGCAATATATAGACCGCCTAATACAAAAAAAAAATTATTTCTTGATGAGCTGGAGACAATATTGGGAAATATTGATATAAAAGAATCCGTATTGGTTCTAGGTGATACGAATATTAACTTATTAAATTTACACGAACCCATAACTATGCAATATGAAAACCTCATGTCTCATTTTGGAATGACCAGATGTATAAATGATGTGACTAGAGAAGCGATATTGACTAACTATGTAACGGCTTCATGTTTAGACCATATCTATGTAAGAGTGAAGGAGACGACCGAAATCAGTTCATGCGTATGCGATTCAATAATAGCTGACCACTACCTAACTGCAGCTAGTATTAACTTCTGTTACTATGATAAATGTACCGTCGACAAATCGCACCAAGAGTATTACACTGCACTATCGGACAAAAGGATTGATTTATTGATCGAAATCACCGATTGGAATGCAATATTAAAATTGTCTGAACCAAACATTATTTATGCAGAATTAAAATCGATTTTTAAAAATATTTATGAAAAAAGTACCTTTACAAAATTAAAAACAAAAAAATTTCGAAATAACCAAAAAACTTGGATGAATGACAGTCTCGCTGAAAGTATTCTAATACGAGATGCCATGTGGAAAAAGTGGAAAAACACGCCTAATAATAAAAAATATGAAATCGCTTTCAAAAAATATAGAAATAAACTTAATAAACAAATATTAAACACAAAAAAGGCATACTATAATAACAAATTTTAATCACTGTTTCAAGGACATTAAAAAAACATGGAATGAAATTAATACAATTTTGGGTAGGAAAAATAAATCTGGTTGCGATGAAGTATTATCTAAATATTTCCTTAAGTCACAATCTTCTGATGCAGTGGCAGAAAATTTTGCTAACTTTTTTGATGAAGGAGTTAATAAGTTGTTACATGAATGTGACTTCCGTCTAATCACTTGCAAGAATCCCTACCGCATTCAATGTACTTACCTAGAGCTAATGCTAAGCAAATTGAATATATTATCGGAGGTATGAAAAATTCAAAGTCACCGGGCATAGATCTAATTCGTATGTTTGATTTAAAAAAACATGTCAAATTACTTAGCCCTGTTATTGCTCACCTTATCAACAGAATAATCGATACCAGCCTCATCCCCGATGAATTAAAAAATAGCATTGTAAGACCTATTTTCAAAAATGGAGATCACTCCGAAATTAACAATTACAGGCCAATTTCTATTCTCCCGGCACTAGAAAAAATTTTAGAAAAATATATTTCGATAAATATTTGAATAATTTGAATATTATAGATGAATGCCAGTACGGGTTCCAGAAAAAAAAAAGTTGTGATAAATTGCTGGAAAAATTTTCTGATTTTATAAATTCTCAACTTAATTCTAAAAAACATGTACTGGTGCTTTTTATTGACTACTCAAAAGCTTTTGACACTCTCAGCCATATACAATTAATCAAGGTTCTTGAAAACATTGGAATCCGGGGTAAACTCCTCTCATTTTTTAAAAACTACTTAACTAATAGAAAAATGAACGTAAAGATTTTAAATGATATGAGTAAAGGAAGACTTATTAAATCAGGAGTACCGCAAGGATCAATTTTAGGTCCAAAATTGTACATTATATATGTTATTGTTATGTCAAAACTCTTTAAAACGGCCTTTAGATTCATTTTTGCTGACGATACTGCACTTGTAGTATCCAATGAAAATCCTATCATAGCTATTCAACAATTGCAAAGTGACTTTAACGAGCTACTTAAATGGGCTCATGATGTTGGTTTAATTATTAATGTTAAAAAAAAAACAAAATGTATGTATGTAAAATCACCAAGCCTGGGAATATGGAATATACCCAAAATAATTGCTCATAATTCTGAATGTATTCATAGAAAAATTGAAAATATTTGCCACTGTGAAACAATTGACTTTACTAATAAATATACTTATCTGGGACTAATAGTAGACAATAAATTTAAATGGGATAAACAAGTGGCTAAAATCTGTAACCAGCTCCGATCTTTTGCAAGTAATTTTTATAAACTGAAATTTGTTTTGCCTCATTGTACTCTTAAAATAATTTATTTTTCTATGGTCGAATCCATACTCAGATATGGCATACGAACTTGGGGGCACTTAAGCAATATTTATATTAAATATATAAAAAAATTACAAATTGCTATGGTAAAAAAAATTGTACCACCGAATATCTACAGACAAAGAAGTAATCTAAAACTACTGTATGGTTCTGAGGGCCTACTTCCAATAAAGGGTCTTCTTTGGTACATTATTATAATGGATAATGAGGGAGATAGCAAATATAAAAAGCAACCGGTGCTTAATCACACAACAAGATTCACTGAAAATAAGGGCCTCATTATTCCAAGAGTAACAAATAAGCATGGAAGCCGAACGCTTAAATATTTAATACCAGAGATTTTCAATAAATTTAATAATTTTTTTAAACCTCAGAATAATGAGAGACCCTGCCCCAAAAACACTAAGCGTTGGCTAATAAGCGACGAATCAATGTATCTCTGAACTTTATTATTGATGTATTCCTGAACATCTCAACGTACCTGCCTAAATAATTTGTATATAGGTAGGTACTTTGATATATATTATTTTGTGATATTGTTTATTGTATAATTTTGTGTCATACATGTATTAAAAATTAAAAATGTTTATATATATTATTTGTAGAACCTACAGACAAGCCGTCATGTGTGACAGCTTTGTGGGACTGCATAAAACTTGTTTCTTTAAAAATTTATAATGAATAAAAAAAAAAAAAAAAAAAAAGGTGCATTTTCCGATTACCGGACTTCTCTGCAAATATAAATCTAAGCATGAGGTCGATACAATGTAGAAGTTAAAGCCACAACTTGGCAGTACTACTCGATGATTCCTTAATCCTGTCTTCACTTGCTTCAGTATATGGAATCGTCTCTTTTAGATTGTCTTAACCTCCTCCATATATTTTTTCCACGTAACTAAATCTTGATACATATTTTCTATTTGTCTTAATTTCCCATCAATATCTCGGTATTCTTCTCTCATTACGTGGACAAGAGACGCTGCTGTTGTGTAGGCTCTGTTTGCCCGAGAATATTCATGTCCATGGAGCGTGTGGGTTACTGTTGAGGACGCGTAAACTGATTCCCATAAATTTCCCACATACATTTATTTAAATAATAAGTAACAAACAATCATACAACATAATATGACTGTTTAGCCAGACCGGGGCACGGCGATTGGTGGATAATGAAAGCGCTTCATTGGGCAGGGGAAAATATTTATATTCCCCCCCTCCCCTCCGAATTAAAACTGGTAAATAACAATAAAACTCTTCAACGTTAAATGAATTTGTTATAAAAAAAGCAAACACATGAATTAATCATTACTTTCCTTAGGTTTTTGTAATTTCTCGCTGCGCCGCGAACCGCTGCGCCGCGAACCGCTGCGCCGCGAACCGCTGCGCCGCGAACCGCTGCGCCGCGAACCGCTGCGCCGCGAACCGCTGCGCCGCGAACCGCTGCGCCGCGAACCGCTGCGCCGCGAACCGCTGCGCCGCGAACCGCTGCGCCGCGAACCGCTGCGCGTTCGAGCCGCCGCGCGCCGTGCTCCTTATTAACAGCCTACGTGCCTTATTATAAATTAAAACCCATCATTATATACATTATTTTATAGCTAAAAATATTGTCTACAAGTTTTATTGATTTATTTTTTGTCGTTTACAGGCTCAGAAAAAAGTTATGTGCAAATATATTCTGAAATACTATTTTAAAAACTGATATTTTTCGTTTACTAATAAATTGTAGAGATTGTAAAGCTTTTCTCGCAAAAATGAAAGAATACAATTTTTGAGAATAATTTATTAGAAACTAAACAAAAAATAAATAATCTGATTTAATAAAACCACTAAGGAGATTGTTCCGTAACGCCAATTGCTTTTGACAGGCCGTGTACTAACCAATCGTATCGTCAGAATTTGAACTGTGTAGTTTAAGTTCGCACAAGTCAGCTAAAACGACGGAAAGCCGTGAGCCGAGCCACTTGCACAAAAACGGTTCGTCCTGTCACATATCGATCCCCGGTTGTGTTATCGGAATAATCATAATACGTATTTATTATCGCAATTTAATCTAAAATAACGAGTGATAACGAACGACAATCCCGTTCCAGTGTTGACAGATGAGGCTTATGCAGATTTCACCATCATTTCACCGGTAAGTTGATTGTGAAGTAACTTTACGCATTGTGTTTCCGCATTCGCCTGTCAAAGCCATATAATTAATTTATACTTTATCTGTGTGGAATAGCCCTGTAAAGGGCGGCTATTCCAATCCCTGTTCGTTCTTCGAACATTTTTGGTGCCGAAATCAGGGAACTTTAAGATTATTATCTATCTATGCCAAAACGGATAATGCTGTGGAATGTTTCTTAAATTTTGAATAATAATCAATTTGAACAGTAATTAGGTAGGTACCTAGCTCTTGAGTATTTACGACCTACCGCGCATATAATTGTAATAGATTATATTATTATTATTTATTTTCGTTTCGTTTTTGGGTACGTTTCCAATCGTGTTTATTCAACATGGCCCCAGCAATTCAAATATTGCGCCGGAAACAGACATTAGCGAATAATAGATTACTCAAGACACATGAAATAGCAAAAAGCGCTTTGCACGATGCAACTAAGTGCAACTTACTGTTAGCGCATTATACTACTCTGGAAAAGATAATTCTTGAATTTGAAACGTCTCACGCGGAAATATTAGCTTTAGATGACACAAACGAAATTGATGAGGATAAAATTCGCGAAACCTTTGACGAGATGTATTATCAAATTGTCGAAATTTACCAGGAGTTAACCAGTCAGCCTCTCGATTGTAAGACCGCGAATGCGTGCACAAACGTTAAATTACCAAAAATAAACATTCCAATATTTTCTGGAAATGTCAAGCAATGGCCCGAATTTTACGACATGTTTAACGCTCTGATTCATGAAAACAAATCTTTATCCAACATCGAACGCATGCAGTATTTGTTCTCATGTTTATCTGGAGAAGCTTTAGGGTTAATTCGGACATTTCCAGTACAAGGAGCTCACTACGTTGAAGCATATCAAAGATTAATCGCGCGCTATCGTAGCGCGCGTGAACTCGCATTTACGTGTTGGCGGGAAATGCTAAATTTAAATTTTCCGCCCAACGATCCTTTTGAATTCCGTCGCGTGTTCGATGTATTTAATGAGGATTTAACAATTTTAAAAGAATTGGATCTCCCAACAGATAATTGGGACTTCGTGCTTTGTTATTTAATTCTGTCGAAATTAGATTCACCTACAAGATGCGCATTCGAACAACTTCAGTCTCCTACCAAGCTGCCTTCATATTTGAAACTCAAAGATTTTCTTTATAACAAGTGCGAAGCTCTTGTACGAGACTTACATTTTTCGACTCGCGATAGCAGTACTATTGACAAACCTCTTGAACGGAACTTTAATCAGGCTGCCAAAAAACTCACTTCAGCGCTTCTTTGCGATCTTAAGAAAGGACAGCCTAAAACAAATAGGTCCTCGAACTCCACCACTTATCTGAAATGCTCCTGTTGCGGGGAAGACCACTTCATTTCCAAGTGCAAGGTATTTGCACTCAAGTCAGTTCAGGATCGCGTACAGTTTGTTTAATCACACCGTTGGTGTTTCAATTGTCTTCATTCTTCTCATTATCTTAAAGATTGTAAATCTTTGTTTACATGTCAAAAATGTCAGCAAAAACATCATACTTTGCTTCATCGAGACGAAAACGCTTCTTTGGAAGATCAGCATCAACACTCCACGACGTCTACGGACCAGGAGACGTCTTCCGACTCTAAAATTCAGGTCCTCACCAACTTAGGAGACAAGTCCATAGTACTATTGTCAACCGCCAATGTTGGCATTCGCGATTCATCCGGCCGTTTCCAAACCTTTCGCGCATTGATCGATTCGGGCAGTCAAGCTCACTTCATCACTGATCGTGCTGCGGAGCTCGTAGGCATCCCTCGTCAAGCCAGTTCTCAGAGAGTTAGCGGCTTAGGCCAATCTTCCGCAACCACGTCGGGAGTCATTCAATTAGAGATCGGTGTTAAGGGACGGGTTCTCTTCAACATCAAGGCACTTACGCTGCCTAGTATCTGCGGCAACATGCCAACTGTTCGTCTAGATAAGTCATCGTGGCATCAGTTGAGAAACTTGCCTCTTGCCGATCCTGACTGTCACAAACCGGGACCGATTGATCTTCTTCTGGGTGCTGAGGTTTTCTCTTCTCTTCTGAGACCTGGTAATGTGAATGGTGGTCCACGTCAGCCATCAGCTTTCAATTCTGTATTTGGTTGGCTTCTTCTAGGTTCAGTTGGTTCGAACACTGCTCATGAAACGAATTCTTTCATCGTTACTAACGAAGACCGGCTCCACGAAGAGGTCCAGCCACTGTGGGAGTTAGACACCATTCCCCAGTCTTCACACCTCACTCCTGAGGAACAACTTTGTGAACAAATGTACTACACTGACCACTCACGGGACACTTCGGGAAGATACATCGTATCCTTGCCTTTCCGAGAAAGGGGAAGGGATATCTCTTTTCCAGGGTCGCGTGAGATCGCTTTACGTAGATTCCATTCCCTCGAGCGCGAACTCATAGCAAATCCAACCTTACGTGAACAATATTCTGCTTTCATGACTGATTATTTACACAGTGGTCCCATGACTCGTGTTCCTGGAAAAGATTTGAACAAGGGAAAGTATCACATACCTCATCATTGCACTCTTCGTCCAAGCAGCGCTAGCACTAAGTTAAGAGTGGTTTTCGACGCCTCAGCGACGGATGTGAACGGATCCTCGTTAAATGATACCTTGCTTATCGGTCCAAAGCTTCAAAAGAACCTGCTGGAGCTTTTGCTAAAATTCCGTATACCATCGGTAGTGTTTACTGTTGATGTACGACAAATGTATCGCCAAATATTGGTTCAAGAACCAGATCGTGCTTTCCAAAGAATATTTTGGCGTTTTCATTCGTCGGAACCCATCCAAGAGTACCAACTAAACACTGTAACCTATGGTGTCTCCTCTGCCCCATTTTTAGCCTGTCGTACTGTCAAACAGTTGACCAAATATGAAGGTTATGATTTACTGCTAGCGCGTCGTGTGCTAACTTCGGATATTTACATAGATGACATCGTCACCGGTTGTAACAGCTTGGAACAAGCTCAACAAACGAAAACCGAAGTTATCGAGCTGTTCAAACGAGGTCAATTCGAATTGCTGAAGTGGGCTAGTAACAAACCAGAATTACTCGCCAATCTGCCTCCGGAATACTGCCTCAATGACTTGGTGTCCATGGATGTTGATAACTCTCACATTCTCAAGGTATCGGGATTAAAGTGGGAGCCACGACATGATACATTTTCATTCGAAGTCCTGTGCCTCGATCGCGAGTGCACTAAACGCACTATCCTCAGTGAAGTCGCTCGGGTTTTTGACCCTCTCGTTTTTCTATGCCCTTTGACGTTTTTCGCCAAATCCCTAGTACCAAAGTTGTGGGTTCTAAAGGTTGGGTGGGATGACACCCCCCCTGTTAAAATTGTTCGTCAATGGGATCGTTATACTAAACAATTACCGCTCTTGAAGTCGTTCAAAATCCCTCGATGGGTGTCATTCCCTCACATGGAGTCGTGTCAACTTCATGGCTTCTCAGATAGTTCGGAACTTGGATATGGCGCGGTAGTTTACTTGCGAATCATGGATGTTAACGATAAAGTCCAAATATATTTGGTTTGCGCCAAGTCTCGAGTCACCCCCACAAAAAAGATTTCATTGCCTCGCCTTGAACTGTGTGCGGCAGTTCTTCTAGCAGATCTATTAAAATTCGTCAAAGATTTATACGTACCATTGCTTCCGATCTCCAATACCTTTGCGTGGTCGGACTCAACCATCGTGCTCGCCTGGTTACGTTCTCTTTCGTGTCGCTGGAAGACTTTCGTGGCTAACCGTGTCAGTCACATTCAAGATGCCCTCGAAGGGACTTCCTGGCATCACGTGTCATCTGGAGATAATCCAGCGGATGTCGCTTCTCGTGGTCAATCTTCAGCCGATCTGATCGATAACACGTTATGGTGGGCGGGGCCTTCGTGGCTGATCCAGTCATCCGATTCTTGGCCGTTGTTCGATGGCAATTTCGACGAAATTGAACTTCATTCTGAGGAGTTCGATCTTTATTTGTCCAACAGGACGAAAATCTGGTGGACCTATTACTAGTTAAATTTTCTTCGATTCGGAAGATCCAACGCATTCTCGGTTACTGTCTTAGATTCATATACAACCTACAGAATAAAGAATCTCGTCGTTTGTATCTACCATTAAACCGTGCCGAAATTCACACTTCACTTTTGACAGTAGTTAAACGCACTCAACATGTACATTTTAATGATGATATCACACGCTTGAAAGAGGGCAACCTTATGTCGAAATAAATGCGGAAGCTTAATCCCTTCATTGACGACCACGGTGTGCTCAGGGTGGGTGGCAGGTTATCTCAATCTGGGCTCGAATTCGAGTATAAACATCCTGCCCTATTTCCTCGCGAATCTAAGCTTACTTCTCTTGTGATAGACGCTCTACATCGAGAACATTGTCATCCAGGCCCCGACGGCGTTGTTCGTATCGCTACGGTTCGTACATCAAATGGTTCTCTTCTCACGAGACCATTAACCAAATTATGTCCATTGCCTAGTCAATGTGACTAATCATCTTCGCTTCCGCGGCGCATTCTTTCTTATCATTTTCATTATTATTATTAATATATATTTTTTTCTTTTCTTCTCCCTTTTCACTGTTTCTTCGTTCACGCAACGTTCCACAGCATTGCCCGTTTTGTTTCTAAATTTTCTTTAAAATACACGTTGTTGTATTTTGGTGGGCGGAATGTTCCGTAACGCCAATTGCTTTTGACAGGGCGTGTACTAACCAATCGTATCGTCAGAATTTGAACTGTGTAGTTTAAGTTCGCACAAGTCAGCTAAAACGACGGAAAGCCGTGAGCCGAGCCACTTGCACAAAAACGGTTCGTCCTGTCACATATCGATCCCCGGTTGTGTTATCGGAATAATCATAATACGTATTTATTATCGCAATTTAATCTAAAATAACGAGTGATAACGAACGACAATCCCGTTCCAGTGTTGACAGATGAGGCTTATGCAGATTTCACCATCATTTCACCGGTAAGTTGATTGTGAAGTAACTTTACGCATTGTGTTTCCGCATTCGCCTGTCAAAGCCATATAATTAATTTATACTTTATCTGTGTGGAATAGCCCTGTAAAGGGCGGCTATTCCAACCCCTGTTCGTTCTTCGAACAGAGATATTAGCGTATTCCGAAAGGCTTTGAAAAACATATTCAAGAGGGGGTGGGGAAGGAAGCACAAGGAGGAAAGTCGGGGACTTTTGTAAAAATACATGTCTAAAGGTATTCTAACATCTGTGAAAAATTCAGCTTCCGGGGAATTAGTTCCGACACAAAACCTTCATTGACTGGGCTATTAGTAGTTTTTAGTTCTTTTCCGCCAATGATTTATTGGATCAAGGCATTATCTTTAGTGGTTATCATGTAAAACACTTGTCTGCTGATAACACCATTAATCATATCGAATTGAGAATCTAAAGGAAAACCAGTAAATGATAAATAACCTTGATAAGTCTGCAGTTTGCACTTTACGCTTTGCACAGTTTCGATACTACGTGTAAGTACCTTCCCAGTAAGCTCCCAGCTGAAAATTTAATCTCCGTGATTGATTAACTGGTACCATTTGTGATAACTGCTATGCAAGAGATTTCTCGGAGCACTTTAGCAAAAAGCTCTGATTAAAATGTCCAGTAAATCTTTTAAACAGATTTATTTTTTGTATTATATATTACGAGGACATTCTTGAAGCCCGTTTTTTTTCAAACATTTGATGTTAAATTTCAATTCTAGGCCAGTTTCTGATTATTTTTTTTATATTTTATGTAATTGATCAGCTGTTATGATTAGCCGTCACGATGTTATGAATGTCAGCTGATCACAAGTTGTTCAAAAGTTGAAATGCACCGATTATCGACGTATGAAGTAGACCTTTTAAATATTGAAGATTTCAAGTTCATCAAATGTAACGAGATGAAACAAGCAAGCAAACAGCCATCAAACAATGTAGTCGAGAGTTTATTGATCAAGCACTGATGTAAAAAGGAAAAAAATATTAAATACAGGAAAATACCATTGGTAACGTATTGCACACATTTGTAATCTGATACAGAGGGTTTACCTACACAAATATGTTATGGTTATTGATTTGTGCGCTGTATAGGTACTTGACGGTGTAGTCGGTCGAACCCTTCTCGATAATATTGGCTTATTGAGATTATAGTACGCGCCTTGTTTACACAGTTAATTCACTTCAACTAACATGTATTACACTTGACAGCATGCAGTTTATATAGTTGCAATGTAAGTGGTTTGTTAAAGCTCTCTTATAGGAGAAGTACTCTGATTGCACGGGGGTAGAGATGATAGTAGTTCTTTCCAATGGTCAAAAGAGGGTTGTATTTCTCATAGACAATTGTTTTATTAAATCGAGTTCTATTTGCAACTGACAGAAATTTAACGTGTTTTCTCGAGTGTTCGTGATCTCCATTTTCACCCACAGTCCCAGTTTATTCTCAATCAGTCACACACTCGTAATCTCCCATGTTGCTTCAAATCTGTGTTAGAACTACCCTAACTATAGGTTAATGCTGAAATAATTACAGATTTTTTCCTTCTTATTTTTGCTATTACTTTTACCACATCAAAAAATCCTCTCCCTCACCGTTGAAGCTAAATATTTAACAAAGAAAATCAATTCAAAATAGCTCGTTGCCACAGGCTAAGTACTAGACAATGTTTCAAGCGAGTTCAAAATCGTCCGTTTCCGAAATAACATTTATCATCTTGCAACGATTTACGACATTCATATTAGTATTAAAATAATATCGAAAATCAATTTTCAATGAGTGTTTGTATGACGCAGCCCAAGAAAAAGAGTCTACCTCTAAACAAGACTTAATTGCATTACTCAATTGCTTATTAATTCATCTTTAGTAATTCACTTCCATGGTAGAATAATTCGGAACATTAAAAGCTTATTAAGCTTCTTGATGAATATCCATGTCTTCTTTATTAATTAATCCCTAGTAATTCCCCTCCACGGTAGAATCAATTCTAACAATAATAAAAAATGGGCAGATTGCTTAGAAGCATATGAAACATGTTAAGTCAGCTGAAATAATAATTAACATAATATTTATGATTATTCCGCAATAAGAAACTTGTACTATTTCATCTAAACGTTGCTATTCTTCACTCATTCTACCACTCCTATATTTAGTTTATCTTTCACTTCACTATTCTCTCAACTACTTCAGTTTAACGATAGCCCGTGAACTTATTGTAGAAACCACCTGAGGTGCACTTAAGAGAATTGGATAGATCTCAATCACGGAGAAATGCATCGGTTGTCACTTCTACTGCAGCTGGAATCCTGGTATCCAGTGATACGGAAAATGTTCTTCAGATAATGGTGCGGTAGATTTACGTTACTGATGTACATTTGAGAGATGGTTAATGGGATTATAGTAGAGCACTTGGTGGAATCAAATAGTGTGTATTTGAAGAAGGTGAAAAATAAATTCAGCTACAAAACCAACATACAGAGTAAATAACGCAAGATTTCTACACTTAACAGGTTTGATTATTCGTCTCTATATGTTGATGTGTCCAGTGAGTTCTAATTATTGTTCTATATTAATGTTCATAATGGAGACTATTAATGTTCGATAATGAATAATCACAAGTCACTTTATAAACACGAATGAATGCACACACTCGTTCCTTTGTTGCAAATTAAATGTTTTAACGGTGGCATCTCTCGGCGGTAGATATAAGTATGTACTGATTTCGGATCTTTTTAATACATCGCCATCGTACTGGAATGCGTTTAAAGCATAAAGCTGCTGCCACACGCAAAGCTCACATCAAAAGTTAATGTACAGCGCATCATCTTTTCTACCGACACACGACGCTATCAAATATTTCTTCCTATGGTAGGAGAGGGGGTCAGTTGAATTCGAGAGCGGCCGAGGAACATAATTTCATCTGTCAAAGTGACAACTTTACTTACTGACAGCTTGAGCACGTTTTCGAAATGGATGATACTTGTCGCCTATTGCTGGATCTGTTGGACAGCTCATCCTCAGATGATGATGCCGCCAACTATATAATTATAAATGCTATTTATAAACTTTTTAGATTTTAAACAATCTGCGCGTAAATAGCGCATTTTCACATAACCTGACATAACCTCTCCGTCGAATCGGGAAATTCGCAGTTCGCACGCCGATCGACGAAAGCGACATATAATAAATTATTATAAAATAAGCTCAAGTCGATTTCCAAAAATGTCGAAGGCAAAGGCGGCAAGGACCAACACCAGGGCAGGGAACGAGAAGAGAGCACGAGAGCTGACGAGAGCAATCAACAAACGAACAAACTAGAAGCTTCTCTATGTAGGTATCAGGCCGTCCAACTTTATCAAAAAACCGAATGATATAACCATATAAACATACTGAGTTAAAAATATGATTAATTTTGAAAGTTCAAATTCAAATATTGATTATATTTATATTTTAAATATATGTTAAGTATGTTTGGCAAATAAAGTTTTTTTTTATGTTTCTAAATTTACTAGCACACATGACGATATGAGCTAACATAATAAATAAGAAATGCATTATTAGGCTGCTTATGTCATGGCTGTCAAAGGGAACACGGAACTTAGTCGGTAGCTCCGCAATTAAAATGACCCCCTCTCCTTTTTACGGCGGAGAGGGGGACGCATAACTTTTCAAATATCGCGTCGGGAGCGGTTACGTAAAATAAATTCGGTTAGCGAAGTTCAGAACCACACTTATAGCGCGTTATCTTTTTACGTGTGTCGGGTCTGTATGGGATTGTATGGCGAGCGCTATTGTGCTTTATATTATCTGTTGATGTGAGCTTTGCGTGTGGCAGCACCATAACTCTATTCACGTATAGAGGCAACGGAATTTTTCGGATGACTAGATCATTTAATGCTAGCTGCGTTCTGTTGCACAAAAATCAAGCGTAGAATCAACAGTACTATTGAAACCCTTTTCTATGATTGGCGGAAACGAAGCTTGTAATGTGACATAACCACAAAAATGACAAAGGTTGTGATGGCATCAAAAAAAAAACATTATTATTTTTTGGTGTTATGTTTATTAAAATTTTATTTTTATTTGCACTCAATAGAGGCAAAAAACGGAAAATTGTTTTTCTGAGATAGAGATATTAGATGAGATAGATGGTAACAGGATAGAACAGAAAAATGACAAAACAAAATACTATATTCATAGTAATCGATTGGGATAAGTTGGTTTAATTTTATAACTTTTCATCACCTTTCTTAACTAACTTACTAACTAGCCATCACGCCGTTTCCACCACTTTTTGCTTTATTCACCTGCATGCAGCGTCTCGTTTATATTTTTCTGATGCTTGTCATGACCCGACTCAATTATCTGGTTCACTTGATCATGCCATGTCTTCCTTGGGCGTTCCCGATTTCTTCTACCATTTGCATTTAATACATGGTTTTACAAGCATATGCCTCAGGGATCTTATTTCTACAACATTCAGTCTACTTTCATCTTTTCACTGCCAGTTCCATGCCTCACTGCCATACATCAGGATAGGTACCAGCACTTCATTGTGGACTTCTAGCTTCGCTTTTTTGGACAATTGTTTGTTAGTGCTAACCGTGATCGCTCCTCCATTAATAAAGGTACCTGCATTTACCCTAATTTCAATATTTTCATCTGCTTTCCTATTTTTCGCAAACCTTTCTTGAATGTTCTACTTTGTCGAAGGGACCTTTTTTTACCATTACCATGTATTATAAACATAAGAGTGGGTTCTAAGAACACTTCATTTAATATAACCAAATTGTCTGATTGCATAAAAAATTGTTAACGTAATTTTTTGTTAGTTCCATAATAAGATCAAAATATGACTGATTTATTAATGATTTTTTCAGTTACGGTAGAGGCCAGCTTGCTTCAACATCAAATTCCACTATTTAATAAGACACGTATAAAACTGCAGATTGCAGAAGTGTTAATTCAGATTTTTACACAAACCAAAAAACATTTCAGCCACACGATCTCTTTCATTAAAGGCGAGAGTGCTTTCCACGCTTGCATCCCTAATAGGAGTAAGAGGTCCATTATTAGAACTGATAGATGCGGCTGCCGAGAGGCGCCGGAATATAATGCAATAATAAAGGCATATTCACCATCACTTCTGGATTACCACGAGGTTCTGAAACACTGGAATTTTATATGCTTTTTAAAATCACTATACTAATTACTCTCTGGAAAAAAAATCAATCTCATAATCCGTTTCACCGGCAATAGTTTCCGCATGTAGTTATTGGTGACCGGATAAATCATCACAATGATAATTCGTCACATCTTTAAAAAGTTATATAATGTCATGGAAAATGATGAAACTAAAACTTTATTAACTGGGTTAAGTAGGTTAGGTTAGGTGAGGTTAAATTTTTTTTTTTTCATCGTTTCTAATTACTTTATATCACTTTTTAAAAGTGTGTTGAATTGTCACTGTGTTGAGTTATCATGGTTTCCTTTGTGGTAAAGTGTTCATTTTTGTTACTTTTCGTTGTTTCACTTTACAAAAAAGCGTGTAATTGTTTTTTGGTTAATTATCGAATGCATAGTAATTAGAAGGGGAGAAAAATTTCCAAAAAACGAATAAAAAAATGAAATCATTGTAACAAAACATCTCTGGAGCGACTGCGGGTTTAGCATAATTAAATTAATTAAATTACAATCTATCCCATATTAATGAACTGATTTTATCAGATTTCAACAAACACATTTTCACTGTCAACGTTCTCGTCACCATTTTAAACATCAAACAAAATAATAATGCGTTGTTAAATTCGTAATTTTGTCCACACTGCGTCCATTTGAATTCTAAGCAAATAATATAAACAAACTGTGCTTTACATTTTATTTGGTGGCCGTTAAACAGTTAAGTACCACCAGTTTGTTTTATCTGCTCTGACCAGCGTTCATATTTGAAATGTCCAGTAGTAATTTAGAAGTTTGTTTGAGCGTGCCCTCGGTACGAGCGTGTGATTTTTTTAATAAGCACTAAACAGGAGCAAGAGTAAATGTTGTATGTTTTTGGAGATAAATTATGGCGCTAAATAAACATTACATTTGAAATGACATTTGGAGTATCCTTCCAGATGACTACACACTATCCAGACTTTTACACAAAGTTTTTTGTTTGTTTGAATGCTGTTTTTTTCCGACGTTTTTTAACCGACCGTGACCTAACGACTGATTGGCTTTGCACACACTACTCAAGACGGGTAAGCAACGAGCCCAATAAGAGTAAAACATAATTTTACCACCCTAAAACATAGCGTATATCTAAAAGAGACCTCTCTTAATAATAATAATTGATTCTATTTTTATGCAATATCTTTACTTTACAAAATCAAACAAATATTATTTGTAATGGCTGACAGAAATTTAAGCCGCGATGGAGGTTGCGGATGAGCGCGATCAGAGCCTACTTGTCGACCGGAAACAAAATGGCGTAGCGTCTCTGTCAGATCATTTCCGGCCGGTTCAGATTTATGTGTTGCCAGGTAGGAGATTCATTTGAAGTGAAATAAGAACCCCCGTTTTTATTTATATCAGACCTTCTTACCGAAGAGCAAATCAATATTTTACGTGCTCCAAAATTTTTTATGCTGTCATAATATGGACCAAAATACCATTTTATTTTTAATATTACTCAACAGTATATTTAGCGATCACTAATAATCAAACGCGTTATGATAAATAGTTTTTTTAATTGAATTAGTACTATTTTTACATTATTCACCAAAAATAATGTAACATAATTTACAGAAGTATAGTAATTATTTCACCTAATTTTCTACAAAGGACGAACCATCATAATAAAACTAAGCTTGTGTGTATGGGGGATGTGTCATTTTGTTTGTTATTTTTTATGTAATATGCCAAAGTATTCAGTTTATATTTTCCATGCGTGTTTTTAACGTGAAGTTTAAAAATGTCGGATACTTTCTGATATAAATTTTTAAAAATAACTATAAAAGATATTTTATTTGAAAATCTCCTATATTTATATTTAAATTTTTATTTTTTTATTACACAAAAAAAGTGGAAAAAATGGTTAGTGGAAAAAAGTGGAACAAGTTGCTTTAATATATGAAAATAAATGAATATTTCAAAGCCCATGATGAAAATAAAGTGGCGAACTTAAAAAAGTTGTGTTGTTCAAACGGATGCTGAAAAGTGTTGTGTAAGTTTTATGACACCAGAGCTCACTACTACATTTTTGGTTTCAGAAAACTGTTTTCTGCTTTTCAGTGCAGCCGATTTAGTGAGAAATGTAGCGTAAGCGGTAAGAGTAAGAGGCGGGAGATTTTTATTTTTACATACAACACCGTACAGAAGGTTATAAGGAAAATAATTTTCCTCAGAGATTAAGTCATCTTCGGGGATGCTGCGTGTAGGGTCTTTAAAAGGAGATGAAGTTCTGGGAAAATGTATGAGGGGTGGGTAGACACTTACGGATCAATGTGTTCAGAAGTGTCGTATAAATATATCTCTCCCGCTGCGGCGCAAAGCGATGGGTCGAAATACCAGTTGGAGAGGTCAAAGGGTCTACCCAAACCAGCATCTCCAGATCTGACACGCCACGCAGGTGGCGGGCTGGCGCATCCTGAACACACCTCACTCGATGAACTCGGGCACCCTTGCTAAATCACAAAACGTAGCCAACCATTTGGGGGTGACCTATGGCAGAGGTGTTGGTTATCCAATAAATGATTCCCGGGGAGGCGGTACTCAAATCCACCTCCAAAAATGAGATTAGGGATGTCTAGCAATTGTTTGAGCATGATTGTTAAAAATAATTAATTATGATAACTAATAACAAATGCCAATGTAATACCCAAGATCTACTCGTTCTTTGTATTCGCAATGACCCGTAATAAAACTGACACTTTTTTTGATCATTTGTACAAGAAAGCGCTATTTTTCGTTGAAAATTTTAAGGCGATATGAAGTGGAGTTCTTAGTGTAACAGTAAAAGTGTTGAGATAAGAAACTTCACAGAGAACGAATTAAGCGCCTTTGTCAGGAAAGATTACGATGTTCACTGATCTAGATGTTTCAATAGAGCGTTCATAGCTTTTCCCGTTTCAATAAAAAATGTTTTTTTTATAATCTAAATGTAGCTGAGAACAATAATTGTTTGACGTACCAGAGAAATAAGTTTAATTATAGTTTTTTTGTTAACAGTTCGTGTTTTCTTCATGTGCTACATCTGTGGCGAGATATAGTGATCGGTTTTTTCAAAGTGTTAACAATGTTTAATATTTTTAAATGCAGACAAGTCATAAATTACTTACAAGACAAATATTTTTCAATTTCCATGTTTTTATATCCCGTGATAACTAGAATTATTTATGTATTTATTACTTGCCTTAGTGGGCTTTTACACAATATTTTACATTTTTTTTGTATCACTGACCATAATACTTAAAAAATAAAAACTATTTATGAAAATATAAACATAAATGAAAAAAAGTGGGCAAAAAAGGATAGAATACTTTGGTAAAAATGTGAACATATAATAGTATAAATACAATAATTTAAGATCACGCCGACGCATATCGCCCTTCACATAAACAAAACCAAAATTGATTTACTCTGTAACTCACCGGTTCTGAGGTAATTTTGCACAAAAACGGCGCTATACAAATCCTCCAAATATTATTATTATTATTTATAGCAAATAAAATAGTAGAAATAAGATTTGCATCTGTAAAAATAAAAGTAATGTAATAAACAGCATTTACGTTGATTAGTTTTAAGGCGAAATCTCAGTTCAGAAGTAATATATAAAGTAGAATTTTGTAAAAAATATTCAATTAATATATTAACCTCTAGTATGCCAAGAAACTCACCACGGATTTCTGATGTTTTGACACATCGTGTGTCGGCAAATCCACCGTGGATTTGCTAGTACGTTCTCGCACTTGCCTCGATTTACGGTATTTTGAAATTCTGTTAGCACAAAATTCTAACAAAAAAATTCTGCATATTATTCTAGCTTATCGTTTTGTCACTGGCAAATATTTTTTCTTCTGTTTAAAAGCGCATCGCACAATTCCGTATCAATAATTGTTATTTAAAAAAGTCGTAGTTCTGTATTCATTTGCAGGAAAGCCTCGTAATTTGACTTATTTTTGCTGTGAGGAACGCTTATTTGACAGGAAAAATATGATACAGCTCAAGAATATTTCTACATTAAACTGTATTGTTTATGAGATTAGAAAGATAAAAAGTAACTATCTCAAAGAAACTATGCAAGATGAATATTTACATTTTTTATAAATAAGTAAACACAGTATCTGCTAAGACGGTAAAATTTACAACATAATTTTGCAAAAAGTAGTAACTTATTACGAAAACAAGGACGATTGCCATTTTACCACAGACTGTGGAGTCGTCATCCGAAGAATGAATCGAAGAAAATAGTCCATATGAAAAACTTTAATTTGTTTGTTTTTGTATTTTTTATAACACAGAGCAGCTAAAATTACACTTCTTATGCAACGTTACGTGGTGTGTTATCATGTTTTGTGGCCAATTAAATTATAATTAATAATATTTATTAATTAAAATATAACGAAAGAATATGTAACAAATAGTATATGTAAGTGAAAATGAATTAGACATTTACAAACTTGGATGCATAATAGGCAAAAAAAAAAATTACTATATGAATCATTATTTTCATGAATTTGTATTTAATATACAATACATATTGTATGGTTTATTTTTTTACGTGTTTTTTTTACATTTTCTTCTTGAGATCAACGAATTAATCGTTATGATTATACACGTAGTAGGTGAATCCCCAGTACCTTATTAATTACATAAATTATATACATATTTACTTACATGGAATAAGAACCCAAATCAAAGGCTGTCATAGAGCAACTTTTTGATATGAAGTAATAAATAACGTTTAATGTCAACAAGTATTAATAATACCAAAATGTCTGATCACATTGGCAGATAGAATTTTAACCTTTGAAAAGGTTAGGCTTCTTCAATTTATGTTATGAACTTGATTAAGTTCACACAAGCATTAACAATAATTAACTAACTTCTATTAACTCTTCAACTAATCCCATAAGTCTACTTATTGAAAATTTACTATGTACACTTTCACCACTTAGGTAAAACAACTTCATAAAAGCAGGTTATGTACTAAGTAAACATTCACCACACTAGTTAATAAAAACATGCAATGTACTAACTAAGTACACTTTCATCACACTGGTTAATAAAAAAGGTAATGTACTAATTTAGTACAATTTCAACACACTTGTTAATAAAAACAGGCAATATTAATTGAAGTTTCATATTACAGACTGGATGTTCAAAACTAAAGTAATAAAAGTTGAGGTGTCCATCTCTTTAATTTATCTGGCAGTTCATTAGCGGAATTGTCAGCTACATCATTTTTAATCACTGCGTCGGAATTATTTACATAGATGGCGCCACTTTTATCGACCCGTCATATATGGCGCCTTAATGCTTTTTTTATTATTTGTAGCTAATATCGCAGATTTGTTAATGTACGAACGTGCATGATGGTGACGAAAAGAAATTATGTAACATTATCTGACAAAATTGCAAGTTGAAATCAAATATGAGGATGCCTCAGACCAGTATTTTCCTGGACGGATAAATCAGAGATGTAGAGAGGGGCCATTTCATTGATGGATTTAAACACCATCCAACACAATTTGTACTGGATTCTTCCAGGGCACATTTCAGAACACCTGGATTCTTTCAAGGTGTTCTGAAATGTGCGAGTATTTGGAGACCCCGGTTGTGAGTCGTGGTGCTGCATTAAACATCGATTGAACTTTGTCAGTTTGATATTTTGGAAGGCTGGCATAATGCCGTTGCAGTAATCGAGACGTGAGACTACGTTGAGTTGATAAGTAGTATTGTAGCCTCTGTAGGAGGGTTACATCGAACAGACTTGAGTCGTCTTAGGTGAAAAAGTAAACATGAAATCTATGCTCACACTGATTTTTTATTACAAAACTAGCTCAGACCCGTGAGAAATCACAGAATGTTATAATAATTGCAGGATTTGTAAAAATAGGACTTTAAAAAAATGCCCTGCCGAGAATCGAACACCGATCAACTAAGTAAGTGTACTTAGTAAATTGCATGCTTGGAATAAATGGCTAAAGTTAGAACGGTGGCATAAATGCATTACATGTGTTTGAAATAATAAGAATGAAGTATTTTTGAGTTTTTGATGCAAAATTAAGTACATCACCTCCGAGATTATACGGTTTGAATTTGTAACTGTTCTCAGAGAAATGTAATTCGTTTCTCAGATTCTCGTAAATTTTCGTGACAAGAGCGTGAATCACGGTGTATATCGTCATGATATTTCTTTCGTGCTTTTTTCGTGTAGGTAGTTGAAAAATGTTTGTATATATGTACCTATTTTTAATTTGTAACTGCCTCAGTGATAAAATAAAAATATATTCTCACTATGATTTCCACCAACTACAAATATGGGCAACTGAACGATGGTGACATTGATTGATGGCATGATAGTATGGACAATGGCCATTCAAGCCTTTGGTTTTTATATTATTTTGAAGCGTTCAGTTCGAGTGTATTGATTAATTAACTGCAATATCGTATTCATTCCCTGGCAAATTGAGCTAACAAACAGGCAGAGGCGGTTTAAAAATTAATAAATCATTTGATAAAGATTTATAAATTGGTGATTTTATATAACCAATGTTCTGCTTTTATGCTTTATATTCTTATATTTCTATCAAATTAAATTAAAACTACCTTATTGTTTTGTAAAATAATATTTCCTTGAAAACCCGGAATACCTGAGAACCACGTCTGCTGAATAAACTCCCCTTCAAAGAGACAGATTGAATAATGCAACTGCCTTTGAATTACGATGAGAATAAACATTATCTTTTGACCTCCTGAAAGCTCCCAACCAGTATGGAGGCTGTGGGTCGGGGCTGTCACGCGATCGCGGAGAGCTTTCGTTCTAGAAACACTCGTGTAATCGGACGTCGAATGGGATGCAGTATAAATATTTAAGTTTTCTCTTAGTTTTCTTGTGGCTTATAATATTAAAAAGTAAACTGAAAAAATATGATACTTATTAAAATGGTTTAAGGTTAGAGTGGGTCATATAAGAAATCAGAATAATATGTATATGATCCGTAGTTCATGTACGAATGTACTTTACATCTTATCTGCCTACTGTTGCAAAAAAACGTTACGTGCTTGCCGTATTCTACAGATACCTCATGATAATATCTGGGAAAATAATAAAAAAGCAAACAATAATACTGACCTACGTCCCCAAAACGGTTTTCTAAATAATATGATCATTTTATACGAATTTTAAAATAAATTACTTTTTTTTACTGATTAATGTAAAAAATATGAGCCCAGCTTTTGAAGCCAAATTTCAAAAGTCTTAGAATTGATTACATTGGAGAAAATTGTCAGTTTAAATAAAGGTGACCAATCACTACTATATTTGTTACTCGATAACATTTTTTCAGTTTTATCACAAGGAAGTGAATAGTGGCATAGATATTTTTCAACACGGAAAATTTATTAATTATTATCTAAAGTAAAAACTTTGTGATATTAAAAGAAGTTAGGTTAATACATTACAATTACGTTTTTGATTCATAATTCTGTTTTTTTTTTAAATTAAAGCTTTTAGTATCTTCTTCGTCACTGACTGTAACAAACTTGAAAAACTTGTGAAACAAAAAATTGTTTCAGAAGAATTGGTGTTTTATTGCTATTGTAAAATATTAATTTAATTCAATACTTCTGTAATAATAAATTCAATATTTCTGTAAAATGAACCAATTATCGGCATTTCCTCTAACTACTATTTTAAGAACTCCCCTAGAGGATGAGAGCCAAATGCGAAAAAGGAAAATGTTGCATAAAATTTAGTAAGTCTTTCGTGTTAACCATAACTCAACAACAATTCATTTGCGAAATAAGCTGATGATATTTTTATAATTTTTTACAATTTTTTACATTTTTTACAATTATTGTAAACTGGTCCTAATATATTTTTCATCTTGTATTTTATATATTGGCTAAGTTTTACATTTCACACTATTATTCAAAACATATCTAGTTATATCATCCCGGGCTGCTCCCAACACCTGCTCATAAACTACCCACATTACCAGATGGCATGTAAGTACATTGTATATGTGCAGGTTGTTCGTTGATGGCATGTAAGATGTGAGTGGCATCTGTGAGTGACAACCCTTCCGTTGAAGCGGGACGATTACTAAATCTCAGTCTGTTCTCGGCTAATTGAGTTTACTCTGACTTGTCTCGCATTGGATTTGAATTGAGTACCGGGATGAGTCGATGGTGTGGTTAGAATTAGCATTTAATTGTATTGGCAGAAAGGATGTCACAAACAAACATATACCATGAATTTATATAATTACCGAAAAATATAAATCATTAAAGAAGATTATGCAACAGAAGATTATGATAACTCTCCTGCATTTAAAAATTTGTTGTGTTTTTTACTAATAGACTTTAGAGATACAATTCGAAATTTCGGCAGCATAAGAAATACAGTAATTTCTCCGACTCGTTTTAATGTATACTAGCTGACGCATACCCGGCGTTCCTCGACTTTTCTCTTCTTTCTATAAATATAATGCATTTATTATATATACCTTCAGGAATAAATTCTCTAAAAGATAGTGAAAACCCAATGAAAATCCGTTGCTTAGTTCAGAAGAACTAAGCGCACAAACAGACAGATGCGGATAGCAACTTTATTTTAGTATAATAAATACGTATATGTATATGTATATGACCGGTCAGTGGTTGAGTGGGCATAGCGCTTGGGTCTCACCCGAGCGTCGCGTGTTCGATTCCTCGGCTGGCTAAGTCCTCCATCACAACACAAGCAACATTTTCGGCTTTCTGTGGTGGTAGTAGGAGATTTTCAAACATTGTTGGGTTATTCGTGACCCGGGAATGTTTGTCTTTCTTTTAAATTTAAAAAAAAAAATATATATATATAAATATAGAAAAGAAGTGCATGATGCACCGAAACGAGCTATAAGCATTCACCCTTTCTCCCTCATTTAATCCAAATCACGTTAAAACTTCTTCCTAACCTGTCTCAATTAGGATCACTATATTTTTTAATCACTTGATCACTATATCACAGTTTCACTATCATTTAGAAATTTTCTTCTGGAAGTTTTATGTATATTATACATGCATATTAAATATGTAGAAAGTAGAGACAAGTCGATGTTTGAAATTAAGTCTTAAATAAAATATTTTCGGGCGCTTCCATTGCTAACGGTGGCTAAACCTTACCAGATACATCAAAATAATATACTAAAGAAATTTTTATCTTAAAAACGCCCACAGAAAAGTTGAACATAGTATAAGTCTATCTCCTAAGAATAACCCCCCGCAACGCCAAGTACACGTCAACTAGTAGTACTACAGATTTATTAGTTTTACGGGTAAACGAGTGTGTACTATATATAAACAGCAAAATTTTTAAATAATCCAATAATAATTGCTGCTTCGAAACGATAATAAAACCGAGGGAGAAAATTTATGCCCTTGTTTTATAATTCATTAATAACGGAGTTCAGAGACAGAGGGCACTAAAGTTACAGCGGTTGTTCCACGTTGAAAAGGCAAGTTGGTGAGAAAAATAAACACACTTTCTTGGTTTAATCAGTGTTTTTGACTACAAAAGATTAAAGGTTGAGCAGAAAAGACAGATTTATAATAAGTACACACCAGTTTTACTGCCGGGCTGTGCGATGGAAGCAATTAATACATAAAAATACCAATAATAAAATATTCGAATATTGTATTCAGATTATACAAGTTCTCCTTAATTTGCATGTCAAAATGTCAAAACAAAAAGGTTTATAATTTCAGAATGCAAAATAAAATACATTATACCGATGCAGCATAAATGGTAATAATATCGAACGGGGGAGGGTCTATGTTAAACGTCTGTATAAAATATTCTTGAATATCTTTAGTAAATTATATTGCATATTGCCTGAGAACTATGTAAATTAAATTTCACCCCAACGTGTGAGGCAAAGCAATGATGAACAAATTGTCACTAAGCATTCTATTCAGAAAAAAGTGTGTCTCAGTATTTCCGGTATTTATATTATTCTGTGTGTAAAACTGATATTAAATAATATTGTCTAATAAACAGTGAAAGTAATATTTCTATTTTTAATAATGACAATTTTTGGTGAAATTCTATTATATTGACACACTTTAAAACTTTTTCCACTATTATTATTATTTTTCTAATTATTTTACCGTTACCGGTTTTGGAAATGGGAAAATTCGGTTCTGGTAAAATATAATAAATAAAATATTTGTATACCATCCCTGTGAGCCCCCCCTAGCGTAAGGAATAATTGTACCAGTCTGAAAATGGCTCTAATAAGCTAAAACCGATAACGGTCAAAAGATAAAATAAGTGGAAAGTTTAAATTTATTTCAATATATCAGTGAAAGTAATAACCAAATAAATGCGCTGTAATTTCCTGCAAAAACAACAGCATTTTTTAAAAACTCCAAGAAAAAAAAATGTTTTAAAAGTAGAGAATTAACTTTAACAGTATATAAACCGACTGAAGTGTTCTTGAAAACACATCCACCACTATGTCTTTTTGATAATGAGATTTCTAAAAATTATAGGATATAATCTATGTAAAATAAAATTGATCGGTGTAATTGCTTTTCTGATCACTTTGAACGAATTTTGATCGAATTCAGCGCTACAGACTACACTCTCTGAAAGTCTGACAATTTTCTGATTTTTCTTCTGCACAAAATTATGCACAGTTAAGTTTTTTGATTCACATAATTTATAATATTAACAAAAAACGCCCTCAAACAGCGCTTTACAAATCATCCAAATAATTTATTACTAAATAATCTAAAGCATAACGATAAACAATATTTTCTTCATTAAATCTGACAACACTAATACTGGATATTTCTCCCCTCTACCGAGAACATTAAGAAATTATAACAAACTGCTCTAATACTGAATTAAATATTTTAATTCCTCGATTTCAGATTAAAGAGTTTTTATATTTATTAATCATATCAAGCACATAGGAAATATTAATTTCAAAAAATAAACACACTGTTGGAAAATTGTTATGTAGGAAGTCGAATGTTCGGCAAACAATTACGAGTACATGCATTTTTCTAAGCAAATGTAACTTAAACTTATTGTCTAGTAGTCGTATGATTCATCCTTCACATTTCTAGGTTCCAAAGAGAACATTTAAGACAGAAGCCGGAGCAACAAAGGGGGCTAGCATCAAAGTGCATCTCATCTGGCGGATCGTTGAGGTTTTCGAAATTCTCCTCGGAGACCCCTCCGCAAGCTAAAGCTCTCAAAGCTCTGAAACAACAACACTGATCCGCAACATGGTCTTCCCGTGGGTTAGCCCTCCCCCTCTCTCTTTGTACTACCTAAAGTGCCTAGTCACGCGATGAACCAAAAGTAAATGTATAATCTTCAAGTCTCACTAACGGGTAAGACTAACTCCTTTAAACGGCTGAGATAATATTAATTATTGGATCTGAGATGAGATTAATTAATTTCGGTTTAAATTTGAACTAGTCACAAAATTGTGTTAAAATATTCAATATTAATTAATTTATCAATGTTTTAAAAAAAGTTCTTAATTACAATACTATTTAAATGAGGCTATTACGATGTGTTTTTTAATTTTATTTTTTAGTTTTTTTAATTTTTCAAATTTTATTAAAAAAATATACCTTACCATGTGATGTCCAAAAGTTTTCAAATGAAATACACTTGTTTTATAGAAAGTCAAACATTGCCGTGTTAGAAATAACCTAAAAATATTTGAATTTCTCCTACTTTCATCACAATAAGCGAATTTTTTTGCTTTTGTTATGATGGAGAATTTACACAGTGAAGGATTAAATCCGCTAAACCTGGATGGGAATGGATAAAATGTGTTACCTTTTTTATGGATGGTAGGGATATTCTCAGCGTGGGAAGGAAAAAGGTTTTCTGGGAAACAATTATTTACTTCTGGGTAGATTTGCGATTATTATTTAATTCTTTGTGACTGTACAAAAGGCACTATAATTTCTTTTCTCTGACACCTTGTTCACCGCCATAAATTTTCATTACTACTTTTCTGACTTCGCTGTTGAAATAAGATTATACTAAAAATACTGCTTTTCAATGGTCTGGTCTGTCTGAAGTCCTGTTACAAGTTGAACGTAAACAGATCGATAAAACCAGGTTAAGAGGGTGAAAAGAGTTACTTCTTTTTGCTAAAAATGAGTAGAGATATTTTTTATTATTTATTTATTCACGCCGTGAAGGCTTTAACAAGTATACAATATTTAAGGTAAGCTGATCAGGAGTACAATATTGTGTGTATATTACATAGCTTGATAGGCCGAGTAAGGACAATATAAGCAGGTATGATACAAGTCATCATCGAGAGTTGTTTTAAATTCAAGTAATAGTTATTCAATAAATAACTATTACTATTATTATTCATTATACCTAGCTCTCTCATTAAAAATTTAGGCCTATTAGATCTATCAAAAAATTTATATATAAAGATGCATAAGTCGGTCATTTTGAATACATGTAGGATAACGAAAGATTTTTTAAATATTTATGTTGAGGGATCAGTAGGATTTATAGGCCCTGTTAGGAGTTCTACCGAGCCGAACCCTCTGATATGAAAATATCTGGAGTCGGTGAATTATTAGATCTCTGGTGAGTTGACGTGTTGTTTTTGTATTGTTTTGTATTTATTTTGCTTAGATAATGCACTTGCATAATTTTGATTGACTAGATGATCATTTGTGTCTTGATCACAAGTGTGTGGAAGGGTTTAGTTTTTCCTGTGGGGAAAATTTAACCCGGACATAAAATTGGAAGTTTATATATTACAATAAGATAGGTACTTGAGGTACTATGAAAGTAGTAGCGAAACAATAGGTACTAATTTTGGTGATGTAAGTAAAATAAATATGAAATGTTTTTTTTAAGCTTGTTAGTATTTAGCTAACCTTTATAATGCCAGAATGTGTATTATACAGAACATAGCTTAGCATTAGTATCAGAATAAACATGAACGGTTTTATTGAACATAAAAAAAATATATAAAGATAAAGTGTGCATGCAAGAAAAATGAAATTTGGTAGATTAGTTACCAATATTGTTAAATATTTATTTTTAGTTTGGTAACTGAATGGTGGTGGCAAACATCGATTGAACTATTTTTATTACTTAGTCTGTGGAGCCTTTGAATTGGAGAATTTTAGAAGTAATTATTAGGAGACTTTGGAACATTATAGAAAGCGGTCTGTCTTGCCATAAGCGTGAGTACTCGTAAAGTAATCAGGTTTGTTAAATCCATGACGTCTATTCTGCCATTCGCTATTTTGAAAAGACAAACTAAATCAGTCATTGTGCACCTTGAAGATAAATTGGCCAAATTTAGTCCATTAAAAAGGTGTAATTATGATCTTCGACTGGAATCCCTAATTAATAATCAATAAATTCTCAGAAATTTATGGTGTACTCTTTCGATTTTTAGCTGGTAAATCTTATACATTGGAGCCCAGATTGCCGAATTATATTCGAGATTGCTTCCAGTGAATAGTAATTTTAATTAAAAAATAATTAATTTAAAATCTTTTACCGTCCCTAAAATAAACCTCAAACATCTTTTTTAAAATTTTTTTTTATTGTTATTAAGTTTAATTTGTAGAACTCCATTTTATTTTTTTTATATATACAATAATATTATTATTGGGTTTATAAAAACAGTTTATTTTTAAACAAGTTCTGCTGTGTAATTATTATTACGCGTGACAGCTGTTTCTCTCTGTTTAAAAAAAAAAAAACCTCAAACATTTCATGGCCTTGTTAGACCAGATATAAGTACGTAATAGCGCCTCTTATTATATAGCTCTATGGTTTCATCAACACTCAATACAAGTTTTCAGTTTTAGAATAAGTTCAGAATTTTATTTTAAAGCTAACATATTCTTCACTTCTGACAGAATAAGTGTGAGAGGTAACGGAAGTTTTCTCCCTATCAAAACGATGTTAAATCATTGTGAGATTATAACGATTTCGCTAACACAATCATAATATTATATAATATTTCAGCATCCCTAATTCGAAGCGAAAACCGCCAGAGTTTATAGGTGCCACAATCCAAATTTCCGTCGGATAAGTTTGAATGTTATCTCCTCTCGCATGGAAGGGAGGCTGCGGATGGAGTAACTTGTGTAGCGAGCTGCTGGCACCTGTTGCCATGGATACTAGAGGTCTCTAGCTGGGTAGGTGTCGGGAGCGAAGTAGGTACCTACGCTCTCGAATTCTGGCGTTTATCCCCCGATGTGAAGTAGGGTGGCGTGGAGTCAAAACGTTACCATGATATTTGGTTTGAATGGCATTATTAAAGATCAGCGGAGTATTTTGTTATTCACACACAGTTAAAGTATGTCAACAATGTAATTTTGCCTCAATATTTTCCGCCTTTTCTTACTCTTATGAAGAGTAAACATTTATTTTTTTCATATAGAGAATTGAGTTTTTTTTATCAATTTATTATCTGAACTTTTGTTAAAAACAATAAAATTATAAGTGATAATATCTTCTTAACTAATTGTGATAAACAATCACGTTGACTTAATTATTTATTTATATAAGAGTATTTTTTATGATAAACGTACAAGAGTTTCAACCGGAGCCCGGAGCTGGTAGGACTTGGGGATGGCATCACCAATTATTATTGAATTTATGTATGCCGGGAAGAGAATGAGATGGAGAAAAGAAAGGTTACGAAGGGTGTTTGGTTTTTAGATCTGGTGACTTAATATAGCTAAAGCCATTTTTTGTAACTTTTATATTATTACTTTTAGTCATTACGCAAGTAATATTTTATACTGATGTGGTAAAAGTCGTAAATTCCATCAAAACCTTGTTCTTGTCTTGACTTGACATTATCTTTATTGTTTATGTGCCCTATTTTTGTCAGCAGTAATTTTTTTAACTATACTATACTGTAACATTTCTTCTTGTATTAAATTCCTGTAATATGTAATGTTTTTAAATCGGACATGGTCCGTTATTAAATAAATAGATAATGGTTATGGTCATAAACTCGACATTTAGAGAAACACTTTTCATTTATATGTTTTTACGACAGATATTAATTGATTATTAACAAACAAAACAAAGTTTTATTCCTTCTTTTATGTGAATACCGCACAAGAGTCCCAACTGCTCTCTACGGTCTGGATCCAATGAGACTATGACATCTCCAATTGGGGTATTTGAGAGGGGAAGGAAACGGAGAAATGGAAGGTGGGGGAGTACCTGGCTATTCAGATCTGGTCATCAAACATGGAAATTCAGAATGGTGGTCTTGCACCAGGTCGATACTGAGAGTATCTTCTACTCTGGATTCTGGAACATGCCGCAAGTATATTAAAATTATTTTTAAATGAATAAATTGTGAAATAACACAATTTCATCAAATTGAATTTACTTGCGCACGCCGGGATTCGAACCCCTCAACCTTTGAATTACTAATCGAGAGCCTTACTCGTCAACTACTTAAATATAAAAGAAAACAATAATTCATGAACTAATATTGATCTAACAATATGTCTTATCCAACGTTTTTAAAGAGGAATACCGTTTTTTTTGGTGGATAGAAGAATTTTTACTGTGTGCATGGATGTTATTATTTTAAGTTTTCAAGGAAAACATAAAACAAAAAAGACTTTTTGCAGGATTGACAGTTAGTCATGGCGCTCTCAGACTGCAAACCTTGATTTTATCATTGTACTGAACTGTGTAGAAAATATTTTATAGCTTTCGTAAGGGACACAAAACGAAATAAGAAATAAAGGTTTAACGGCCTAAGTGGTTAAGGGGTGAGCTCTCGACTAGCTAGATGTCGCGGGGTTCAAACGCCGGGGTGCGCAAGTAAATTTAATTTGCGATATATTACAATTTTTTTTTTTTCTAAATTAAATATACAAACACATTACAGTCATTAACAAATATAGATACTTCGAAGCTAATTGCGAAAAAAAAATATTTTTTTTAACGAAACCCATCTTAATTTAAAAATTAAAACTGGTGTTTGTATTGGGGAGTGGCGTCATTATGATTTATAAGGTGTAACATGTCATTAATTGAGGTACAAAATAATAAACAAATAGTTTCAAAAGCCCCCGATAAACTGCAAGTAAATTTCTACAACCAGAAAACGAGAGATATGGTCTTATCTTTCAAAAATACAGCCAAAATACTTAACCCAAAATCACCTATTTATCTTAGTGAGGTGCTTACGCTTTATTATAAGGAATTGCTGTGGAAAGCAAAACAAAAGGCTAAAGAAACAAAATTCGAATTTGTGTGGTTTAAAGCCAATAAATTACTTGTTCGTAAGGGTCCAGGGGAAAAAATCATTCAAATCAAACATGAAAGTGACATTAAAAAAATGGTATTGTAGATTTTTAATTCTAGAAAAAACCCTTATCGTAATGGATATTATTAAAAATGGACTGTATTACCAATTATAGGATGTCAAATCCTAAATTCGGTAAAAATGTACTACAAACACACTCATCCTCTCTTCAAATCTAACAGCAAAATATTAAATCAATTTCCAAGAATTTTGACGAATTCTTGCTACAAGCTACAACTTGATAATATTGGAACCTCTTTTCATATAATTATTCTTACTGAATGCTGGATACCAAAAAATTATGCTCCTAAAATTTTGAAAGGGTATGATCACTACAGCACTTCAATACATACTAAACAAAATGATGGAGTTGTTGTCTATACCAGAACTGACCTGATTGGTTTATCTGTCAAGGAAATCCAAGTCAGCGGTGCAAACTGTTTGCAAATAACTCTCAATAATGACACATGTATCTTAGCAATATACCGTTCTCCATCCTCTTATAATATTTCACCATTCCTAAAATCAATTAATAACTGTTTAATTGAATTATGTAATATTAAAAATTGTATTATTGCTGGTGACCTCAACATAAATATTCTGCCCACAAACGAACATTCTCAGTGCCAAGAATACTTAAATACGCTCAAATACCATGGATTCCAAAGCACCATAAACACTCCCACACGTGCTACATTAGACTCCATTTCATGCATTGACCACATCATGGTCAAATTCAACTGCCCAGTTATATCTATTGTATATGAATCTACACTTACCGACCACTACACCACTATTCTTTTCATACAAACATGCAATAGAAAAGACAAACATAAAAACACAACAAATAAGAAAAAAATCATTCAAATCAATTATGATTGTGTTCGTCAATCTCTGATGAGTAAATCGTGGTCAGAATTACTTAACACCACAAATCCAGAAGACGCCTGGACATAATTTATCAATTACTTACAGACTACCATTAACGAACATACAAACATAATTATAAAACATATACCAAATAATATTTTACCAATTAAGCCATGGATTAACCACACTATTATTAAATCTATCCGTAACCGTAACAAACTCCACAAAAACGTTATTAACAATCCTTATGATATACAACTTCGAAACTTTTATAAAAGATATAGAAACATTTGTACCCAAATAATAAGAAAGGCTAAAGAGATATATTACAAACAGAAAATAGAAAACTGTAATAATGATCCTAAAAAACTTTGGAAAACACTTAAAGAAGCCACTCACTCTCAACCTAATCCTACGAATGACTTAAAACAACTAAAAGTAAATGATAAAATATTTAGTTTTTCTAGTAATCCCGATATTATTGTTAATCATCCAAATAAATACTTCTCAAAAATAGGTGAACAACTCGCAAAAAATATCGATGTAAACCATACCAACTCCAATTCACTAAGCTGTAATACAAATTTGCCCAACAACTTGCATTTTAGTCTAAAACAAATTTCAAATGAAAATACTAGATTGATCATAAACTCATTAAAAAACTCGTCTTCAACTGGCTTGGACGATATATCAAATATTGCCTTAAAAAAACTTGTATCAGAAATAACCACTCCCTTAACATATCTTATTAACCTAAGCATCCTAAAAGGCCGATTCCCTGACAAACTAAAACACGGAATCATAATCCCAATACATAAAGGAGGCTCTAGAGCGGACATAACTAACTATCGTCCAATTACATTACTAAATTCACTATCTAAAGTCTTTGAAAAAACTATTAATAATCAACTAATCGAATACCTTGAACAAAATAACATACTATCACTCAACCAGTTTGGATTCAGGAAAAATAAAGGCACCTCCGAAGCCCTGGCAACAGTTACCGATTTTCTAAATGAAAACTTAGACAAGGGATCAAAATGCATATCAATATTCTTAGACCTGTGCAAAGCATTCGATACTATCTCTCACTCTAAACTTTTACAAAAACTATCTAACATTGGTATAAATGGTGATGAACTTACTATTATTAGCGATTACCTGTCAAACCGAAAGCAAAGTGTGAAAATCAACAACTGCAATAGCAATCAATTACCAATTAGCTACGGCGTGCCTCAAGGAAGTGTTTTAGGTCCTACCCTGTTCTTAATATACATAAATGAATTATGTAATCTTCAACTAGATGCCAAAATTGTAAGTTTCGCTGATGATACGATTCTCCTCTTCAAATCAAGCAATTGGAATGATGTATACATAAAAGCTAACAGGGGCATAACTGTGGTTAAAAGATGGTTAAACAATAATACACTAACAATGAATGTGACCAAAACTAAATACATCGAATTTAGTATTAATCTTTCCTTAAGAAACCCAGAAAATCAAATTAAAATATGTGCTTGCAACCTGACAAATACGATAATATGTGATTGCCCTTATTTAGAACAGGTAACTAAAATTAAATACTTAGGTATTATTTTTGACAGCAATTTAAAGTGGAAACAACATATAACCACTATAGCAAACAAACTTAGAAAATTTATTTACTTTTTTAGACAAACTCGCAACTTTCTCAACCTAAGCCAGCTCAAAACAATCTACTATGCACTTTGTCAATCTTTAATAGAATATGGTATCATAGCATGGGGAGGAGCAAACGATGCCGCCATTGATCCAATATCTAAAGCTCAGAAACTTATAATAAAGATTATCCTCAAACTACCAATCACAAGCAGTTCGGATGAAATCTTTAGGATAATCTGTGTTATGGACATTAGGCAACTTTATGCTAAAAACATACTAACATACCTCTTCAAACACAAAACTACTTTTGACAATATCCAAACTTCTCGTGATACTAGAACCAAAGGAAATAATTTCTTACAAATCCCTTTCGCTAAAACAACTTTTGGCCAGAGAAATTTTAGATATTTTGCAACAAGGCTATATAATGCTCTCCCACTAGCCATTAGACTGAACGAATTTTTTTTGAAATATAAAACAGACATCAAGTCTTGGATCATCAGCCAAGACAGATCCATGATCAAAAATTTTATAAAAATCCCTACATAAGTATGTACTCCAACTAGATGCTGATTAACAAATTTATCATTTATTATTATTATTTATTATTTTGTATCTTTTTCACAATGTCATTTAATTTAATGAAATATTTTATGTATCAAAAAATATGTAAACATTAATTCATGTATCAAATACGTCTGTCTCGACACAGGTTTATCCTAGTGAGACAGACTTCGAAAAAAAAAACCTGTAAAAAAACTTTATATTGATAATAAAAAAAAAAAAATAAAAAAAAAAAAAAAAAAAAAAAAAAACCTAGACGAAAAATTTACGTAAAATAATCTGTCGCTGACAAATCTGTACAATACAGAAACTAAATATAATAAACTTAAAATAATAAACTTCGGTGGATGAAATATCAGTTTTGTATTAAATAATTAAATGTTTATATTATATTATATTAATTTAAAATATTATATATTATACTGGCGGCATTTTCCAGAGTGGAAGATACCCTTAGGACGGGTTGTTTCGGAGAATTTGAATAATTCATCAAATTTCAACGTTCATTTTCGGGTTCTGTGAAAGACTTATTCAAGTTCTGTTATTATATAATATTAGGCTAGTTGCTTGACAAAACTGAAATAAAAACAGAACTTGAAAAAATCTTTCACAGAACTTGAAAATAATAATAATAATAAGTGTTTGTGTAACAAATAGATATAATGATATCCTCACTGGGATCTCCCGTGCTGAGGATTTCATTTACATATTATGTATAATTTAATTATAAGAAAATTAATATTATATCAAAGTTACAAAAAAAATTAATTATGAACAAATATCATTCAATATATATATATTTTATTTTTTTTAATAATTTTAAAATAAGTAAGATGTTTTTTTATATATATATATGAAGTGTTTTTTGGTAAAGTTATATATATGAAATGTTTTTTGGTATAGTTCAGTTGATTCTGTTTTAGTCTGTGTTTGATTTCAGTAAATTTTCTATTTCAGATCTTCCTATGTTAAGTATCCAGTTTTTTATTTCAGATTTAAATGTTAAAGTGTTGAGGTTTTTGAGTGTAAGTGGTATTTTGTTGTAGAGTTTAATACTATGATATAAGAAGCTTTTTTGCCCAAAAGTTGTATTAGTAATTATTTGTTGGATTAGTTTTTGATCATGAGATCTAGTGTTTCTATTTTACGTGTTTGTTGTTATTTCTTGTGTTTTGTGCTTATGAATGTAAATGAGTATAGTTTTAGAATATAGTTGTTTAAGTGACATGATGTTAAGATTGGTGAAGATTTCGTTAGTGCTAGTTCTTACAGGAACTTTCAGTATAATTTTCATTGTGGCTTTTTGAGATTTAATAAGTGGATTTAGTATGTTTTTATTTGCACTGCCCCATCCGATGATACCGTATTCTAACAGTGATTGGCAGAGAGCCATGTAGATTTTGATTAAGTTTTTTTCAATGAGCACATTCCTGATAGTTTTGAAAAAATAACTTAGTTTTTTAATTTTATTATCTAAATAGCTAATGTGATTGGTCCATTTTAAATTTCCATCTATTTTTAGACCTAGATACGTTATATGGTCAACGTTTTCTAATGAGGGACAATTACAATGCTCATTTTCAAATTTCAATTTTCAAGTTAAGATTTTCTTCAGAGTTTTTTGTATTTTTTATTTTGAAAGTGATGAATTTGGTTTTATTAGCATTTAGTGTAAGTGAATAGTAGTCTAGCCATTTTTTAATCCTGTTTAGTGTGTCTTCTGCTTTCTTAAATGTTTCTGTCCAATTATTCCCATTTATAAGTAGAACAGTATCATCCGCAAAACTGATGATTTCTCCGTCACATTCTATGTGGCATAGATCATTAATGTAAATTAGGAACAGAATCGGACCCAGAATACTTCCTTGAGGCACCCCGCATTTGACATCAATACACTCACTGGTTATGTTGTTAAGTTTCACAGTTTGCTTTCTATTTCCCATGTAGCTTTTAAAGAATATCAGTTCATTATCAGTGATCCCTATGTTAACTAGTTTTCAAAAAGATGTGAGTGATTTATTGTGTCGAAGGCTTTAGAAAGGTCGAGAAATACTCCAATGCATTTTTTATGTGAATCTAGAGAATTTTTAATATATTCAATTACTAAAGCTATGGCGTTGGATGTTCCTAGATTTTTTCTGAAACCAAATTGTTTTGGTGATAATAGTTTATTTGATTCTAGGTAATCGATGAGTTGAGTTTTAACTGTTATTTCTAAGATTTTAGATAATGTGTTTAGAATTGTGATTGGTCTGTAGTTATTGATATCTGTACGATTTCCTGATTTAAAGATTGGTGTAATAGTCCCTATTTTGAGTTGTGATGGAAATCTGCTTTCCGTAATAGATTTGTTCATTAGAAAGAGTATCGGTTCGGTAATTTCATCTTGTATAAATTTTAATATTTTCATTGTGATTTCATCACTACCAGATGAAGATGTTGGTTTGAATTTAGAAAGTATTAGTATCAGTTCTTGTTTAGTGATTTGTTTTAGAACAAATTTAAACCTTTGTGGATTTGGGTGTTTGTTTATTTTTGGGTTATAGTGTTGGGGTTTGGTTATTTTATTCGCTAAGTTCGAGCCTATGTTTGCAAAAAAGTTGTTTGTGTAGTTAATTAGTTGATGTGCGTTTTTGTTGAGCGAGAGTGTACCGTTCTCTGTGTTGATTTCTTCCAATGGGTTTGCTTTGTTTTGATTTGTGTAGGTGATTTCTTTAATTATTTGCCAGAGAAATTTTGGATTATTATTGGATTGATGAATTTTAGATCTGTAGTAATTTTGTTTGGCCGATTTAGTAAGATTGGAGCAGATGTTTCTATAATTTTTGTAAAATACTTTTAGGGAAAGGTCGTATGGATAGTTTTTTACTTGCTGATGGATCTTGTCTCTTTTTCTTATACATTTTAGTAGGCCAGGTGTGATCCATGCTTTTTTGATAATTTTATTGTGTGAATATGTGTAAGTTTTTACTGAGGTGTGGTTATGTATTTTTAATTGCAATAGTTTAATAAATAATTTCCAAGTATCTTCAAGGTCTTCAGTTTTATATATTAATTCCCAGGATTCAGTTTTTAGTGAATTTTTTAGTTCGTTGTAGTCTATAACAAGTCTTTACCCCGTTAAATTTTGAGTCGATGGTCGATTTTCTTTTGCATGGATGTTAAAAATTAAAGTGTAGTGATCAGTGATAGTGGATTGATGTATGATTGTGGAGTATTTTTTATTTGTTTTTGTCATGATGTGGTCAATGCAGGTTTGCGAGGGGATTGATTTATTAATTTTGTGATCCACTCTTGTTGGTTCCCTTACAGCGGCAGTCATCCCGTGGGAGAGGAGTAGTAATTGGTATTCCTGTGTTTGTGGATGTTGCCTTCCGGTATCCAATATGTTAATGTTGATGTCCCCTATGATGAACAAGTTCCTGATGTTTCGTTCTTGAAGTAGAATGGAGTCTAGTGATTCAAGAAATGGTGACAAATTTGTAGATGAAGGGGATCTGTAGATAGAAAAGATGCATGTATCTTGATCGAGTTTTACTTTCAAACAGTTTGCGTCTTGTAGTTCGATTTCCTCTATTTTGCATTCCATCTTATTTTTACAATATACAATTACTCCATCGTTTTGATGTTTGTGAAGTTTAGTATTGAAGACTTTGTAGTTGTTGATGTTTTTATGCACATATGTTGAGGAATTTATCCAACATTCTGTAAGGATTAATAAGTCAGGTTCTAAATATAATTCATTTATTAGCACAGTGAAATCTTCGAAGTTTTTGTTAATACTTCGAATGTTTTGATGAATTATGTTTGATTTAATTAATGAACGTTGAAATTTGATGAATTGTTCGAATTCTCCGAAACAACCCGTCCTTAGTATCGCCCCGGTGTAAGAATTATTCAGAATTGAAACGGTGCTTAAAGTGGCTTTGGCCGTGTTTGGAGACCAGATCTGAATAGCCAGGTACTTTCCCACCTTCCTCTTTCCCATTTAATTCCCCTATTCACTAACTTCAGCCTCACAATATACCCTAATCGGGATGATATAATATGTCTCATTGGCTCCATACGGTTGGGAGCATTTGCGACACTTGTGGGGTTTCACTTAAAAAAGGGTATTTAAGTTAGTAACGAAGAATGGGAAAAATACTTTATTTTATTTTCATGCCTCGTGAATAAGGAATTATTAACATCATTTGAAATTGAATATAATTTGAACGAATAAACTAAAATAATTGTTTTCCTAGCAAATTTACCTGTTTTGTTCAAAGTAATACAATTCTTTCGAAACGAGATTTTCTTACACGTTTCAAAAGTTACAAGTATAATATCTTTTTTTTCTAAATTAGAACAGAATAAGAAATTAATGTAATGAAAAATTTATACAAGTAAGTCACATTTCAACGTAAAATTTAAAAAATGAGGTAACGGGAAGACGGCTTCTTGTGTATTTAAAAAATGATTAACAAATCAGAAAATCGATTTTAGTTAAACGGCCTCTTGTCATAACAAAATTGAACAAATGAGAAAATAGGTAACAGTAAAAGCCCCCTTGTCATACTGTGTATTAAGAAAAAAAAACAAAAGAGAAAATATATGATAGTAAAACAGCCCCTTTGTCATAAAAATAAACAAATGAGAAAGTTGAGATCAAACGGCATCTTGTCATAAAAATAAACAAATGAGAAAATAGAGGTCAAAGGACATCTTGTCAAAAGAATAAACAAATGAGAAAATAGAGATCAAACGGCTTCTTGTCATAAAAATAAAGAAATGAGAAAATAGAGATCCAACGGCCTATTGTCATAAAAATAAACAAATGAGAAAATACAGATCAAACAGCCTCTTGTCATAAAAATAAACAAATGAGAAAATAGAGAGTAAACCACCTCTTGCTAAACCCACGATTTTTAGCGGTTAATCAAAAACTGTACATTAATTAAGTAAATGACGTTGAAAGCTAAGAATAGTTACATTATACTTGAAATTCTAGAAATAATACAGTGTGCCATATTCACGAAGTCGTCTATCACTGTTTCATGTTTTTTTTCTTGCTTCATACAACCTTATTTTTTTATTCATAGTTATAAAAACTAGGCTGACGAATAGATTATTTAAAAGTTTTGTAAAACATAAAATATAGAACTAGCTGAAGTGCCAGGGTTTTTTGAAATCTTAAGTAAACAATGACCTTTCACTTGTTTTGAAGGTCGAAATTTCATAAATCTCCAAATAAAACTTTAGATTTGTATAAAAATCAAATCCACGCCGACCGCCCGCCACCGACACACTTCTTTATTTAAATAGATTTTGTTTTAAAGTAATCTTTATAACAATATCTAAACATGTGTTTCATTTCACGAATATTTTATAAATTTTTTGATATTTGCGGTATTTAATCAGAAAGAAAGTTACCCAAGATCGCAACATAAGAAAAAGCTCAAAGAAAAAATACCACGAATATTGTCTTGGGTGTAATTCCGGCGTAATTGAATCAAAAGTATAATTTGGTTTGAAATTATTTAACATTGCTTTGCGCCCACCATTCCGCAAATCGCACAGCAAGTCACCCAGTAATATTCCCCTACAACGTTCCGCGAAAGGATTTTGAAAAGTATACGGCGTAAAACGGAAAAGGACTATTATTATAGTCGGTGAATACGGGAGTCAATTTATTTTCCGCGGAACACAACGAAATCCGGGCACATTCGCTTTATCTTTACACCGCGCTTCGAATGTATTCGTAAATACGGTATTTTGGTGGTTGGACACAAAATAAGATTGGTCCCAAAATCATGAACGCATTTTCTTAAAGCAAAACATTTACTTTTATCGTTTAAAGGAACGGAACTCAAGTGAAACGTAATTTTAAATTTAAAAAATGAATGCCTATCAGCTCTGGAGGAAGCAGACAAAAATAATGGTAGTAAGGCTGTCATCTTGCAGAATGAAAATGAAAATAAATAAATGCTAATTCTTAAATTGAAATATGAGATCGTTGAAAATATAATTATTGAATAATTTTCAATTAACTCTGTGAGGTCTGCCTTGTCTGTCTTAAAATTTTTGTACACTCTCCATTGCACTTTTTTTTAGATTCAAATTCTTACGTAAAAATAATTTAATTTTGATTGTTATGAATTGTGATAAATGAACTTTACTAAACTCATTGGGAATAATGCATTATAAATATTTATGTCATTATTTTTTTAATATATACTATCACTTAAAATAAATAAAAAGGTTACAGTGCTGAAGTTTTGGGTTCAATTCCCAGGTGCGACCGTTACTTTTTTATTGTCTGTGTCTTTTTTTAAAAATGTTTTGTGAATTTTTTTTGAACTATCATCTTCTTCAATGATTAAATGCAAACATTTAATTACACTGGTCAACACATTTTTTGTTCCTTTAACGAAAGTAGCCAAATCTGACAGGAAATTTCACGCTGATTTCAGATATGTGATTAGTTTTTTTCTATCACGTCAGGTTTTTATGGGTTTTAAGTTTTACTAAAATGTGTATTAATTCATATTTATTCGTGAGTTATAATTGATTTTTTGATTTTTTGACCATCCATTCCACTTGGTCATGCTGCAAACATGAAAGAGAACTATGACAACATGAAACTGCTGTTAACAAAAAATAAATTTGTAAAATACGAATGGAAAATATGTGGTGATCTCAAAATAATAGGGCTCCTACTAGGACTGCAAGCGGGATACACAAAGTATTGTGGTTTTCTGTGCGAGTGGACAGCAGAGACAGGAAAAACCATTATGCTAAGAAGGACTGGCCTACTAGAAAGCACCTTAAACCTGGCACGAAGAATGTTCAACATGCTCCCTTAGTAAAATCTAAAGTTATCTTACTTACACCCTTACACGTTAAATTGGGTTTGATGAAAATTTTTGTAAAAGGATGGAAATGGCATGATTTACTTAAAGTAAAACGTTCCTAAGATCAGCGACGGAAAAATTAAAAAAGAAATATTCGTGGGACCACAAATAAGGGAGGTCTTGACTGATCTGAATTTTATAACAGTGTTGAGACCAGTCGAGCTAGCCGCTTGGTCAGCCTTCAATTTTCAGCCTTCGAATGTTGTCATTGTGTCTGAAATGCTCATGGCCTATAAAAATATGGGATGTAACGTCACTAAAAATACACTTCCTTCACTCTCATTTGAATTTTTTCCCAGAAAATATGGAAGATGTCAGTGACGAGCACGGCGAACGATTTCACAAGGACATTGCGGCTGTGGAAAAGCGATACCAAGGAAAGTGGAGTCCATCTATGCTAGCAGACTATTGCTGGACCCTGCAGAGAGACTCTCAAGATACTCAAAAGCGCAAATCAGGAGCAAAAAAAATTAAATTGAATTAGTTCTGAAATTTTGTTAAGTAAGTACCCGTCATACTATGGAAGAATTATGTGAAAAAACTTTGTTAAATAATAAAAAAACCTGACCTATTAAAAAAAAAATTGTGTCATTTCGTGTTTATGGATACTAAATACATATAAAAAAATTAGCTATGCTTAAGGGACTGCACTTAAAAAAATAAATGTCGACCAGTGTTATTTGAAATAGGTCTTAACCTTAAACTTAAACATGTACATATATGCTTCAGAAAAACAATTTTTAAATCCTTTTTATTTAATCCGTTTTTCTATTTAATATTTCATAAAGATTTGTTTTATCATCGTCTTCAATGATTAATTGCGTATTAAATTTTTTAAAACAGATCTCAAGAAAATGGTTAAAAATGTACCCAACTGTTAAGAAGACGCATTTAAAATGGTTATATACGTTTTCACGAATATGAATTTAAAAATCTTTTGGACAGTTTAAGGTAGGCGTTGTAAAAATAAATATATATTTCAGATTTTCCTATTTTCGAAATTTCCTACAAAATTCACATTTGGAAGGAACGCTATATTTCGAATTTGGAGATTTAGTTGTTGCTTTAAAACATACCCCCTTTATCCTAAAACAACAAGGTTAAGTTCTCTATTTAATTTTTCGAAGAAACAATCTTCATTAAGTTTATGACTTTGTGATGTCATTATTTATTTATTAAAAATTCAAATAACTTGGTTGACATCACTTTTATTTATATACACCTTCGAGGTTTATATATTATTTATTTATAATTAATTTTTAACTTTAGTGTACATTTAATCCTGATGATGTGAAAATCGTTCACGAAACATGTAGAAGGTGTATAAATAAAAGTTATGAAAAGTTATTTGTATTTTTAAATTCTTCAATTCAGACCAAATAACTCCCGAATTCTAATTTCCATGTAACAAGAAACCGTGTACCATCCCGAGACGCAAATCAAATTTTGTTTCCAAGAATTTGGCGGTCAAAGAAAATATTTCCCGGAAATATTGTTCATAACTCTCATCTGGAAACATCCACACAAATACAGGTGATAATTTATTAAGCCGAAATTGAAATGCTCTGAGGTTTCTTATCAAAATTGTTGAGTAAACTTAGAAATTATTTTGGACTAAAGGTTAACATTTTTAGCTTAGCAACTCTAATTTGTAATTTAATTCTTTAGTTCTTTGATAAATTTCAATCTGGTCTGGAATTATAAATGTTCAACTGAATTCAGAATACGGATTTTTGTATGGTACATTTGATTTGACTTAAAAGTAAGTACCTACTCTGACTTATGAAATAAATACTTTCTGTATAGATAAATGAGTGCTCAATAATATAAGGTATTAAGAACATTCAATATGTACATCGGCGAATAGAGTTGGTGGTTAACTCTCTGTGTGCGGAGGGGTTGGGCATATTCCCAGCATCCCTTCTCAGATGACAAAGCTGTTCCAGATAACGTGAAATATCACCCAAACCCTCCGCAGCACGTACAAGGAGATAGCTTTAATTATCAAGAAATGTGTTACTTGAAAATATTCATTTGCCAAATTAAAGAATATTTCCACCCGATGAATACCCATTCCCCACCTTATGTTTCGTAACTTTCGTTATGATATTTATCTTCACAGTACTGTAGTTGTATTATATTTATCACTAAAAAATAATTAAACTTAATAACACACGTAAGCAGTGATATTTCAGTTCAGTTTTACAAGACATATTTTGGGAAAGTTGAAATGTGAAAATGTAAAAACATCAAACGATCACAAAGACTGCTCTATCAAATTTCAAACTATGTAAATAATATTTTAAATGATGAAGAAGATAAGAAACTTACAAAGTAGATAACTCTTAAAATTTATAATTTTTATATTTTTTATAATTGTTATACATTCTCCATCATTTTTATAGTCATCTAAAGTAGTGCCTATTATTTTCTAAGGTTATTTAAGGTATCTATATAATACATAAAATATTACATGTTCTGTACCAATTTTTAAGATTTACAAGTTAGACGGTAAGGTTTATTCCATAAGTTATAAAAAATAAATTACTTTATTTCTGTAACTAGTATATTATAATATAATCCGTTAAAAATGTTGCAGTTTTCGCTTACTTAACTTTACTTGTAAATAGAACGGTCAGTGACTGAGTTGGCATCGCGTTTAGAGTCCCACCTAGTCATAGTGTGTTCAATTCCTCGGCTGGCAAAGTCCTGCATCACAACAAAACCAACATTTTCTGCTGACTGTGGTGGTAATAGGAGATTTTCAAATATTGTCAAATTATTCGAAACTTAGGAATGTTTCTCCTCTTAAAAAAATAAATAATTGCATTTCTGTAAAGATAAGGCTAGTTCAGAGCATACATGCTGTAAGGCAGTGAATGCCCGAAATAATGAAGGATTTAAAACAAATTCAAATAAAATAATTGAATAAATTGGCTTTTTTTATTTTTAGTACGCTTTTTTTGTGGTGTGCATAGATTTACAGACATGCTGCACACTTCTGGCAATCATTAATTGGGCAATAAGTTCGCGACTACCCAGAAAACGTAATAATTTTCAAGCAAATGTACTTAAAAATCCATTCTGATATAAAATCCATCATAAACATTCCGGAGTTTAATGATCCTCTATGCTATCCATTAGTACGTAATGCCTTTCGGAGTGAATTAATCATAATTAAACGTACTTTATATGGACTTTTCTACACGGCCTCTATTTGGGTGGCCTAGTTAACACCGGGCAAGGGTTGGTAAGTACTAAGTACCACCATTCGATATCCCCAGGGAGATGTAATATCCACAAATAAACATTGTTCCTTAAATAGTTGTGTTTCTGCTGATGAAATTACTCCTGAGATGGGAGACGCAACCTTAAAACACTCGGCTAGCTAGAACTTTGTGGACTCTGTGTAGAAAACTAAAAAACTTTTCGATGGTGATAATTTCAAGTGATTTCTTCTTACCTTTTTAAGTGGCGGAAAATGTCAATCAGTTGTCCAATTATATATATTTTTTAAATTTTTTATCTTTTATTTTGGAAAATACTATCTCATGATTGTTATATACAGCTGTCTTATAGTAACATAAAACTATTTTTTTTTTATATAGGTGCACGCACTTTGATTAAACCAGGAACTATATAATATTCCTTTTACACAAAACTTATGCTTCAAATGTCACTTACTGTCATGTTTTATAATATTCCATTTACACAAAACTGATGCTTCGAATGTCACTTACTGTCATGTTTTATAATATTCCTTTTACACAAAACTGATGCTTCGAATGTCACTTACTGTCATGTTTTATAATATTCCTTTTTCACAAAACTGATGCTTCGAATGTCACTTACTGTTATGTTTTATAATATTAAAAATACAGGGTAACAGCGTAATGAGTAAGAAAAATTAAGAAAATAGAGTAGAACATAGATGGTTTAGGCATGTACAAAGAATGAACGGAGAAAGGAGTGTAAGCAGAATATGTGACGCAAATGTGAATGGTAGAAAGAGTCAGGGACGCCCGAGAAGACAAGGCATGATAAAGTGAATCAGATACTTGAGTCAGGCCATGTCAAGAGTCAGAATAAAAGAATAATATGTATGTGACGATGTACGCGTGTTTGCCAAGACTGAGTTGTTTGGCGGTCCATCCTCTCTGCCTGAGCTTTCGTGAAAACGGAGTGATGGTTTGTTAATTATTAAATAAATTTGTTAGTTATTTATCTATTTATTTATTTATTACACGCCCTAATGGGCTTTTACACACTACAAAGTTTAATAGTTGAGTATCACAGTTATTATAAATTCTACAAAATTAAAACAATAAAGGAAACATAATACAACGAAAAAAGAAAAAAATATTAAATGTTACAACAAAAACAAATAATAAAATAAGATACATTAGTAAAAATGATAAAAAGTCTCACATAAATAGATATTTTAAATAAAAATAAAAATATGTATATTGCTGAAATTATAGATGTCTATTTGTGTCTCGATATATAAAAGAATTGAAAAAAACAATATTTTGATTGATTATTTTTAAGATGAAATATATCTCCCAGATCAGAATATTTATTTCCGAGACTGTGAAGTCTTGGAATCGGGGAATTTTGATAAGACAGTGTCCTGGTGTTGTAAAAATAAAAGGGTAGTAAATTTCGGCAAGATCTTTTGGGTATGTGGATGCTGATTAATTGGAGTAACTCAGGACAGTCAATTTTGTAATGAAGTATTTTATGTAATACTATTAAATCTGTGTTTATTCTTCTTTCAGAAAGTTTTAATATGGACAATTTATCTATTAAGTAGTTATAATCAATGTTTTCTACAGGAATATGCAATTTATAGTTTATATACTTCAGGAACTTATAGTTTATATACTTCGGAATGAATATTGTAAAAGGGAGACCATAACGTAAAATTATACTCTAGTTGGCATCTAACAAGGGTTTTGTACAACATGATGCCTAAATTATTGAAGCCTTTTGAAACTCTCAAAATAAATCCAAGAGTCTTAAGAGCCTTATTGATAATGTTATTAATATGATACACAAAAGTTAGTTTGCTATCGAACAATATACCTAGGTCAATAATTTCACTGACGCAATTTAAGTTTTTATCATTTAATGTATATTGAAAAAATATTGGATTATTTATTCTGTAAAAATTAATGATCTGACATTTCTTTATGTTCAATGCAAGTTTGTTGATAGAGCACCATCCAAAAAGATTTCTCAAATTAGTTTGTAATATAATGCAATCATTTATGTTATTAATCTCTTTATAAAGTTTAAAATCATCAGCAAAAAGTAATACTTTTATGTTAATAAATATATCAACAATGTCATTTATGAATATAATAAACAAAATGGGCCCTAAATGAGAGTCTTGTGGCATTCCACTTGTGGCTATAAATGTGTAAGAATTTGTGCAATTTATTTTCACACTAAGACTTCTTTTGGACAAATAACTAATAAACCAATTTAATAAACTACCATAAACTCCAAGTGTGGCTAATTTATTAATTAATATTTTGTGACACACCTTATCAAAGGCCTTGCTAAAGTCAGTGTATATTGAGTTATGATGTAGGAAGGATTTTTTTCTGTTAAATGCATATAATATTTTGTATTCAAGTTTTAGTAAGAACGTCTTTATTCTTGTATATTCCTCCCGCGAACAAAAGTTTTCTTATCCTCTTAAAAAGCATCTCCACTTGAGTTTCATGTTTTTCTTCTTCGTTTCAATTCATAAGATTCGTACTTAAATTTTCAATCCCGTGCATCACTCCTTTGTTTAAAACCTTTCAACAGAGTTGGATAATTGAGATCGTCTACTAAGCAAGTGCCGTACAAGCAGAACAGTAAAATATTTTTCTTATTATTCGAAAAAACCATGTGGTAACATTATCTATCAGATTACAATATACATTTCTAAAATTGTTACTTTGTGGAGAAATTATTTTGTGAAACTGTGATTAACGTAACGACCAATACTTTTCACGATTGTTACTGCCACATTTTACTCAAACAAGTGTTCTATTAATACACTAACGCAGACCCATGAAATATCATGAAATAGTCTGAATTATTGACAAATCAGTTCCAATTTAGAAAATGCCAATCAGTTTCAATTTGACATAAACACTCCTTGTCTCATTCACATTCATGCATCGTCTCACACATACTTTTCTGTTATTCATGGCATGGCGCGACTCAAGTATCTGGTTCACTTGATCGTGTCATATTTTCTTCGGCAGTCCCTAATACTCTCTACGTGCTCAAACCATCTATGCGTTTCTTTCTTAATCTTAATCATTACGCTTACATCGGCCTTGCCTTCTTTGCGAATTTTCACAATTCTCTCAAGGGCTCTCATTTCTACAGCATTGTCTACATGTCTTATGGTAAAACCATCACTCAATTATTTTGTATCAAATACAACAACCATGAATAATATTAATGTTGAACACATACAATTTACGATATTAAATACAATAAACCGACAATATCTAATAAAGAAGACGTATTATTACATATTATAAAACAAAATATATGAGTGGTTAACTAGCCACCAAATTAATATTTTTAAGTATTCAAATTAATTAATGAACAATGCATATCTCTTAATCTCTTAAACTCCGACAGTAAATTCAAGCTTTGGACAAAGACACTACCAATACCATGCCATAAAAGCTTTCAACAGTGTAAAGCTTGAAATTAAAATTGAGGAAAATAAAAATAAATTCACACACAAAATTAAAAAATGGATTAAAGAACAAAAAATACAATATTACAAAAATTTCATAGCATAAAAGAAAAACACACAAAACCAATATAAACACACATCACTCACAAACACATAAGATTATATTTTAAATGTATTATTTTCTCTTTAAATGTATGATGTAGATAATATTTTCATATTATAAAATGAAGGCCTCAGCACGGGCAAGCCACCCAGTGAGGCCAACATTACTGGAAAACTTTAAATGTAAAAAATATTTTTACCAAATAAAATAAAATAAAATAAATAAATCCTCTATATTATTTTATTAAAATTAAACATGCATAAGGTGGGTACCGAAAAAAACAATAAACACATGGATATGTTTTATATATATAAATACATTGCTCGAGAAATATTTAGATAGATGTAAAAAGTAGAACGCAACCTTCTAAGGAGATTTTCTCGCAGAAATAAGGACCAATTACCTGATGGTGCGTAATATAATTCCCCTTTAGTCCCCGTACCAGTTTCGCGGTCGGTTTAGTAGCCGAGATATGTTTTGTCCAAAAAGTATTTAAACTTAATGACCTTGCATGTAATTACATTTATATTTAAATGCGGTGCAGACTCTTGGCTAACAGGCTTTAATAATAAAAAAATATGAAATTTTAACATCGTAATCAGGACACCCTTAATTTAGGTCGTTTGTGTGGTAAAAAAGTAATAAAAGTAATGAAAATTTTGATACGATTTACGATACGAGGTAGTTTTTTTTTAATGTTGTTTTAATTCAACTGTAACCTGCGACCGCATCATATTAAAAAGTTTTAAAGTAATCATAGTCAATCAATTCTTTTTTTGTATCCATTGTTTACATATTATATCGGTTTTAATTTAATTTGATAATACTAAAGGTAGTAAGAAGATACGAGAAAACGATTCAAAATAAGACAACAGCGTCCCGTTAACGCAATTCTCGCTATGCCTTAGTAACAATGTTATGTTATAATTATTTATTCTCACATACACGTTGTCCGGTATTAGTAAAAGCGGGAGACGCACATAGAGAACAAATCACAAAAAACCTTTTTAAATCTCTAAAATTCGATTTTTTTTAAAGTTTGTTTTTCTACTGCGAGTTTCCAGACACCGTGTATATTACTAATAAATTGTCTATCATTGAAATAATTTTTCGAACTGTATGTAATTAACAATAAAATTAGGCAAATATTCTAATAATAGTTTTATTTAAATGCTTTACTCTCTGTCTTTACTAGAACTAAGCTTTGGAATAATTTAAAATTATATGTTTCTTACTATGTTAAATGAAAGCCATACGAAGATAATTCAGGAGATATGACGATTTAATCTGCGGCCAATAATCTGAGTTGTTGTATTATATCTACGTACAAATATAAAATTTCCATTAAGCTACAGAAACTTAATGTACTTAGCCAATTAACTTTTAGGGCCGATGTAAAAAGAGACTTTACCCAAAATATTGAATAAATTCTTTGTGTTTGTATCCTCATGGTTTTAAATTAGAAAGCAGCCCAGATAAAATTTAATGACTTTCTCTTGATTTTAATTAATCATCCTTTTGCAAAGATTTCACTTATTTGAAATGTTATTCAGCTAAATTGTTATTTAACGAAAAGTCCCCGGATTTCAGGTAACTTTGGAATTTCATTAATTTATAATTCATTTTGCAAAATTGAATTTGATATTTTGGTTTGACAAGCAAAGCATTTGAAATTGTTAGGTTAGTCGGATATTTTTTAGCCAAGAAGGATGGATTTTTTTGACGTTCTAAATAATAATATAATAGACATATTATTTGACTTAAAGATTGTGTTGAATGTTAGTTTAATAGTTATATCGTTGTGATGTAAATTTTCATAGGCTTAAAAACACGATTTTAAAATTTCTTTCAATTTTCTGAAAGAAAGAAATACTTCATAGTTGGTGTTATTTGAGTAAATCTTTAGTTTTGTGTTGTTTAAAATTTTGTATTTATCTTTTTCCCGTTTGTCCCTTCATCCGTTTATTCAGAATATTCCCCTAAGAATGGTAAATTAAGGTACTGCCGTTCCAAATGGGGTAATTACGAACCTTGTCGAACACTGGGAAATCAAGGCTACTGTCCGGGGCTGTCAAAAAATAGCTAGATTGTGATAATATTAGTTGAATATACAATTACTTTTAAAAAGTTATAATTGTAAAATTATCATGTAGTTATATATTAATATATTTATCTTCGTCAGTCAATAAATAGTTTCAACTTGTAAAAACATTATGGAGAATACCTACATATTGTTCACTTGTTGTAACATGTCATTAATGTTTCAAATTGATTGTTTAATAAAAGATATTTATTTTTTACCCCCCATTCCGTAACATACAGTTACATTAAGTTTAAACATTCGTCATTAAGAAGCTGCAATTTGATATTTATTAGATATCTAAATATTATGAATTTCAAAGCCAAGTAAAGTTATCGATTGTGCTTTGTTAAAACCCTTTAAGTCACATTTTTGTAAATATTACTTTTCAGTGGTTTAATTATTCATCAGAGTACAACATTGTTAAGTAGTTTTTGTGTGTATTTTTTTTTGTTTATTTTGAGAATACCACAGAAAAAATTACTCAACCTTCAAATTTCTCTCAATTAGTAGTAGAATTGCAATTTTTACATAAAAATTTTAAATACAAATTTGACGATTATTTTATTTTAAACTAATTTTGTGAATTTGTAAATATTGTTTTTTATAGTCTCTTGTAAAATTAAATGGTAGATCGTGGCTTGAAGGGTTTTACCAAACCACAGTCGCTATCTAAGTACAAACATATAAAACAAACAAAATATAGTTAAATGTTGATAAATTAATAAAGTTCTTGACGATTTGTAAATAAGTCAGTGTTTTAATATTTAGATTTATATAATAAGTCAGAGCTATTCGAGATGTTAATTTTTCATTTAATCAGGGTAAAGCGTGAATTATACTGGATACTTAATCGATGTTTTCTGCCCTCCGCGACGCAACAATTAGTAATAATTAGTTTGCACATTTGCACAGATGTATAATTAATTATTCATGTTATTCGTGCAGTTGACTTTGAGCGGCTTGTCAGTGTTGGCTTACCGGCTACTTTCGGTTAGTTTACCTGTTTACCGTGAGGTGACAGTGGGAGCAAGTGAAGGGGGTTGTTTGATTTGCGGCCACCCCACCTTCTTTACCACCCTTCCACCCCCTCTGCTCCACTATCCCGCCCGGGGTGGCGTGGCTTCCTTTGACCGGATACGGCTCTGTCATTTGGTAAACGGGGACCGAATTATTGGAAATTTGCAGGAAATAATTTTCTTCCAAGACCAGCAAAGTTCGGCGGCTCAATACGTTTGACCAGTAAATATAAATGACAGCACATTAAATATTTGATGCAGTTGTCAGAATCATAATGCGGCATCATCACAATCATTAGGCGCCTCATCACAGTGAATTTGGGTAACCAGTTATTTTATTAGAATTATCCCTTCTTGTCATTTGCGGTATGCGTCAGCCATGCCAAGTTTCCATCATGAATGTTTATTAAAATGAAATTAGTTACATATTGTAATGTTTTCCCCGTCCCCCCTATTTTCTTACTAACGGATTAATGTTTTCGTCACGTTTGTTTTGCATCTTCTCGCGGTTTATCAACCCTTCAATCTTAACGAATTAATATGTCACGTTGTGTCAATTTTTTGTTTCGACAGGGATTAATTCATTGAAGGATCCTTTTAATTGGTTGTGGTAACTTTGGTTCTTTTTAGATGAGGCGTGTTACATTCTGTATGGTTTGAAAATAAGACAATGACCGACTACCCTGATTTTAACTACCTTTTCCTACCTTGTTTGCTCGCCAAACGTTTCCGGTTGCTGCAGTTGATAATGTGCTAATATAATGAGACAATTAATTACAAATTAAGTACATAAAATTCACTATAGACAATTCAATTCAAGATGCACAAGATTCTAAGTTAATGATTTGACTATGGATTGTTAGTTTTGTGAGTTATTTCTATGAGTAGGTATTTTCGGGAATAGCTAGAGACAAAACATGTGTTGCTTTCGATTGGTCTCCGTCCAAATCCCACCCATCAACGTGACCAGCTCGAGAGCAGCCAAGTTGATGGTCCAATCCCAACACCTCCAGAAATGAATTGAATATCGCTCAGCGACAGATGAGATAATGACATGTTTTGCCTCCTGCCGGAGGGTGATGAAGGTGGAATGTGGGTCCTTGGTGGTAGCTGTTGATGTTGATGTTGATGATGAATGATGAAGATTCATCTTATACCGTTAGGTACAAGGAGCTGCTCTGGTCCGGTGGCATGATAGCCTGGTGTCAGGAACCATTTGGGTCACGTGGGTAGCGCGAGGTTTAGGTCGCGTCAACCTCCCCCAAATCGATGATGAGTTGAGCTTCGCCAGCATGCCGAAAATTAGGAGTCCACTCTACTAACCTCAAACATAAACATATACTGAAGTGGTTTGCATCAGCAACGTCAGGAGTTCGGGAGTCCCGTGAACACCCCTCTGGTTTACGCTCGTAAGGATAATGATGAATTCAGCTTCAGTTTGTTCGACTTCGCCTCTGCAGTCACGCCACTCCAAATAGCCCCTGGCTCCAGTCTATACAGCTTCCTGTTCCAGTAGAGGTAATGACACATATTTATCATATGTACAATACAGAACATACTTCAAGTCTTTCGTCCACACTCAAAATAGTCATGTCAATATTTAATTTGGATGAGGGCGTCCATCCGACATAACGAATGTTTCCTAGACGGGAGATTTTACCCCACTTCAAAGTCATGGTCATTCGCTCTATCGTTTGTTACCCTCCGTTCGCTTCAAATATCAAAGAATGGTAGAAATTGATATCCTCGACTTCCGGCGCTAAGGATCAGGGATACTGGAATCATCAGGTCGTGAATCTGAAATCATCCGATCTCCGTCAGCTCAAACGGTTTCAGTCGGAGTCAATTTCCAACCTAATTCTGGATGACTTCTCCTCCTATAGTGGGGTAAGTACTTATTGGATTTGACAGGAAGGACGTCAGAAATCGCCGAGACAACTTCATATTCGTCACGATCCCTTCGTTCTGTCAGCGAGAAAATCCTCCTCACACGCCAGCCAAGAATAGCATAGCCCTTATCCGCTTTGTTCCTTCGTCTACCAGCTAACTCAAGTAGGAAAGCCCACTAGCAATTTTCGTTCCCTTCGATCTGAACTCAGTGAAAGCGTCCTCTCACCAGCTGAAAATACTCGAAACAGAGGTCTATTCCGGGTGACTATCTAAGGCTGGTCCGCCAACACCTTCGACAGAAACCGGTGCTTTTACGGGAATAACTCAACCACACCAATAGCAGGGGAAGAAGCCGGCGCTGCTATACTAAAATAGACGTTATATCGGTATCCAGGGTTATCGACTTTGCTAACACAAGAGTCCCTATTAGGCAAGCCAAATTACAAATTTCGTTCCCTTCGCTTTTGTCGCTTTGGTAAGATAGGACAGCCTACGGAAAATTCGTATACTTCGTCCCCGTCAAACCTATGAAAAATTAAAATCTCGCTTGATAGAATAGGAATGCCAGACAGATGCACTCTCTCGGCGACTAGCCTCGATCCGCTGCGTTATTCCGATTCAAAAATGAATTTAAAGAGTGATGTTTGAATAAGTTATATTTAATTAAATATATTTTATGAATTCCGTATAACCTAATCGTTAAATATTATTACTGGAGAATTATTAAATCATCTTAAATTGCAGAAAACAAAATTGTCTAGCTCATAAACAATGTCTATTGTTGAATGATCTTAAGCGGCTTCAGGGTAACCGCTCTTAGTCCTTTTGTAATCGCCAAGACCCGGTCACTTCAATGCATTAGGTGATTTATGGCCTCCCTTGCTAACAGGTCCGGACCTATAGTGCTCAAGTTAAATACCCTTACTTCAAAATACAATTGGATTATTCGGTTTACATTAAGGAAATAAGTGTTAATAATTAGATTATAATAGACTTACCGATACATCTTAGTGTCAACAATCCAAATAATTAAAAAAAAACAAACACAGTCACATGCAGAAAACTCATGCTGTTAGAAAACCGCACCTTCTACACTAAATGATTTTAGCCGTGTTCGCGTCCCGACGATTAATTCTTGTTGACGCGCTTCCTAGTTTTACTAACTCGACTATCTTAAAACGCTGACCGATCCTGATTATTCCTGACCGTCTCCCAGACCTTGAAACTCTGACCCCCTTGACTGTATTTCCCGCCTCCCAACGTTTTCAAACTGACTATCTTGAACCGCTTTTTCTAACCACCGACTATCGACTTCCTTCTTCCGTTCTTCAACGCTAACTGTCTCGACCGTCTCATTAACCACGACTATCGACTTCCTCCTTCCGATCTTCAACGCTAACTGTCCCGACCGTCTCCCCGCGCTTTCAAATCCAGACTCCCAAAAACTGACTACCCGCCCGCGCTCCTTAACCACGACTATCGACTTGCTTCTTCCGACCTTCAACGCTGACTGCCTTGACCGTCTCCCCGCGCTTTCAAATCCAGACTCCCCCTCCCCAAACCAACCCCCCAAATCACCATATGCGATTTCTAATTTATGTTCTTTTGAATTCTGAATGCTTTTTGTTTTCAAAAGACAGAAATGCACTAAAGGAACACATCAATTATGGCCCTAGAACCTGTCACATTAATTTTAAATCGTTTCAAAACCAATAAATTGTTACTTCTCCAGTAGAATGTCTAATTCTTCGTTCAAAGGATGAAACTTGACTACCCCCAGTCCAGTGGCGTGTTGGCCCACCAGCATTTTAGCTCGGCTTACTATTATCAACCACCATCACGGAGGTCTCTGCCGATACAGTGCATGTTCCTTTTTTTTTCTCTACCCTAATAAATCTAAACACTTGTTTTAAAATCAGTTGTCCAACATCTGGTAATCTCCTATGTCGTGAGACCAACTGAAAAATTCCTTTCCCACCATAATAAATCAATACTTAAAAAAAATGTCCCAGGGCAAGTTCATCACAGACTCCCTTCTGGAAAAATAATAGTGGGAGTAGATACGGAGATAAGCTATTGTCAGCTATTATTGTTCCATCAACTTAGCAGCAGAACACGTTTGAACTCGCCAATAATACATTTTTTTTTCAAACCTTCCTAGGTTTCACTTGCTCCCCACTGCCCTGTTCTTGTTGCTAAAATTGTTAAAACTCCTAATCCCTTTTACCTTTTATTTATTTATTTTTTTTTTTATATATATTTTTTTTCTACGAAAGATTTCCCAATCCGCCCCTGTCTCGCTCGACGTTCTTATTTTTTTTTTTTTTCTTGGCCGCACGCTATCAGTTAAACCTCTGGTAGGTCCGTTATGGGGCCCTCGCTACCTTTTTTGTGTTAGCGCCGTTGTTAATTGTTTTATGACTGAGCATACAGTAACCGAAATCTTGAGAGTTATTTCGCATTTTTAAGCGTTGGGTATTTTGTTTAGATTTTTTTTTCTATTAATTCTTTTCGTTTTTTTTTTTTTTTTTTTTGCTGACCGTGCTCGATCTTTGCAAAACATTGTAATCACAATAACTATCGCGTCTGGAGTGCATGTTTGCACATACTCCCAATGGAACACAAGGCCACACCTGGGTAATTACAATATGTGCAAGAATGTATATAAATTTTTTTTTTTCTTTTTGGGTGCGCACCCGCCCGCGCTAACCCGATGGCTTTCTACCTTTTGACCAAAGCCTCTCGTACAATGTTTTAACAAAGATCGTGCCACAATCTCGCGAGTATAATTTAGTGTTCAGCGGTCGCCAGTCACGCGTGCCCTCATGGCTATTTGTAACCCTTGTGTGTTTTTTTTTCGTTATTTTTATTTTCATATTTTTTCTCTGTCAATATTAGTTTGAATTCGCTGTTCTCTAACGACCGGTGTACAACTTGGCAAAAAATAAGACAATTGAAATATCTGTTGCTTAACTAACACATTGAAACTGTTAACATTCATTTATCGTTGACTTAAGAAAGACTTAAAATTAATGTTTTTTTTTTTTCTTTAATGACAAACTAGTGCCTACAAAACAAAGTATTTTATTTTTCTCTAGCATCTTTTCCAAATAATTACTGCTTATCAGCATTTCTTAAGATAATCATAATTACAACAACATTTATTCTCAAGTGCATTTATGAAAGGCTTTCAATAAAGAGTCTCGCCTATTTGTTCTAACGGAACATCCTGCCTTATATAACCTTGCACAATAAAATCTTAACCTTGTGTAAACTGCCCTTACTTTGTTAAATCCAATTTTTTTCTTAAAGGAAACACAATTATTAATACTACTACCGTCCTACTGTCATAAACTATCAAAGCCATTACTCTGCCCTTTTGACTCCTAACTGATCCATTCATACGCTCTCCCCTTTCTTTCTCTTAGTCGCACTTGTCCCCGCTAGTCTGTGTCTCGCCTTTGTTAACGTAATACCTCGCTAGATGTATGGCACTGTAATTACCCCTAATCTTCCTAGTTTTTGGGTCTACCAGTGTATAAGTATTGCTATAGGGGGTGGCCCCGATGACGTAAGGCCCCTCAAATAACAATGAGAATTTTTTTGTCTTCTTTTTCAAAAGGTCCGACTGTGTGAAACGCCTCAGCTTTACTATTGCACCGATCTCATAAACGGCTAATCTCTTCTTCATGTTAAAGTAATGTTGCCTTTTCGTAGCATTAGCTTGCAGATTCTCGTAGGCCTTCGCTTTTACTTTTGCTAAATCTACGATAGGTACCACACTATTGTCCAAATACTTATCCAGACTGTACCTAGGCCCATTTCCAAATACTATCTCATTCGGAGAAAACCCTGTGCTACAATGTATGCTGTTATTATAAGTATCTTCAATATTGGGCAACAGCGTCGTCCATCTGGTGTGTTTGTCGTGACAATAGATTCTAAATATACGCCCTAATTCTTTGTTGACGCGTTCGGTTATGTTGGGCCCCGGGTTTTGCACCGAGGAATGCAGTATTCTAATACCTAACCTACTTAAACAAAGGTTCCACTTTTTTGAAGTAAACTGTGTACCGTTATCCGTCAAGATGGCCGTTGCCTTAATAACCTGCAGGAACTTTTCCAGACACCTTAAAACTGTTGTTGTGTTCGCAACCCTTAAACTAAACAAATTTATATATCTGCTGAAAGAGTCTTGAATGACGAATATATACTTAACTCCAAGTAAACTTCGAGGTAGTGGCCCGTAGAGGTCTGCCATTATCAGCTCGCCTACTTCTCGGGTGATGATCGACTTTCCCGGTCCCACTGTCGGCCTTATCTCTTGTTTCGACAGCTGACAGAGTTCACACTCCCGCACTAATATTTTCGCCTGCTTACTCATTCCTGGCCAGAAGTACCTGTCTTTTAAAGCAGCTATGGTTTTATATCCGCCTCCGTGGCCGATTTCCAGGTGTACGTATCTAATTAGCTCACTCGCCATCTCTTGTGGGACTGCAAGTACACTCCGCTGTTCTCCGCTGAGATAGTACAATACTCCGTTCTTCAAATTATAATTCTTGCCGTATTTACTCAGGCTCCTACTCGGTGTTCCCTGTAGCCCCTTGTCTACAAACTCTCGCACCTTTATCAAAAATTCATCTCTTCCCTGTAGCACACCTATGTTACGCAACCCCTCTTTAAGCTTTCCTTTGTCTCTGACGATAAATGCCGCTATATCTGGGCACTCCGTTCTATCCTCTTGCACTTCCAAAGCATCGTGCGAATATCGAGATAATATGTCCGGGCCTATGTTATCCTTCCCTTTTACGTATTCTACTTTGAAATCGAACTGGTTTAGGTACAGAATCCACCTAGTTATCCTACCGCTATACATTTTCCAACTTTTCAGGAATGACAAAGCCTGGTGATCCGTTCTAATGATCAACCTGACGCCGCGCAGGTACGTTTCAAACTTATGTAAACAGTATATGATGGCAAATAATTCTTGTTCGGAAACGGTCCACCTCAGTTCTGGCCCCGTTAACCCCTTACTAACGAACCCTATAACGTGGTGGTTGCTATCTTCATCTAATTGGTAGAGCTCTCCGCCAATTGCGTATCCAGAGCTGTCTGTTTGCAAATAGTAGGTATTCTGCGGATTATGATGGTGTAAAATAACCGAAGATAAAAATAACTCTTTTACATTGTCGAACACCCGCTGTTCCTTGTCCGTCCAACGCCATGGTTGATTTTTTTGTAATAAACTGCATAATCCCTTTGTCGCCTCCCCGTACATTTTCACGAATCGCCGGTAGTAGTTGCACAAGCCTAAAAATGCCCGAACTTGTTTAACTTTTTTTGGCACAGGAAATTTTTGTATCGCCTCCACCTTTTCCGGATCCATCTGGATACCAAAGGGAGTAATAATGTGACCTAACATATGGATTTCCGTGTATAAAAACTGGCATTTCATCAGTCGACATGTCATGTTAGCATCCTTCAGCCTCTTCAAAACCGCGTCTATGTGCCCTAAATGTTCGTCAAGTCCACCGCAGGTAAATACTACTAGGTCGTCTAAATAATTTGCGCAAAATTCGCGGACGCCCGGGCCCAAAATAAGGTCCATCGCTCGGCTAAAACTACCGACAGATGTTTTCAACCCTTGTGGCAGTACTCTGTACACGAATGATTTACCATTGTAAACAAACCCTGTGAACTTGCGACTTTCTTTACTGAGGGGGATTTGAAAATAAGCATTATTTAAATCTAGCGTTGTTATATGCTTTACGCCGTGAAATCTCTGTATGATCTCTGAAGTTAGAGGCGGCTTCTCCACTTCGGACTGCATTCGCGTATTAAGCTCCCTCGCATCTAGCAAAATTCTAACGGTACCGTCCTTTTTTAATGTAAATGTGAGTGGGCTCGAAAACTGTGTCGCTTCTCGGCTAATTATATTCAGGCTCTCCAACTCAGCAATCTTAGCATCTACCTTATCCCTATACGCGAATGGCACTGGATAAGAACGTTTCACGAACGGCGTCTCATCTATCATTCTAATTACATGGGTGTATGCATTCGTAAGGCCCGGGTTTTCAACAAACACTTCCCGATTTTTTAACAATACTTCCGCAAGTTTATCCTTAATAGCTACCTCTAGTTCCAGTTCACCTACAAAGTCGTTGATCTTAGCCGACACTCCCTGTATCATATCTGCTTCGTTGTCAACATCGATGGTGTGCACATGGCACCTGTGCTCGCCCCTGCCGGGATATTGATTGATATTATCTGCTTGCGGCTCAGTACGGATTATTCCTGATAACCTTAATTCCACTTCAAATGTGCCTAATTCCGATGACAGTACCAAACTACGTTTCCGTCCACACTTTAATTCTGCGCTATAATCGTCAAGCCAATTAATTCCTAAAATTATAGATTTTATTAGCTTCGGAACTATAAGACAAGGGGTATTAAACAATGCGTCACCGAAACGTAAAGGAATTAGTACTAAGCTAGATATGCGTTGACTCTTCTGACCTACGGCACCCCGTAGCTGCATAGCCGTCACCGGTATTACGGGATATCGTCTATGGTCGCGCAGTTTACATTGCCACAATTCTTCCGCCACGCACGTTATCTGGCTACCGCTATCTATTAGGCACCACACCTTAATCCCGTCAACGTCGGCTTCCACTTCGGGTAGTTGGGACAAGGTACTACCCCTTTCTACTTCATCGTACACCCCTTCCTCAAAAATCGTGTTAAAACCCGCGTATCTCTTTCCTTTCTCACGCTCTCCTACCTCACACTCGTTCCAAATGTCGCTCACATGTTGTAGTCTTTTCACACATGAGCCGACGTCCATACCCACATACTCCCTTTTCCAAGCTCTGCCTCTCAATGTCTCGCCTTCTTTTATTCTCCTCGCTTTTACAGGCTCAACCCTTCCATTCTCTCCCTTCCCTAACCCTTTTCCTAAATTCCAATTTTGTCGTAACATTATCCTTAAACCTATGTTTGTTCTCGCCTCCGGTGCCCCGCTCTCTGCTGGTTGAGTCGATGTCCTCAGGGCATCGGATCCGACTCGACGGCGTTTCCCGCGTGCTCAGCTTCTATCGGCTCCTGCTCTGCGTTGGGGCCCTCAGATGTCCTGCTATTGGCGTTCATTCCAGCCGGCCGGCGTTTTGAACTTTCCCTTACGAAAGTGTTTATATTCCCCCTCTGGAATCGGCGCCTTTCGTGTACTCGCTCCTTTTCCCTCGGTTCCTCTCTCCGTCCTCCCTTCTGGATGTTGCCGGCGATGGGCGGACTAACCATATTGTCCATCTTCCTCAGGAACTCGGCAGCGTCAAGTTCATCTCCCTGTTCTCGAGAGAACCACAACGCTTGCGTTTCCTTCGGGTAATGCCTCATAATTTCATTGATTACCCCGGCCGGGGAATCAGTTATTTTTAAGGCCTTCGCCAGCTCCCAGTATCCGGCAAAGTGCGTAAGCATCGTCTTGTCACCGTTTGGGTCCCAAGCCGCATCTGACAACTTCCGTTTGAGTTTATTCTGGCACACTTCTCCCCAATAATTGGCGAGGAAATCTCTCTCAAAATCTTCGATCGTCTTCCATCTGCCACTATAAATCTTCATCCAGCTCTTAGCGTCTCCCTTTAGGCTTTCCTTTGCCACCATCACTTTATCCGTCCTCTTAGTCTTCCGAATGTATTCCCGCAGGTCCTCCAGGAAAGAGATAGGGTTCTGGCTCCCCCCTTTAAAGGATGGCTTCTCCTGCGCAGGAAGTAATTCCACAACCTGTCGCATGTTCCCGGATCCTAGGAGCACTTCCGCCTCGCTCTCTTCCCGTCTTATCACCCGTATTTCTAGTTGTCTTTCAATAGTTTGCACCTTTTCTACTAACGGCCCTAGCGCGTCCTGGATAATCCTCGTCACCTGGCTCAAATTCACCGGTATCGGCATCTCTCCAACCGTCTCCACTGCGGCAGCGACTTCCTCCCTCGCTGAAGGCCGCCCACGTCCTTTGGCCTTACGTGCTGACCCTTCCATCTTTAACTGTTACTGACACTAGTTGACACTTTAAATCCACAAAGAACACACTATGTTAGATTTCTATTTTGGGATTTTATATTTTTTTTTCTTATTATTATTATTTTTTTTTTTCACTTTCAATTTATTTTTATATATTTTTTTATTTTATTTAATCGATTCTACTTCCGTAATTGGGATTCTGAAACTGACTTATTTTAAAACATTGTTAACATTCAAATACCAGCATCCTGTCCGTTGACCCACTTATAAATGGTCAAGTTCATAATAAGTTACGTAATAAGCTATTATTTGGTTTTGTCCCCCCCGGGAAGAGGCTCCGGTCTAGTAGTACAATACATCTTTGTTTAGATTTTACAACCGCCTTAACTTCCTCACCGTACGTATTATTGACTTTAAAATGTTTTGTTTAAATTGCACTCTCCCTTCAAAGTTGAACTTCAAAAAAACTGTTATAATAAGTGATTTTTTTGTTGTTTTTTCTCTCCCCAAAGTAAAACGGGTATGTGCCTAGCATGGTGGTCGAAAAAATCCTAAATGCATTTAATAAATAATTTCAATGAATAAGGAAACATAAAAAAAAAGTTTTATCTGTTAATTCAGTCCTTATCGGAGGTTGGACATCAGCCTCTAGAATGAACTGGGTTTGTGTCTACTACTTGAAGAAACTATTTTCTCCCTCCACAATGTAATACCTTTAATAGCTATGTCTTATCGGAGGTTGGATGACAATACAAAATTTTGTTTTACAATTTTATTTAAAATTTAAATAATCTAATTTATTCCCTACTGATAAATTCACGGATATTTTTATTACGGATATTTAGCATTTAAAGCAAATAAACTAATGCGCTGGTGTTTGGTCTACTACTGAAGGAACTATTTTCTCCCTCCACAATGTAATACCTTTACTCACTGTGTCCTATCGGAGGTTGGATAACATCATAAAATTTCGTTCGTATATTTTTATTTGGAATTTAAATAAATTAATTTTTACCCTACTGATAAATTCACGTATATCTCAACTATTACTGTAGAAATTCACTACCTTTCGCAGTTTTGTATTTAAACCACTGAACTATTAGCCCTGGCTTTTTATATATTTTTTTCATTGTCTTGAACCAAACAGAATGTAAAACATTTTAAAACCTCACCTCCTGGTCCAACGGCATCACTGTAATGTTTTCCCCGTCCCCCCTATTTTCTTACTAACGGATTAATGTTTTCGTCACGTTTGTTTTGCATCTTCTCGCGGTTTATCAACCCTTCAATCTTAACGAATTAATATGTCACGTTGTGTCAATTTTTTGTTTCGACAGGGATTAATTCATTGAAGGATCCTTTTAATTGGTTGTGGTAACTTTGGTTCTTTTTAGATGAGGCGTGTTACATTCTGTATGGTTTGAAAATAAGACAATGACCGACTACCCTGATTTTAACTACCTTTTCCTACCTTGTTTGCTCGCCAAACGTTTCCGGTTGCTGCAGTTGATAATGTGCTAATATAATGAGACAATTAATTACAAATTAAGTACATAAAATTCACTATAGACAATTCAATTCAAGATGCACAAGATTCTAAGTTAATGATTTGACTATGGATTGTTAGTTTTGTGAGTTATTTCTATGAGTAGGTATTTTCGGGAATAGCTAGAGACAAAACATGTGTTGCTTTCGATTGGTCTCCGTCCAAATCCCACCCATCAACGTGACCAGCTCGAGAGCAGCCAAGTTGATGGTCCAATCCCAACACCTCCAGAAATGAATTGAATATCGCTCAGCGACAGATGAGATAATGACATGTTTTGCCTCCTGCCGGAGGGTGATGAAGGTGGGATGTGGGTCCTTGGTGGTAGCTGTTGATGTTGATGTTGATGATGAATGATGAAGATTCATCTTATACCGTTAGGTACAAGGAGCTGCTCTGGTCCGGTGGCATGATAGCCTGGTGTCAGGAACCATTTGGGTCACGTGGGTAGCGCGAGGTTTAGGTCGCGTCAACCTCCCCCAAATCGATGATGAGTTGAGCTTCGCCAGCATGCCGAAAATTAGGAGTCCACTCTACTAACCTCAAACATAAACATATACTGAAGTGGTTTGCATCAGCAACGTCAGGAGTTCGGGAGTCCCGTGAACACCCCTCTGGTTTACGCTCGTAAGGATAATGATGAATTCAGCTTCAGTTTGTTCGACTTCGCCTCTGCAGTCACGCCACTCCAAATAGCCCCTGGCTCCAGTCTATACAGCTTCCCGTTCCAGTAGAGGTAATGACACATATTTATCATATGTACAATACAGAACATACTTCAAGTCTTTCGTCCACACTCAAAATAGTCATGTCAATATTTAATTTGGATGAGGGCGTCCATCCGACATAACGAATGTTTCCTAGACGGGAGATTTTACCCCACTTCAAAGTCATGGTCATTCGCTCTATCGTTTGTTACCCTCCGTTCGCTTCAAATATCAAAGAATGGTAGAAATTGATATCCTCGACTTCCGGCGCTAAGGATCAGGGATACTGGAATCATCAGGTCGTGAATCTGAAATCATCCGATCTCCGTCAGCTCAAACGGTTTCAGTCGGAGTCAATTTCCAACCTAATTCTGGATGACTTCTCCTCCTATAGTGGGGTAAGTACTTATTGGATTTGACAGGAAGGACGTCAGAAATCGCCGAGACAACTTCATATTCGTCACGATCCCTTCGTTCTGTCAGCGAGAAAATCCTCCTCACACGCCAGCCAAGAATAGCATAGCCCTTATCCGCTTTGTTCCTTCGTCTACCAGCTAACTCAAGTAGGAAAGCCCACTAGCAATTTTCGTTCCCTTCGATCTGAACTCAGTGAAAGCGTCCTCTCACCAGCTGAAAATACTCGAAACAGAGGTCTATTCCGGGTGACTATCTAAGGCTGGTCCGCCAACACCTTCGACAGAAACCGGTGCTTTTACGGGAATAACTCAACCACACCAATAGCAGGGGAAGAAGCCGGCGCTGCTATACTAAAATAGACGTTATATCGGTATCCAGGGTTATCGACTTTGCTAACACAAGAGTCCCTATTAGGCAAGCCAAATTACAAATTTCGTTCCCTTCGCTTTTGTCGCTTTGGTAAGATAGGACAGCCTACGGAAAATTCGTATACTTCGTCCCCGTCAAACCTATGAAAAATTAAAATCTCGCTTGATAGAATAGGAATGCCAGACAGATGCACTCTCTCGGCGACTAGCCTCGATCCGCTGCGTTATTCCGATTCAAAAATGAATTTAAAGAGTGATGTTTGAATAAGTTATATTTAATTAAATATATTTTATGAATTCCGTATAACCTAATCGTTAAATATTATTACTGGAGAATTATTAAATCATCTTAAATTGCAGAAAACAAAATTGTCTAGCTCATAAACAATGTCTATTGTTGAATGATCTTAAGCGGCTTCAGGGTAACCGCTCTTAGTCCTTTTGTAATCGCCAAGACCCGGTCACTTCAATGCATTAGGTGATTTATGGCCTCCCTTGCTAACAGGTCCGGACCTATAGTGCTCAAGTTAAATACCCTTACTTCAAAATACAATTGGATTATTCGGTTTACATTAAGGAAATAAGTGTTAATAATTAGATTATAATAGACTTACCGATACATCTTAGTGTCAACAATCCAAATAATTAAAAAAAAACAAACACAGTCACATGCAGAAAACTCATGCTGTTAGAAAACCGCACCTTCTACACTAAATGATTTTAGCCGTGTTCGCGTCCCGACGATTAATTCTTGTTGACGCGCTTCCTAGTTTTACTAACTCGACTATCTTAAAACGCTGACCGATCCTGATTATTCCTGACCGTCTCCCAGACCTTGAAACTCTGACCCCCTTGACTGTATTTCCCGCCTCCCAACGTTTTCAAACTGACTATCTTGAACCGCTTTTTCTAACCACCGACTATCGACTTCCTTCTTCCGTTCTTCAACGCTAACTGTCTCGACCGTCTCATTAACCACGACTATCGACTTCCTCCTTCCGACCTTCAACGCTAACTGTCTTGACCGTCTCCCCGCGCTTTCAAATCCAGACTCCCCCTCCCCAAACCAACCCCCCAAATCACCATATGCGATTTCTAATTTATGTTCTTTTGAATTCTGAATGCTTTTTGTTTTCAAAAGACAGAAATGCACTAAAGGAACACATCAATTATGGCCCTAGAACCTGTCACATTAATTTTAAATCGTTTCAAAACCAATAAATTGTTACTTCTCCAGTAGAATGTCTAATTCTTCGTTCAAAGGATGAAACTTGACTACCCCCAGTCCAGTGGCGTGTTGGCCCACCAGCATTTTAGCTCGGCTTACTATTATCAACCACCATCACGGAGGTCTCTGCCGATACAGTGCATGTTCCTTTTTTTTTCTCTACCCTAATAAATCTAAACACTTGTTTTAAAATCAGTTGTCCAACATCTGGTAATCTCCTATGTCGTGAGACCAACTGAAAAATTCCTTTCCCACCATAATAAATCAATACTTAAAAAAAATGTCCCAGGGCAAGTTCATCACAATATGTAATAAAGTTAAAAACTAAATAGGGTATTTAAGATTACAAAATCAAACGTCACAATTTAAAAAAATAAAAATTACACATAACTTCTTTTAAATTTTTTTATATATTTTCTTCTTATTTTTTAATAGTCGGTATTTCATGAAAGATCTTCACCGCTCTGCACAGTACTTGCACTTGTTTCTTGTTTTATTCTTTTAGAGTAATTATGTCTGTGTTAAGATTAGAAATCTCAATTTAGCTACGTACTGAAGTTTAAGTACTGAAATTTATAAAAGTGTGTATAAATATGTACATATATAAATTTCATTTATGTATATTTAATTTTATTTGTGAGTTCGACGGCGTTAAAGTCAGTAGTCAGTCAGGAGCAATCTTATCACCCAGTGAAGTTTTGTATGTCAAAATGACCTTGTAGCCAGTTGGAACCGTTTCGGAAAGCGCGGTTTTAGATCGTTTCGAAATAAATAATGATGAATGAAAATTACAAATTCTTAGTACGGTGATCGTAATCAGAAAAATAAACCTTAAATCCCCCACATATTTTTAACGGTAAGTATTCATAGTTTGTAAAGATACTACTATTGGTTATTTTGTATCTTATGATTTATAATGCCCTTTTATTGGAAGCGTTTTCTTGTAGATAGTGGTATGTATATGCATATAATGGTATGTATATGCATATTAGAATATATACATATTATATTTAATTATACATAATTGTCTGCTAAATTGTAATTGCCACCCCTTGGAAAGTGTAGATTGTATCATGTATCTAGGTGTAAAGATTGATACATTTTTAAGATGGAATGACTATATCGATATGTCAACAAAGAATATCAGGAGATTTACATTTATTTTTAAAGAACTGTGACACATATTTGACAAAGCGAAATTAAAAACTGTCTATTTTGCCTTAGTCCAATCTCAACTTTCTTATAACATAGTATGCTGGGGATAATGTCTAAAGTCCAATGTTGAACAACTAAATATTACTCGAAAATTGATCCTTAAAGTAATGTACAAAAAAAATTCTGTTATCCATCCAACCCACTTTAAAAGGAATCTATTGTTATGTGTATAAAACAGCTATATATCACTCAAATACTTTGTCGATTTTTTATCAATATTAAATTTGCTGAAAGAACACAACAAATGCGGACAACTAGAATTAGCTCTGCGTTGAACTTTGTGACTGTACACACTCAAACTTCTTTTGGTCAAAGAAATTATTTATATTAGGCACCACTTATGTTTAATATTCTTCCAAATAATATTAAGTCTACCAATTCCTTAGTTAAATTTTAAAAGTTAATTAAGATTTTTGTATTGACAGACGATTGTCTTAATATTTTTTCATCCTTGTCCTTTCTTAAATAATAAGATTTTATATAAGTCCCATTTACTAAAAACTGAATGTCACCCTATCTGTCTTTATTACCTAATTTGCTTCTTCTTTTGAATACTTATTAAAGATTAGTTATGGTTCAAATATTGTTACAATATACTGTCAAATTACCCATATGGTAACACATCTAATACTTATTTTTTCTTTAATTTTGAAATATTTTGTGTTTGTATGTAGAATTACTTTATGTTTGTGATTTTTCTTATGTTTGCTTCACTCAAATGTAAATTGTTAACCTCGATACAGGCTCAGTCCTAGTGAGGTTGATTTTTATGAGAAAAAAAGTGTTTTATGTATAGTGAGATGCAATAAATAAATAAATAAATTAGTTTTCTCAATATTGACAAGAAAACGATTCCAATGGAAGGGCAGTACAAATCGTTTAGTATTCATGGTTTGTGAAAATACTACTATTGGTTATTTTGTATCTTATGATTCGTAGTGCCCTTCCATTGGAAGCGTTTTCTTGTAGATAGTGGTATGTATATGCATATTATGGTATGTATATGCATATAAGTTCTCTCAATATTTATAATAATAATAATAATAATACTTGGATGACTTGTATAGCGCCGTTTTTGTGCAAAAAACACCTCAAGGGCGCTGTACAAACTTATAATACATTTCTACAGTGATCTATGTTATTACTTAACTATTTATGGAAAAAATATACAGTGCAATACTTACCTGGTAGGTCACTTGAGATAAACACTTAATTTACATTTTCTAATTGTTTATTGGCGAAATTTAGATACAGGATTTAGGACTTAATTGAAAAATTGAATATAACTGGACTTTCTCTTAGGAATGGTATATTTAATTTAAGGGTACGACAGCTTAAAAAGGTAAATTTTTAGTTTAGACCTGAATTCTGTTTGACTTGTTATGGATCTTAGTTCCGGAGGGAGTTTATTCCAACCCTTCGGCCCAGATACTCCGAAAGAGCGATCACCAAACTTAGTATTTGGCTTGCGCTTAGGTTCTATCAGTCTGCCTCTAGTACTAATACTATAAGTCCGCAGTCTGTCTATATTTTTGGAGATAAAATATTGTAACTCTAAGCCATCGATATGCAATATTCATAGAATCATCCATTGATTCATTACAAATTCTATACGAAGTCGGGTAGAAAACACATACAGTTCACAAATATAAGTGCAAAGTACCTAATGTATTTATTTAATGTATTTTGTGAAACTAGTTTTATACCAAGTTTAACTATGATGCCCTGAAACTTGTGAAAACTTCCACATTCTCTGTCTAATAAACTCGCAGCATCTGCCCCTCCGGCGAGCTCGCATCAACTATTTCATAACGCACACTGTATAATACATTCCACGCCTTTGTGGCCCGTTTGACCGCGCCATTATGTCGGGTCATACTTCCAGGGGGTACAAGATAATAGCAGGATTTGTACTGAAAAAGGAAATGTGGAAATATGTTTTCATTTTTATTGTGACCTTTTTGATAAGCCAAAACTATACAAATTGAAAGGTTCTTTAAATGTAACTTTGTTGAATGAATTCAATCACTTCAGTAGTTTAAAAAGAATAAAACAGTAAATTAAATTACCGGTACAGTGTCCTTAAAGCTCCCACAGGTAAAATAATTTAACAACATTGATTATGTTTTTCAAAAAACTTTTATTTTATAGCGATATAGTAGGTACCAAAATAATTTTATTCATTAAAAAATCTGTATTTAAAATGTGTATTTCTTTGATTTCTTATGATTCTTTGTGATGTGATATTATAATTTAAAACAAAACGGTAAAATTGTTCACTTATGTTTTAATTTTTATGCCTGTATTTGTGACCGGCTTCGCTAATACCGTAGCTTTTTCATGGCAATATTAACAGTTAAGAATTAACATTAAAAGTAATGTATTCAAAGTAAATGTTTTATTTTAAATTATAAATTATATTTGTAGCCTAAAAGCCTCCGTGGTTGAAGGTAAGGGCTCTCGACTATCAGGTGCGAAAGTAATTTTTTAAAATATACTTAAAATTACTTCACAATTTACTAAATAAAAATAGCATATAGTATATTTTCGGCACGTTCCAGAGTAGAAGACGCTATCAGTATCGACCTGCTGTAAGACAATCATTCAAACGTCGTTTGAAATGACTTTAGCCGTGTTTGGTGACCAGGTTTGAATAGCCAAATACTTCCTCAACTTCCCCTTTCCCATACCTTTCCCTTACCCACTACTTTCAGCTTCAGAACATACCCCAATTGGTGAAACCAGAGTCTCACTGGCTACAGACGGTTAGGAGCATTTGGAACTCTTGAACGGTATTCACATAAACAAAGTCAACATAGACTATTTACATATATACTTTAGGTATGTTTAAATATTGGCTGAAATTCTTGGTAGCTATGTACGTATTATTGTTGCAATTGGAGTTATTGGAACAGGGTGAAAAGTATAATATTGAATGCGATAGAAATGAGAGCCCTTAGGCGTCTGGTTAGTAAAACCTGGGATGACTGAATAAGAAGATTCAAAAAACGATACCAAAGTCAGCGTTATCAATAAAATTTAAGAAAGGGAGGCTTACATATTTTTGACACGTACAGTGGATGGACGAAGAATGTAATGTTACAAGAATATTTAACCGCAAATAAATTATAGAAGCAAAGAGGGTATGCACTTTGCAGGCACGATCTAGAAATGCAAATACCCTAGGCGGGTCATATATTATAACGTTGGAAAAATAAAACTTATTTTAATTAAAATACGCCAACACACGTGAAATTTACGCCAGTAGGGTTGTGCTACGTTCTAACCTTGAGTAGTGATACTACGTTAAATAATAAAGTTACAAGTATATTTACGTAATATTTGAACAGTTTTATTTTTGACATTCAGCAGAAAAACTTGATCATGCATGTAGAGAGTAGGTATCGCTTAATACAGATTCCTTACTCTGGCAAAGAATGAAATCAACTCAGACATACAGACAGATATTGAATAACTATCAGACAAAAGCAAATAATATTTTTTCATATTTTGTTTAATAACTAAACAGTTTACAATAAATAATAATATTTGCTAACAATAATGATTAATAAAAATTAGTTTTCACAATTTATTTTTGATGTTACTCTTTTATGGAAGCAGACGCTTGTGTTTAAAAGAGATGCTGAGTATCGAGATGAATATTATTTATGTAAGAATTCTTAATAATAATTTAAGGAGTTAAGAACATTAAAAATATAAATGTATATCAACAATGTACAATTTAACGATTTATAAGGTTACATTATTTAATTGACGAATTTCGTTATTTAGATTTTTTTTACATTGAAATGTTCTTTGATCGCTTTGAGTAGGGTTTTGTCGTCTTCGATTTTTCTGATATTATCAGGTAGGTTATTAAAGTATTTTTTGCCTAGAAATGTGTAATGATGTTGTGCAAATGAGGTGTTACATGTTTGTATTGGAAGTATATGTTTATGGAAATATATGTTATATCAAGACAACATACAAAAAAATGATACGTATTCTAATACGATACCTTTTCTCACTTTGTTTTTTGGACATTTTAACAATTATTAAATAATCACAACAATGAAACACGTAAATGATATTCCAATTAACCTATAAGTTCCAATACAGACTTTCCTAGAATGTCCAAATTCTGAGTCATCTATAATGTTGTGTTGTGAGTTATAAAATCGAATTTTAATAAGTGAATTACTCAATGAAGTACGAAGAATCCTCATTAATTTCTTTGTGTAAGATTTTTAGGTTTGGGTCAACTAGGTTTATTGGAAATTGACCTGAAACATCAAACATTAGGGAAAGAAGAAAGTATGCAGTAGTTACTATACTCGTATATCCTAAAAAAATAATTTGAGGAATCTATTTACGAATGCATATTTTTACAGCCAACATCAATCAATCAAAGACGCCATCACGAATAATCTTAAGTGGTCACTTCTTCTAAGTCAATTTCTTTTGATTGGTTTCGTTAGCAGAGTTTCAATTCAATTGTGAATAGTGAACGTGAATTGAAGAGATAATATTTAAAAAAAACGATTAGCTTTTAATTAATTTAGCTTTCAAGAGAAAATTAAGAAATTTTACGATATCTTAACTTATTAAGATTGAGGTTTTTGATTTCAGAAAAATGTCTAAAGAACTGTAATTTTCGAAAATAATTTCGTCTTTTTGAAAAGAGCTTAATTTTTGTATCCACTTTTCAACAAGGGCCATTTAATATGATGAGAACTGGTAAATTTTTAAACAAAAACGGAGATATTTGCATTATTTGTTCCTTTTTCTGCACAATAATTATTACCAACAAATTGATTGGAGAAAACCAAATTAAAACGTAATTTTATTTTGCGAACACAGAACTGTTGTTATTTTGCTAAAACTTTCGTACTGAGTTCAAAATTAATAAAATTATTGACTTTTGTTTTCATAACGAGTGTCTAATGTGCGGTGTGTTAAAACGAACTTTTATAATATACGGTTTTAGTATTCTTGTCCAAAGTTTGGCAAAAGCAAAGCCGTAACTTTGAATAAATATGCGTATATCCAATCCCTAAGCTATTTCACTCGCGAACGAATAAAATTAAATCGGACTAAATTGGGGAATTTTTTAGAGAATGTTTCCGAAATGGTTCAATAATACACCATATTTTTGTTATCGCCACAGATTGAATAAAAAGCCCAATATTTTCTAACACAAAAATGCGTTTATCAGGATTAATAAATATATTATTGTATCTACCTTCCCATGGTAACAGATTTTTCAGACTTGACGGAAAACAAATACTATAAATAATAATTTGTCACCAAATATTGTGTGATATTGTTTACAACTACTCTACTCAACTAAATACACTTTAAAGGATCTAAGCCTATTTTTCCTCCTGGGAAATTGGAAACATTTTCAACCGCTATATTTCATTACTCGTTTACGTTAAGAGATCTCGAGAAATATGAAGCAACTCCCGGGAGATCGTCTGCAATTTGATTAAAGTTATCTTCTCGGGGATGTGGGTCAACAGATCTCAGTTTGACTTTTTATGCCTCGGCATCTTAACTTGGAAATTCAAGACTTAACTGGTTTCTCTAGAATACCAGGAGGTGAGATTTGAAAGGTGTTTTCAACGGGAAAGAAATTCTCACCAGCTGAATTATGGAAATAAGTTTGAGAGTTGTAAACAGCAGAGTGCTGTGAAACGAATTTATGACGAAAGCTGAAGTTTAATTATTGCAGCAATTTTTACTATCAAATCCAATAAATAAGACAAACGGTGGTTGATTATTAAGGCGAATGTAAAGAATGTTTAGAAAACTCAATCCTTAGAGCAGTCAGAAGTTAGTGGAAGTTCCCGAGTTAAAATTTCTGTAGCGGCAGTATCCATAGTGCATTCATAATTTTACTAGTACCAGCGAGAGATCGTACGTGACGTCATCGTTCTAGTATCTTCTGTATTTTTCGTTTTCAAACAAGACGCTTGAGAAGGAAGAGGATGAACGTCGATGGCATCGAAAACCCATTCTAAAAGCCTGCACCATTATTACGAGTATAACACGAGAAAAAAACATTTCAATCTAAATATTTACGTGTGTATTCATTATTAAACATGTTTTTCACTGGGTACATAATATAGATGCTCGTAAGTAAAGAATCTTTTAATTTCATACATAATTTAAAAAAAGGTGTACAGGAATTGGGCTAAATTTCTTTTTGATTGTATGGCACCGGATAATTAACCATGTGATCTATTGGGTAAGTATTCGGGTATTAAAAATCCATTATTAGGGGTGATCAAATACGTTAAACATATCAAATATACTTTCCAAATAATAATAGAATTATTTTATATTAATAATTATAAATGTATGCTGGGGTAGTGCAATGCAATACATTCCACATTTGAAATAATAAAAGGGGTGAAAGGGATAAATGTTTTTTTTTTTTTTTTTTAATTTATGAAGTAAGAAAATCTGCCAAATAAAAGGTAAACATTTGGATTCTGCAGTGATTCTTAATCATAATACAAAATTTTGTTTTCTAATTATTTCAGACAATTATTAAAATAGATCAACCTCCGAGGAAATATATATATAAGATCAACTTATATAAGACTTTATAGGACTTTCCAGACAATTTCTTAAGAATAGATTAATTAGATGAGTGCTTATTAAAATTTAAAAATCGAACGTGAATTAATGAAAGAATATTGAAATAATGATTCTCTCTCAATTCATTTGGTTTTTGAGAGAAAATCAAAGACTTTTACGAATGTTTTCTTTTTTAGGACTGATATTTAGATAAAAAAAAACAGAAAACTTATTTGGAATAAAGATAGATTTTTTTTAGTTAAGATTATTATATATATTATTATTATTATTTTGTTTCTTACCCTGCACAGAAAAAACTTTTTGATGATTATTTTGTTTTGCGAACACTTTCGAACTGTACTTATAAGTCTAATAAAAAAAATTGCCTTTGTTTTGTATATAATATATAAGCGACATCTAAAATAATAGTAATTCAGGATTCAGAGCAGTACTTTTTTATTTAGTAGTTAAAATTTTAACGTTTCTCCGGTTTTGCAATTGACTTTGCTGACATTGTTACAGTCAGATAAAAAAATAACATATAACATTTTGATGAAAAATTTATTTAAATAAAATCTAGTCCGCCTGAGTACAGGAATTTCTAGAAAGAAGGACGGAGAAAAACGAGAGAAAGAGTTTTTCACCACGATTTTTTTTCTTAATCAAAATATTTTTACAATAAGAAATGGTGCTTAGTTTTAATTTAAAAAAAAATTAAACAAAGTTTATGGTAGTTCATTTCGAAGCAAAAATAATGATTTCCCTCCAAATATTATGCTATTTGGAGTTGTAATACTTTCATATTGTACGAAACACGTTTTCATGAAAACGTTTCAATGTAGCAATCGTTTAACGGTCCTCCGCATTGAAGAGCTTATTCTTTATACAAATTGCACAATCTGAAATGTATTAAAAATCTACGCTATAAATGGTGAAAATCCAAAATGCAGTTAATAACCAAACTGACTGACGGAATTGCAAATGGTGGAAATTACAAATGAAGACAATTACACCTGCTGAAATTACACAAGAGAATAAACCCAACCTAACTTAAATTTTGTTTTCCTTTTTCAAATAATTAGAACTCACTTAAACTCCATAAAATTCAAAAGTATTAAAACACATATTTATAATGTGTGTAATTGCAGGGTGTGATTCTCGACACGTGTAATTTCATCAATATGTAATTCTATAACGTGTAATTCACGCCTGTGTAATTTCTTTCTGATAACAACATAAATACAGTTTAATACAGTCTTTCCAACTTTAATTTCCAATTTATTATAGCTTAATACCTGATAATCATTATTAAACTATATTTAAATGAGATATGAAGCCAAAAATAAGGTCACTTGAAGGTACCTTGGAGTGACTACCAACGCTCCCAACTGTAAAATAAAACAATCAAATCCGATCTACGCGCGCATCGCTTATCGCGTTCTAATAGTATAACATTTTTTGGTGGATATTAGTACGTAACAGCGCCTCTAATTGTATAGATTATAGATCTATGCTCATAATAAATTCACGCAGTCGTCGCCATTGTGTATATTTAATATTATTATCTATTGAAATTCAAATCGCGCAATATGTATTTCTATAAGACTTTGTTATCCAGTGAAGAGGGCGGCAGTATTAGGACGACCATATTTTGACCATATTATATTTTCATTTACGATTTACAAAAGTTTGTAAACCATTATGAGATAGAAAAAATAGTATTTATTATATTGTTATAAAGTAGTTATATATATAGTTTTCTTATAATCCAAAAATGTACAGTTAAAGGGAGCTTACCTTGGCCAGTTAACAACCCCTAACGACTTGCGAAGGGTTGAACTTCTCTGCCCCGTGGAAGGTCCTACACCGTATCCTGAAACGAGATGATAATTATATTCAAATTTTACATGGAAAGTTTGGCGATTGGATAAGGCTCACATTTAATGCGTTTATACTCCGGGAATTTTCGGATTCAGAGTGAATATAGATGGCGCATTAATACAAGTTTAGGCTCATCTGAATTTATTTTACGGACAAATCACGTGCAAGTGATTTAGAAACCAATAGAAATAATGTTTCAGATCTGATAATTATAGTTCTAACAGTCCAAATTTCCGAATAAATGTGTTGCTATTTTGAAAGCCGAAAATCAACAACGGGTAAAAATAGGTATTCATTGGCAGTTAAAAATATTGAGCTAAACGAAACCAATTCCGCAAATACAACACATACGAATAACTTTCGTATCTTGCACTGTACATATATATGTAACAAAACCACAACATACAAAAAAAAACACAAACAGTACAGTGTAAGTAAACGGTGGGTAATTCAATAATATTTATATGGGTGTATTTCTTAACTTATGTTAGTGAAAGTTCAGTCTTGTTTGCACGGATAAACAGATGTGATATAAATGTGTACCATCAAATAAAAATATTGATGTACCCCGTGATGGCTTCAAACAATATGTGAATGAACTGAGAGACACCAGTAATCATAGTTTTCCATTGAGAGAATTATTGAAATCCGCCTCACTAAAAGTAAGTGTAAAATTAACACATAGTTAAATTGGTTTGCGGGAATATTGGCACACCTTTAAGTGTGTCTCACGGCATGCACTCACGTGGTGCACCAGAGTCGAAATAAAGGGTGTTTCAATAAGAGCCCAATAAAAAATTATTTTCTGTAGCAAAGTATTGAATTATGATGTATACATTTGGGAATTAGTATGAAACAACACATCTGGTAATTTGCCGCCACGGCTTCGCTGGCACATGCATACTTATGGCGGTACTTCGTTGACAGTTTGAGTTGAGTGTTTAATTTCGGACTTCAATGCTTCTGTGGTCGCGGGTTTGTTGACATAGCCCTATGACTTCAGATAACCCCACAGCTAAAAATCCAATGGTGTTAAATCGCAAGAGCATGGCGTGATGTTTTGTTCTGAACGATCCCTACAAGCTCGTGTTGTATGTTTCACATGACTAACCGCACCAGTACTTTCGAATTTTTCGATTATTCTTTTCACAGTCGAATTAGGAACATTATTTTGACCGAATATTGGACGCACTTTACGAATCGTGGCAATCAAAATTTCACCATTTTGATAATAATGTTTAACAATCAGGACACGTTATTCTATCGTGTAATGCTCCATATTCTCCCTCCCATCTGTCTCCTGTTGATCTGTCATGTCATAATCATATGCTTAGGTATATCATTTTCATAATTACTTTTGTTGTTATTTAATTCATTATCCTTATTACTTGTTATCTACTTAAAGCATATTTTATTATTTACAAAATTTATGGACGGATTATTGTTTACTAACTATTATTACGTTCTTGATTTGCTTTAGATATTTAATTTAGTTATATTAAATTACTTACTATTATTTAAGCAAATAAATTAAATGTGAATACCGTACAACTACTCCCAACCGTCTGAAGACAGTGAGACCCATCCCCAATGTATATTAGTATATTGTGGGACTCAAAGTAGTGGTGATGCAAAGGAAATTGGAAAGAAGGTAGGGGAGTACCTGGCTATTCAGATCTGGTTACCAAACAACGCAAAATCCATTTCAAGCAAAGTTTCAATTCTGAATGGTATTCTTACACCAAGGCTATACTGAGAACTTAGTATATAAGTATCTTCCACTCTGGAACGTGCCGCAAATATACTGTATATTATTTTTAATTAATAAATTTAGAAATAACAAAAATTTATCGAAAAAATAAATTTAAGCACGCCGGGATTTGAGCCCGCAACCTTCGAAATTATAATAGCCTTATAATAGCCTCACCCCTTGACTAAGAAGTCTTATTTATTAGTATTCACTTATAATTACTTACCTGTTAGTATTTATTTTTATTTTTTAATAAAAATTAAATAATTATTCATATTATCTCTCTTGTCACTGTCAGTTTGGTTACTCTTTGATTAATACTTATTTGGTCAGTGGGATGTTGCATATCTTTAAACGTTCTGCCCATCTGTAATTTTAGTTTGAATAATTGTAGTGTTTATTTTTGTAATAATTTTGTAGGTTTATATTTTCAATATCATATTAAGTTTACAAATATTTTTCTGAATAAATATATATGTAAACTTTTTGTTTACTTTAATTGTAAAGCTGCACATCTCAACAAAATAATTCCCTAGTGAGATGATCGACTTGATGTTTATATTGTAATATACTATTTTTTTTAATAAATAAATGTGGTATACCTGCTTGTTGTCTGATGAATACCTAAATAATAATTCGCTCTTATGGTCTTGACATATATCGCAGTAAAATATTTGATTTACTCGGTAATTCTCTATTTTGCTTTAGGATCCACGAATGTTTGCAAATGATTAAAAAAATAACGCTAAGCAAAAATAAATAATATATAAATTTCGCGGTAAGTAAAAATTATACGACACACTTATTCTATTACCAGTGAATAAAGCAGGTTCACATCAAAGCAATAAATGAACCGCATTCAGGGGATTCTTATCCCTCTTTGTTCATCCCGCCTGCCGCACTAAAACAAACACATAAACCGTTTGTGGCCACTGGAATATATTAATTTCATCAAATATTTGTCATGCACCACTTCCTGGAGGTGTTAAGTTGACGCAAATTTTAACCACCGTCAATTTACAATTAACCCGAAGGCGTGAACAACCCTGCGTGACCTCCTCACAAACAATAGTTTAGCTTTAGGGAATCCGGGTTTAAAATGAGAGCAAGCGCACTTGCTGGAATATTAAAGTGTGGAACAAAGCGCAGCTAGCAATTAAAAATTCCACATTTGCGCTCAGAATTCCCACTGAATTAGACATGCAATCATTAACGTTTTACCGAGCTTTGCACTCAAACCTACAGATGTCTCTACTTGTCAGTTTATCTGGGGCACTAACCCACTCTTTCTTCATAAAGCTGCTGCCACACGCAAAGCTCACATCAAAAGTTAATGTACAGCGCATCATCTTTTCACACGACGCTATCAAATATTTCTTCCTATGGCAGGAGAGGGGGTCAGTTGAATTCGAGAGCGGCCGAGGAACATAATTTCATCTGTCAAAGTGACAACTTTACTTACTGACAGCTTGAGCGCGTTTTCGAAATGGATGATACTTGTCGCCTATTGCTGGATCTGTTGGACAGCTCATCCTCAGATGATGATGCCGCCAACTATATAATTATAAATGCTATTTATAAACTTTTTAGATTTTAAACAATCTGCGCGTAAATAGCGCATTTTCACATAACCTGACATAACCTCTCCGTCGAATCAGGAAATTCGCAGTTCGCACGCCGATCGACGAAAGCGACATATAATAAATTATTGTAAAATAAGCTCACGTCGATTTCCAAAAATGTCGAAGGCAAAGGCGGCAAGGACCAACACCAGGGCAGGGAACGAGAAGAGAGCACGAGAGCTGACGAGAGCAAACCAGATTACCCAGGAAAACAATTGAAAACAATCAACAAACGAACAAACTAGAAGCTTCTCTATGTAGGTATCAGGCCGTCCAACTTTATCAAAAAACCGAATGATATTACCATATAAACATACTGAGATTAAAAATATGATTAATTTTGAAAGGGCGAAAATTTCTTTACTTCAAATTCAAATATTGATTATATTTATATTTTAAATATATGTTAAGTATGTTTGCCAAATAAAGTTTTTTTTATGTTTCTAAATTTACTAGCACACATGACGATATGAGCTAACATAATAAATAAGAAATGCATTATTAGGCTGCTTATGTCATGGCTGTCAAAGGGAACACGGAACTTAGTTGGTAGCTCCGTAATTAAAATGACCCCCTCTCCTTTTTACGGCGGAGAGGGGGACGCATAACTTTTCAAATATCGCGTCGGGAGCGGTTACGTAAAATAAATTCGGTTAGCGAAGTTCAGAACCACACTTATAGCGCGTTATCTTTTTACTTGTATCGGGTCTGTATGGGATTGTATGGCGAGCGCTATTGTGCTTTATATTATCTGTTGTTGTGAGCTTTGCGTGTGGCAGCAACTTGATGTGCATAATAAATCCTTGCAAAATTTTTAATTTATGCTCACTTTTGTTCCCGGTACTAAGCTATCTGTCTACATGAAATAAGTCAGGCGCGAAAGGATGATTTCCTCCCTTTTCTGGCTTTTTCAACATTTCATACATTTTTCACGCATACCACCTTATTTTGCGAATGAATGTATTATGACGCAAGAGAAATTGGGATAAGAAATTAATGAAATGCGCTGTTTATTTAATATGAATTTTTACGAACAAAAAAAATCATTCTCCGTAATTACATTTGTTTTCTTCATATTAAAGTATACCACTTTTTCATAGGAAATAAAGAGGTATAGAGGTAGGTATAGTGTTGTCGGGTATTTTTGCCAGAAGTAAGTTAATTTTTTAAACTTTATAGAACTGGAGACTAGGAGTGGAAAGGACAAAAGTAAATTACTTCTACGAACTTTCTAATCAGTGGCAGCAGCGTTATCCCACTTAACCCCAAAAAGCATAAGAAATAATAAGTTTGTAAATGATCACGGAAATTGGATTCAACTAATTTTTATAAGTAACCGGACGGCAATCAATCAAGTTTTATTTCTTAATGGTTTAAAAATGTAACGAGATTAAAGCATCAGATAAGAGATGGTAACAAATGAGAACTCTCATTCTTTTATTAGGCGAATGATTTGTATGATTAATGATGATTGTTTTACTGGCGAAAAAATAACTCGCGAAGTTTTAGCTGAATAATTATGGGTAATCAAGCGTTCTTAAATTAATCAAGTCAAATAAAATGCAGGAAGAAGTACTTAACCAAGACTTTCCAATTATACTTTTACGGACCCAAACTAGATTTAAAAAAAAAATGATAAAACAACCCGAGAACGAGAAAAAACCACCAACAGCATAACTAAATATTATTTTCAATATATTTTATTTGTTGAGATTCCTCAAACAGCAAATAAACAAAAACACATGTTCAGCTTTTTTTAATGACCAATGTTACTCAAAATACTTTTTTGTATATACTTAGGTACTGCAAAAAACATTTCAAATAGCAAAACTCTGAAAACCTCATTTTAATCATTAATTAGGTAGATTTTGGAAATACTAACTTAATTTGGGAGGCGAGCGTGGGTACCGCCGCCCCGGGAACCATTTATTGGATAACCAACACCCCTGGTCGCCCTGAGTGGATCGCTACGTTTTGTGACTTCATGGTCCATATTCATGGGTTTTTTTTTTCCTCAGGGCCTCCTGTGAGGAGATAATGTAAAAAAATCCCCTTCTTCGTCGTATGGTTGCGGATAGTTGGCGAAGGTAGAAGTGGGATGGTGTGGTTATTCAGCAATAAGACGGCATCGGGAGTCGCTTGGTTGGGAACTGATGAAGCGGACATCCTTCCACGATGTGTTCTGTTGTATAAGTATGTCCACTTTCACGCAATTCAGAATCCTTTAGGTCCCATTTATAAATTGTATATGAACAACGGGTGTGACTGCACCGGGTGCGGTTTAATTAGGTCCACGGACATATTCCGTTGGAGAGAAAACCCTGGCAATTTAATAGTTGAGTCCACAGCATGGTGCTTTATACACTTATCTTAATATATATACAAATTTAGCCTGCGTATGTTTATGATCGCCAAACTCTAAATTTTAAAGTTTGTTCTTATTAGTGCCGGTAGTGTTTAGAGAATGGTTTAAACGGTAGAACAAGTGCGGGACGCCCGAGAAATACCGGAATGAGATACTGAGTCGAATTATAGTCGATGTAATGTAGCTTTTAGCAGTTACATTGTGGTGTACAATAGTGAATATCTAGTTTAACTATATTTTCAATCGAAATAGGGCAATGTATACTACATTTTATTTATTTTTTTAAATAAATTGCAATGAGTAAGCATTAAGCAGAATCTAATAATCTTATATTTTCTCCCCACCTAGAGTGCCCTTTTCACAGTTACAATACTTACTAAACCTCCATCAAATTTTTTTTTGGAATACCTAGATATAACCTTTCTTCCCAGGAAGCGTAGTACTTAAATGTATGCATGTGTGTACGTAATTGCCATTAAGTTGCATTATCACCGATAACAAGTATATCTGACGAGTTTCAACTGGTTCGAATTTCGGAAATTGGATTCATTTTCGCTTCCGAGATTTGCATTCAATCATTCCCGAAAGCAAAAGTGAAATTCAAATAAATGTATTTGTAAAAATACTTTTGGGCTCAAAAGTGATTTTGCCTTGACAACATAAAAACAATTTAATACCTATAATCATTTCGTATCTATTTATGTAAAATATATGTATATTTCTAAACATATATTTTGATAAAGTATTTACTAAACACGTGTTTCAAATTTTAATTAACGCGTATAACTTAATTATCATATTTCACGTTCTGTTCTGTAATATAATAGTAGAGTAGGGTGAATAATATAATAGCTGACTTGGAGTCTACCGAGCAACTTGGTCTACCACAGAGTTTCCCAAACTCATTTCGCTAACCCCAGAAAGATATTTTTCAAAACCCGTAGCATGCTTATAAAACTAAAAAGGTTAAGTACGTTCGTAAATTAAAAAAAATGGATTTGCACATAGTTTCAGAATTCTCTCAGTACCTATTGCTAATTTGAGAGGCCACGGTTCAAAATATTGTGCTTAAAATTGCGTTAGCTTTGTTAAAGCTACTACGACCATTAAAAAAATTGATTTCGCTCTCCAAGCGGTGAGTGAAGATTACTGAAGAAGATTGAAAGGAAGAAATGTAATAATGATAAAGGAAGCGCACTAGGATTTATTAAATTAAAATTAATAAGCTTAAGCGACTGCAGTAAAAATACTTATTAAAACACGACATATTTATTATAGATTAAAAATCTATCTACATCTGAGTGAAGTAGCATTTAAAAAACATTTATTTTTATTTTTTATTTTCGGAGCATTCTTTGCATTTTTTTTCTATCGAGAGAAATTTATATAATTACTTTTCAACTCGGCATCTGAACAGAGATTATCTTAAAAACTAGATTTGAAGACCTTAAAAGTGTGCGAGAGAAGTATCTAATATATGATGGTAGAAGTTCAGAACGCGGGATACCTACTTTTATAGATAACAAAATTTTATCCTTTACATTCTCTCCAGGCGAAAAAAATACTGGGAAATTGCTTTCAATCTTGCCTTAAAAAGCGTTAATAGTTCGATTCATTTTGTAAATTTCCTTGAAAATTAAACACCCATGTTTCGTTCTAGCCAATCCTATACAGACTTTTAAGATGAAATATTATACTCGTCCATAGTCCCCTTTTGTGATAGTTCACCACTCGTGGAAAGTCCTCCTGTTGATATTGCACAATTTGGCAATCACTGGTCTAGGTAATACTATTAAGAGATAGTATGGGATATACCTGTAGTTTGCTCAACTACTAGTAGTCCTGTACTCGTTTGTCTATGTAAGTTTCAAACACGAGACATATTCCACTGATAACAAACAACATCTCCAACTATCTGCTACTAGCATCTGAGGCTATTGTTAATAACACAGTCGAATACTGATTGCTTTTATACTAATTAACTAGATTTTGTACCCACGTACTGTTATACGTATTAACAATTAATGTGTCAATCTGAATAAAACTAGAGATTTGTGATTGGATAACACGAGTACTTGTTTTACTTGTTGTAGGTACTTCTATATCTAGGTATTTTTAAATAGAATACCAAAACCCACGTTAATCAAATATTTTATTCAAAAACCAGTTAAATTACTTTTATTTTATAATACTGTAGAAGGAATCGAAGAATAACATTAAAATTGACTATTATATAAAATACATAGACATATTGAAATAACACAGAAGGCCTATGTTCCACTCATAAGTACAAAAGTAATGAACGTTTTTGATCAGAGGCATAAATAATTACTAGTATGGTTGAACACAATGATATTTTTTCCATCGATAATCGATATCCAAAAATGCAACCTTGGTACAGAATTCGTTTGACTTAATGGAATATATAACTGAAAATTACATTTCATTTTGGAGAATCGTCCCGCGAGAATAAATAAAATTAGTTTAACAAATCGTTACGACATTATAAATTTATTTTTACCCACCTACTATTTCTTGAAACAGCGTTTTTTTAGTATTTAACATTACGTCCTCTTTTTTGACTGAGACTTTTGGTAAGTTTAATCCCATGCGCCTGTGTTTTTCATTATGTTTCCTCCTTAATGGAAAATGTATTTGAATATATTATTTTTGATTTATTTATTTATTCTCATTTGTAAGAAAAAACAGCCTATATGTACAAACATCTTTACGTATGATGTTAATTAATGTTAAGTCAAAAAAGTTTCGTATGCTAAAAGTTAATTAGTAGGTAAAGATGAGAGGAGGAGGAATATAGGATAAGGGTAGGAGATGCTTCCGATACATTCCATACGCACGTGTGTGATGCATATAGAGACAAAGTAAAACACTTAAAACGCCTAAAATCCTAAAATCAAGTTTTTTTTTTTTTTTTTTTTTTTTTTTCTTTTTTATGAAATATTAATGTGTACAGTTTTTACATGCTTTTCGACTACCACACTAGACACACGCCCGTATTATGGTAGTCGAAATTTATATACATAGGTTTATATAATTATATAAATGTAATATTTGATAACTTGTTAATCTAAGTATTTTTTTTCTTACATGCAATGTATGTGTATAATAGGTGACACTTTTACTGGTTCCCAGTTCAGTAGATTGCTCAAGTGTACATCAACCGTATTTTAAACTGTTGATATTAATGAGATAAAATGAACACAATCAGCAAATAAATAGGTTACTTTACTTGTTAAAATAATGAAAATAAAGTAGAAATTATGAAAATGAACTTGTTGAAATAATGAAAATAAAGATTAATTAATTAATTATTAAACTTTTTCCTTTACAGAATTGAATGAAAAACAAAAATGACTAATAAAGAAAATGAGCTTAATTTAATGATGGCAGGCATTCCTTGAAAAAGTTCCTTCCCTTTATAAATAACCAATTTTGAACACTTATGACATACAAATTGTGAGTTTTTGATTTTCTGATATCAATACTCAGCGAGTTGAATATTTTGGGAGCAATATAAGAAAACTGCCGCTGGGCGAAAGCTGTTTTCGTTTGGGGAATTTTACATTTTAGGTGTGACGAGTAACGGGTGTTAATTTTTTGTTGTGTTTTATTCACCAAGTCATTTTTCCGTATGTATATGAGAATGGTCTTAACATATAATTGTCGAATATCTAATATTCTGAGTTTTCTAAAAAGTGGTTCTGATGGGTTTGTTGGCTTACATTTGAATATTATCCTTAGTAACAGTTTTTGAATTAAAACCATGGGATGAAGAATCGTTTTTGCACAACCTCCCCATCCCACTATACCATATGTAGTAATTGATTGAAAAAGTGCAAAGTATACACATCTTAGTGTTTGTAGGTTAAGGATAGATCTGAGAGAGTAGAAAATGTAGCATAATTTGCGAAGCCTTTTTGTTGTAGAATTTATATGGGCCTCCCATCGCAGTTGATTGTCTATAATGACCCCCAAGTACTTAATTTCGTTTGATATTATAAGGTTATCGCATGAACAATTTTTGTGAGGTGATGTAGCCATGTTGAAGTTCTGTGAACATGAATGTATGGTAAGTTTATGATAGTTTTGAGGGAGATTAGGTTTGCGTATGGAAAAAAGTAAGTATTTAGTTTTCTCAATATTTAGAGTGAGGAGGTTGGAATCTAACCAGTGTTTTATTTCATTTATACCATGATTTGCTTTTTCAAATGTTGAATTCAAATTTTCATCTGCAAATATGATAACCGTATCATCGGCAAAAGATATTATAGTGCCACCAGTATCCAAATTGCATAACGAGTTAATGTATATTAGAAACAGAAGTGGGCCCAACACACTGCCTTGGGGTACGCCATATGTGATTGGCAAACTTGTACTTCATACTCTTTAGCGGAGTTAATAATAGTTGACTGGGACCTATTTGTTAGATAGCTCTCAAACCATTTAAGAGGAACACCTTTTATTCCTATCTGTGAGAGTTTTTTCAAAAGTATGCGGTGAGATACAGTGTCAAAGGCTTTAGCCAGATCCAAGAATACAAGTTAAGAAACTTGAAATCTATTTATTTTTATTATGTTTCATTCGTGAGCTTCCGGATTTTACAACGTAATATTAGAAGTCAGTATTTATTTCAGTGCAGATATTCTGGGACTAACTACCATTTGTATTCCTCTTTGTCCAGAATACTTATGGAGGGAAACAATCATACCAAGTCAGTGGACATCTTCAAGTTATTTTTAAACACACAAAAAGTTATTAATAGAGCAATACAGTTATGTACAATAAATAATGTATATTTCTTAATATTCATATGTAAAAGCCCCGAAAATGGCGTTAATTAATAAATAAAAGTTTTTTTTTTTAAGTTTATTGAAAATAAACTTTAAAAATGGTATTATTTATTGCAAGTGATTTACTTTTTATTATCATGATAGCTGTTTCGGCATTCAAAGCCATTATAAAATTGTGGTTGCTGGTTATGCCCCCTTGACACGACTTACTGATATGCTTTTATTCTATTTTTTATTTGTACGCTGTCTAAAATATTTTCAGTATAACCCGATTTACTCAGAAAATTGATTATTTTTAACTGATAGTATTTTCTTTGTTTGTTGTCCCACTTTAAAGATGGCTTGTTTATCGTAATGTTTTAAACTGATGTGAATACTATTGAAACCTATTCTTTATTACCTAGTTTTGAAGGAACATTAAATAATTATTATCAAAACCCATTTTTAAAAATGCCATCTTCATACCACTTCAGATTTAGAACATTTAACGTATAAACTCTTTTTTTATAAACATTTTTAAAAGCAATAAGCGTGACATTGACTTAAAATTGTTGACGTACTTTGAAACATAAAATATTGAAAGACAAAAAAATACCTTGAACCCATAAAAACTTTTATTCGAATAGTTCCAACCCCATAAGCCGTCAGTTAAAGGCATAAGTTTTTTTATAATTTGTTTTCGAATTCAAAATAAAAGGTCTATAAAGTAAAGTTCAGTAGAATCCTTTTAGCGAAAGAAAGGAGTTAACTTATGAAAGCATTGTTTAGGTAAACAAACAACAAAAAACCTTTCTGAAAATAGATCAACAAAGGAATAATAGTCGGATCGTTACAAATTTCAAAGAATGCTAAGTGATTTACAAAACCATAGCTTCGTAAATCTTGAACAACACAATTACTTCATAGGCGAATAAGCTAGAAAGAATGTTCCAAGATAATACTGTTAATTTTGAATTTGGCATATAAAACGAAAAAAATTACGTATTTAATTTGGTCCCAATGGCAGAGCGGTTAGAGGCGTTGTCCCGGTAAGACATAGATACTGGGTGCGATTTCCAGGTAAGACCGTAAGGTTTTATTTTTCTGTGTTTTGTGCTGTTTCATTTTTCGTTACAATTCTGCTAGTATTATCTAAATAAAATTAGTTTAACAAATCGTCGCGACATTATAAATTTATTTTTACCCACCTACTATTTCTTGAAACAGCGTTTTTTTAGTATTTAACATTACGTCCTCTTTTTTGACTGAGACTTTTGGTAAGTTTAATCCCATGCGCCTGTGTTTTTCATTATGTTTTCTCCTTAATGGAAAATGTATTTGAATTTATTATTTTTGATTTATTTATTTATTCTCATTTGTAAGAAAAAACAGCCTATATGTACAAACATCTTTACGTATGATGTTAATTAATGTTAAGTTCTTCTTCGATGATAGTAATAATGTGTTTGTTACAAGTAAAGTAAATTTACGTTTCGCTAAAAATACCCCTTTAAACACGCAAATACTTGAATACAACAAAGCTAAAACTAAAACTTGTGATTTTCAAAAACCAAATTTTTCAAAACCCTTGAAACATTTACGAAATAGAACGAAAGATATTAAAAATGTATTATTTGGTTAATTTAGAAATTATTTTGGGTAAGGTCAGCTAAAAAAGTTAATAATTAAGCAAAAATGGGAAAATATTTAATAAAACACAACTCGTTTGAAATAAAGCAAAAATCTCTAAACAAATGCTTTAATTATAAAGATAAAAAGTGATTTTTTTTAAACCTATAACATATTAAATAACAGAACAAAACGTGTTTTTAATAAATTTCGGAGCTTACTTTGCGATTTTTCTCTATCGGGGGAATTTCATATAATTAACGTTTCGGCAAAACAAATGTATGGATATTATCTTGAAAAACAACATATATTTTTTGGAACTTATAAACTTAAAGATTTAAAGAGAAACTTGTTATAAATCGGTGGAAATTTGGAATTCGGGGGGCTTAAGGAACCGAAACAACATAAAATCTTTGAAATCTCATTTTTCTGTCTAAATTCCCTTAAAACGGTAAAAAATAAATTTATTGTTAGTCTTTAGTGTTATAACAACAAACTTTACAAACGATTGTAACTTTAAGATATTTTGTTTATATTTGTGAATTAGTCAAGAGTCAGTCAACCTTTGAAAGGTGGATGACACATAATAAAAGTAAGTACTTAGGCATACAATTACCCATATTCCAAGGGATGTCACCAATGGTGACCGGATAACTCATCAAAATGATAATTCATCACATCTTTTAAAAGTTATATAAAGTCATGGAAAGTGATGAAACAAAAACTTTATTAACTGGGTTAATAGGTTAGGTTAGGTTTAATTATTTTTTTTATCGTCTTTTGATTTCATATCACTTTTTAAAAGTGTGTTGAATTATCATTGTGTTGATTAATGATGGAACCGTCACCAATATACGGTGAATTCGCAAAAAATGCAAAGTAAAATATTATCCGACAAGATTTGTGATTTTCAATGCCAAAAGTATTATAATGATTATTTTTGCCGTGCTGCGCTTCCTCGTTATTTAGCCAGCGTTTCGAACAGCGTTAGAGTGTCTATCATCAGAGTATCGTGTTGATGTATTTTTTTTATATTTCGGTGTAATATTTGTAAACAAAAATATGTTTTCGGCCTTTCGTTTTGGTGCAGACCTCAAGTATCGGATTCCACAATCTGCACAACGACCCCTACGTTTGATAATACAACGCTGTACGAAATGTTAGCTAAAGAATAAGGAAAAAAACACGGCATGATCAGCCCAAAAATTAATCACGATAAAATATTATTCACTTTATCAATAACACCATGTTACGTAAGTTTTGTTTTAACTAAAAAAATCAATTATAAAAAAATTTGCTTTTTAATATATTACATTTATTTTTATTAATAGATGCATTTAAATATATTTTATAGATTTTTTTGGTTTGACTGGGGATTGAACCTTCCTCCCATGGGAATGAAGTCAATCGTACTAATAACTGAATCAAATATCGATTGAGTAGAACCGACATTTATTTCGTATTTGACATCCTCGGTGATCGAGGAGTAAGGTTCTCGACTAGCAAGCCAGAGGTCGCGGGATCAGCTCCTGGCGTGCGCAAGTAAATTTTATTTGATTCATTTGAGTTATTTTATAAATAACTTATTTAAAATAATATAAGTGTACTCGCGGCACATTCCAGAGTAGAAGATACTCTCAGTATTGCCCTGGTGTAAGACCACCATTCAGAATTGAAACGTAGCTTGATATGGCTTTGGCCGTGTTTGGTGACCAGATCTGAATAGTCAGGTACTTTCCCACCTTCCTCTTTCTCGTCTCCTTCTTTTCCGGGGATGCCATGACGTTTGTGCGGTTTTACATTAAAACATATTTATTACTGTAATGTAGAAATCCGTATATGTCCGCGTTTGTATGCGTGATTGATTTCATTCACGTAAACAAAAAGGAAATTCAAACAGACGTATTTAAAAAGCAGTATCGAACGAGTGCAACATCTACCGTACGATGCAAGATGTTTGGGTTCTCTAGATAGAGAAGTGCTTTTTCCATGTTCACGGAAGAGCGAGCAGCCAGCTTTGCGGCACTACCAAGAAATACCAAGGGTGACAGAAATTAGGGGATGTACACTATAAACAGAGATTACAGAACTCCCTCATAGTGGAATCTCACCTTATAAATTAATAATACATATAAGAGTATATATTGTTGGCTTTATATATTTATGTAGAACTACAATTTTCATCATAATATAAGTACTGTCTCCTAGGTATTATCAAGAATACTAATTTCGGTTGTGGGTTTATCTATACGTGATTTTAACTCTGGTTCATTGAACTCGGATTTGTTTGGAATTTATGCAGTGAATCAACACAGAATTGTGATGGAGAGTAAATAATTGGCTATCAATGTTATCATGACGTTAAGAAAAATCGCTTAAATATTTAATATGGGAGACGATTGAAAATTTCAAAGTTGACTTATGTTCAGTACAAGCATTACAGCGTATAGAAACATTAACAATTTACCAACTCACACAATATAAAAAAGTTACGTCATGTAACCGATGTTAGTAGCAACATATCGTGCTTTACAGTGTCACATTCGACACGCTGAAAACTTTCCATTTCCCGACTTTATTTGTCATAAAACACTCAGCTTATGAGGACTATTGCCCTGACGCGACGGAGGGTATGAAACTGCCTTCACGCATCGCATGCCGCGAGATAAATCAGTCCAGCATCTGTTACCAGGGGCCAGGACCCCATTTAGTTTCTGTGTATTGTATATCTGTGTTTCTGAATTACACTTTCAATTGTAGCGTGAATATCACCACGCCAATTTTAAACAAACTGACTTGCAAATGCGTTTGTCAGCACCCAAATTACGTTGAAAAATACATTCGGAACATGTTGATTTGCGCATGACAGTTTTCAATTTTTCACGCTCATGTTACTTTTATAACAACTGTCACCAATCATGCTGAAAAACGTAGGTTTATTATATGAAGGGTCAATGTAAATGACATAACAACATAAATCATGAAATGCGTACAAAACTAGTACAATAGTATCTTCACCATTGTCATTTTTTAATAAAAAACATTTTTGTTCATCAACGGAAAAAGGATGTCAAAAAATAAACTGATGAGTCGTAGACTTGTAAAACCCGCTCTGGAATTTTTCGAAAATCAGTAGATGTCACAAAAAACTGTTTGGAACACTTTGAATATCAAAAAGTTAAACCTTTTATAAAAAAAATCACTCGTAATTTTACTTTTTTTTTGATTTTTAACGAAAAATAGTTATATTTTTATTTTAATGCAACTAATGTGAATTTATCTGAACCAGAAATCTATAGATAAGGTTTTGCAAGTCGATGACTCAAATATATCCGTGCAATTATTTATATTTTAAGTTTTTTTTCAATGATTTTGACATGTTAAATAAAAGAAATAAAAAATGATTTCTGAGTTCTCACTGCGAGATTCTATTCTTAGGGGTACTAGGTTTTTGATAAAGAGTTTTCAGCGACATCTATTTTTCAACTTCTTGGTTTGGGTAATGTATTCTCAGTAACTTCTACAACGATATTTTTAATTACTTTTTTTCTAATAATCGTCTAGCAAAAAATTGGAGGGCATATTTTTTGATTGAATTTGTTTGATACCGGGCTGTAGTTCGTCATATGACTTTAAACCTAAAAGTTCAGAGTTTCGAAAGATAACGCGAATATAACGCTTAATAACGCTTTAAATAACATAATCGTGATTTAAAGATATTAAAATAATTGTGAATACCGCTATTATCATTTTGAATTGTGTATTAGACAACTTACGTATGAAAATCTTCTTTTGCATTTGGAAAAGTTAAATAGAAATTAAATGCATAGATTCATTTTTTAAAAAAATGTGTACATTTCCATAATAGATAGGTACAAAAATGAATTGGGAAGGCCGCAGTACTGATTGTTTGATAACCTCGGAGCCTTTAGAACAATGACATCCTCGATTATTTTTCACGGTATCCACAATTGGGGTAGAGGTATATGTGTGGGTGAAGGGAGTGACACATGAATAATTACATTCACAAACACAAGGAAAAAATTTAAAAGGTCAAAAGCGCAAACTAATAAATGCTTTCGATTTTTATTTTTTGACAATTTCCAACAGTATTAAAACACATCAGCTTAACCGGCTAAGTTTAGCCCTTCATCATTGCACAGGTAAAATTCTTTTGCTTACATATCGCATATCCTGTGTCCTCAATAGTTGGGGCCTTAGTCCGGGGCATCACTGGCCTAAGTGGAAGGCCCTGACCGTGACGACGCGTTAGGTCTGTATATGGGACCAAACTTGTTTTGTTCTAGTTTTATGATTATGTGAGGTGTTTTCCTTTTATTTTTTTGTCTATATTTCAAACATGTGAGCTAAAATATACAAGTTTAGTGTATTTCTCAGATGAATTAACATCACCGCTGTCTACACGCAGTACTTCGTACCCAGTACTTATTAGTCCATCTGAAAGAAAGAATTACGCGATGTTGTAAACTTTTTAAGACAACTGCATATATCTCGTAAGAAACACTTAAAAAAAAGTAATAATAAAAAAATGGTAAGTACGATGTTGACAATATTTTATTAACATGACAAAAATATGCTTGCTAAGTGAACTTCTTGTGAAGTTCTTCATTTGTTAAAACAAAATTATGTATTCATAAGAAGCATGAATTGAAATAAATTGAATAAAAGTTTTAGCAGGTTGAAACTACGATAAACGTAAAAAACTTTATTTAATTCTGTGGATTATTATAATGGACATGTGCCAGAAGTAAACATTTATTAACTCCTTCAACTTTGTGAGATGTTGTATTATTCCACGGAAATGCGAGACGCAAAACAATATTGTTCTTGAGGAAAAGGAAACATTGAAAATATTCCCGAAAAGGATGTCGAGGTTATACCGAAAATCAAATAGGTTTCTCAAAATGTCACAAAAGTTGAAAAGAGTGATTCGTTTGCGGAGGAAACATGAATTTCTTTGACATGACTTTTTATAAGAACTGTAGGCCACGACTCACCGAACGTTTATTTTTTCTTTTTCTTGGGATAAGAAAACCGCTCTCAGTTGAAGAAAAACATTTTATGCCAAGATTTCGGTTTTTACACGGAAACCGAAACGCGGATAAAGTAACCATGCTGGTTTGTATTATTGTTATTCTTTGATGTTGGTGGATTTATTAAGTGACGGAAGCGAAAAATGGTAAAATTTTTTGCAGGGAAAATGCAAAGATTTTTATAACAGGCCGAATTTAATTATTTTTTTCAGCACCGAAGCTAATGATGGCATATTGTGTTCTGATGTAATTAATTTCACACATTTTGCGGAAAATTTTATAAACACACGATTTATTTTGATATTCCCAAAAATTAATACAATTTGAGAGGTGGGTATGGGTACCACCGCCCCGGGAATCATTTATTGGAAAACCCCTGCCACAGGTCACCCCAAGAGGTTAGTTACGTTTGGTGACTTAGCAAGGGTGCCCGGGTTTATGGGATGAGGTTTTGGCGGCGGATGCGTTTGGGATGGATCAGGAGAGACTGTTTTCGGAAGACCCCTTGACCTCTCCAGCCGGACTCTCTCTCTCGACCCATCGCTTTGAACCGCAGTGGGAGGGATGGATTCACACGTCCGTCACTCTTGGAAACGTTGACCCCCAGATTCCTACCACCCACCCCTCACCTTTTCCTCCCCAGAACTTTCTCTTATTCCTTTCCTTTTATGGGTATTTTTTTTCTAAGGGCCTCCTGTGTGGAGCTTATGTAAACGAAATCAAAATCGTAATAAAACTGTTATAATCTAGGTGGCATAGCATTCTACTTATTTGTTCTTAGCTTGGAAGGCTATGGCTCGTAGCCCAGCGTAAGCAATAAATTTATAAAATAGTTTTAAAAAATCCGTAGAAAGTAATAACTTTGTGTTTTGACGTAATAATAAATGAAATGAAACAATAACGTTGTATATGTAGGTACATAACGTTACAGATACAATCGGTATGGCCTCCGTGGTCGAGGGGTAAGGACTAGTTAGCCGAAGGTCGCGGGTTCAAATCCCGGCGAGAGCAAGTAAATTTATTTGATTAAGTTGTGTTATTTCGCAATTTATTTACTTAAAATAATATATAGTATACAGGAATCACATTCGAGAGTGGAAAAAACTCTCGAAATCGCTCTAGTGTGACCACCATTCAGAATTGAAACGTTGCATGAAATGACTTAAGGCACGTTTGGTAACCAGATCTGCATTGCCAGATACTCCACTACCTTCCGCCTTAAAACGTACGACGAATGACGAAGTACCACATTTCAGGATCGAAATGCGTATAATAACAATGTTTAATGACCGTATTTAGATGGTTGAGTACATCCAAACCTTATTTTTTTTCCGCCCACTTTATAATGGTTCTATTAGCTTCGGCCAATTGGAACAATCGTACGGTCGAAAATCACAAACAAAAAGTATGATTTTGATTGGACACAGCCAACATCATACAAAAATATCTTTAAATAAATATCCGTATCATTCGGATATTGTTTCAAGCATTTCAGTCGAGTTCCTTGATGATTCATATTGTAAGGCAGCAGGGACAATAAACCAAGTAAATTTCTTGATATAGCGCACTCCAGAGTAAATTTATGAGACAGCCAATAAATTTGCAACTTTTGTTGGACATTGCGCCGACACTAACTATCAATTTCGCTCCCATGAGATTGGCTTAGAGTAAAATCTATTAAAATTTTGATAAAAAAATAGAACTTTTTTTTATTCATTTTGGAAACCTTACTATTATAAACTTATTTGTAGTTTGTAGATCAAACATCAAAATCCTTTTTTCGTAATATTCTTGACGTGATATGAGTTTTATACTGACGGACATTATAAAATCAACATAGGGGTGGTGTCTTGAAAGAAGAAAAATAAGGAACTGACAAGAACAATAAATCAGAATCACGATATACATGGACACGGGACGAGAAATGCAAAAAAAATTAGATTGCAATCAAGGAAAAAAAACTAAGCCCACCGAAATCTTGTACATAGTAAAATACAAAAAGAAATGAACTCCGATTGAAAATTAATTTAATTTAAAAAAAAAAATAAGAAAATGTTTCTGCAACGATCATTAACGTTAAGTTTGCAGGATTTTTGAGCCTTCTCAAGTTTGTAATATTGAATATACTTAAATTTTGAATAATACATATTAATTAATAATGTTTGGTGGTTTATATAAAAAAAATAAAATTGATAAGCTCTTCGGAAATTTTTGGAAGAATAAAAAGGTAAAAAATAAAAATGAGCCATAATGTACCTGTACACCAATTTCGAAGGTAAATTAAAATCTTAGCACCTAAGCACACGTAAAGCACGCCGGGAGGCTCCCATTATGTTTTTTAAATGACCAGTAATGGTTACCAAACTTAACAGTTATAGGGCAAACTTTCGATTTGTGCAGGATTTGCATTTGTATACTATCATAGTACCTGCAGGCTTTACACAATGCGCCCAGCTTCCGAGAAGCTAACAACTTAACTTTGGCCTCAATGGAGCTCCAGAGTATGAGCTGTTCACATATATTGTGGTTACACCGAGCATATCAATGGAAGGCTAAGAGGTAAGATTTCTTTCGTTGAAGGAGAAAACTTATCGTCTCGATCCCTTTTGAACTCAATTGGGTTTTTGAAACATTATATTTGACGAGGATATTCTTACCCAAGAGGATACTCTATCGAGGAAACCATATTTTTTCAGGCAAAATTTGGCGGTGACATAGTCAGATAGACTTTGGGCAGATAGTGTGATATCAATATCAAAAAAAAAACATTAAAGATATTCAAGTTCTACAATTGTTATATCAAATAAGTTAATATGTTTATATCCCTTGGTTTTTTAATATTTTTGTAACATTGATTCAATAAATTCACATCTTCTTCTTTATTTGTTTTTTATTCAATTGGATATTGAATCTTGTTGTAAAACCCGAGGCCTCAAGAGATTAACCCATCATTTATCATCTATCTAATGACTATTTGCCAAAAAATATACTTAAAAGATTTACGACTGTTCTGAAATGGTAAATCCCATCAAGTCATTTGTTGAAATTGTGAATTACGAGCTGAGAAAAGTTTGGGACAATTTTTCACTGGACGAGTATTTTTTTGTCCAAAGGCCTGAAAACGGTTAAGATTTTCAGAGTAAAAAAAGGGTGCGAAAGTGCGGAAATTTTAAGTCAATTGTTAAAAGTTTGGGCCATTTATTTTCAGAACTATAAGAAAAGTAGTAGACAGTGTAAAACAAATATCTAGATGGGACGAGTTGGATATTTTCTGTGAGATTTCCCCAAAGACATGACGTCTGTGAAGATGTCAACTTGAGAAAGAAAAATATGTATTTTTTATGTTTTTCTGTTGAAAATCTTTATCGTTCTGACAAAGATTTGAAATTTCGTTTGAAACTTGTCACCAAAGGTTATCGATGATGCTGTAAAGTTTTGTCAACCGATCTACCCGTTACGTGCACACTACACGTAGAAATCAGAATAATTATTGCATACGGTAAGTGGGTGTCGCCAAATGCTTTGCATGGCAAGGTCACTTGTTTCTTAGTTCCGAAATAAAGAAAAAATATTGTAGCAAAGCAAATCATTGGCTGGGGAGCATCAGGAAGATCAATTCTAGATCCGCTTATGAAGGCCCAGAAATCAATAATTAAAGTCATAATGCGCAAACCACATAGGTCCTCCAGCGATGAGCTTTTTAAACAATTTAATGTACTTGATGTTCGTCAAAACTGTATAAAAATGGTGACTATCCATGTACATAAAAATCTAGATAATATTAGTAAAATTGACCATAAACATATCACAAGAAGCCACACTAAAAATGACCTTATGATCCCAACGAGCAATACGGCAAAGTATCAAAAGACACACACATACTTGGGACCTAAACTGTACAACAAAATCCCCCCTGAATTAAACATAAAATTTTGTAAAATTTCTTACATAGGCCCAATAATAACTAAATGGTTGATTGGACTGGGTAGAGGAGAATCTAAAAAAATGTTAAAAAAACGTCATATGATAAATAGACATAGACTAATCACACACTATATGTATCTTCCACTATTTTAATTATTGCTCATACACAATTGAAACATACACAACAGCTCAAGTTCGAATCTATCATAAGATTGTAACTATTAAACATCACAAATTATAACATTAATAAGATATATTATAGACAAGGACAAATCAAACACTTACTTTCACATATTTTGGATCCTTGGAACGGGCAATTTGCCTAGTTAGGAACCAATAATTTCGACCTGATAAGGTACAATAATCTATAATCACTAAAAATATTTTAATTATATCTTGAATCACATTGTACTGTGTGTAAATCTAAAGGAATAAATAAAAAAAAAATAAAAATAAAAAATTACTTTGCCAATTTGGGCGGAACTTTGAACGTGCCATAACCAAATGGTATCAGGGTGTATTTACACAATTTTATGTGTGATGAAAAAACAAACAAAAATTAAATAAATTATAACTACTAAACCAAGTGTACCTATCTTTTGTTTTTGGCTTTATTTGGATGGAACGATTTCGGTGTATAAAAAAAATCATAATCAAATTGATATTCAACTAGAAATCGATCGATGGTTCAAAAAAAAAGTAACCCGTGAAAAAGTTAAGATGATTTTGAACATGGGGTAATTTATTATCCCGGCCGTCGCCTTTTATTGGCACAATGCACCACTAACACAATCACCAGGAACCAGATTACATAGAGATGAATGATGGAATTGCCGAACGTCACAGCGGTGCTGCCAAGGTCTGTTATCTATGTAAGAATATTGTGTCAGCGCTCTATTAGCAGCAGACACATACCTGGACTGATGACGAACCTCGTGCTGGCACTGTTGGTGAATGCGGTGCACTCTTTCGCTGCAGCAGCTGGTCCAGTTTCCTCGCCACCTAGGATTCTTGCTGCAGAGTCTCCATCTTCTATCTTCGTATCACCTGTTCCTGTATTCATCACCTGTTCATGTACTTCATTTTATTTAACTTAATTTCACTTATTTTTGTAATATTTATATTTTTGTAATACCTGCATCGACTGTAAAGCGCCCCTGAGCTGATATCTCACAAAAGCGGCGCTATACAAATTTTCCAATAAATAAATAAATGACAAACGTACCCAGATACTTAATGCATACAGCGGACGTGAAGGTTCGTGCATGTGATTTTTTTCCTAATAAATAATCTTTGGTGATTGAATGGTTATTGATACATGTTGATTTCTCAAATTATTTTCCGTTACACACAAATTAAAACCATTGGTTTGTATGGAAATGAATCTTTTTGCACAATCCAAAAACGAGTGCATTTTGCAGTTAAGACTTTGACAATAAAGAAAATATCAATATTTTTTTTTACTGAACCAACGCATAGAAATATATTTTTATAGCATGCTGTATGTGAATATAAAATGACATATATGTAAAAATTTTACCGATAAATGACTAAATCCTATCCTGGCTTCGTGAGTTAAATTCCTCGGCTGGCTAAGTCCTCCATCACGGCACAAGCAACATTTTCCTCTTGATGAGTGGTGGTAATAAGAGATTTAAAATTATTGTGAGGATATCCGTAACCCGGAAATGTGTGTCTTAGTTTAAAAAAAAGTCAACACCAGTGTCAAGTAATATGTAGTTTTTTTTGCAATTGAAGAATATTAATATTTTGCATTTGAATATATATTTCACCATAGTTATAAGTTGCTTTGTAGCTTCATACGGCGTCCTTGCAAAAATAACCTCATACAAATTAGCCAAGAAGTATTACCTTTCAGTCACGAAAATTATTATGTTTATTACCTTTCAGTCACGAAAACATTGAATGTGGCAAAGGTAATTTATTGTTAATTAATCAAGAGACGAAAGTAGCATATATAAAAGTAACCATAATATTTTCGGTTCAGAGTTAGGGGAGGGGCTAGTAATTAATGAGGTTGTTTGGCCACGGCACATATCAACATATTATTCAAGCTGAAAAGATAAATGGATGCTTTCGAACGGAGAAAATAATGTTTACCTACCTTAAAAGATATTATTATTATGGCCTATATTTAAAACAACCTTACCAAAGGTCACATGATTAGAAATGGCTTACAAATAGCACGCCTTTCATTTAAATAAACGACGTAGGATCACTATTTAAAATGTTATAAATGCATTTGTTTACGAACGCCACTCTTTTTGTCCATGATTTTCTGGATGGGGCCACTGGGTCTGCGGACTCTCCATTTGGAAAGGGAACAAAATAAGTTTAAAAAAAATAGAGTTAGGAAGTTACAATTATTTTTCGATTCAGCGTAGCGAAGTTGAGTTTTACCTGGGACTTTTTCGACTTAGGACTCGGGCGATGATTTGGAATTTCTTCTGACTATAAATTTGTTTGTTGCGTTCCGATTCTTGATAAAGATGGTGGCCGTTTTAATCATTCGTACGACGTAAAAGCTGAATGACACGATCGAAAAACTGATTTCTCTGCATATAAGTAGCTATTCAGGGGAAAATACTTAGTGGATTGTATACGACTTTTATAGAAATATATGTATAATATGTTTAAATACATATAAACATATTATTTGTTAAGATGGTACATTAATTAGGAAAATAGAAGCAGCTGAAGAAAATTAAAAAGAAGTCACCGCACGGGCTTAGTAAATATAATTTTTTTAAATGTGAAAACATTTTTATTGGACCTATCAATGGAGGAATATATTTCCTCTCAGGATATGTCTACTAAAAAATCTAATGATTTCAGGGAAAATTTTGTTTTTGATTTAAAATAAGAGAAAATTATAAACAAACCCTTTTGGACGCGGGGTAAATACAAAAGTAGTAGCATGTATACAAGAAAAAATTACTTAGCTTAAGCCATAAGTTAACCATAATGTTGATCAAAATCAATAATGGTCTATTTCTAAAGTCAGGTCTCCAGCGAACAAAAAACAAAACAAACAAAAACATTAGGGCGGGCCGCAACGTTGTGTTTTCCATGACTGATGGAAAACAAAAAAAACTTTGTGGCCCGGACCTGTGTTTGTTTTTGTCCGATGTTTTGAAAACGTTTTGTAGCTGAATTTAGCTCGAATGAAGTAAAAATGCAGGAGATCGCCAAAATGATAATATGTCTACATTAGCTGTACCCCGCCACGCGTTGTTTTGGTCGGTTCAGTAGTTAGTTCAGTAGATACAAAATTAACGAAGCATTAAAAAAGTGGTTTCGATAAAAAAAACTATTCGATGGTAAAATATTTTGATTTTAGTCTCAAAAGATGATCTTTCTTTGTAAATAAAAGTCATTCATTTATTTACAATAGCTCTAAAAATTCAAGTCATAATAAAGAAAAATCCCAGATAATATATTATGCATTTTAAGCAACCTTCATTTCATTTAACATAAAACAAAAAAAAAGTCATCAGCGGAATTAAAATATGCAAAATTTTAATTTGAAATAACCACCATATTTTATTGAACTAGATAAGTAGCTTGATTGAGATTTATTTTTAAGCTCAACGCGTTATTAAGTAGTTGTGGAAATCTCGCATCTAGAGATAATATAAAGATAATCGTATTCGGAGCTTGCCAAAACAGTGCGTGACATTTACTCGGCGTCTGGCAAGTAGATATTGAATTGTTTATTCGCAGCTAACGAAGTGCTTGTCACCTGATATTCTCGTAAAGGTGAAATAAATTATCATTATAAACGCGCCTAATAGGTAAATGAATCTTGATAAGGCGTCCGCCTAATTTTGATAAACTTAAAGCTCGCTTCCACAACGTGCAATTATTCAAGTTTAATTATCTGTTCCAGTTTAAATTTAAATTTTGTTGTATTAAATTAAATTGTTTTTATTTATTTATGAATTTTATGATAGATAACGTTATGAATCTCAGTAATTTAAAATAACATTTGAAAAAAAAACTGATCAAAAATGTGTTAATAAACCTTGAAGCTCGCGAACGGTGGGGTAATGAATTGTTGAATTTGCATAGTTTTTTTCTGTAAAGAACATCTAGATGAAACTAGTTAATTGTTTTTTTTCCATCATGAGCAAGAGAGCTTTAAAACATCAATTTAATAAATACGAAAAAACGCACTTTCGCTCAACTTTAAAAAATATTCATTATAATTATATTATTGAAAATCGTGCGAATCTTAGTACTATCTGCTCTCTGAATATTGACAATGTTTGTGTTAAATATATATATATATATATATATATATATATAAAAGATTTTATAGAATCGGATTATTTTTCCAGTACTGTAAAATTTTAAATGCCAGTAATTCAAACTAACCATCGTACCAATATAAGTAAACCTCATCAATTGATTCCCTAGTAATGACCTCATCATACAATCGAGATCGTTTCAGAAATGTAGTTCCTGCCAAACATCAGTTAGATTTACAAGTTAGTTGACTGAATCTATTTACATTGCCAATGGTGGTTGATTGGTTTCTCTTCGCCAAATCGACTATCCACCCCATTAAATACATGCACTGGTTTCAACCGTGCTTTGGTACATACAAGATGAGGTTTATGTTTGCAACAGGATGAAGTGAGGAGTTTGTTCACTGTCCAAATATGTCAGAAGTTCCATCATCTTTGCCTTTCCCCGAGATGAAATAGTGAGATGTTTAAGCTACATCATTGATCAAATGGAAAGCTGTGCTTGTTTTTATTCATTTAGTTTTAAGGTGTTACATAATATAGACAGGAGTAATCACTAACCTACGTAGTTATCAATGTCCTAATACAAAAAAAATCAATAGCATAATTTCGTAATTTATTTTCATTACTTCCTACATCGATGACTTTTGGTTTAAAGTTTTTTTTCTGAAAGAGGATCTTATTTAATTTCTTTTCTCCACCTCATGTGTCTGTTTGTGCAGTGGGTTTTCAATTTTTCTTAGAATAATCCATATGGCTGAAATGGTAGAATGTCTTTAACCATATTATCTTTAACCATCGCGCGCTTGAGGTGATTTTCTCACGAAAACGGCGCAATAAAAATTATCCAATCATTATAATAAAATCCGGCGCGGCGTCTTGAAATTAGCAAACATTTTCAGAATTTAAAATGTCAATGTAGCTATTTTCTGTTCACAACATCATTTACATCATGAACTTTGGAGGCTTGAAATAATCTTACTGTTTGAAAAAAGATAAGACGTCACTGATTGTTCATAATTTTTTGAAGAATATGGGAATTCAAAGAAAGCCGGGCATTAACAACAATATTACTAGAAAAGTGATCAATTTTAACGTTTAGTGAAAAATATTCAAAAGTTGCAATGCTACGCAAAACCTGAAATGCTGAAACCAATATTCACGGTTAAATTAAATTTTTACGAGCAAATTATAATCCCGCTGAAATATGACAGAAGTTAATTAAACCTGTCAGTAATAAAAACACGCCCGAACGTTAAGGAACACCCTCTTTCTGTTGGGGTTTTAGTTGGGCGGAATATAGAAATAATTAACAGGTAAACCACTGCGATCATAAATTTATCGCTGTTCTGCAGAATTAAGCTAGCCAACACAATTATGAATAATGGGTTTATTGGTTTAAAATATTTTTTAAATTTCAAATAAGGAATTATACTAATTTTCCAAAGAAACGTCATTATCTCAATAAAGATACATTTTTCAAAGTTTCAGGCAGGTAGCTACCATACTATCGATTATTCCAATATGACTGCTTGATGAAGAATCCACGCTCATGCGAACTCTTGCGTAATAAAAAGGCAATATCCAACACGGCCCCTACCTTAAACTGTTAAACAAATTTAAAGACATATGAAGTGCCGTTATAGTGTAATTGAATAGTATAATGTGATTTTGTTATTTTTTAACTCTGCAAAATTTGACAACTGAACAAAAATCTGTGATCGAAAAATAAGGTTTTTATGCTATTCAGAATAAAACTTGTCCTATTTTAGATAAATCGATTTTTCTGCAGAATGACGTGGTAAGCTTCATTTGGTATTTTCTGTGGAAATCGGTGCTCAAACTGGAGCATATTTTATGAACTGACTGATTTTCAGTAAAGAAAAACGGTTTCACTTCTTCATAATATAACCAGTAAAAAAAATTAAAATATTGCAATATAGGTAACCACCTAAAATATTGACAATCTTTACAAAAGCACCAGTGGATTTCGGCTGTCAGCTTACAAATAGCCAATTTTATTATATTTAAATGTATACAAAAAACTTTGTAAAGTGCACTAACTTCGAGAGGTAGGAGTAAAACACTTATTTTTTCCCGTACAAAAAGACACACATATTAAAAATCTTTGGTGTGAGGTACAAACTTACATGATAAATTCGCCGTGAATTTGCCGAGAACGAGGTGGCGACGTTGTGATCGACCCGTATCCATTGAAACCACATGTAAACAATAACATTATACCGAGAGTTTTACGTTTACAATTATGCTACAATATCGTGTTTTAAACCTATTCAAAATAAGAATTGCTCCATAATTAATAAAATGTATTTTCATTTTCAACGATACAACTATTTAACTAATCACTTTGATAATGTCATGGCTTTTGACTTATTTAGTGAAATTTCAAAATGTTCTCTTCACTTCTGTATTTACATCATGTTGCCGGTAAACTTAATGAATGTCTGCCCTCTCTTTGTAGGTGGAGCCAGGCATTATTACAGTTATTAAGATTACGCACAAATAAACACAATATAAAAGTAAAAGTCTTTGGAGAAAACACGCACTGAATGAAGACATTTTTTTTCAAGAAAGCACACTAAGTTAAAGACACCCTACATTAAGAAATTTTGATTACTTACTCCTAATACAATAATATAAGTGAAGAAATGTTTACATTTTACCTAGGGGTTTTCAATGTTAAAGACTGGGCACCAGTTGGAGACGTCACACGTCACGTCCAAGAATTTGTTGCGATTTTGGGAGGTACGAAAAATTAAAACTAACTATAACAATAAAAAAATATAAAAGGGGACGTAGTTCCTCATTCAGTAACACACTATAAAACTAATTAGTATTTGTCATGGGCCAATCATAACGTTAAGCCATGATGTATACAAATAATGTTCCGGTTCTAGTATTACTGCCAAAGGCACAATGGTCCAGTGGCACAATGCTGCCGGAGTACCGCTGTAATAGCCAGGGCTCGTGAACGGCCGTGTAATTACGGCTAGGCGCCATTGTCTCGCCGAAATGTTCCGTCTTTTCTTGAATGGATTACTCGATAAGACGGACGCAGTCGTGATATTTACAACTTGTTTTAACACCCTCGGTGCTTTGATTTGATTCGCTTGATACTTTTTTGACAGAAACCCGTATTGAGAAATTATATGTATTAGAGATCTATAAGATAGTGAGTGCGCCTAAGTAAAACATGTTGAAAGTATGACCAGCACATGCGCGGGGGCTCCATAAAAGCCTGGGTCTAGTAAGCCTTTCAGAAGTTGGGTGCAAAGCAGTAGTGCACAACTGCTGATTCTGTTTGCAGTTACTTAGTGCAGTATTGAGTTTGGCAGCCGCCTCGGACTTCTAGATGTCTAGATAATTATCTAGACATCTAGAAGTCCCATTATAATTGGAGAAAACCATTTATTGTGTACAAAAACGGGTAAACGAATACTTAAGGTCCGCACACGGTTGATATTATCTGGCATGATAAGGGGTCGTTTTAAGTACTCGATATCTTACTCGGATGTGGCAAGGATTGCTGGCTTTTGTGTTACATCCCTTCTAAAACCTTAGATCTGTTTTTAGTTAAATTATACAATTTTCATTACTTCTCATTGTAACTGCACTTTCATCAAGGCAAAATCTATCGTCTTCATGTTTTGAAATCAAATAAACCCATTGAAATTGGTTTAAAATTCTAAAGAAATTCGGAAATAAGAGCAGCGAGTAAAAATAAGGGTGGGAGAAATGTTGTTGTATATTTAAAGTAAATTAATTCCAATAATTTTACCGTTCCTCAATTATGACAAAGCATAATTTAAATTATGCAGTAAAACCAGTACAACTTAAAATCTACAGGTATGAAGTTTATTTTTATTTTTTATTTTGGGGAAATCAACAAACACGAAGATGAGGACTCATCATGTAACACCTGTACAAAAATCTCAAGTGCGCCTCGAATCAGAAATATCTGTTGAGAATGACTGTAAATAAAGAACTTTACTTTGTATTTTTCAAGTAGTCAGTCATTGATTAAAAAAAATTGTTAAATTTTGTGGTAAAAAAAACCTCTCTAAACACGACAAAAGGTTTTCTAATACGAAAGCCTCAAACGAAATTCCACGAGAGAGGACCCTCGAAATGATTCATTGAAATTTAACGAGTTAGTATTTCACCAGATAGGGAATGGAATTGCAATGAGCTTCACACACTTAGTTGGAGGACAATCTAGAAAATACCATTTCCATCAGCTAATTGAGACGTTTATCAGTTCAATCACATAATTATATCTCTTGGAGCAGAAATTATCTCCGTCTCTGGGGAACTGATAGCATCTGTAAATTATGTTAGAAAGGGGTGAAGATTCCGGTATTGAACCGATTAAAAAGTGCAGTAAATTTAAAGTGCTCAAAAACAAGATTTAAAAAGAAAACTCAAAACCCTCGAGAAAGTTTCGTACGTTCTAAACTGATCTTTGATCGCTATGAAATAACACCCCTATTCATTTGTGATTATGATACAGCGATCTACATTGAATTATAAACTGCTCTTTGATCACTATGAAATAACACCCCTATTAGTTTGTGATTGTGATACAGTGATCCACATTGAATTATAAACTGATCTTTGATCACTATGAAATAACACCTCTATTCATTTGTGATTATGATACAGTGATCCACATCGAATTATAAACTGATCTTTGATCACTATGAAATAACACCCCTGTTCATTTGTGATTATGATACAGTGATCCACATTGAATTATTAACTGATCTTTGATCACTATGAAATAACACACCTATTCATTTGTGATTGTGATAAAGTGATCCACATTGAATTATAAACTGATCTTTGATCACTATGAAATAACACCTCTATTCATTTGTGATTGTTATACAGTGATCCACATTGAATTATAAACTGATCTTTGATCACTATGAAATAACACCTCTATTCATTTGTGATTATGATACAGTAATCCACATTGAATTATTAACTGATCTTTGATCACTATGAAATAACACACCTATTCATTTGTGATTATGATACAGTGATCTACATTGAATTATTTTTCCTAAATATTCAAATCAATAAATTAGTGCGATTGAATTTTGTATGCATGGAAATACGATACAAATGGGTTAAAAGCTGAGGATTTTACTGCTTTGGAACAGAGGTCGTATTATGTTGTCCTTGGGACTTATTTGATTATATCTATAGTTTATATTCTAACATTGTAACTCGCTTGCTGAGTGCTGACGTGTAAGCATTGCTGCCAGAATGTTTTTCGAAAGTCGAATTCGGCAAAGGTAAACTGATACCTAAAAGAAAGTTTAGGATCAAATTTAAATTTAGACATTCTATCGCTGCTTCAGAAAAAACACCAGAACATAAAATACCACTCTCACTCAAAAACCTCAACATTATAACATTTAAATCTCAAATAAAAAGCTTTATATTAATATAGGGAGATCTGAAATAGAAAATATACTGATATCAAACACAAACTAAAACCGAATCTATTAAACTGAACTATACACAAAAACACTATCTTACTTATTTTAAATTATTTAAAAAAATAAATTATACTACATGATATATGTTTATAATTAAATTTATATGTTACTTTGTTGTAATATTAATTTCTTATAATTTCTTAAATTATAATATGTAAATGAAATCCTCAGCACGGGAGATCCCAGTGAGGATATCATTATCTCTATATGTTACTAATAAAAGAAGACAATAAATCATTATTATTATTATTTAATATGATAAAATATAGAACAAATACATACCTCATACAAGAGTGCCAATGTCTTTCTTATCTATATTTAAAATAATAAATAATTATTTTTAGTTTAATTTATAGAACCCTATTTCAATTTTAAGATTTTCTGTTATGTATCTATTCAATAGACACGTTGAAATAGCATCAAATAAAGCGTTGAAAATGTTTGGTTTTGTATTAAAAATATTCGGCCAATCAAAAAATATTTATCACGTCATAAGTTAGGAGTCAAATCAAGTACAACAGTATGGACTTAAGTTAAGATATTCATTTACTCATGATAATTTGAAAAAATTCAAAATTTTAAAGATTTATTAACTTCAGACTGGGTTATAAGGCAATATGTCAATTATAAAATTAAGAAAGGCATATATATTAAAATAGGAACGTAGAATAGTTAATGACTGGTTTATATAAAATCATTTAATCATTGACTCATAGCTCTGAACTATTTTACTCTTATTCCACATAACCAATATCTACCGTTATATCTACCAAACTAATATCTACCAAACCAATATCTATCAAATCAATATCTACCAAACTAATATCTACCAAACCAATATCTACCAAATCAATATCTACCAAACCAATATCTACCAAACCAATATCTACCAAATCAATATCTACCAAATCAATATCTACCAAACTAATATCTACCAAACCAATATCTACCAAATCAATATCTACCAAACTAATATCTACCAAACCAATATCTACCAAATCAATATCTACCAAACTAATATCTACCAAACCAATATCTACCAAATCAATATCTACCAAACCAATATCTACCAAACCAATATCTACCAAATCAATATCTACCAAACTAATATCTACCAAACCAATATCCACCAAATCAATATCTACCAAACTAATATCTACCAAACCAATATCTACCAAATCAATATCTACCAAACCAATATCTACCAAACCAATATCTACCAAATCAATATCTACCAAACTAATATCTACCAAACCAATATCTACCAAATCAATATCTACCAAACTAATATCTACCAAACCAATATCTACCAAATCAATATCTACCAAACCAATATCTACCAAATCAATATCTACCAAACTATTATCTACCAAACCAATATCTACCAAATCAATATCTACCAAACTAATATCTACCAAACCAATATCTACCAAATCAATATCTACCAAACCAATATCTACCAAACCAATATCTACCAAATCAATATCTACCAAACTAATATCTACCAAACCAATATCTACCAAATCAATATCTACCAAACTAATATCTACCAAACCAATATCTACCAAATCAATATCTACCAAACCAATATCTACCAAATCAATATCTACCAAACTAATATCTACCAAACCAATATCTACCAAACCAATATCTACCAAACCAATATCTACCAAACCAATATCTACCAAACCAATATCTACCGTTATATTACGACAAATCCAACACGGAATCACAATAATCGTACTCCTATTTGCCGTATACAGAATTTGGGTATTGTATTAGATTGTTTGTGAATATAATGATGTTATTGACATACTTAACGTATCAATCACTTGACATAAACAGTCTTTAGAATTTGAAAAAGTACAAAAAATCTAATAAAATAAACGGCCTAGCTCGGCCTCAACTTATTCCATTTATTCATTATATTGTGTATTCCCAACGTATAATTAATCCATCTTGCATTGTGGAGTATTTTGTTTTAGTAATGTTATTCTCTTTGTGATAAAAAAATCATGAACATGTCCCAGCTAGGCGTTAAATTCAAAATAAATTAAAATATATTGTTTTTCAATTTATAAAAAACAGTTTATTTATGAACAAGTTCTGCAAAATAATTATAATTACGCGTGACAGCTGTTTCACCATCTGAAAGCAATATCAAACAATTTGACAATGCGTTCCTTAGGTGAAACAGCTTTCATGCGTAACAATTATTTCACAACTGAACTTTTTTTATAAATAAACTGTTTTTATACATCAAATTATTATATTATTTAAATAAGTAAAAAGTAAAACCAAAATATAAACAAGATTTCTACACTTTTTCAAATTTTAAAATATCATCATATATAATCATCCAGAATTGGAGAAATCACCGATTCGAACCAATTGCGATAGAATCTGATGCAAAATGACATTATTAGATCTGGCATCTAGTTACTAGACGTACTCGGAGATTACAGGCGGAATACCTGAACGCAGACCAATATCCGAGGAGTACTGTAGTATGAAATAATATAACTTGGTTTTGCACATAACAGTTGCAGCCCGTTGTTTTACAAAAGCAGTTTTCATAACAAGGGCATATTGAGTAAATCCATTCACCCGAACTTAATTATTTTTATATCGGGATGTAGCGCAGGTATACAAATGTTGCTTTGAATATTATTATAAACCAGTGAATTGATAATTGCATGTTAAAAAAATTAAATTCTCACTTTACTTGCCAAGATTAACCATAAGAAATATAAACAGAAGAAAAATCTGATATTTAAAAAAAAATTATATATGGATATTTTATTTCACAACCGATATTATTATTTTTGGTTTTTTTTGTAAATAAAATATCAGAGAAGTTTGTTACGGAATTTAATTTTGAAAAAACAATGTGTCGCTTAAATATCGAAATGATTAAAATGGAAAATTTGTGCGACATGCATGCACAGAATGAACGAAAACATTATTTTGAACTTGAACTTTGTTCCATAAATTAAATTTCGGATCAGACAGATTTCACCATGCTTCAGGTATCTTCTGACTGGAACATAAGTACTTCCTCTTTCTTGCCTTCCTCTTTCTTTCCTTCGTTCACTTCCTTACTTTATCAAGCCTCAAATCAAACATGTCACAGTTCCAACTGAACGTAGTTGGATCTCTTGTGCTTTTCAACAAGAGAAAACACATAATCGTATATTATAGACCTTTGTAGCGGTGTCCTTGTGAAAAATCACTGATAATTTGTCAATGATCTTGTTAACCTCTACTTTGAATATTTTTAATATTCGAAAAGTTTTACTGTAGACTTGGAGATTTCCATTTTTACTATATTAAACAATATTATATTTTCATTTTCTGACATTTACCTTTCTGAAATCTAATAACAAGCACGAAAATGCTGTATTTATTTATTTTTCATAGCCTACATAAAACAGTTATACGTCCACCGATGTATTAATGAGAAGATTGCAAATTATAAAAAGCATTGCATTTCTGTGAATACTAAGCATATACTCTGTTGGGATACCCATTGAAATATCACGAGCATCAAAATAATACGGTACGTCTTATATAATACTTATGCTATATAAAATTATTTTAACATTGTGACATATTTTTTGGTAAATGATGTAACATTACTTTTTTTCATATACGTAAAAAAATGTACATTTCTTTTTCAGTTTTTTTGTGAACTGTTTTCCATAGAGATCATCGATTTATCTCTATGAACCTGACGTTAAGTACAATCAAAGTGCTTTGTCAACCCGTGATGCGTAAAAACCCCAGAAAAATCTGGGGTTTTTACGCAAAAAATCGAATGATTATGGCAGCGATTTGTATAAAACCAATATTCATTTATTCACCTTGTCAGTCATCATGCGCGGTTATTAACGGTAAGATGAAGAGCAAATGATGATTTAAGCAGTAAAATAAGTTTAACACGTGGAGAATTTTGGATTACGTTTTACAAATGATGGCGTTACACGAGAAGTTGCATTAAAACAAATAACTGATTTGAAGAATTTATTTGTCCGATTGAAATACGTTATTCATATTTATTTATTCTTTCCATGTCCTCAGTTCTGTTAAGGTGAGCTTATTAAGAGCAAGGTGGCTTTGATTAAAGAACAAATCCGATCTTTATAAAATTTAAAAAACTTCCACGAAACTGGATGTCTTATGTAAGGCTAGCAGATTATTCAATAGTAACCAGATGCTAACTCTATACAAATCTCAAGTATGCCAAAAATTTAATTTGGGAGTCATTTCTGGGCTGGATCCCCACAATACTTGATAAACCTACTTAAAGGAGGGCGGTCCGTCTGATTGACAATCCGTTGTTAACAGACCAATTGCCCTCTAATACACAGACGCAATATAGGCATGCTGAGTCTATTGTACAGGTATTTTGATGGAGCTTGCTCTAAGGAGATATAAGAGCGGAACTTCCGACCACAGTTGATGTTGCTTTCATGAGAACCGGCTGCTTCTTCCTCTCATTTTTGTGTAAGTCTGCTCGTATGTGGAACGAGCTACCGGAATCTGTGTTCCTACTTTATGTTATCCAGGCCTCTTCAAGACCCACATTAATAAATCTCTTCCTCTGCTACTTACCTTAACCCGCCTCACAACGCTGCTTTACCTGATGGCAACATAGTTCTCCTGTCTTTACACTGGGTGTTCTTGTAAGGTGTCACATATATATATATATTTTAAATTAACGCCTCTCTTTGATCTATTTACCAACTCGTTTCACAGAATTTTAACAATTCATCAAATTCGAACGTTAACTTTCGGGTTCTATGAAAGCCCTATTCAAATTTTGTTCTAATATCATTATATGCTAGTTGTTTGAAAGAACTAAAATAATAACAGAACCTGAAAAGATTTTTCACAGAACTTAAAAAGTAACTTTTAAATTTGAAGAAATGTTCAAATTCTCTGAAACAACCCGTCCTAACATCCCTAACGTCCTAACGTCTTCTAAAAATCGCGGTGAAAATTTTATTCAATCATTGAATGATCGTGTATCTGAAAACTTACTGATGTAGAAACTAACATAAAATAGTTCATGGAAAGATATATACATTGTTTATACAGAAAGAGAGGGTTGTTTATTTGTTGTATAAAATTTCTCATTGAGTTTCAGAATATTTCCAAGGTATTTTAATGGAAAATTGAGTCAATTGAGGATGAGATGACTTTGTTACACGTGATTTTTTCCAAAACAACTAGCCCTATATATGTGCTATATAATTTTTCTTTTTGGAGGTATCACAGAAACAAATATCATTTTAAGAAACTAGATAAAGCTAGTTTTTAGATTTTTGAAACGTACTTTGATATTTATAAATTGGAATATTTTAATTTTAAACATGAAAAAGTTGAAAAAAAATATACGTAGACAATGCAAAACTATGAAAACACATTCCATTTATTTACGAAATCTGAAAGAAAACTGTCACTTCACTTTTTGTCTCGATTATATAGTAAAAAAAAATATTACAATGATTTCCAGAGAATAACAACAACATAAAAAGTAGTTTTGAATACAATGTTGGTGCAATATTAACGTTGATTTCTATGATTCATATAAACCTACACCTACATAAAACATTTATTTTATTGAATTCACGCTGTAAGCTCTTACAATATGTGTGAAATAATATCACTTTTTCTAAATGCGAATTTTACATATCAGTCTGCTAAAATGCGACGTTGCCATATAAAGGTATTTTTTATTGGAACCAACTCGAATCTAAATTTTTACAGTCTTTATACGATTTGTAACAAAAGCACTGTTTAACGGTTGTGAAGTATTTTTTTTAGAAAAGCTAAAAAAAGTCAAATTTAAAATAGTCTCGAAATTACTAGCGATCTTTCCAGACAATGCTGAGAGTATCGTTAATTTTCTAAATATGTTAAACACACATTTTATCAAATGTTTTTAAAATGAATAACTCGTTATTTTTCACTTCCACGAGGTCTTAACCTGCGAGACCTTCCGGTGCTAAGAATCTCACTATTTTGCAACAGAGGTCATAATTTTTGGCTAAAATAAACATTTTAATACCGTTGCGCCATTTTTTTACAGGAGTAGACAAATGAGCTTGCCTTTTTTAATGCAAAAATAAAATACTAAGTACGAACGCACATTTAAAATGCTTTCAACCCTAAACGTAATCCTAAGTGAGTGGATATAAAAGTAAGATTTATTTGACAGCTGCTGGATTAATTCTTTCCCGGGTTTCTACCCTCATCATTAAATTAAATGTTTCATACGTGTTTTTAGCCATCGCGTTCATGCCATATTCAAAGGTGATAAATGATCGCATCATCTCATGCAGACGACATCTAAATAAATTCACGTTTAATTGAGTTCAGTTTTTATTTTTTAAAGGGATTTCAAAAACCGTTTCAACCAATAAAAGCATTTTCTGTGTATTGGGAAGTAAGAGCTTCATAGATGCACGCACAGAGGGCAGTGTTTAGAGCTTGCGTGGAAGTCCGCAAGATGGAGCCTGTGGCCAGTAGTCGCCAGGGCTAGTGGGAAGGCTCCCAGAGAAACTTAATGTTTCAGATTCCAATTAGCCAGCTTCTAGTTTGGTCGACTATCGAGTCACCATTATAATACGCGGAGTAATAATAAATCCTTGATTAATCTTAAAGAACCTATTATTTATAAACTCCTTCCAAGACGAGTTGGAGACCTGTTTGTACGAACACAACAACCTTGTGTGTAAATTAGCAAAATATATGTTAAGGTTATATGTTACTTGGTCGTAATATAAATTGAGTTGTATTTTAAAAGTACACAACAAAACAAAGTGTTACAGTCAACGCGTAAATTTTTGCTCCACACAAATTAATAATTATATTAAAATTAAGAACTTAAAGTAGTGTTTTTCACCCACTAGTACTTTACCATAGTCAAAATTTAACATTGTGTACCAACATTTGCAGCTGCCTAATCGGTAATTCTATATTATTTATATAAAATTTCAACTGTCAACGGATTCCATTAGACACACACATACAAAGCCGATTAGAGGTTTCGAAGAGTACAAGTGAAACGCCCACCCACTTCTTGCCATAGACAACGCATGAACAGGGTTGCCACTGCATCTTATACAAATGATTAATATACAAAATCCAATTGCAAGATGAGTACCACTGATGCACTGTCATATATCAACAAGGCTAAGGAGGAAATGAGTGCTTTGTATAGTAATATTTCTGATCCGGCACTAAAACTAACTAAAGATCAGATGACTAAATTACTCAACAAAATTTCCAACCTGTGGAACCTTTCAAAAATGTGGTTAAAAAAGGTGGTTACTAAAAAAAATCATAGCTTTGTATTTGGGCTTAGATATCAACCCTTGCTCAACGCTAAGGAATCGAATCGAATCGAATAACAACCCCAAGGTGATATAAGCTATTGACGATTTCAAGTAGTAGGAAAGGAATTATTCAAATATATATTCCACCACTTCAATATCATTTTTTTTAATTAGTACAAATTAGTATAAATTAATTATTCGGTAGGTATATATTTACTATAAATTACTTTATTGCTTCATATTAATTGTTCTCTTTTCTATTTAAAACAATCTGGAACTGATTGGTCTATGATTCAGACTGATCTATTTAGATGAGATACGAAGCAAAAAAATGTTATTATTTTTTTTAATGATAAACTAACGTTTATAAGACAAGGTTTTATGCATTGCATAAAGGATAACAAATTAAAAAATAATAATAATATTTGACAAGTCAAAAATCATATGTCTCGACGCCATCTAGTGAGAAATTTAGCACTAACAAAGCCTTTCCTACAAAAATAAAGTTGGTTGTTTACAGGTGAAAAAATATAATAAGCAGTAATTGTTAATTGAGGTACTAGTACATATTGAATCATTTGGCGGGTTGGAAATAAGCCGACATAGTTCAGTGGATACAGAGCACCTGACCGGACATCAGAAGTATTCAGAAGGCGCGGGTTCAATTCCCGTTGGCGGCATTTATTTTTAGTCGGGAGATATTTTCAATTTGTATTAGTATTTCAGATGACTAATTATTGCTTATGATTATTTAAAAAAAAGTGGTTCAACTTTTTAACCTCCAACTAGTTCAATTTGACATCTAAAGCTCTAACACCGAAAGACTGGAAACTACCAAATCCGGTCCCTGCTACTAGGGCGATTACAGTGATACATGTTTTGACGAGATATTAAAATGTAATAGCGCCTCCATAACTATCCCGTGATTTTTCACGGGTCTCAAGCAGGGTAATTCAAGCAAGCCAAAGTAGGTACCTACTTTATATATTTATATAAAATATTTTATTTTATTTAACCATTTTAATTGACATTTTCAAAATGGGAATTAAGACTCTCTCTAAGAGATCTCGTGATTTTTCACGGGTTTGCGATAGTAGTTGTCACATAAATATTATGTGACTAGTGCAGTTCTTGCCTATTTGGATATTTTGTCTATGGTGTTTTTTTTTTTGGAGATTGGCAATTTTTTTGGGGAAGACAAATTGGTTTTTGTTTATAGTCACTTCCTCCCGGACAGCGATGGGCTGGCTGTTCGTGAATTAGTCACTCACCATGGAGGTGTTTTAATTACAGTAAATCATGTGAATCCAAGTTGTTTTTATCTTTAAAAAGAGCGCGGGGTGTTTTTTCGTAACACGAATAGTTTGTGTACGGTTTTATTTTTAGTGAATGTTATGTGAATCCCACTTTTTTCCGGTGTTGGCAGTTGGCCATTTTGTGGAAATTGTTTTTTGGACATGAAATTGTAAAGTGATTGGTCCTGGTTGGTGCTAGAAGATTATGCCTTTTTGACCCCGCGTCGCGAAGTCACGGATTGCTGATGGTTCTTCCAAAATCCGTAAGTCTTGGAGACTGGTTGGGCCACGTGCTTTTCGGATGTAGATTCTTGAGACAGCCTGAGGCTGGAGACGCTCCTTTGAGGTGTAGCGCCCTTCTTCCCAAATAGAAGGAAGACCTAGGCTCAAAGGATTCCGCGCCGTCCCCAGTTGATGAGGTCGGAAGTCCCGTCCCGGGTCCGTTCCTCTCTACCAGAATCAAGTTTTCGTTCGTCATCCGGTCTTTTCCTACAATATTCGGCTTCGTTTAGTTAGCTTAGTGTATTCAGGAGTCCATCTGGTATGTTTATGTTTTGTATTCTTAATATTACCTTGGTATAAATTTAATCCTAACCTTTCATTGGTATAAATTTGCACTCCCATGTTTTGTTTTTTTTTATTGTTACAATAGAGTTTTATAAAGTTCATCTTCTTTTATTTACTGATTTCCTACCTACTAGACAGAAAACTAGTCCCATAATCCTGAGCTGTGGTCTCTGCTCTGCCGTATAAATTCCACTACATTAATCCTGATTATGTTACCTTTGCATAGTTAAAAAATATAAACTGTGTCTATGTGTAACCCCAGTTAAATGACCTCTAGAACTGGCATTTACTTTGATTTTCAAAATTGGAAGTGGTAGGATAAGTGGGTACCAAAATTATGTTATCAATTTTACATTCTTGCCAATTACTGTAGTTTTCAAGTATGAGGTTAATATTTTATTACAAATAGCTTCACAAATCCTAGAATATAGTATCCTTTGGTTTATCGCTGGTCTACTAATTAATAACATTGAATTACTGTATTCAAAATTCGCCTGGTTTTTGAAATCGGCGTATACTTTTTCTCAAGGGAATCGATGTCGTGCATAAGCTTCGAGTAAGTTCCATGTGGTTACTTATTTATGCATCAATTTTTGCTTTTGATATTAGATTTGGTCACGATATATTCGATTATTATATAATGTGCTTTAATTTTTCGATGGTTGGGCTAGGTCAATATTCGTACTTTGATTTGCTTGTTTGACTAAATGCCATGAAGCAGTAGTTTTGATAACGATTCCCTATGAAATTAGAGGAAAAATAATAAATACTCGTACTAGCGTTGTTCCGACTTCTAGCTTGATCAGAGAGATATGTATAGAGTTTTCAGTTTGTTAATGGTTGACATAAAAAAACACCACTCGACAGGAGTACAGGGTATGAAGAACTTAAAATCTTGGATAATTATAATTAAAACGATCTCTTTAGCTGTAAAAAATGCCTCGATCGCAAAATAAAATTTTGTTGCGGAAAATGAATTTACGATTCTAGTGGAAAAAAGCCGTTAACCTCTCTGTGGACCCATTTAGAAATTAATTTACTGATTTTATACATATTTCAACTAAAGCAGATCTGTGAAAAATAAAAAATGTTTGGTAATGTCAGCCTCGCTGGTTACCATTTTACAATTTTTCGAGTAGTATGTATATTTAATTATTCAAGTATTTTTTAAATATTGCATTTTTCGTTCTTCCATCTACATCTTAATTTCGTTTGCAAAATGTTTTTTGTTTTCCTCATTGTTGTATTGAGTGTAAGAGTATTGAATGCTTTTATTGTGATTTTTGACGGAGTTCTTATGTTTTGTTTGTACACTCGTTCAACTCGTCTATCAAAGTTAGTTTGTGGTTGATGAAATTTAGTTATTTTGGTCAAAAATTTCTTTTAGTAGTGTTTTTTAGGTATATTTGGCGTATATCCAGTACGTTAAACTTGTTGAATATTTGTTCAGTGTCAATCATTCTACGTTACTCGGCTACAGGATGGTAAAATAAAAGTGCATTTTATTGAAGAAAAATATACATTAATTTATCAATAATATCGACAAGTTCAGCGTCAGTAATCCAATTGATGTATAACAACCATTAATGCTTGATTTTTCTGCATTGACCATCGACATTTTTAAGGTCACTTACAGACAAATATCTTTTAACATCTGTCATAAAATAGTAAGTCTGCCCCAATGACACTTTATACTTCCACATACCTCAAATTCGTAATCTTTTCCGAAATATGTTGGTGCATAACCGTTTTAAAGAGAACGTGAATAAATAAATAAAATTTACACATTGGCACTCGTGTGCGAATAATTTAAATGGCTTAGCGAGATTATCAGCGATGAGTTCCGCATCCTTTACTGTCGAGATGATTTTTAGATCGCTGATTTTATTATTTTTTCAATTATTTTACAAATGTAACTAAGTGTAGTGAATGAATTACAATACCCTATTATTAATTTACAACACCTCTATTAGATACTAGGTACATTTGAAAAGTGAAATGCACTGCTGGCAATTTCAGTCACGTGCCGCGTCTAGTAACATACATAATATAGCTTCCCTTCATGAATAAACCCAAGTAAATTGAAGAGCCCTAGACGGGTTTTAAACCCGCAACCTCCGAGTTCAGAGTACAGCAACTGAACACGCTGCTACAAAATTTGACAAATTTAGATTCCCAATAAAGGAACGCAAAAATGAATTTAATCACCCATTAATATTTTGATTATCTAGCAATAACGTTTTTAAGTCATTAACATTCTATATTAAATAAAGCGTGTACGTCATCAAATTAATGCATTTGTTTATAAGATAGGATGGTGCTTTATTAGTTGAAGAATGAATTCAATCTAGGCCGAGATGGAAACAGTTAACATCCCGGTGGAGCTTTTGTTGAAAGATGTTTGGATTACATTCGCATGATGGTTAAAGGACCGAATTTCCGTCTCTTATTTGTCATTTTAAACAACGGACCATGGGATCCAAAAAGTTCAGTACTTACGAGTAATCTCAAATTTTGTAAGAATTATTATAGCAGCTTTAGGAACCTTGTTATTCCCGGAAGTCACGAAGGCAAGCAAATTGAAGCTTATTTGTCTTAGACAGATTTGGTAACCATTTTCAAACACGAGGAATGCCTGAAACCAACATTTGTTTATAATGGAAGTTTTTAAAGATTAAAAAAACTAAACATTTATTCCTTTTTTTATTTTATATTATAGAAACAGTACATGATTTACAGAGATGAAACAAAATACAGGAATAAAATACTTCATGTTGGGTACCTATGATATGTTTCCCTGTAATGTGTGCTAAGTGGTATTTTTATTTCTTAATTACCGGGTGACATGTGTAGTATATAGGTGTGTGTGTGTGTGTGTGTGTAATGTAAGGGTGAGTGTTTGTGTGTGTGTCTCTGTATGTATGCGCATTGAACAGTTTAAATTATTGACATGATGCCATGTTTGAATTTGGGCAGTGAATCCGAAAAAATGTTAGTGTTTAGACAAATATTATTTAGAGTATGAAGAGCTCGTTTGAATATATCTTGAAAATAAAATAAAAAATCTTTGTTTTCCTATTGAAATGCCTGATCCGTTAATCTACAGCGTCTTTGTCATCTCCATTGATCTCGACGGACACAAGAGTCGATAGTTGAAATTGGCTTCATGAGAACGGATTGGTTCTTCGACTGGTTTTTGTATAAGTCGGCTCGTATGTGGAACAAGCTACCGGCATTTGTTTTTCCTCCTTATAATAATCCTCTTCAAGAGCTGCATTACAGCACCTATGGTGGCGATAGAGTTCCCCTTTCGTTACACTGGACAGAAAGTGGCCCTCACAACAAATCCTAGTATAAGTTCAATTGAAAATTTGTACTAAATAGACAATACTAATAAGACCACCGATGTTACCAATTTACATAAGGCACATCTACAACATTCTTTCTTCTTTTTATCAGTGATTGCAACCAAAAGTTGTAGTAACAGTTACAATATTAGGCATTAATATCTCGAATTTTTAGCATGTCGTAAAATTATTTTTTTTAACATCCTGTGACGCCATGGTTTTTAAAGCACACAGATGTAATGTAGCAACTGAATCCTAAATGTATAAACAACCAACCTCCAACTTACCATCTCAAATTACAATAAATAAACAATCAAGATGATGGATGAATCCCAGTGAGGCAAAAAGTACATTACATTGCGGCGGAAAGCAAATTGTTAAAGTTTTCAACTTTTACACTGAATTTCTGATTTAGTCCATGGAAGAGACAACTATCTCATTTGTTCACTTCGCTTTGACATTCAAATGCTCCTGATTATATCTTATAGAAGAAGACACTCGGGAAAGATGAAAAATGTTGCTTTGTTATTATTATTTTCAAGAATAACGCAGATAAACAGAAAAAAATGTACAACAAAGAGATATCGCACTATCTTAATGGAGGCACACAAAGTATAAAATCATTGAAGAAGAAAACAATACTAATAAATCTAAAAGTAACATTTGGCAGAATACGAAACTGAAAATAATAAGGTAACGGTCTCAACTGGGAATCGAACCCAGGATCTCTGTCTTAACGGGTCAACGCCTTAACCAACTCGCTTATTTGTTGATAATTGATCCTGGATTCGATTCCCAATTGAGAGCGCTACTTTTTTTATGTGTCTTGTTCTGTTTCATGTTTCGTTTAGATTAATTAGTGTTACTTTAGTTTTAAATGATATATTATGAGGTATAATCTTCAAAAATTATTAAAAAAATTAACACTTATAAATAATATTTTATTTTCTCGGGTAAGAAATAAGCCCCCATAGCTCAGTGGTCAGAGCTTTCGACCGGAAATCGAATGGACACGGGTTCGAGTCCCGTTGGCGTCATGTATTTTTTATCAGGAGATTTTTTCAATGTGGATGAGTGTTTCAGGCGAACAATTATTGCTTATAAAAATAATTGTTATCCTTTGTGCTATGCATAAATAAAATCTTGTCTTTTAAACATTAATTTATCAAAAAAATAATAATTAATATTTGACAAGTCCAAGTATTTCACCTAAAAAATGTATACAATTTGTATCAACGCCATCTAGTGAGAGATTTTGCACTTACAATGCCTTTCTCATATAAAAATAAAGTTGGTTGTTCTCAGGTGAAAAAATGTAAAAAGCAGTAATTGTTGAATGAAACACTAGCATATATTGAATATTTTCTCGGGTAAGAAATAAGCCCCCATAGCTCAGTGGTCAGAGCTTTCGACCGGAAATCGAATGGACACGGGTTCGAGTCCCGTTGGCGTCATGTATTTTTTATCAGGAGATTTTTTCAATGTGGATGAGTGTTTCAGGCGAACAATTATTGCTTATAAAAATAATTGTTATCCTTTGTGCTATGCATAAATAAAATCTTGTCTTTAAAACATTAATTTATCAAAAAAATAATAATTCATTTAAGATGTGTTAAATTAATTTTAAACGACCTTAAACTGTTTACAATTTTTAAAAAGCCAACAATTTAACGATAAAGACTTTTTCAACGAGAATATTAATGTACTGAAAAGTGAGTTAGTTGTTAGTTGGTACCTGCCGTTACAATCTTACTGCATTAATCCAATTCCTATCGGACTATTGAATACCTAATGTTTTTTTGGCTTTTCTATTATTTAGTCCAATGGTTAAAAAATATTCCCTTACCGTATGTTACCGTAAACAGCAAAATCTTTATTGGGTACAGCAAATAAATTTATTTAAAAAATACCTCTCAACTTATAAAAACAATGTTCTCAGACAATTTAATATACTGGTAATCAACCGTACAAAAAAAAACATCACATTAAAAAAAAAAAACAAAATGTGTGTTATCATTTGATCCAAAAACATTTGTTTTAAAGACAAACATTCCCGTGTTACCAATAACCTGAAAATATTTTTAAAAAAATCCTAATGTAACTACAGTAAGCGGAAAATATTGCTTATGTTTTAATGCAGGATTTAGCCAGCTGAGGAATTGAACACACTACCCAAACGCGATGTCAACGCAGCCACCGACCGGTCATTAATATATTATTCCTAAAGACCGTTTTTGTAAAACTAAAGTCGTTAATGCCTTGGCTTAAATGGGTTTAATATTACACAACTGATCGTTTATCCTTGTTTCTTCACTGGAAAGTAATTTCATTTGTCAGCCAAATAATACCCTTGCAGACCACAATTGCTTCCTTTCTGGTTTCTGGTACAACGCCCGGGGCTCGTAACTTTTAATGTAACACTTATCGGGCAGATTCTCAGTTCGGTCGCAAAGAGCTTATTTTCAATTTACACAATATCAAGATCAAATAGCTCCAGAATTTGGGGTCATAGCCCCGGTTTTGAGGCCGAAGTGTTTATTTTGGTTTATTCCAGCCCGGACCACCACCCTTTTCCCAAGCGTTTTGAATTATTCATAGTCAGGACCGCATGCACAAAGCGAACATTACGGCTAGGAATGAAAATCAAGCAACATTACAAATACTTTTTTCGCACGGAGCGCTGTGTTTTGGTTAAATTTAACTACATAAATTTCGTGGTATTTGTTATTTCTTTGAAATACGGAATATTCATCACAACGTTATAAGAACAACAAAAATAATTTCAAGGTTTTCACTCAAGAATTATTTATTGACTGTAAAATTTTCAATACAAAAGCTTTTTTTAAGTTTTCAAATTCTACAATTAGGTTCCTCTAAGGAAAGAATCATATTATTTTGGCATTCTTTAAAGTCCTTATTTTGAAAAAAAAATTCCTCACATCGCTTTAAAGCTTAAAATAATGTGGAACTCAGATTTTATTACTTATTAATTTAGATAAAACGAAATTGATATGAACAGTTTAATAGGCTTAGTTGTTATGTTAGGCTTACATTTTTTTAATTAACCGTGAAGATTCAATTTTATTGGAATAACATATTTAAATAACTCTTAAAGGTCTTACCCATCAATGTTATACATCATTGAAGATGAAGATACTACTTATGAATTTAAACGAAAAATGAAACAGAAGAAGACATACAAAAATAAAAAAAGTAACGGTCTCTACTTAGAATCGAACCCAAGATCTCTGTTTTATCCTGTAATCATTCAAAAATATAGCAGCCAAAAATATGGGAAAAATCAAACGAAGACAATATTGTTTAATCTTTATTTGAAATATGAGATGGACAATAATGACTTAAAATAATTAGGTCCCAATGGCCAAGGTGTTAGAGATGTTGTCCCGGTAAGAACGAGATCGTTCAGTTCGATTCCCAATTGAGACCGTCATCTTTTATTTTTATTTTTGTATGTCTTGTTCTGTTTCATGTTTCGTTTACATTTATTAGTATTATCTTCTTCTTCAATGATATAACTGTGGAGTCCATAAAATCAGAGATCGTGATAAATTATTGCTGGGAAGAAAAATTTTGATTCTAGGGGGTAGCTATTAAATAAAAATATTTTCAACTTTATTATTTGATATTATCGATGTACGTACTTTAATCGATTTTTCTAGGGGATGAACAAATGCTCTAAAAAAGAATATAACATTTGATTTGTGCAATTAAAAATATATATATGTCAAAGCCACAAAATTAAAATGGATTGTTTATAAATATTCTAACCTTTAATAGGGTCTAACTTATCGAATTCATGAACATATTCATTTTAGAATTCATGAACGAATTTATTCTTGAAAAAATAAAATACATAAAAGGCAAAGAAAAAACGCATTAGTCAGAAGTTCTTGATTAATTCACGAGGGTTTGCAAACTTTCTCTGGAAGCCAATATACCAGTAATCAACGTGCATTTGGATATCGGCCGAAAGTTTCTCGAAGATCAATAAAACTTTATTTCCGGTCGAAATAAGAAACTTTATCATTGCTCGAACCAATGTTGAAATAAGAAATATATTTTCCAATGAAATGGAAATCAGCCGATTCACATATTATTTCTATTCAAATGGAATATGGAAAAGACACAGTAATAAAAGTAGATTAAAAAAATGAATTAATTCCTTCGTTCATGGTAATGTAATACCACAATTGTCGTGATCGTCATGGTTGGAAAATGATTAACGCGCCTTGCAGATTTATATTTTACAAGCAGAAAACGCATTTAAATTTATTTGTTTTTTACAAAAAATAAACCAAAATACTGGAAAAGTGATAACACAGTATACATAAACCCACTTTTAAAATTTAATGGAGAGTTTATACTACAGGACATGTGGTAGTATCCACTTTTCATCAGAGGCCGTTATGTATTAGTAAGTCTCTGAAGTGATATTTAAATATTAAATAGTAAATTGCTTTTCTATCCACATTTGTTCAATAACCCCACTATCTCCTCCTTCCTCCTACTATTTATTCAATAATCCCGTCATCTCCCCCCTTCCTCCGACTATTTTTTTCAACAACTCCATCATCTCTCCATTCTTTCTACTATTTGTTCAATAACCCCATCGTCTCCCCCTTCTTCCTATTATTTGTTCAATAACACCGTCATCTCCTCCGTCCTTCTACTATTTGTTCAATAAACAAGTCATCTCCCTCTTCCTCCTAACATTTGTTCAATAACCCTGTCTCAACCCTTTCTTCTACTATTTGCTAAATAAACCCGTCATCTCCCCCTTCCTCTTGTTATTTGTTCAATTACCCCGTCATCTCCTCCTTCCTCCTACTATTTGATCAATAACCCTGTCATCTCTCTCCTCCTTATACTATTTATTCAATAACCCCGTCATCTTCCATTCTTTCTACTATTTGTTTAATAACCCCGTCATCTCCCACTTCCTCCTACTATTTTTTCAGTAACCCTTTTGTCCCTCCTTCCTCCCACTATTTGTTAAGTAATCCCATCTTCTCCTTCCTCCTACTATTTGTTCAATTTACTTACTTTACTTATTGAATTTAATGATGAAAATTAATTGAAAATTTTCATCTCAATGAAACACATTCTCGGTAGGATGAACTATTCTACCATTGCATAGACTGAGATATGACAAGAATGCTGAACTATTCCACTAATGCGGCATAATATGGGAAAAGGGTGATGACGTAAGCGACATCCACTACCTATTGGAATATTTGTTTTAGATTCTTCACATTTCCTCAATAGTTTAGAGCAAATACGAAATACGAAATGATATGAATCAGTCTTGACATACAGATTTAATTGAGTTGAGAAGTTGAAGAGTCTAAAGGTCGTCTTTTCGTTTTGTAACCCGATATTGTTAAGTTCAACCGTTGTGGTTTTACTTTGTCTAATAAGTTTTTACGATAAACGTACAAAGGTCGATTTACTTCACGACCTGAATAAGCCATTGATATCATACATTCTAAATTGCTTTACATATATATATATTATATAATATATTCTTTACATATATATATTATTTATCATTTTGCACGGAGTAGGGTTGGTGAGCAGCTGTTAATCTAGATTTTGCGGGTTCATACGAACTAATCGGATCTTCTCGAATTTCATGAGCCGTTTTTCGATTTTTTAAAATGCTTTGAAATTGGAGTTTTAAAGTAATTTTATGAAATGTGTTACATTCGTGAAAAATTCTCTTTTAAAGAAATGCACAGGCGCAGTTCACACCTAGATAAAAGGTTGGCATTACTAGAAGAGATCAAAAAGAAACTACCAGATTCAAAGGTAAACGATATAATTGAATAAATAGTTCTTGCATTTTCGGTGAAGGGTTAGTAATATTACTTGAACCTTGAACGCTCGAGTACATACTGGTCTTGAAGACATATGTACTAACAAACACATACGACAGCCCCCCACTTAATACGTTTTACGAACTCAATAATTTCCCCGGTTATCACAATACCCACGGTGGCTCTAGTGAGGCGTCATATTAAAAACAGCGATGAAAAAAATCTCATCAAGATAAACCAACACTTCTTTACTTAAGTTATTTCGACGAGATAAACAAGTTACCTATGCCAAATAAACGGATAGTGAAGACAACTTGGATAGGCTCTCACCTAAAAAATATCAGACGGTGTAACTAACGATTGTGATGCTATTTTGGTATAAAACGAAAAATTAGCTTTTTTTGCCCCAAGCGACATTGTGATTCCAACCAGACAAAAAAATCATTTTCCATCAATATTTTAAAAGTAAAGTTTTCACAATGATTGCATTATTAATCAGCCATTGGCCCAGCGACAGAAGAGTAACGGGAAAGTTTTCGATTGTTTCGGGCCAGACAGTTCAGACGAGGGGTAGGTATAACTAATTCAATTTTTTCAAGACCTTTCTGATTTTACGTCATCCCTTATTTCGTTGGGGTTGGTTTGTGATAAAAATAGACGTCCGGGTTGAATGAGAAATTTAATCTGTCAATTGAAGACTTTCGTGATATGGTGGGACCATCGATGTATATAGAATGGATGGGATTCGGGTGGATTAGGCTTTTATCCATATTATTTCTTCTAGATACAATCAATAATACCTCTACTTAAACCATAATATACTTAAACCATTGAATGCATTATACCACTAGAAGTGCCTTCCATGTAAATAACCCAACATAGATCTCCATCCTATTTGAAAACACAGTATTTCGTAAACACAATTTAGAATTGTAAATTTAAGCCTCGATTAGGCAGATATTCGTATCCCAAAACACACAAGGCACATCTAGTGTTATTTTAATTCTTACGGATATACTATTTCTTGAAAAAACATGATTTACGTATTATATAACATGATTTATGTATTGTAACTTATTATTTTGACCTTCATACTTCTAAAGCACATTTCTAGGGTGTATCCACGATCACAAAAAAATAATATTTACTTACTTTCCATAATTTGGTCAGACTGTAAGGTACACGGAAAAGTGGAAACGATGAGATTGAAACACTTTTGTTTAGCTGAAAAATAACTCTTTTTCACACTGTAAAAATATTTTGGTTAGAAAAATAATTTTGCTCTTACTCCTATGCCATTAATACATTAAAAAAGAAAGAAAAAACCAATCCATCTTCGAGTGTGTTATCCATCTTACAAAGCATTAAAAATAACAAATCTAAATATCGAGTCAATTTTACTGCACAGCATTATTTAATTTTTTTAAATGGAAATGAAAATGCACAAAAACAGTTTTTTTAAAGCATGGGGAAGCTTCTAAACATATCTGTACAGTTTTTTTTCATATATTCGTGTTATTGTTATATACTTTATTTTTATTGTTTAATAAAAATAAAAATAAATGACTGTGGCTTGACTTCAGTTTCTGTGGCTTGACTTCAGTTAACTTGTATATTTATATCTATCATTGTATATTATATAAAAGCTGTTTGTTTCTTACAAAATAAATAAATGAATAAATAAATAATAAATAAAAAAACAATCTCACGTGGTTAAGAAATTTATTACAGGACTATTATTATTAATTTGCTGAATATTAAAAGAGAAATGTACCGGAATATGCAATGATATATGTATATATATATATATATATATCATTGCATATTCCGGTACATTTCTCTTTTAATATTCAGCAAATTAATAATAATAGTCCTGTAATAAATTTCTTAACCACGTGAGATTGTTTTTTTATTTATTATTTATTTATTCATTTATTTATTTTGTAAGAAACAAATATATATATATATACATTTCATTCGTGATTTATTTTGCATATCTATAGTGAAGTATATCTAAAGTTCACGTGAACAAAAGTTAATGTCGTGTTTTGACAAAGTGTTTTATTTTCATTTGTATTTCAATCTATATTGGGCAAGCTTCCAATATGACTTATTGCGCAGCTAACTCGTTATTTTGTTGAACTCAAACATTTATTGAGTGGGATTTGGCAACATATTAATTTTGTGTTTTGGGTTATATTAAAACATCGTTCGATGGAATTATTTATTCGTCGAATCCTTAAAATACACAAAGGAAATTGCTTTTATCCCACTTCACAATTCAGTGGATCGCTGTCCTAAATTGCCGAAGTAGATGCCGCTGAAAATAACGAAAAATGTACTATTCAAATATCCACGAAAATAGTTTATTTTAACCTCCACAGTTCGTACGTAATGGAAACCAACTATTGGTAGTTTGAAAGGCAAACACAATTCATATTATTTGTATTCATTTCTAGTGTGAAAGACAAATTATATAAATAGAAGTAAATGAGTTTTTTAATGGATATAACCATAAAACAAAATATAGAAAAACTTCTTCCTGAATATTCATTGAGACTTTTTAAAAATTCAATAGTTATCCTGTGTAAAAAAAAGCGTTAATATTACTGTAAAGTTATTTTATACAAGAGGTCAACACTATACAGAGGCGATTGCGCTGATGACAGTGTTGATTAATTTCATTGCAGAGCTGCATCAAACACGTTTGTAATCTGTTAGGGGTGGAATTATTATTAATTACGTGATACCCGCCTTCCCATTTTGACAGTAAGTATGGAAACTTTCGATGCAAACTTTTACGTCGTTTTTCGGGAACATCAATCACTTGAAAAATATGATATGCGAATAAAGTAATTTAAAAATAAAATGACAAAAGTTTTTGAATCCGCCTCTCTGAAGATAATTTCTTGAACAAGCGATATAATAATTTATATCATTTCGATTTTGGAAAATGTTATTATTTGATACTCATCCTGTTTTTCGGTTAAAATAATGAAAGTAAAAAAAAATATTATTACTAAATCTAGGTATTTAAATTTTGATTTTGTTTCACTGATTGAATTGTGCCCAGGAAGGACGGTTCAATCCTCAGTCAATTTTTTTTTTCAAATTTTAAAAGAAATTTCATAATGTTACAGTTGTTTAATAGAAATTCCTTGGGGAAGAGCTTCAATCCTCAGTCAAACCATTTTTTAGTCTTTAAATTTGGCTGCTAGTCGGCCCAAGAGATGGCGCAACTTGATGAAAAATGGAAAAAAAAGATGTATTACCGTAAAAAAAAACAGGGAAAATTTTTTACATGTTGATCATTTTCAACCAAGACTTAGAATGACAAGAGTAAGTAAGCATATTGGTTTTGACCTTTGGCTATAAATTAAGGATGTTATTGGTCTGATTTCCTTTGGCTCCTAGGAAGAACTCGAAAACTCGTGTTGCACAGACCTAAACTAAACATTCATATGTGCAAAGAAAGGAACGGGACACATCGAAAAAAATACACACATATTTGCGTATCCAATTAGTTATCAGTGATTAAAACATAAAAAAATTTAAAAGCAAAACAGTTAGGTGGGTATGTACCTACCATGTGCATACATCTATTATCATCTATTTCTGTTGATGAAATTTGTTATTATTGATATTAAAAAAAAAAAACAACACGCATTTAATTCAAAATAAGAAGCTGTCAATAGTATTCTTTTTATTTACGACTCTAAGTGGATGATTTATTTATGGAATCCAACCAGTGAGTGACTTGATTAACAAACAAACAATACCCTTCGTGTTTAATTCATAAGCAAGTAAGTGTCGTGTGAATATTGCCAGACAAATAAACTAAGGGATTTCCTAGACATATTTTTGGAAGCCAAAGTTTCCTTCCATATTAAATTCTTAAACGAGATGTGCTTTGTTTTTAAATTGCGGGCAACGGCGTGACTATTTTTCTGAAACGTATTCTCTGTATAATATTACAATACACAAAATAATATTTTTTCAGACATTTAACAAAAGCTATTGTAACACAAGCATTTACATAGTGAAGTCTTTGAAACGATAGCAATTTTAAATTTAATGTGTTGGAAGAGACCAAACGTTAAACGTTAAAGTTTTCGCTTTTCATTGTGAAATTTTTATAAAAATATAATTTCCTTTTTTAAGATAAGACTGGCAAGGTGCCCAGCGTGGAAAAAATACGCTAGGTTTGTGTAACATGGTTTGTGATAGAAAAGAAAGTGCCCCCTTCGTAGCGCCTACTCGCGTCAAGGCAAGAAAACATCCCAGTTTTCAAGTAGTTTAGCGGCTACGCTAGGTTTGTGTAACATGGTTTGTGATAGAAAAGAAAGTGCCCCCTTCGTAGCGCCTACTCGCGTCAAGGCAGGAAAACATCTCAGTTTTCAAGTAGTTTAGCGGCTACGCTAGGTTTGTGTAACATGGTTTGTGATAGAAGAGAAAGTGTCCCCTTCGTAGCGCCTACTCGCGTCAAGGCAAGAAAACATCCCAGTTTTCAAGTAGTTTAGCGGCTACGCTAGGTTTGTGTAACATGGTTTGTGATACAAAAGTGAATAAAATGTATCTGAATACTTTACGTAAATGAAATAATGTTAGCAAAATTAAAATATAAAATGCATATTTTTTCGTCTCCCCTGACATAAAAACTCACCTTTCGTGATAATAAACCTAAATCTAACTGTTTGAATATGAAATATTACTGAAATTATAAACATGTTATTTTACGTTATTGATATTATTGCTTACTAGCAACACTTAATTTTATATATCTTTGGTTATTTTTCTATGGATTTATTGTCAAAAAAACGCTTCGACAATGGCGTTGTATATTGTTTGCATCTAAAATTTTTAAGTCGTGTATTTCAGTTTATATTGCTTGCCCCAACCTAATTCTTTCGGATTCGGATTCCCCGGCCCAAAGTTAGTATAAAGATAACTAGTTTTATTGTCAGAAAGCGTTCAAAATGGCCAGTTAAATTGTTTGTGCGTCGAAATTTTAAAGTCGTGTAATTCAGTTAATATTGCTTGCCGCCACCTAATTCTTCCAGATTCGGATTCCCCGGCCCAAAGTTAGTATAAAAATAACTAGTTTTAATTTTTAGGAATTTCACCCATAAACCGAAGCTTACCCCCCAGCGTTAAATAATTTATAATGTTTTTTATCAAAAGATTTTTATTTATTTAATTACTTTTTCCTATTTAATAATATTAAAATATGTTCTCAAAAGTTCTTAAGTCAATAAATAATTGTAAAATTAAGAATTCAATGTCATTAATAATAAAAATTAAAATTTGTCTTGTAATGTTTTGATTAAAAACATAATACATATACACACCCGTCGTAGTTGGGGCCAGTCTGCCAGATTCTGGGTGCACTCAAAATATGAATATTAAATTATATTTACAATAATTTATTTCACAGTTGTGGTTAAGTTATACGCCATGTGTGAGGAACTATGCTGTATTTAATAATCCGCGGTCTTCAGTATTTTAAACATCCGTCCGTTCCATCCGAGGTGTCAACTTACACCATATTTAATAATCCACGGTCTCCAGTAATTCAAACATCCGTCCGTTCCATCCGAGGTGTCAACTTAAAACAGATTTAATTATACCACGGTCTCCAGTAATTAAAACATCTGTCCAAGGGAACGATTATTCAAATTCATTAATTCACTTAAAAATGTCGCTAGTTGTGACATGTTTTTGTATTAAGGTAAACCAACTAGGTATATTCATAATATCAAATATTCTGTAAAAAACATTTTATTCATCATTGCTCACATCTCCAGACAAACATATGTCTCTTTACTCTGAATATCTATTCTTATTTATAAATCGAGAGAGGTATTTTTTGATATATTGCTTTACGTAAAAATACTTTTTTAGTGTATTGAGTATCGAGTGGTAAAATATAACTGGCGAGACAAATGATGAACACCTACTCGATTCTACAATATAAAATTGGATGTCTTTTGCGGTCTGTAAAGATAAATTTGATTTTTATCGTAATAACATGCAAATTGTTTTATCATATTGGTATACTCAAGGTTATGTATTCATGCATTGGATGACATTAGGACAACATATGAATAAATTCAAAGTTTATTGGTTAGGTATTCAATGACAACAAACATTTTTTTTATCTACCACGATAATTTATCAAAAACTCTTTATGTGTAGACTAATACATTCAGAAAATTATCTTCATTAAAAAAAACTGCCGTGTAATGATGTAAGTAATTACGGTACAGAAATACGGTTTCAGTGCAAACTTCACTTTTGAATTACGTCGTAAATATACACCGAGTATATATATTTTTAATATGGTGACCGGATAACTCTTCAAAATGTTAATTCAACAAAATCATAAAAAGCGCTATAAATTTATGAAAAGTGATGAAATAAAAATTAGGTTAAATATATTACATATGTAACTATTTAACCTAGTTTTTGTTTCATCGCTTTTCATAACTTTGTAGCACTTTTATAGGAGTTTTGGATTATCATTTTGATGAGTTATCCGGTCACCATTTAATATTCAGTTAATAACAGTTAACAGTTAACAAACAAAGCTAATAATGATTTGAATATGACAAAATACAAACATGTCCATCTTGCAACGATTAATTTCAATTCAATTACATTATTTAGCAGTAAGTTTTTTTTTATGTCTATATTCAATAATATATTTTTTATGACAAACAGCGTCCCAGCTGCTCCCGACCATCTGGAGCCAGTGAGACTGGCTTCGCCATTTGAGGTATGTTGTGAGGCTGGAGGTAGTCTGGAGAGAAAGGAAATGGGGAAGAGGTAGGTGTGGAAGTACCCGACTTGATTGATTGTCTTACAAAAGGGCGATACTGAGAGTATCTTCCACCCTGGAACGTGTCGCAAGTGTACTATTTATTCTTTTAAATGCGAGTAAAGCTGTTTCAAGCAATATTTCAATTAATTTTGAACATATCCTTAGTCGTTGCGAACTGTTGTTTTTTTTGGCGATCTGCAGTCGTGATTAGCAACGATAACATGTTATCTATAGATAAAACACACCTTGGTCGCTTCTATGACTCGTTCTTGGTTCAACATTCAACAATATGGATTCTATAACGGTTTGTTGGCTTACGTGTTTCATCCCTCTTTCTACATGGATCTCTTCAATACTTCACTCCTTTGTTTCCTAAAAATACCATTTACACAGCATCCCCAAAAATTACATTGGTCCTGAGGGAAATTATTTGAAGAAATTTGTGAAATCACATGTGATGTTTATAAAAACTGTTGTTTTTTAATAAATTGAATAACTTTATTGTAGAATACATAAAAGAAAAACTTGAAATTAAAATGGAGCTCCACAATTTAAAGATGATTAAAGTAAATACATTATTTAAAAAAAAATAAGTCATAACTAAACATTTAAAAGCGTTTATGTTTAATGAACAATGTATATTTTTTCTCAAAATTTGGGTCGTGATCTAAGGTCGTAAAAGGTCAGTAGAAATATTTCCATAGCGGATCTTTCCTCCTGACAAAGAAAAAACTGAGTAACTCGAGTGTCGAGGAATGTAAGATCATAATCATGTTATAGCGGGTGTCATGTTTGACACCAAGGAAAACAACGCCTTTATATTGTAGCCACGTTGCAGAAAATATATTCCTTCACATCTGGGCTGATAATCAAATAACTTTGTTCGATATTTTTCTTACATCAAACATTCATGCATCTACTTAATACCCCAATAAAATATATTGTAAAATAAATTATTTAATTTAAAGAGTATGGCCCTTTAAATATAAATTTAATTACATCCCCAGATAAGCAAACTCTCAGGTAATAGCAAAAATATTATTTCAGAAAATGATGTACCAAGTGCTTGGAACCCAATGCTTCAAATTAGAGGTACTTAATTTAGAATACTTTTGATTGTCGCCCGTATGTTTAGTCATAACTTACTAAGATTGGTGAAGGTATTTGTATCAACTAAGGGTACAACAGTAACATGTATGCACAATGCACATGTACCTAAAAGAGTGACACGGGATTGAATATTTTTTATAAAATAATCCCCAGTAGTGGATGCTCGTGACTGAAATTTCAATTAGTAGTACACCAAAAACTCACTAGCCGCCATTTGTTCCTATTATTTCTCGAGCTTTGGGCAAAGTTTTATGAAAACAGATGTAAGATCTAATTTTCATCATATTTTAACGACAAAAGAGACAAAATTTCATCAAGGAGTATCAAAATTCCACTCAAATGGTTGGAAAAATGGGACGAAGGTGGTTTTTCGAAAAATCATGTAAACGGTGACTTTTATCTTGTATTACAGGTTAAGTGTACAAAATTTCATTAGTTTAGGAAAAAAACTGCAGATTTTCGTGTAAAACAAACCACTCACATACACTTCCTGGAAAGGAGAATATATAGATTGGGTCGAAGCCTAGATATTCCCCAAAATATCAACACAGTTATTGTTTAAAGTCAAACTCCACAGTGATTGGTATTAAAGAATAAAATTACTTTTTAGGTACCTTTTAATAAATATGTAATTAGTTAAAAAGGTTTAGTTTTCTCCTTGACATATGTTTTTTAATCTTGAAGAGTTTCTTTTCTCCCTTTCTGAAACTTTTTTTGCTTTCTTATTGAAACGCTCGTAAATTCTAAACTACATCCCAAGAAATCAGAACCACGATATTTGACTTAAAAAATAATCCCATTGGAATCATTACGATGACAAGTAAACAAAGTTATTCGTTTTAAATTAGTTCGCATCCACTCCTTATAAACTGGCACAGTGCTCCGACGAATCATACGCAAGAGGAATCTCAACAATGAAACAACTGAAAGTTTCAGGAAGTTGGAAGAGGAAGTTGGCTGCGAGAACTTAAAAGCCTGCGATTCTTCTGAGCAACTACAAAATGAAATTAGAAAGACGGAGGCATCAAAATACTCCAATTCGTTTTACGGTACCATTTGCGCAGATATGGAGTTAATGCATGTCATTGGTTGGATGGAATTTCCAATTATCCCGTTGAACTAGCGGGCTGTCATTGAAATTGGCGGGACTGGATAGGTAGCTATGTTCAGAACTAGGGATATACAAAAGAACTATTTGCACACTGTTAGCAACATTCTCATTACACTGATTTTCCTATCTTGTTCTCAACACTGTTTGAATTCCTTAATTATTTCTGCTAGATTCACTCCACACAAACTCTAGAATGTAATCAATAATAAAGGGCTTAACTTCTGAGATTATAATTTCTCATAGATAGTTTAGAAAAATAAGCAGATCAGAAAACAGAAAAAGAAATAATTTCACACCCCTGGGACATCCCTGACCCTGCGGTCTCTGTGATTTATGACTATGGTTGGATGAGTCACATTTGCCCTAAACATTCCAAAGAATTTTAAGTTTTCGTTTCGGATGTGGTACAAAATAATTCCTATGCGCCAAACTAAAGGTCGAAAGACCCGCTCCAAAGATTTTAAATGAAAACCTTTATTGCGACGCACTTTGTAATAAGAACTTTAATCAATTGATTAATATATTCAAGAATGCTGTTGTCATCTGGTTTCCTTTCGACATATTGCCTATTTGTGATTTTAACAAGATTACAGTTTGGAAGTAGGTAAAAGGGAAACCTTTTATAAACGCAATTTAACTTTGGTAGGTTATTCTTAGGTTTCGTAATGAGAAGAGATAAATTAAACCAACGATGTGCGTAGAATTTAGACCTAAAGGTATGTGCACGAAATAAGAAGGTTTTTTATATTAAAAACCTTCGTCTCGAAACAAATAACTTCTCTATTGGTCAAATTATAGTGATCCGGTTTTCATAGGGCATAATTATTTGAAAATGCTTGGTTGATAATTCAGTTGGGTCTTTTGGTATCCGTGTTTCTTTTAAATTAAGCCCATAATTATAGTTCCTGACTCAAAAAGTCTGTGATAATCAAAAAAATTTGAATGTTTTGTTAATTAATGAAATAGAAGTAGAAATAGATTAAAAGAAGAGAAAGAAATACTGGCTATTGAGATATTGTTGTTGTAATTGATCGGAGATAGTAACCCTATTTAAAATTTGGAAACTTATGGAAAAGAGTAGAACTAAAAATGGTAAAGTTGAAAGCGTCAATTAAACCATTTCAGAAACTGAATATTAGTATGTAACTAGGGCTGAAATCAAGTATGTGAGCATATTCATTTTCTGTTAAGGTGTGAAAATTTATCTAGCAATCTTTTGGTTAGATTTTACGATACAGTTTTCTACGAGGCTCACAATTAAAGGCCTCTTGGTTCACACCTTATCGTAAAATAACGTTATTTTATTGCATAAATTAAGCGATGAAAAAATGTACTCCGATCGTAAAAAAATAATTACAATTGAGCTCTCCGCCAAGCCCAATATTATACTCATTCATCCACCACATACTATTTATGTTCTAAATGTTAGTTACAAGGATTTCGGTTTGAATTTTACCGAAATATAAAAAAAAAAAAAAATTTGATTATATAATGTTTTCATGAAAAAGCTATTTTTCAGGTACATTTATCTTATTTCTAAATTTTCGTGATGCACAGTTTATAAAAAGTAATGTATGTACTCAGCAGAATTTTAGTCTGCACAACAATAAAAAAAATATAATATATGAATGCTACAACAAAAAAAAATTTAACAAAAAAATTGATCATTAATGTGTCATTATGGAACCGAATGACCTAAGAGATAAAGTCATATTTATAAGCTTGAATCGTAGAAAAATAAAATGTCTCTATTAGTGATTTGAATTTTTATTTAAGTTAAAAGAAATTTACATTTCACTTTCTTAACTTAAATAAGTAGTTTTCTAATTTTGTTCTTCATGTCGATTTCTACTATGCTTTCTGATAACATCTGTATTGCGGGTGTTGAAAATAATTCCATCCAACGCCAACGCTCATATCGTTGGAGATTTTCAACTTATGAAATCAACCGTTGAAAATAAACCGACGTTATTTTGTTTCTAGTGATATATTTATTTATTGACATTCTTTTATTAGAGCCCGATAATAAACTTTTTCGAAAAAATTTTTTTTGTGTTTTAGTCCTCCGGACTACACCTTATTCTTCACTTTTTATTATTTTTAATAATAATGATAATAATATTTGGCTAATTTATATAGCGCCGTTTTCGTGAAAAATCACCTCAAGGGCGCTGTACAAATATATCTATTAAATATATATCTGATAACAGATATATCTTGTAGGTAGGTACTATCTACATACATTCATATAAAAATTGTAAAAAAAATATGAGTAAATATTTCGACGGTTCAGATTTTTTTCAACGTTATACGTAATAATATAATATTATCCAGGTTTGAAACAAGTTGAGGTATTTAAAAAAAAAATCATTATGCACCAACAATGAAAACCTGTAAAATAAAATATTTATGCAGTTAACCGTTTCGTCATATAATTTACTGAAAAATCTATTCCTTTACCAACACTAACGATTAAAACTTTTAACCAACTTAAAAATATTTTAAAAATGCCATTTTAATTCAATTATTGGAATGATAGGTAAGAATGCACTTCTAATGAAAAACAATAATAATATTTTTATTATTTGTTTTTGGGGTGTTATGCCGTGTTTCGCTAACTCCTTCTTTAGCCAACGTTTCGGACAGCATTGCAGTGTCCATTATCAGGGCAGATGTGTTATTTAAAAATTGTTGCAAATAACACATCTACCCTGATGATGGACATTTCAATGCTGTCCAAAACGTTGGCTAAAGAAGGAGTTAGCGAAACAAGGCATAACACCACAAAAACAAATAACAATAATACTTTTGGCCGTGAAAATCTTAAATCATAATAATAATATTAATAAACTAATAAACAGATAACCAAACTAAGGGAGTAATAATAATTCTATTAAAATGTTGAAAGTTGAAACAATTGAAGACCATTGGGCCCGTTGGAAAATATTAGTAAAATAAAAATAAGTTAAAAAGGCTAAGAGCTATAATTTGCTTGATGCTTGATGCTTGATGCTTGGCACTACTTGTCGGTTGTATGAGATCCAAAACAAATAGCTAGTAGGAACGTACATGACGAAAATAATATTTTGTATATTTATTTACATTTATTAAGTGTAGCTGGCGTTGGAAATATTAGTTATATATATATATAACTGTACGTACATAGCTATTTGAATAATATTCGCATGTAAGTGTTATATTATAATTACAGCAAGAACAAAATAACTTAGTTTGAATATCATATTAATGTATAGGTATTTCTTTAATAAATCTTTGTTAACCTATCTGATCACTGTATCTTTAAAAAAAATCATTTCATGTTTGTATATTTTGTTTATATTGTAATCTAATTTTTATTTTTTTTCTCATGCTCTAAATTATGCATCGTGTTAAAATTATACCACATATACATGTAAAAGCCCCACAGGCGAAAAAAAATAAATAAAATAAAACTAACCGGTTTCAGTTTAACCTGAACTATCATCAGGGTTATATATAAAACATATTGAAACCGGTTGGTATATTAAAGATATGCACAATTATGTGGTATTCAAATAAATTCATTTTATTATTTATTGTTATTAAGTAATGTTAACTCCATTTTATTTTTTTTATTTTTTATATATTCAATAATATTGTTATTGGGTTTATAAAAACAGTTTATTTTTAAACAAGTTTTAACAAGTTCTGTTTGATAATGCCTTCAGAGGGCGAAACAGCTGTCACGCGTAGTAATAATTACACAGCAGAACTCATTTTATTATAAATTTGATAATTAATGTTTACCCACAAAGTATTTACTACATGTGAAAATGTATTATATTATAACTATTGACATATTTTTAATAGCGTTGGACGTTGAAGGAATATAGCTATTATTTTCAACGGGTAGTTATATTTTAACCCAGTACTAATCTGTACATTTACATAAATGATTTTAAATTTATGATAAAATATTTCCTTTCTCAATCAATTAAGACGTTCGTAATATTTGTATTTTAGAAAAAAATAATTATACATTAGATAGCTAAAAGTGAAGCAAAATATTTCACAATATAGACACATTATATTTAAAATATGTAATTTTCTAACAAAAGTAAACTTTGTTCTTGTGCTTTGTTTAGAACTGGATAGAGGGAAGCCTAACAAGACTAATCTGATCACAGTTACCCTTCAGGCAAATTTCTTGTCGGCCAAGAAACCATAGAACATCAGTAGTATAACGTAAATAGAGGGAGAGAATATAAACGATTTTTAAATACGAGTACTTACTTTTAAAATACTGGAATAAGACGCAATTTATATAACGACCATGTGACATATAACCTTAACTTACATACTTTGCTAATTTACACACAGGTCAATCACAGTTCGTGAAAATAATGGATACAAATAATATTACGTTTCATAATACATGTAAGGGGGTATCATATAAATTGAAGCGAGCCAATGAGCCATGATAGATTTGCATACTTGATGATGTTGGTGAATGCCGTTATCTTAGGCCAGGGATGAGCGGACTAGCTCCCAATATCTTACGATGGGGGGAGAACTTAAACAGAAATTGTATTTTTGGAAAATTAATTTGTAAAATGCACTAGTTTTTTACATTTCTTTAAATATGGCAGATCTTCTATCAACCCTTAGGAAGCTAGTGGTAAAATGCCAATCGCCTGGTAGGAGCAATTTTTAAGTTTCAAAATATCATCGAATTGAGGCAAGTGCGGTGAGCTACTAGGAAATCTATCGTGTATGTATTGATACGCTTAGGGTTAAATTCACTTCAAAGTAGTAAAAAGTAGTAGAAATTTGAATTTCAAGATGGACACTGACGATATAGGAATGTAGAATGTAGATGATACATTCTAACCTACAAGAGTACCTTTATTCATACCTACCTAACTATGTACGTTCAGGCATGTATGAATGAAAGATCTTAATATAATAAACAGTTGGCTAATAAAAAAATATATTAACAATAAATATTAATAAAACCGGCTACATGATCCTAAGCTCACCTAAAATAATAATACCGTCGCATAAACCTTTACAAATAGAAGAAAGGACCTGCTAGACAGCAAAAAATACCTTGGCTTACATATTGATAAACATCTGACATTTAAACAACACGTAGAAAAATTAAAAGCAAAAATCATCCCACTAATTGGTGTATTTGGTAGAATTGCCCATCTCATACCAACAGAGGTAAAGAGGGACTTATACTTTAGTTTAATCCAGTCCCATCTAAATTATTTATTAGAAATATGGGGAAACACATACATTACATACCTAAATGATTTACAAACAATAAAGAACAAAGTTATTAAAAAATTCTTCAACTATAACCGGGACACTCAAACAAAAAAACTATATCAGGAAATGAAATTCTTGAAAATAAGAAAATTGTACGAATACAACATATGCCTCCTAATCTACAAAATCCAAAATGGACATATACTCACAAACACAACATTTAAACAAACCTCACAAGTACACGAACATTATACTAGGCAACATAACAAATTGTACACAAATACTGTAAGGACTGAAAGTGGCAAAAGAGGCATTGGCCACGAGGGTGTACAAATATACAATCTCTTTCCAGGTAACCTTTAAACGGAAAGTTTAAATGTATTTAGTAAAAAACTTTTTAATCTTAAGTTATCAAAACAAAATTAGAAAACTACTTGTATGTACTTATGTAAGATAAGAAAGTGAAATGTAAAATTTCTTTTAACATAATAAATAAAACAAATAAAAAAAAACTGAATTATTAAATTCTGTACAAGCAAACCGCCCACAATTGTAGATAGCATATATCAATTAAATTAACCAAGTATGTTATATTCTGCCTTCGCCTTAACTCTGGAGCTATATACAAAAGAGAAAATGAATCGTATTTACGAGAATGTTAATGAGATTCAACATTGTCACGTCCTCTGTTTCTGATCGGGTTGAGTGAAACACTGAATTGCATCAAGCAGCATTAATATTTCATTCGGTAAGGATCATTATTTAGTTGTCATCTAACAAGTTTATACAATTTTCAAATGGCGATATTATCAATTAGTCGAATATCAAACCACTGAAAGAAAGCTGTTTCGCATAACAGTAGTAATTGACGATATCAAAAATTTTATTGAATAGAAAAGGGTTTCTCTGCCACATAGGTCACCGTAAGAGGTTGACCTATATGGCAGAGAAACCCTTTTCTATTCAAAATGTTATTATATAGAAAAGGGTTTCTCTACCATATAGGTCACCGTAAGAGGTTTGTTACATTTAGTGGTTTACCAGGGGTGCAGGGGTTCATCCGGTGAGGTGTGTTCAGGATGTGGCTGCCCACCAGATGTGTGGTGTGCCAGATCGGGAGAGGCTGGTTCGGGGAGACTCACTGTCTCTCGACCCATCGGCTTGCGCCGTAGTGGGAGGGATATATTCAAATGTCCGTCACTCCTGGACACACTACCCTTTACCTTCCCACAATTATCTCTTTTTCCCTACCCGAAAAAAGACCCTCCATACAACATCCCAAAAGATAAGAAGAAAAAGGCCCTGAGGGAAATATTTTTCTTCGTGGCTTCCCGTGTGATGTATAAAAAAAATAGTTCAAATTTATAGCCGCTTGGCGTGTTTTGGATAAACGATTCTTCGATAAAAAAAATACTTTAATAATTTTCTTGAACTCAATAATCATCAAATGATTTCACCTTTGATGTTACAATGTACCCGTACGTAAAAGTTTGTAATAATCTATGTTGATTTCCTTTGTCTTGATATACGAAGCCCTACCATAATACTTGTAAAATATCACTCTTTTGTCATTAACGAACCCCAGTTCCGCTCTGAATGCACTAACAGAAGAAGATAGCTAACCTCCCCCCCCCCGGCCTAAATGAGTCAACGTCGTGCCTTTATGTGAGCTAAACGTGGATTGTCGTAGGTTTGCTGGCACTCAAACATGCTTCTCGTCTTATTTTGCACTGCCATTCTTCATGTAACGCACTACCACGAGCCCGTTTATATTATACTATCACATAACGCTATATTCCCTTTTATATAGAAAACTATAACCTCTTCTTTTCAAAATGTACAATTTTCTTTGTGGAACATAGAAAAATAGGATGGAATACATTACATCGAAGTAGCACCATGTCCTTCATCGATTTCATTACATCTTTTAAAAGAAAGTTATCGTATTTGTTTGACGTCAAGAAAATTCTCTCTCAATTTACATGCTCTGCAATGACTACGTCAACAAAACAATTTTTCTTCAATATTAATTGTTAATTCACTTCGTGGCATCTTTTTAATTATATGAAAATTAGTTATTATTTATAATTGAAGAAGAATATATTACTAATAAATCAAAACGAACCATAAAACAGAATAAGACACGGACAAATAAAAAGGTAACGGTTTTCCTCTGTCTTAACGGTATTTTTTTGTGTTTCTTTTAATCATAAAAATTAAATTTCCTGGTTTGAATCCTAGTTGAGACCGTTATTTTTTTTTTTCTTTATCTTATTCTGTTTCATGTTTAATTTAGTTTTATCAGTATTATTATTAACGTTCAAAGTTATTAAAAAAAATATTCCAGTAAAATTGAAAGTAAATTATCTTCATTTAAAACTATGTTTAGCTGTCATTTTGATTGTCCAACATATTTAAACTGTTCCGTAAGTAAACGAGGCTTGTAGAAAATAGTATTCCATACTTTATTCTTAAACAAGTCAAATTAGTATGGCAAGTAAAAATTTTCCAAAAATAAGACTATTTTCTAAGAAATTCAAAAAAGTGATAGAGGTACGCGTGAGTAAATAAATAATGTTTTTCCCGTTGTATAACTGCTTGTTGGTTTTTCAGATGTAAATAGTTGATCGCGATGGGGGTAGAAGCTTCCTAGGGAGGGGTTGTGACTATGCCGAGCCGTAAAGGGTTGATGAGGTTAATGTCTATCAATTTGATCCAGAAAACGTTTTATCTCGGGATTCAATGCTCCGCTAAAAGGCTGCCATTTCAGCCTGTAATTGATAGTGGAATCCCCTACTCTTATTATTATTCTTAATGTCTGCGAAAATAACACTTTGTGGCAATGGCGGTCAGAGATACTTAGCGGCGTCCATTGTTTTCGGTGAAATTAATTGTGTTACTTTATTTCTTTACATAAAAAGAGGTTCATTAATTTAACAGTCTTTATCCTTAGAACAGGGTCGTAATAAGTAAGTTTATACTACAATAGGTCTCTTGTACGAAAATTATCTCACCGTTATAACAGTGTTTGGCAGGCGGGTTTGGGTCTGAATTTCCTCTCCTTCCTTTCCTTAAAAATAATCCCCAAAGATGACATAGGCCCCGAGGGAAATTATTTTTATCTTGGTCTTCTGAGTGGGGTAATAGTTGTGGTTAACAGTTGAAACCAAATTAATTAATAACTAGTGCTCATGTGCCAACTTATTCAAAATATGTAACGTGTCAAATAAATAAATACAATAAACAAATATCCTCTCTTCTATCATGCCTTATCTAAAATTGCCTCCCCTCCATTCCTCATCTCATCTCTTCTAAGTCTGAACTCGACTCCAATTTTCGTTATAATTTTGAAATTTGCCTATTTGAATAAAATTAATATTTAAATTCACCTTTCATTTCTCAATAATTTAAAATGATGACCAAGAACACCCTTGAAGGGTGAAAGCCAGAAATAATGGGAAAAAAAGGAATACCTACTTGTATCTCCAATTGACAAAAGGAGAATCTATCGAACCAAAATAAACTATTTTTAAAACCCATGGACTTTGTGTGTCCAAAATATATTTTTATTTTATTTTTAAACATTCTAGTTTATTATACAAACAGTTGTTTTGATTTCGATATTTTTTACTAAAATTATTAAAATTTTAGTTGGCAAAAACATTGATAAACCCATAGAGGAAAGAATAAATCCCATTCTGCGAAGGTTTTAATTTATTTTTTTATTCTACTTACCTACGATTTATTTTTATTTTATATTTATTATATAATGATAATCTGATTTAAAAAAAAAAACTGATTTCCACCGTTTCCAAATCAGTATTTAGGCACAGCGACATAGTTCATGTTCTTTCTGTAAAACCAATGATTTTACGATTCAATATTTATAGTGAGTGGGAACATATAGTATTTCATTTGAAATTATATCGAGTTTTTAATGGTGGCATCATTTATTTAAGGCTCTTAGTACCACCCAATGAAGTTTATTGATTGAATTACGTGAAAGGCTCTAGAGCTCTCAATTAACAGAATACCGAACAATGTCATTTGAGGTTCTTCGTAAGCCTGTTGACAAAAATGAGTCAATGACTACAATATAATATTGTCAACTTCTAAGCTGTTTTCAATTTTGCTCGAGTTTACTAAAAACACCTTAAAAACTCACTATATGGCTATTAAAAACTCACTATATGGCTATTAAAAACTCACTATATGGCTATTAAAATATGTTATTAACGTTTTATTTTTTAACAGAAAATCTATTTAATATTTGTATTTTTGATAATTACCCTACTGGAAATACTAAAATAATTATAAACAAATGTAGTAAAATTAAAATTATGTTTGATTTTCAATATAACTTATCAATGGCGCCGTATTTTATTAATTAATAACTTAAGTGTAAAAAACCTTCCTTCCGAAGTCAGTCCGGCCTTCTATACCAATAATAATCTATTTAAATTTTTAATTAATTCAAAAGATAAAGACGACAAACTAAGCCATTCAGGAATTTATAAATTAAATTGTTATAATTGTGTGGCATAAAATATCTGTAAGACTACACGTAATGTCAATATTAGGATTAAAAAGCATCTTCGTTGTCTCAATAATACAAAACGAGCAGACTCAATAATCTAGAAGCATTGGAAATAAAAAAAAGCTGTAAAAACCAAAAGTCCTATTCTCAATAATCAATTAGACATATGAAGTAGTCCAATATTTTGTTTGTTGTCAATAAAACCTTATAAAATGTCCAAGTTCTCCTCATCACCATGTCAGTTGATGCTTTGTTTCTTTGCTTAGTCTACATAATTATCTTTCGGTTTTTCCCATGTCTTTTGTATTTGTGTAAATGTATTTTATGATTTCTCTGTGTTCGTTATATTTATATCATGTTGTCTCCCTCAATTTTTTTTTATATATAAGCTCATACTTTTTACTTCTTGTCTAGTAATAATTTGTACCCTGAAGATGTATGAGTAAAGCGAATCCGGTCGGTTCTAAAAATTGTTAAAAATTCGTGGTTTTAAAACAAAAAGTATTTTATTTTATTAAATATGTCAAACAACAAAGTGATTGCTTTCTACAATAATAAATTAATGTCGTTTTTGCTTTATTTCTTGCGTCTGCATCTGTTGTTGCGATAATTAGACACAATTATTCATTTAAGTGACACCTTCTGGTACCTTTTCCAATGGGATATTGAATAGGCTAAGGGCAATCTTCAGCCCGCAGACTGCAGTACGAAACAATTTAACGGAACTGCAGGTATTGGAAATTTCTTCTTAGTGTTTATGATTATCTATGTTTTCTTAAATTTTGGACAATTAACGAAAAACTTGAAAGAAAATGGTTACTCTGGGGATGTAGAAAGACCTCAAATTACAATATTGTGCTACTACAGGGTTTTCCAATAAGAGGTGTTATTTTAAATAGCCCGCTATTTCGGTAGATGTTACTTTTAAAGCTGTCATTTTTTTACATTTGACAAGTAGAAACTACGTCATTAATAAAAATTGAACGATACACGCTTCAACAACGCATTGAAATTATTAAAACCCACTTGAGTGAATCAAATGCAAATCATTTTGAGTGATTAGGCCCATTTCCACCTCGGTGGCTTCGTCAACAAGCAAAATTGTCGCATCTGGGGCTCGAAAAACCCAAGAGTTATTGTTGAAAAGCCTTTTTATCCTCAACGTGTGACTGTTTGTCGCGGTTTATGGTCCGGCGGAGTCATTGGACCTTACTTTTTTGAAAATGAGGCTGGAGCAACAGTTACGGTGAATGGATTGCGCTATCGAGAGATGATTAATGATTTTTATAGCCGAAATTGGATGGCATTGATCTGGACAACGTGTAATTTCAACAAAACGGTGCTACGTGCCACACAAGCAACGAAACCATTGATCTTTTACGATTAAATATCAAAATAACACCTCTTATTGGAAAACCCTGTATATTTTACTGCAACAACTGCTTATTGTTTCTGCTATGACGCGTGTGTTGTTACGTAGCGTTGAAAATAGGAGAAGTAATAGGAGGGAGTGCGACATTTTTAATTTTTTTTACCGTTGAACTATACTATATTTACCCAAAATAATAAATTGTGACTCAAGAGTAAAAAGCGTTTTCACATGCCATGTGAAAAGGCCATGTTTTTTTACACAGTTGTTTACGGCGTTCAATGGTTTAATTATCCAAACACTAACATTTAACCCGAAAAGGTGGGGAATTTATGCTGGTAATTAATGTTATTGCTCTCGTAACAAACAGTGGATATAATACTATTATTTTGTAACATAAACATTTGAGTTGCAAAATAATAAGGATATCTCAAGGTACCTCGGTAGAGCAATGAGTAACCAATTCGACAAAGAAAAGAGAAGAAACATAATTATTGGTTGGTAAATAGTCAATTTAAAGTAAAAATCTCTCATGTAAAGAAATCAAATCTCTCGACAGTGTACTCATGAAATGAAATTTGCACAGATTTATCCATACAAGAAAAAAAGTTCAATCAGTTTAACTATACCAGCGCTAAACTGGTGCGAAAATATCTAGTAGTGTAGTAATAGTAGGGATTATAGCGCCCTTCGTGGCAGCTGGACGCGTTATGCCGTCTTCTAACCGCTTTGTGTTTTTTTTAGTATCTTCAAGGGACATGAGGCAACATCCCTGTGAAATTATTTTTAAAATCAGTCAATCAACATTTTAAATTAACTTACCAATTAGTAATCAGAATTTTATAGTAATGTAATTAGAGTGCAGTGTGTTAAAAATGAATAATCGAAAATTATGCTAAAAAATATTCGAAACTCACTGAAGTTGAATTTGGGACGAGAATCGGTAACTGTAGGTACGCCAGATGTTTTCAACGGAATTTTTCTCTTCATCTCTAGAAAAATTCGGAGAAAATGTAACTAAGACCAAAGACGATCGTCCCACCATTGTTCACATTATACAAATAAAGACCCCCTCGAATAGGTACAATATTATGTAATGTAAATCCTAAGATTATATAAGCATAACTGGTGAGGTTGGCATAAGTCGGTACCCGTTATGAATATCGAATTAAAACGGCTGACTACTAGATCAACCAATACCTTTTACCCCCAAATCGTAGTGTTTATTTGGACTTAATATTATGTTACCCACCTACCTACCTGAAGAATGTTTAAAAATCAAATTGTCGTTGAAGTAGGGATATTTCTTTGGAAAATTGTATCTTTCCGTATTTGAAATAAAAAAAATTAGATTAAATAAATGGTTAATGTAACCTTTTTTATGGGTATTTATGAACCTCCTTATCAATCTTGTGATTTCAGAAGAAGATTTGGTTTTTATTGAAAAATTAATGCTGTAAGACAAAATTAAAAACATCCTTTTTTGGACTCAAAAACTACCGTTCACAGAACTTCTAGTTTACAATTAATTGTCTTAAATCGATTTATAATACATTTCCTTAAGCAGTCAAGCTGACAATTACCAAAACATCGTTTATTTACGAAGTAGAATATTAGCTCAAATTTAATACAAACGTCTCGTTACCAGCCATAACCATAACAGCCAAACTAGGTAAATATATCCTTTAAATAGGTAACCAAATTCCTCAACCATGAATTATCTGACAGAATCAACGATCAACTTCATAGTTAGATAATATCCACGTTACTAGTACTTCTGAGAACAACCATTTCCGAGTGATTGCCTTCCATTAACAATCCCGATGGAAACATGATATTATCTATAAAATTATAATTATTACAATAATTCACGCTTTTACTCGTACATCCACATTAGACAAACAGTATTCTAATGAAAATTAACTAATATTAATGTTAATTTTCAATATCTTAACAAACAAACCATTGGTTTTGAAACATGTGGATTATTATTGATTAAAAGTGGTGAAAGAAGAGTAACTCCATTAATGGAGAACAGAACGCTGTTTGCGCTAACAAAAAAATATCCAAAGAATCGAAGTTAGCAGTCCACAATAGAGTGCTGGTACCTACCCTGATGTATGGAAGTGAGGCATGGAACTGGCAGAGAAAGGATGAAAGTATAATTATAATTATAATTATATTTATTCCTCAGCTGGCTAAGTCCTCCATCACAACACAAGCAACATTTTCGGCTTTCTGTGGTGGTAGTAGGAGATTTTCAAACATTGTTGGGTTATTCGTAGCCTGGGAATGTTTGTCTTTCTTTAAAAAAAAAAAATTGAAAAAAATAATGAATGTTGTTGAAATGAGATCCCTGAGGCCTATGTATGGTAAAACCATTCATGATCGTGTGAAAAATGTGGAGATCCGCAAAGAGTGCAAGTCTGATGTAAGCGTAATGAGTAAGATTAAGAAAGGGACGTTTAGATGGTTTGGACATGTAGAGCAAATTAGCGAAGAAAATAGTGTAAGGAGGATATATGATGAAAATGCGAATGTTAGCAGATGTCGGGGACGCCCGGGGAAGACATGGCACGATCGAGTGAATCAGATACTCGAGTCAGGCCATGTCAAGAGTCAGAATAAAAAAAGAGTGTATATGAGACGATGTATGAATGTGAATGATACAAGAAATGTGTGTCAAGCGGGGAAACGGCGTGATGGTTAGTTAGTTAAAAGTGGAATGTACAAAGTATTTAATTTACTTGTTTCATTTACATGTTCCAGTTAAAAAATATATTATATTATTTGTAATGGCATCTAAAATTCACAGTATTAAAAATATAGTGGAATTGCTTATTGAGTAAAACCTCAAACCGAAAAAGCAGAAAAAGATTCAGTTGTATCTGGGAAATGAACCATCATATAGGGTTTTTCAATAAGAGGTGTTGTGTGTATTTAATTCCGGACATAAAATGATTTTTTATGGCCGGAATTGGATAGTATTGATCTGGACAACGTTTAATTTCAACAAGACGGCGCTACGTGCCACATAAGCAACAAAACCATTGATCTTTTACGGGAAAAGTTTCCGGACCGTGTTATCTCTCGAAGAGGTGATCACAATTGGCCACCGAGATCTTGTGATTTTGAACACCTTGCGACTTCTTCCTTTGGGGCCACGTGAAAGAGAAGGTCTATGCCAACAGCCCAAAAACGGCGCTATACAAGTCATCCATGTATTATTATTATTATTAACAGCCCAGCGTCGATTCAAGACCTCAAAGATGGAATTCGTAAGGCTATCGAGGACATAAGGCAGCCACTTTGCGATTTGGTTATGGAAAATTTCATGAAAAGGATATGGTCCTGTAGGCGTGGTGGTAGTCATTTGACTGATGTTATTTTTCACTTTTAACGGCATACCTTCTTCTTTATAATGAAATAAACATTTGATCATTTATATTAAAAAATGGCATTTTTCTTTGAATATCAAAATAACACCTCGTATTGGAAAACCCTATACATAAAAACAGCAACCAAAAAAAATTATTAATAAAATGAGGATATATAATTTTGGTAGTTCTTAGTTGAAATACGATACAGTAAAAAATAAGGAAGTGGATATGGTCCGGCAAAGCAGAGGTCCTGGATTGAATTCTAAGATACGACTGAATATTTTTCTGTTTTTCCTGTTTCAATTTTTTTGGAATATTAAAATTGTCTTCATTCAGAAGTCGTGATTTTTTTTCCGATTAACGTTTTTTAATTTTTTATTCGCACTTAGGAACAATGCCTAAAACAAACGTATTTATAATGAAATACGGCTGTTATAATTCACATAAATTCATTATTTATGATGCGAGTAAATTACGCTGAACTCATTTGCACGTTTGCAGAAGCTTATTGAAGGTAAACAGTCATAAAGCTGGCTTATTTATTATATTATTCTCCCTTTATATTCTTATCACACGACTGACATCAACATTTGATCTTCTGATAACTGGGTTAGGAAGTAATAAAAAATGTATTTTTACTTCTCCGTATAAATGAGTGTTCACACAGATATAAAATATGAAACACGTATCTATTTTTTGAACAGTTTGCATTTCTATGTTTAACAGAATTGACAGCTAAAAATCATTTTTTAAACTTGTTTACTATTTATAAATATTGAAATTTGTATTTTAGTTTTCATTTTCACTTTATTAACAAGTTTAACATAATCGAACACGAAAACATTAAAAAAAATTTTTTTTTACAAATATGAATTAATTGGAAATAATAAACTTTATTTAAACCACCGTTCTACTGATTGTGCAAAGTAATAAGCGATAAAATAGGTACCTATAATATAATATTTTTATCACATTTTCAAAATTAGAGCTGATTTTTCAAGATTTTGGACTATCCAGTAATTTTTAAAAAATATTCATTAAAGAACAAGTTTTTATAATTTTCATTTCTGTAATTGCAGCAACAAAATACTATTACCATTTAGTAAACATAATAATACAAAAACAAATAAGAAAATTGAAGAATTCAAGGAAATTAAAGTTTCAGTAATTTTTCCTACCAAGATGTTCAAGGAGTTACGTGGTTTTATGTCGTGTAACTAACTCACCTTTAAAAAGTCATTAAAATTGAAGAAAAAATTAAACCTCACTTACGTAACCCATTTAACCTAGTTTATTCGTCACTTTTCATTACTTTATGTCACTTTTTCAAGGAGTATTGAACTGCCATTGTGTAGAATTATTCGGTTACCGAAGGAGCCAATCTGTTACAAGAAATCTTGCACAACCCCTTAGATTTCTGAAAATAGTTCCCCACCAAAAACCCTAAAAATCAGTCTTCAATTTCCGAATAACAGGGCCGTTTCCATTGTGGTTGTTGTTAATGACCGGTCACGGGACGTGATTGTTGACGCTGGGTCAATTGGTCGTGGCATTTGCAGGGCGGCACACACGTCCGAATCGTAATATTAGGTGGCCAAAAATACGATTTTGACAATCGTAAAGTCAAATAAATACTGTAAATCGTGACGGAGTCAATATTACAAATTTTAATACAATATTGTAGTTTCAGAGAAATGTCGTACGCGACGTCATCGTTCTTAGTGTGAGACGAAAAAAGACAATTGTCGATGACTTGCATACGATCTCTCTAAATTTGTTTGTAAAATATTATAACTTCCTAGGTTGTTTGACAAACACGTCAAACGGTGCTGCAAACTACCAAATAATTTGACGAACACGTGAAATTTGCCAAATTATTTGATCGTTTAGATGGCGCTTTATAAATCTGATATTTATGTATTTGATAGACATTGATAGTGTGACTTTTCATTTTACGGATATCTGTCTTCAACTTAGGTATGTTAATTTTAATATGTAATATTATATTGCAATTTGATTTAATTTAATAATATTCCAAATATATTTTTGAACGATTGAGCCTTTAAAGAACAAAATAACAATTAAAACCACTAACCATAAACAGACTCTTTGCTTAATAGTTGTAATTTTGCACTACTCAAGATTGCAAGAATTTATTACATAAGTAGTGACCCATACTTAAATGATTATTATAATATTTTTAATATTTGTAGATTATTTTTGTCCAGATAATGTTGTGGTTTGGACCATTGTGGAACGTAACAAATACCGGCCGTCCATCGGTCGTCCTTCGTTCGTACGTCCGTTGTCCGTTGTCCGTGGACGTACGGTGCCCGGTAGGTCCACCCGTCACGAACGCGATGTTTGTCACCACTGAAGAGATAATCCGGTAGAAGTGTGTTGTGGATGATCAATTAATTTTAAAAAAAAATATTTCCTTAGCGAAAAACCAATTTTATTGTCCTGTCTGCGGTCAAGGAATCAAAAGGTATCATGCAAACTTTCGACTTCAACAGGAGAGTATGCAAGAAGAAGAAACGGAAGAAAGAGAAGAAAAACTTCTTTTTTTATTTTTTGGGTGAAAAGAGTTGAAAACCTAGTTACAATAATTTTCTTTCAATATATTAATTACATTTCCAGAATTTTTCTGTTCAGTGTTCGTCACGCATTAGAGGCGGGGCGGGGTATAAATAACCCTTTATTATTCCCTGCTGTGCAAATGAATGTGACCCGTGATAGTCAAAAGGGGTCTAAATATCTGGCGGGCGTCAAACAGCACGAATATCAGACGAACTGATTTTTCATTTCATTCCGTAGAGAGAGAGCTAAATGGGGGGAAAGGATTAAGAAAGTCTCTTTGTTTTTATCGAGATTACTAAAATAAAATTATTTCATCATTATTATGTAGCTATATCTGAGAATGGTGTAGCTATATTTGAGAAATATCGTACGATATGGTATAATATAAGAGATTTTTATTTTTTTTATTATAGCGACTATTTAAACATTGTACATACAAAATATGATGTTAAATATATGTATGGTAAATTATATTTCTTGGTCCTCCTCACTAGGGTGACCTGGGTTGAGGCGGACTAAAGTTATTCATTTCTGTTATATTAGTTTTCTATGACGTTTTTAATATTTTGTTTAGTGTTTTTTCATTAGTCTTTTTCAGTAAGATTTTTATTCTTGAATTGTAATCAGATGTATTTATTGTAGTTATGCTTTTTTTATTCATATTAAGTACGTTTTTGTAAATTTATTTTAGTGATGCAAAAAATATAAAAGGATGCTTCCCGATATTAAAATTTATTAAATATATGTATGTATTCACTTATTTAGTGACCGACGCTACAACGAGTATAAGGATTTCAAAATATTTAACATAAAAAAAATCATTGTACCTCACTGGCTTGTTGATATTCTTATAAATCGATTTTTTTCTTAAGTTCGATTTCATGAGTGTAGTTTCTTTAAATAACTTTTGAATATTATACTCATCAATGTAATATATCATCGAAGAAGTGTATAAAACTAATCAATCTAAACCAAACATTAAAAATAATAAAATAGAGAAAAATAAAAAGGTAACGTTCTCAACTGGGAATTATCGGAACAACACCTCGACTAACTCGACCATGGGGTCCTAATTATTATGAGACCGATTTACAAAAGTCAATAGATTTCCCATGTAAAAAGAAAACAATTTAACCGAATTAGAACTATTCGTTAGAACTTTGTAATCATTCAAAAGATAGCAGGCAAAAATGGGAAAAATTAGTTCAAAGTGATAATAATAATTCTGAAATTGAAATATGAGATTGACAAAAATGACCTTGAGTTGATTGAGGCATATATCTTTTGTTCGATTCCCATTTGATACCTTTTTTTTATTTTTCTGTATCCTGTTTCATGTTCATTTAGATTTATTAATATTATTATCTTCTTCAATGATATTTTCTCATAGGTCCTAAAATATAATTTTCCGCCAACATCTATTTTTGTAAACCGAAAATCTATTAAACCGTAAAACAATTCCATAAAACAAATGTAATAATAAATTAAGAATTATTAGATATTAAAAATTAAATTACAAGTTTCGCAATTTGAATATAAAAGCCATTTTTATCACAGCTTTTACAAAAAGAAAAATTTCAAATGAGTCTAGAAAATACCAGAAAATACTTGCTCTGTTTTCCAAACCATGAAAGCTGGAAAAAAGCATTTTTCATTCAGAATATCCAAACGGTTGCGGTAACTGCACCAAAGATAACGAACATTATTTATTTTATCTCTCCAAAGAGGACAAACGTGATACGTAAAATAATCTACGTTCAAAACTACTCGTCTGGAACGATGAACGATGCTTTTATCATCACAAAACTAAGGCCATTTACATAAATATTTTATTCGTGCATAATAAATATTTTAAATATCTTAACCAAGTTTGCATTTCTCGAAATTTTACACACCTTATAGGCAATACACCTTTTTTTAACCATTGATTAATAAATAATGAGTAGCAAATGCCGCAACTGGTATTTTTTAAAACACATTAAACAAATGAATTGCGAAAAAATTGTTCACTTTTATGCTCAATCAACAAAACACTGAAAGTGAATAATATTGTTACGTTATGTATTTATGTGTAATTTAATCTAAAAAATATATTTATTTTAGTTACTTTTAAATAATTGAAAATGTAAATTTTATTTTAGCTGAAATAAAAAAAAAATTAAAAAAAACAACTCTACAAAATAAGTGAATAAAATGTTCCATAATTAAAGATATTTTTACTAATTATACTTCGCTCACTTTGTGTGTAAATTGTCATATTCTAATGAAATATGATAGCGCTATCGTGTTACGAGTTTCGATGAGAATGTGAAACTTTGAACTATTTCAGTTGAAGAGCGTGTCGTCGCGTGCGTGGCGCTACGAGTTATGAGGAGTGTGTTGATAAAGTTTTGTTTCCAGTAAATAATTCTGGAACATTACTAATATTATAAAGAACCACGAATAAGCTAAATGAAAATAAACTCATGTTCGCCGATAGTATCTCACCAATTTAAATATTTGAATATACTCGTAAAAATCAATCTCTTCGAAGGTTCGGTTTTTCGACCATAGAGTAGCTTGTTTGTTATTTGTTTTTGGGGTGTTATGCCGTGTTGCGCTAACTCTTTCTTTAGCCAACGTTTCGGACAGCATTGCAGTGTCCATCATCAGGGCAGATGTTTTGACACATACGGCATAAAACCCCAAAAACAAATAACAAAAATACTTTTGGCCGAGAAAATCTTCAATCATATTTCATAGAGTAGCTCATTGGAACACAATTCATTGAAAAGAAAGTGTAATCTATAGAATTTTTTGCCCTTCTTAACCCATGATATCTGTCAAAATAGGTAGGCATTTAAATAAAAGGTGTCGATCCTTAATCAATGCAAAAACAAATTATTGTTTATGGTTTCTTTACATTGCATTTTTTTACGTTAGAATTTTTAGCTTCAGTAAGACAAGCCTGTGTTGAGGTTACCACTAAACAATTTATTTTGAAAATAATTCTAGTCTTTGAAAAATGCTGTCCTGAAAATAAGAATTATGTACTCGACCTTTTTGGCCTCTTTAACAATTTGACAACACTTTGGCAATTATATTTCGACATCGACCTGTTAAATTTTTAACAATTTTTTTAACTCATTTGAATCATCCCTATTATTGCTCTATTCCTTCTCTTTTGTTTACCCCCTGTCATTTCGCCTCACAAAATTTTCAATTGGGGATGATAATTTAATCGGTACTGTAAGACAATGAAAAAAAATTTCACTTTATAAAACCCAGAATCAGCGGCTTGCCATGATGTTTTATCAGAATTTCATGATTTTCCGGAACAAATGGATATAGCTTGGTACTTTTGTAAACTTGATTTTTTATCAAATTCATTAAAATGCAGAAATTCCTCCAAACTGAGATCCGAGGATAAATATTTGGTTTTCTATATTCTTCGTTTCGTACCTAGAATTGGTCAAGCGAAGCAATGATTGGAACATATATTTATTTAAGACATCAAAATACTATGGAAAGATGATTAGTGGAGTTTTTTTGTTAGAACAAAAAAAATGCATTGTTTTGGTCCATCAAGTAGATCAATTAATTTCATGTTACCTAACTAATATTCCAAAATAAGATTGACGTTAAGATATCTCAAATGTTTTACCAAAATCTCTTGACAGTAGCCTTGTTCCGGTAAAATTGGTTAAATTTGTAGTTTTCGCATAATTTTTTTCTAAAGCACTGACTACATATCACCTTTCAGCTCACCCTTTTTAAAGTTTTGATGTAGGTACTAAGCTGTGAGTTTTAATGTAGGTGTAAGCTGTGTTGAAATACAAAGATAGAAAAAATTAGAAGTACATAATATGTAGAAATCAGATTGTTATAAAAAAGGTTAAAATAAAATAACATATTGAACTGCAAGCGAGTACGTAAACGAATTGACGGCCGGCATAGTCCAGTGGTAACGCATTGGACTGCCATTCCGAAGGTCGCGGGTTCGAACCCGGCGTGCGCAAATAAATTTTATTTGATTAATTTGTGTTATTTCACAATTAATTAATTAAAATAATATATAGTATATTTGCGGCACGTTCCAGAGTGGAAGATACTACCAGTATCGCCCTGGTGTAAGACCACCATTCAGAATTGAAACGTTGCTCCAAATGGCTTTAGCCGTGTTTAGTGACTAGATCTGAATAGCCAGGTACTTCCCCACCTTCCTCTTTCCCTTCCCCACTTACCTTCAGCCTCACAACATCCCCCAATTGGGGATGCCATAGTCTCACTGGCTCCAGACGGGAGCAGTTGGGACTCTTGTGAGGTATTCATTATAAAAAAAAAAAAATTAAAAAAAATCAAATTTTTTAAATTTGGGTATTGTATTTAGCGAAACCTCTTGGTTCCATTATCGGTTTTTCCATCAAGACAGAAAAATACTCGATGAAATACAATTTCTAATATCCGAAGATGCAGATAAATTTTTTTTTCATCATCATCATCCTCATGTTTCACAAATGGTAAAAAAATTACGGTACATGATTTGTTTATAGATATTATTTATATTTTTAACTATTTGTACCCTGCAACGCGTTGCTGTTGCTCAGTCTGTCTGTGCAGATAGAGACACAATAGCGCGTATTGCTTTTACGTCCTTCAGATGGCGCTATTAAAAAAAAATGTTTTTACTTGTCACGGGTGATATTTATAAAACATATGTATAATATCAAAACTCACGTGTATTCGAATGCAATGATGTAACAAAACTCACGTGTATTCGAATGCAATGATGTAACAAAACTCACGTGTATTCGAATGCAATGATGTAACAAAACTCACGTGTATTCGAATGCAATGATGTAACAAAACTCACGTGTATTCGAATGCAATGATGTAACAAAACTCACGTGTATTCGAATGCAATGATGTAACAAAACTCACGTGTATTCGAATGCAATGATGTAACAAAGCAATCGGTGAAGAACTTTGATTTTGAACAAACAAACATTTACATTTACAACATATATATAAGTCACAGCGAGGAAATCCATAATTTGTTTTATTTTGGATATATAATACTTATGTACAAACTGAAAATTAATAAATAAATAAATTTAAACATGTGAATCATTCCACGAGACGCCATTAATCGAGTAAATCGTTGAGTATATTTGAGGTACATTTCCACTTGTTTAAAATATTAATTTATATTTTTGATGGAAGGAAATGAAGGAGTCTATTGAAGTGTTCCTTTTCAATATCCTGACATTGAAGGACAAACACTCTGAATAAAATGCGTAAAATTTCACAGTGTGTAAGGGTCGGGACGCACCCACATAATCCTTGAAATCCAGGGAACGTAAAGACGATGCGTGCCATGTCTGACGCGAGAGTGATGAATCAAATGAAATGATAGATGCGACCCTGGGTAGGGCTCACGTCAGATGTGAAAGGATGAGCAGAAGATGTCCAAGCCACATAGAAAAATGAGTAGGTACCTTCTTATAAATTTTTCAATGTATTTGTGTTCAAAATCGTACCTACCCAACTACCCTACCCAACTCTACTCAAACGAAATTATTTAATTCTTTTTTATTTTAGGTGTCCTGTTATCATCATGGAAATATTGACTTTTCATAAAAAAATATCTTAATAACTTTGCAGAACTGTATCTACTCATATCAGTCTTATAAGTTTTAAATCCAAGAGATACGGCATCTTGCTTTAATGCGTCTTCTCTCAATCACTTCCTCCGGAGGGTCAAGATATTAGTCTGCCGATGGCCAGGAGATTTTCCAGTCTCTCGTGTAATTGTATTTCATTTGGTTCAATGGAGACTCAGGATAATGGCAATTCAACACTCTTTTGAAATGTGATATAAAGTCATTAAAAATTATGAAAAAACAACAGGCCAACAAACTTTACCTATCGTAACATATTTAACCTGTTTTTTTTTTAATACTTTGCATAACTTTACATCTCTTTTCATGCTTTAATATGACTTCCTTCACTATGCGTACAATGCATATAAACAAAAATGCACAGATATAAAGATTCAGATTCGTTCATCTAAATGGAAGAGTTATAAATATATTTTATTTTTGGTAAAACTTAAAGAGAAAAACCATATTTTTTTAATGTGAAACCGCACAAGAGTTCCTGCTCTCAACCGTCTGGAGCCAGTAAAACTATGGCATCACCAATTGGGGTATTTTGTCAGGCTGAAGGTATCATGAGGGAAAATATGGGAGGAGGATTGTGAGGAAGTTAATGGTTTTTCAGATCTGGTCACCAAACCCGGAGAAAAAGCCACTTCAAGCAACATTTCAAGTCTGAATGGTGGTCACATTGGACACCAGGGCGATGCTGACTCTAGAACGTGCCGGACAAAGTAATTTGTGAAATAACACAAATTAATCAAATAAAGTTTACTTGGGCTTGCCGGGATTTGAACCCGCGACCTCCAGCTTGCTAGTTTAAAGCCTTACCACTCGACCACGGAGGCCTTTTTTATAATTGTAATATTTAATAATTGAAGACAATATAAGCTTTGAATTAGATTTTGGGACTTAAACCCAGGACCGTTGCCTTGCCGGGGCGCTGCTCTATCAACAGAGCTAATGGAACCCTATTTCGTAGCCATATTGAACTGTATCATACTTCGAATAAAAACAAAAAAAAATGTATCTTCGTTTCCTTCGCGCAAATTTTTATTGGCTGTTATTTTTATGTATGATCTCAAGATGCAATCTAGATAGCGTCTAAGATACATATGTCCTATTTTTATTTTAATGTGCGACATCTATACACCTTTCTGCAAGCTAGGATGAATATTTTTTATTTGCGATCATTAGCATCACGCATAATTTGGATTGGGTGCTTTGTGCTCACCTGCATTCCAATTTAACCTTCAATTGCGGCTGACACATGAAGTAATAAATTCCAATCAAACAAAGGAGAAGTAAGGAAAGTAAAGTTACCTCCCAAATTTCTCAAAGAAACTCATAAAAAGGAATCGCTATGATCAGTGTGAAGGTTTTTGTGGGCATTATCACAAATTTATATAAAATATTGAATTTTGATAATATTTTTTATTCGAAGATTTAGAGGAGTTTGGGGAACTTTTTACTGCCTTTGAATTGATGCTTTAGTGAGCGGAGGTACAAACCACGTTCGCTTTTATTACTTTGAAATTATTGCCTTCTTAACGCAGTAATATATAGAGTTTAAAATAAAGGTGAAAGAGAACATCCCTGATGAATCATTACTTTCACACTTGTGATTATTCCATTTGTTCTTAATATTATTGGTCTCAGAAATTGAGAGTTTAACTTACAAAAAAGTTTCAGCTTTTGCCCGACTTTCAATTAATGCTTTCCTTTAAAACTGGTTTAAATACAATATAAAGTATTTCAAAATTTTGCAATAGCTTATTTTTTGGTTTTCTCGTGTCCATTTTAAAATACTGTAAGGGGCGTTTAACAGCGCAGGAGCCCGACTAATATTTATGGTGCCTCCGGTTTTGATGGTTTCAATCATCTGTCAGTCGTCCGTCATGTGAATGGCGAATGAAGCACTCTAGCAGGAGGATTATAGACCGTCCTGTTGCAAAATTTATAGGTCATTGCAACTTTCTACAACTTATTATCGCTTTCTCACCTCGAGCAATGAGATGATTTTATACGTTTTCACTGAAATAAAATCTAATACCTACTTGTAAAGGTTAATAAAATATTACGTTACTATAAATACAATTAAGACCATGATAAAAATATATCATTGAAGTTAATTATAATTATCCAATGATTCTTTATAGGTACGGACATACATTCTGGAAGATAGCCTTAGTTAGATAAATTAAGTTGCATTTGCACCGTTGAAATGATTTTCCCACAGCACTATAGAGGCAATGTGCCTTGTAGAAGGGAGGAAACACATAGGCCGATCTCAATAAGAAACCTATTTCTTTCTTCTCATTCTTCTCCTCAAAAATACCATGCACATAGTATATCCAATGGTTATCAAACGTTTTCTTCGTAATCAATTCTCTGAAACAAGTTTTTCGAAAATCAATTCTTCGAAACTACTGGTTCGTTTTCTTCATCCATACAATTTTTCGAACATCTCATTTCTTAAAATTTTGTTCATATCTTTTTCGTGTATAATTGGCGATTATTCGTAGTAGCATGTGACAATTCTGGGCGGATATTTTAATTATTAAGAATTTTCGTGATTAAAGAACAAGTGATGTATTGAATTTTGTTTTGATAAATCATTTATTCACCGAAGGAAGGTAATATACGTAAACGTACGTACGTAACAAAATAAAAACTGGTTATAATGCATTAAATTATGATAATTACAATACAGTTTTATCAGCAGAACGCAAGCGAGAGCTTGAGACTAGCGGTTACATGATATACGCACATCGAAGAATTTACGGATAATCTCTCCAAAGAAGGCAAAGGCCACGAGGGAAATTATTTTCTCCAGGGCCTCCTGTATACAGTTAATAAAAAATAAAATTATTATTTATTTTTCGGAATAACTTTATTGAGTAAAACCTCAAATTGTAATATTTAAATATTGAAGACAATATTAGTGATTTCTAAACGAAAATCTGGAACAGAAAAATCAGAAAAGGAAACGGTCACATCTGGGACTCATACATAAAGATAGTTGCCAATAAAAATGTGCGGTGAAAAAATGAATACAATGTTAGTGGTTCTTATTCGAAGTATGATACAGTTAAAAGTGACCGAGGGGAATAGGGTCCCATTAGCTCAGTCGGTAGAGCACTGTCTCGGAAAGACAAGGGTCCTGGGCTCGAGTCCCAGATGTGACCGTTTCCTTTTCTGATTTTTCTGTTCCAGATTTTCGTTTAGAAATCACTAATATTGTCTTCAATATTTAAAAATTATTATTATAAAGTAAAAACATTTTTCAATTGTATAGGAATCGAACAAGCACTGTAAGTCATGTTAAAGTAATTATTTATCTTCTTATAATATCGTAATTAATTTTAAATTTCGTGTAATAAGATTATAAAGGCTTGTAAAATGAATGTGAATTATGAAATATCGAAGAAAGTCAAGTTAATCTTTTAAACATATTTTTTCTGATCAACCGAAAAATAAACATATATTTTGTTGATACTCAAATTATTATTTGTAAGCTTCTTAGTTTCTGATTCATTGCGAGCTGAGAAAATTGACCTTCAAATTTCACACAATGCCAGAGATCACCGTTTTTGAAATAAAGGTTTCTTGAAGAAACAGATATCTGGTTCATTATTTTTAATGATAAACTAATGTTTATAAGACAAGGTTTTTTATGCATAGCACAAAGGATAATAAATAAGCAATAATTAGTCGCCTGAAATACCCATACAAAATTGAAAATATCTCCCGAGCAAAAATAAATGCCCCCGACTGGAATAGAGTCCGCACCCTTCTGATAGCAGGTCAGGTGCTGTAGACAACTAAGCTACGTCGGTTTATTCCCAACCCGCCATATAATTCAATATGTACCAGTATTCCATTCAACATGGAAAAATGTAATAAGCAATAAAGTTAGTCAGAATAATAATCAGAAGGGTGCGGGTTTAATTCCCGGTCCGTGGCATTTATTTTTACTCTTTTTTTTTTTTTTTTATGTATATTTTATTTAGTTATAAGAGTTTACATCTTATACCTAATATATTATTTTCTATGACTACTACAATATTATTTACTTCTTACATACTAAAATTTAGATTTAACAACATTGAGACATAATCCACGAAAAACTGCAAGACTTTTAGCTTCCTTAACAATTACCGGGAGTTCATTGAACATTTTAAAACCTTTATAATAAATATTGTTTTGTGTTTCTGATAAGTATGTTTTAGGAAGCCTAAAATCGTTGCAGTTTCTCGTAGGATATAAATGAACTGCACTATTAATTCTAACATTCTTTGACATATAGTCAGGTAACATTTTATTTTTTAGCTTATAAATAAACACTAAGGTATTATAAACTAATCGTTGCCACACACTTAAAATATTGAGTTGACGTTGCATGGTATACATACTCGTGAGATATTTTTAATTTTGTAAGGGTATTTCAGGCGAATAATTATTGTAAGATATAATTATTAAATATCTGGTACCGTAGTTAACTTAAGTAATTAAAAATACTTGTATAACTCCACAAATGTCCTCATCGTGGAACCCGTCAAAGTTCAGGTTCGAGTATTGAAGCGAATTGGAGAAAGGTATTGGTCCAAAATTATTATTTTTCTTATTTTACTACTTAATTTATTTTCCATTTTTTAATTCATTAAAAATGTGTTTTATTATTCTTGTATGTAATTAAATATTGAAAATATATTAACAATCTCTATGGTACGTGTGGGATTGCAAATCTCTACATATTCCGAAATAAATAAATTATTATTGTTGTGAAAAAACATGTTACAGAGTTTACATGACTACCATGAAACTAAAGAGCATTTAACAACTTTTGTTTGACCCTGAAACTATCAACAAATATACTTTTATAAATTATAATTCGAAGTATTACACAAATTTATACATTTTCCTAGGACACCTTGCATTTTGTGATTTCAAGGTAATGACTATTGTAAATTGAACCTTTCTGTAGTTATTTCACCAATACTAGTTGTGAGTATTTAAGGAAAGCCTTAGAATGTTATAGGTCCAAAAGGGGATAACTACGAACGTTTTAAGTATATAAAAGCGAAGAAGATAAAGCTAAAAATTATGTTTACACCTTTTTTTATTATTGAACAATTTTCTTAAAACTCCATAGTTAGTTGCGCTGGTTCAAAACTGGTTCACCCGTAATGAACTTTCCGTTCATTACGGGTGCGATAAAAAACCATGACTTTGTGAATCGCCTACGAATGTACGGATCATTATTGGCAGTCTAATAATGTATTATAATTGTTTTTCAAACACATATAATATAATAATACACAGGTTGATTGTGGCGGGGTGCACGATAATCATGATTTCCAAAAGCAGGATTCACCGGCCGGCGGTTCATTAGTGTTATTCAACGAACATTCCAACACTTGCGTTCAATAACAAGAACATGCGAGGCTTTGTTTGTGGTGGTAGGGGTGACGGGAATTGGATTTGAAAATAGGAACGCATGTTGTTCTGCATGGCAAACTCAACTACGTATCAAACCAACTAATATAGTCGTAGATACCAAACCGGCGCAACCAATACTTTGTTATTGAAATTATCAAATTTAAAAATTCAACAAATTACAGTAATGGTATGAATCTAATTTGTATCACTGTGGCGTCATTTTAATTTAAGCAAAACAAATAACTTTGTATACACCATTATTTCATCAAAATGGATCAACATGTTTCAAAATTACTGGTTTTTCCATCAGGCTATACGTATAATAATAATTAATTTCGAATATCCTTACGAAGAAAACCATTGGCTTTGAAACACGTTGATCCTTTTTGATTAAATAGTGGTTTACACAAAGTTATTTATTTTATTTGACTTGTTATTATTTACTTTATTAGCTGTTCCGTTAAGTAAGAAGGTAAGTGCAGAAATCTTACGATTAATTTGTGTGTTGGTTCCTATCCCCATCGAATTACAAGTCTCCCTAGAATAGAGAGAGGATAGAAAACCTTTCTATGCCCCTATTACTGTGACGCAATATGCAGCAGCATCGTACATAGGCTACTACTACACGCGTCAATCGTACGTATTTGCAAGTCAAAAAGGTTTTCCGTGTAAAAATTGGTATGTGTATAATTGTGTATAATATCATTGACATTTCGATATGCCAAGAATCTACAACTCTTAAGACCGGTTGATTTTATATATTGTAAAGGGCGCAATTTCCCTGTGAGAGGTCCATTGCAAAAAGGGTGCCTTAGTACATATCGGCGTTAGCTCAGGTGGTAGAGGTTGAGATCATGATCATCAGGCGTCAGGTCAGCTACGGCTTTTACACGGGAACGGATTGCCAAACAAACCACTTCGAATTCGTCAAAGGAAACGCATTAATGGGGTATGATAGTATATTCACAAAGCACAATTACAAACAGATACACAAATGAGATGGGTCATTTACATCCTAAATATTCCTAGTGTTTCGTTAGGAACAATCTCTCTTGATAATTTAGGTTCTGGCTGGCAAGCGTGTGTGTAGGCATAATTCAAGTCACAAAAGGCACATAAAAAGGTAAAGATAGTTAATCCGCTTACATGAATTTGTAGTGGGTTTCGCGTACATGTTGAACCACAAAAGGAGGTTTATCTTCCGTACTGTACGCGCTATTACGCGTACATTTCTCCATGGTGAGTAGGCACAGCAATTAGGTACAGGCTTCGAAAATACTTGTACAAAGCGGCCGTTAATTTAGGCGCGCAATCATGGCGTCCTGGTTGATAGCAAAACAGACATGTTGACAGGGCCAAGGCTAGATTGTGAGTGTGGGCGGCCGTTGATGATTTGAATGGCCGGCGTGTCGAGCGTAGAGCAGTTTTACCAACTTGGCCGTGCACAAGGCAGGCGCGCGCGCACAGCGACAATGGTAACAACTCACCGCTGACTAATTTGAATTCGCGGGAGTTTTGAACGTGTCCGATTCATTACGTGACAATATTTATCGTTATTTTAAAGGTTTTTCAAAAATTACGCCAATCCCCAGCTCTAAATATATTTGTTAAATTACTGTCCAATATAAAGTTTGTTCAGTGAAATGTAAGGACATTTATTACCTATGTGCGTAAAATGCAACTATGAAAATAAAGGAAATGAAGAAGAAAATATTTACAGAACATCGAAGCATATCCTCCATGGCCTTTCCATCACCACTAAAAAGGCTCGAATCAGCATTTGGTTGTAGGTATGTTGTCTCATTACTAAGCCTTCCGAGGATCTTTTCTCAGAGAGCATTTACATACATTATCTAAAAGGATGTAGGATGTATTCAGAATTACGATTTGCTCACAAACAAACCTTACTTGCTCAGAATATAAAACAGTTTTCCTAAATGAATGTTTAATCAACGGAAAATGGAAAAGACAAACACTGTGCTTGTTATGTTAATAAAATGATATAAAGTTTTTACACATAAAATATAATATATGGCAACAATTATAATTTTTTTTTTCAATTCTTCAATTTCAATTATATGAAAATGAAATACTTTGTATACACAACTTTTAATTAATAATAATTTACATGTTTCAAAGCCAATGGTTTCTTCGTCAAGATAATGAAAATTGTACAAATAAGTACAAGTAGATTTTTTCCATTTGATCTTAAGTGTCTATACTTGTTTATTTTTAAATTCATTAATTTTCATTATTCTGACAAATTGGCTTTGAAACATATTATTTAAAAGTGGTGTATACAAATTATTTCATTTTCATATAGTTTTTAGTTTATTTCAAGAGATGTCACTCTTTCAAAGACATTTAATTATTTTTTGGTCGCGTTTGCTCATTTTCTATCATTTGTACCTTTTGCGAGTGATATACCTATCACAAAACTGAAGCTGATTAAATTGAATAAAGGATTGCAGCAACAAAATAATTCTGTCATTTTCTCTTCCGTGTGATTAATTTAAATGTATTCATATACACAAATTGTTGTAGTTATGTTCTCATTTGTGCATATTGTATGCACAACGGCTGTGACTGTACCGGATGCGGTTTAATGTTGTCCACGTTTCATGAGAGAGACAAAGCTTGACAGTTTAATAGTATAATTCACAAATAGTTGCAATTTTTTTCGTGGGAAGTCTGCTACTTGTTAATGTTACTTTTAATCCGAAAATGTATTAGTTATAAAAAACAGTAAAAAAACACTTTTCGCTTATAATAGTAAATGATTTTTTTTATTTACTCCACTTATTTCATCAAATAACTACCGCCCTAAGAAATTGGAGTACAATTCACTTATTTAATTAAAACTTTGGGAAGCCTAAGCAAAACAATAGAGCCGATCTATTCACAAAACATTATACCATTATAATACGTTATTTTGTCTCTTTGTATAAAAAATCAGCCTTGTTTAAATTTGATTTGCTTTTCTTAACATCTCCAAGAATCTTACTAACTTAATTCATATACATAAATATATGTGCATGGTTTTGAAGTGAACATTCTTTAAATGAATTCTTCTATAATTAAATTCATATATACGTATACAAATATATTAACTAAGCTAATTCAAAGACGGTTAAATGAACTTAACGTAATGCTTTTATATTTTAGACTAACTGAGTTCTAGAGCACAAAATACTCTCAAACTGTGAGAAATCTTACATTCTGAAATTTCCGGTACCTGTTTTATTGAACGATGTAGTTTTTTTAAATATCCATTAAACGGAATTAAATATTAAATTTTTTATTGTGTCTAAGTCAAGTGTTATTTATAAATAAGAGTGATAAAGAAATGAAAATGATTAAAAAAAGAAATAAAATTAATGCTTGTACGAAGCCGGGTGGTAAAATTAGTCGACAAAAAACAAAAAGAAATCTGTTTATAAAATGAATCAAGCCTGTGGCAGACCACGCTATATTCTCATGCATATTTCAGCATATTATCTCTCGCCATACATGTTAATTGTGATTGAATGATGCGCATATAGTATTCTGTCACCCCCATCACAAGAATTTTTTTTTCTGAAAATGTCACTTTTACAAAGCAAAGGAGTAGGAGCTTTTTTATATCTCAAACGAAGTTCATGACTTTTGACGGTATCCACAGAAAAAAATAATAAAAGATTCAACTCAAAATAAATTGCTAAAAAACGCAAATAGACTTGTATTTGAGTGAAGGTTACTTCTATTTATAAGCCTTCACTCAAATTCAAAACACAAAAGATTTGTATTCGAGTGAAGGCTTATAAATAGAAGAATAAAATAGATTTTTTTCGCGAAAATTTTTTTACAGTGCCATTGTAATTTATTTCTGTCGCATCAATGGTTATTATACTCAATTTTCTATTTTAGTTTGGAAATACGAATAAAGAAGGCAATTTATCTTCCTTTGAAAATCATCAACACATAACTACTACTGTCTGTCTGAACTTTTCCAATATAATTGTAACTTTTATAAATCACCGTACGTAAGTATTATAGTATTTAGTTCGGGCAAAATCTTTCTCAAGGCACTTTTTATTCTAATCTTTTGACAGGAAACATTCAATATTTAATATAAATTCCTGATAATACCTGTCAAAACAAACAGAAAACTAAATTAAACACCGTCTTAGTTGCCAGGGTATACATTTTGATTTTTAACTAAAAAAGCTAATGATTCCTTACATTTTGATATTTACCAAAAATGTTTTCAATTTGAACACAATAATAGCCGAATGAATGTTTTGTAGTAGTTTTGAGATTTTGAATTCAAGCGTTCAATTTTAAGGTTGCAATAAAAATATCCTAGTAGTTGAAAAGCTTACTTTTTAAATGTATTTGTTACACTTGATCGTGCCATTTCTGCCTGAGGCATCCTCGATTTCTTCTACCTTTCACTTTCACGTTATACATTCTCCTTAGACCCTTTTTTAAATTAACCCTAGAAACCTAACCTTCGTCGATTCAACGATTACGCGACACAAAATATGCTGTCCTTTTTTAACGCTTGCGCGGATGATCGTGTCGTTCCTTGCCAACTCAGTGCTCGTACAACTCTTACAGGGAGTGGCCGAGTTCGGCGGGTAAGTGCAGTATCTGATATTATTAATACTCTAGCGTCTGGACGGTGTAGGCCCTCTCATTGGTCAAATTTAAATTGTCTGTTTCAGTTAAATTCCGCTAACTTGAAAATTAAGGCACGATTTGAAAATGACACGATGCTCATATAATTTTTGGATAATATCGAAGAAAATATGTTTTAGAAAGTTGACAATCCATTGGATTCATTACATTACAGTAAAAATTATCCACAATTACGTATTAAAATTTGACGTTTATCATTATTCACGCGAAAGACAGATTGTTCAGTGTTGCCAGCGTATATGGAAAAAATGTAAAAAACTTTTATAGCCAGTTAGTGTCAAGCAATGTACAATGTCAGTGTGATTATTTAATGTGAGATATATTATAATTATAAATAATTATAAATAATAAATATAATTTATAATTATAAATCCACCATCATAAATTAAATAAAAAATAACCAGTTCCACTCGATACTTAAATACGTAATTAATTATTTTTTGATATTACAACACCGACCCCATTCGCTGTCATCAGCTGTCATGTTTAATATGTGATAATTACAGAATTATTATTGACGTGATAACCGTAGATATTTCTTTTAAAAACTATCGCTGTGAATCGCTAAAAAGAAATGTTTGTTTTCAGATTATTATTTCAATTTAATTACTATGGCTAAAAGGTATGTGGGCAATATTTTACCAGAATTGGTCAAATTTCGGAATGTTCGAATGAGAGGGAAATTTACCAAGCGATTGAAGTGCCATATACTACAAATTTTAGCTTATCCTCCAGCACGAATGATTGACAGGAGATTGTAGTCAATCTAAAAACTTTAGGAATTTTGTTTGTCAATACAAATGCTACTTGATGTATACAGTGTTAATAGATTTGCCTCATTTGGAGCGCAAATAGCTAATATCCCAGGTAATGGTCCATATTGTTTTAAAAAAATTGGTTAGGTTTATCATCTGACTTCCAGAAGTATACAAGTTGCAGGTAAAATACCTTCCTATGCTCAGCTTTATCTATATGATCCTGATGAGGCTGTTAGAGTGCGTATGAGTCATCCATGTTATGCCGATTGCTATAAAAATATAATGCAAATAATTGATGATTGAACTAAAAGAAGCTGTCGAGGAAGAAGAAATACGCATTGCGGCTGAGGGTGGGCAGGTGAGAGATATACGTCTATTATTTACACGTTCATCAGAGGTACAATGCTCCAACCAGTTCTCACGATATCGCTATGGTTTACGTAGCAGACAGACGGGAATTTGTCATCGGGTATAGATATCGCTGTTTAACCTAAAAATGTTGAAGGACCTCAAAGGATGGCAACTTTATCAAAGCATTTAGATCCCATGGTTTTCCCACTACTATTTCCATCAGGTAAATGTGGTTGGACTCCAGGCTTTCAGCATCATGCTGATTTCTGTACTGCTCAATGTCATACTGTAACTGCTATGTAGTTTTATGCAAGTAAATTAGCAGTGCGAAGAAACATATTTAATCCAATCCATTATGCGGGTAAACTTTTTCAACAGTATTTAATTCATGCTTACATTATTTACCAATCTGGTCGCCTAGATTACATTAGGAAAAACCAACGACACCTCAGAGTGGAATGCTATCAAGGTTTGCAAAACCATGTAAGAAATTTAGCCACTGATAGAGGAGTATGTGCAGGTAATACAGTCATTCTTCCATCTTCATTTACTGGTGGACCACGCCATGTGAATAAACTTTATCAAGTTTCAATGGCAATGGTACGTAAATTTGGTCGTCCTGTCGTCGTCATAACTTTTACATGCAATCCCAAATGGACAGAAATACCAACCGAATTGGAACATTATCAATCGGCCGCGGACAGGCCTGATATAGTAGCCAAGGTTTTCCATCTAAAAGTCAAGGAATTTATTCATGATATGACTGAGAAACATGTTTTTGGAAAGGTAATTTGTTGGGTGTATACTTCTGTAATTGATCAGCAAAAAAGAGGACTCCCTCATCTACATGGTGTGTTTACACTTTGCAGCCAAGATAAGTTGTATACAGCTTCTGATATTGATAATGCCGTATCTGCAGAACTACCCCATCCGAAGAACGGCTTTGTACCATATTATTTAAAAAAATAACATTCATGGACCATGTGGCGTACTTAATCCAAGGTCAGTCTGCATGGTATACGGTAAGTGCTCTAAAAAATTCCCCAAATCATTTAAAGATGCTACTGATAATAATTCCGCAGGTTACCCAGAGTACAGGATACGTGATAATTTTTCTGAAAATCACGTTGTTCGGGATATACGTATCGACAATCGATTTGTTGTTCCATATAATGCATTCCTTAGCAAAAAATATGATGCTCATATTAATGTTGAAATTTGTTCCTCTTTGGATAGTATTTATTTATTTATACTGGGTTTTTAGAGATTTTCTCACTTATCTATACATGATCAATCTCACTCAATTTTACTTCTGGCTTTACATTTACCCGACAGCCAATCTGTTTATTTTGTAGAGGGGCGGGAGGAACAGGCTCTTAGGGAAGCATCTACAAGGAACACCTCTTTAACAGCGTGGTTCCAATTAAATCTTAAAGATATTGAGGGACGCTCTATTCTGTATCAAGATGTACCAAATAACTATGTCTTTTCAGCTGGTAAAAAGTGGACGAGGCGACAGCGGGGAGGCGACAACATCATTGATGACATACGAGAATGGACGCAGTGCATGACGGAGGCTTCATTGTATTTGATGCCTAAAATTCTTAGACATCTATTTGTTTTAATTTTAATACAATGTATCCCTTCGATCTTCGGCTGAAGATTTTTTTCATCGTGGTGTTGCTGAAGAAACAGCTATTAATTAATCTTTGTCTTTTAAACATACAGGATATTCTTATGAAGGAGAATTCATCTTGCAGAATGCAGGGCTTACCTGAACCTGATGAAAGTTGCAGTTTTGGACAAGTATCTGATTTTAATGTAATTTCTGAAAACACTTTAGGTGAATTGATGGCTGCCAAACTCAATGACGTACAACTTCAAGCATATAATTCTATTTTGAATAAGTTTTTTCACATGAAAATGATGACAATGAATGTTTCTTCATTGATGGCCCAGGCGAAACATGGAAAACATACCTTTACTAAACTTTAATTCACACTCTAAGACGAAAAGGTAAAAGAGTTTTATCATACTGCTTTTAATTTACCCATCAATTTACAGGACAATACAACATGTAAGGTCACATCAAAGAATCGGAAAATTATAACGGAAGCAGATATTATAATATGGGATGAAGCACCAGGTGTAGCTTTAGAAGTTATTGAGCGTACTATACGTGATATCATGGGAAGTGATTCTGTCTTTGGTAACAAAGTTATTGTTTTGGGCGGAGACTTTCGTCAGATCCTTCCAGTGTGTCGACGTACTTCACGAGGACAATTAATTGCCGCTTGCATAAAAAGCAGCATACTTTGGTACCATTTGAAAACTTTTCAATTAAAAACAAATGTCAGAGCTTTAGAAAGTGAAAATATATTTTCTAAATGGCTTTTGGACTTGGAAGATGGCAAACTTCCTTCGGTAGAAGGAACATTAGAATCATCTGTGCTTATTCCCAATGTAAATATTTGTCAAGATATTATTCACTATATATACAGTGAGACACATACAACTCCTGATGCCTTAGTGATGAGTCAACGTACCATATTGTGCCCTAAAAATAGTCATGTTTATGCTATCAATGAGGATGTACTTCAACGGAAAGCGCCCCTGAGCTGATATCTCACAAAAGCGGTGCTATAAAAATTTCAGCTGTAACTTAATTCAAGCCAAAATCATTACGGGGAACAGAAAAGGTACAGTACATTTCATTCCTAGAATTTAAAACACTTTGTCGGATGTTACAATTAGTCAAATTAGCTTATGCAATGAACATCAATAAATCTCAAGGACAAACTTTTGAACGGGGTGGACTGTTACTTCCTGAACCAGTATTTTCTTATGGACAGTTTGAGCGCAGTCATCGTTATTTATACAAATTCTGACTGATTGGTATACGGATAATATTGTTTATAAAGAGATTTTTTCCTAATGAAAGTGTATAATATTATGTTGTAGATTGTAAAAAATAAAAGTATAATAAATTGTACTTGCTTAAAAAGTTTTGTTTTTTGACTCAATTTATCCCACCTGTAAGGTTTTCCAGCCTAAGAATTAAGAGAGTTTTGGTGTATTTACTTTGACAATCGTTAGGTAAGAGCGTAATATTATTTCACCCAAATATGTAGATTTTTAGGACTTATCCCAATAAAATAATTCTTCATATATTTAAAAAAAAATGTAATTACTTTGACAGTCTTTTGGTAAGAGTATATTATTTTACCAAAGTTATATGTAATATTGTAATATGTTGATATTTTTTTATTTTCAAATTACATATAAATATTTTGCAATTTAAGTTTCGATTTAAAAATTAAATCATTTCGGTGGTATGGAAGAGGAAACATTTTTCTCATTGACGAGATTTATTTTGGGGTGAGGGGTGTTTAATGGTTCAGAATGTCTTTCTATTATATATCTACCCATTGATCTAATATCTACCTATTAAATGTAACTGTTAGTATCACTCAAACTGGGCGAAGCCCAACGAAGTGCCGCCCGCAGGGCCTAGCAGCAAAAACCCGCGGAGCGGGTTTTTAACTGCTAGTTTTTTGATATATTACGCGCATAGTCGTCGTTTCAACGAATGGTAAGGGTTTGTGTGACTTTTTGGTATATTGTTATTGTCGTTTTTTTGCAGTTTTTTCGCTATGGCTTCGCAAAAATCGCTGTCTGTTGCAAATATTCAACGTTTATTGATGGAAAGAGGACACAAATTCATCAAAGGAGTCATCTCATCATGTTTCAAAGACCCAATCCTGTCTGATTACGTCTAAAAGGGATCCAAATGATAATCTAGTCTCCTTCAACGGAAGCAATCTTCCGAACAGGCCTTCCATTGATATGCTTGGTGTAACTATAAGTGACCAGCTCAGGTACGGGGGCTCCATCGAAGCCAGAGTAAAGTTGGCCTCTCAGAAGCTGGGCGTACTGTACGACTGTACAGGGCCGCAGATACTTTAATAGTACACAACTGCTCACCCTGTACAAATCGCAAGTGCGCCCTACTGTCGAATTTGGCAGCCATCTCTGGTCTGGAGCCCCAAAATACCTGAAAAAAACCCTTGACTCTGTGCAGAAACGGGCGGTCCGTTTGATAGATTCCCCAATCTTAACAAACGGACTGCAATCTTTAGAGCACAGGCGTCAGGTAGGTATGCTGTCCTTGTTCTATCGGTATTACAATGGAAGATGCTCTGAGGAACTAGCGTCATTGATCCCTTTGGCACCGGTGCGTAGTCGGGATACACGCCAAACGCGTGCCCAACATTTGTACATAGTTGACACTTGTCACATGAGAACGGGTCGCTTCTACGATTCGTTCTTAAGTTCAACAGCTCGGCTGTGGAACGAACTGCCGGCCTCTGTGTTTCCTCCCTCCTACAACATGGGACTCTTCAAGACCCATGTTCACTCCTTCCTCTCCACAAAAAGACCCTCCACACAGCATCCCCAAAGATGACATAGGCCCTGAGGGAAATTATTTTCTTCAGGGCCTCCTGCGTGGAGTAAATATAAAATAAAAAAAAATCTGTCAGTGAACAACACCTTGGCTCCAAATACGACTAAAAATTCGTACAATGCCAACACACATAAAAAGTAAAATACAAGATATATTACGTGTCAGCACTGAAATTCAAGATCAAAGTGGTCAGTCTACCTCCAGAAATGACCCTGGATCGACAGAGACTGCCAATTTGCGAAAAAGAAAAGTTTGTGGATTGTGTCCGTATAAAAAAAGGCGTATGACGAAGACTTATTGCTCAAAGTGCAGCACTGCAATTTGTGGTGAACATAAAATTGATTTTTGCACTAGTTGCGCTTCAAAAAACTAGTTTTTTTTATTTTTTCACACAAGGGATCGTGATCTTTTTAATTATTTTTGCCAAAGAAAAGAGGCTGTTTTTATTTTTATTTCTTTATTATTTATTTTCTAAGTATGATCTCACTTTTAGTTTTATAAATACCTAGTGCCTTACTAAAAAAAATTAAAAACAAATATATTTTCCAATTACATTTAAATAAATAGTTTTATTTATCAATATAACCTTTGTTTCATATTTTTTGAAAATATTTTTTTTTTTTTTAAATAAGTATTAAATAGATAAAATACTGATGAAAAAATTTTTCGTCGATTCGACGAATGGTTAGGTTTATTAGGGTACACACGAACGTTAGGTGTCTAGGGTTAAATATGCCACATTTTACCACAATTAAGCATTTGATTCATTTGATAATGCAATGTCTTCCTCGGGTGTGTCCAACTTTGTTCACCATACATTGTCACTATTAAAAAAAACTACATAATGTCGACTTTTATTCGAGTTCGTATCTCATTCTAGTGCAGAGACAATGCGTTTAGTATTTCTCGGGAGTCCCCGACTTTTTTTAACCATTCCAACCATTTTCTTAATACTGCTGGCACTAAAGAAAAAAAAACTTTGAAATTTTCAGCGAAATCGGTCCAGTAGTTTATAAGTCTACAGGCCACAAGCACAGAAAAATCATTTTCATTCAATTCCATAGTGGCGCGAAGAATACGATGATTAATGTACATACCTAAGCCAAGTTCGTGTCTACTTCAAATAGATTTTTTTTTATTTTTTGTAGAGAGACAAACAGCTTTAACAGAGCAAATATAAATATATATATATGTTAATTATAGTCAAGCCAAAAAAGTCTCCTATATTAGAATTGATTGGAGATGGAGTTTTATTGGATAAAAAAAATATATATAAATATATTATAGGTGAGGAGGGGAGGAATAGGAATTTAGGATGAGGATAGGAGATGCTCTGGATACATGCCATACTATTGTATTAATTTTCGATCGTACGAGTTACTCCTAATCGATATTTGTGAAGTGTATTGCTAAAAATGTCTATGTTTTGAAATTTAGTATTATATTGGGCACATATACGTGGAATTGGTGAATTTTTTCTAAAGTTAGTTCTATATGTAGGTAAATGAAACAAATGGGATTGCCGTGTTGATCTTGTTGGAATATGAATATTTATTAAATTGGTTAGCTCTGGTGAGTCGAGGCCATTGTTAAGAATTTTAAATAATAAGATTTGGTCAAAAATCAAACGTCGTGTGTGAAGGGAGTTGAAGTTGTGGTATTTAATAGTATCGGTGTAATTTAAGAAATGTAAGTTTTGTTTATAATTAATGTGTTTAAAAATTTTTTTTTCAATTCTTTCGATTCTTTCAATGTGAGCTTGGTAAAAAGGAGTCCAGATCGGTGTGCAGTGTTCTAGGTGGGGACGGATGAACGCTGTGTAAAGGGAATATAGAGTCTTAGGGTTGCGGAAAGGTTTCGTTAAACGTATTATAAATCCTAGCATTTTGTTGGCTTTGTTGATGATTGCATCAGTGTGTTGAATGAAGTTTAATTTCACATCCAGTATTACCCCAAGGTCTCTGATAGATTCTTCTTCTTTGATATGTGTCCCGTTTAATGTATAATCAAAGGAAATTTTATTTTTGTTACGTGTAAATGATAATTTATTGCACTTTGAGGTATTTACTACAAGTTTATTTGATTCACAGTAGTCGAAAAGACGATTGAGATCCTCTTGAAGTTTAATGCAATATTCGATTGATTTGATAACTAAGTAGATTTTTTTATCGTCTGCTTATGCTAGGTAATTGGCGTGAAAAAAACATTTGTGAATATCATTAATATACACATTAAATTTCTCAAGATATTTATCAAGAGCCATCCATCGGATGCATCTAAAATATTTTTGTTGTTGCACAGTAACGTACTATTTTAAAATATTTGAAGCGAGATGTGTTGAAGGTTAGCGTTTGTATAGAAATGATTTAATTGATGTTTTCCTCTTTCAGAGAACCACGTCAGCTAAAAACAATTTGACGTAAAAATTTGATCTTCACTACTTTAAAAATTTGGTGAAATTTTCTTGAAACGCTAAAATTTAATTTGAGATGATGTAACAGCTCTAGACACAAATATGTATGGTGCTTACATTTTCCGGGACATAATTAAGGAGAGTTTAAAGGTTTAGGCATGACAATAAGTTCTATTACTCAATATTATCCACAGTCACAACGACAATGTAAGATAAATTTACGGTCAGTATCATTCGATCTACATTAGGTAGCTAAATCATTGATAGCATAATCCGCAGTATTATTATATGCCAATATCCTTATCGGTCAGATAACATGTTTCTGTCAGTTAGTTTGTTTGATGGCATACTATTTATATCTTTAAATAGTATAAAACAAAGTAGCTATTTGCGTATGTATTTGTGCACTTAGTTCTTCGAAACTACATAACGGATTTCACTTTCATTTAGAGAATTTCTTCCAAAAAGTTTATACATATAATACATGCATATTATATTTATAGAAAGTAGAGAGAAGTCGAGTAACACCGGGTACTAGTCCGCTAGTAGGTACGTTTATACAAATTAAGCCTGATTATGTTTGTGCTCGCAAAACCCGAAAAGCAGTTGACTGCTATCGCTAAAAATTTCACAGTTTGTTTTTATTCGTGCCAGGAGTGTTTAGAAGGTTTTAATGGTAGAAGAAGGTAATGCAATATCTCTGCACCAGAATGAGATACGGAGTCAAATTTAAGTCGATGTAGTGTAGTTTTTTAAAAATAACATTGTGGTATACAGTAGAGAATGGGGAAAAAGTATCGATATAGATATGTAGCGTCGAGAAGAATCGAGATTAACTCATTTATAATAAGCAGCTCGACGCTACTTAGGTACGTACTTGCAGGTACGTACTGACAGCCGAATGGTAAACAAAGCAACCTACCTGCTACAAGCACCTACTTGCCTATCTGCGACAATACGATCGCGCAGTCGGTCTGGGACATTACGAGAACTCGCCAGAAGGTTCGAGTCTACGGCCTATACATAATCGCCGCACTGTTGAAGATTCCTGAAACACCCAGACTGTGCGAGTGCCTCGGATTTAGTTGCAATTCATCTTCCTACTGTTGCCACCGGCCGTACAGTATAAATAAGCCCGACGCAGCGAGTCAGTCAGTCAGTTATCAATCTGCCGTCAGTGGACAAATCTCACGAGTGATAATCCGCGCACCTTTGCGCGAAGGACAATACTCCCGGCTTTGCACGTACACATCACGGACTCCATCAGGATATCAACTTAGCGCCTTGGCCACGTCCCTGGCCAGTGCTACACGGATTACAGCGCCCTGGTTCCAGCGTCTCTGACCAGCGCTTCATCCACGCATCATGACCACCACGAGGACACGCAGCATCCTCACTGGTCTACGCAGTTCCCGCTCAACCGCCTACAAGGTCCACCGCACCTTCGGCCTTCCCGTCAGCACTGGAGTATTGATTCCCCAGATCACCAGTGCCTGACAGTCAACGAATCCCGGTCACCAGCGCCCGGCGTCGACTCACTGACCCGCGCTTGACCTGCCAACACAGCCAGCATCCGGTGAATTCATCTGTCCAGCGTCAACTCTCATCACGGCTATCTGACTCATCAATAAAACACAGTGACCTTCACGACACGCCTTTCATTTTGTGCTTCTCACCTGATCTCCAAAGATAAAATACACTGTCCGTTTGTGTTGGCCTTATAGACTCAACACTACTTGACCAATGAAAAATTTAAAGGTTGTTCGTACCAGTGCCAGGAGTGTGTAGAGTTAGAGTGTTTTGTATGTTAGAAGGAGTCAAGAAGACGTAACGCATTAGCTCTGCACTGAATTGCGATATGAAGTAGAATTCAAGTCGATATATTGTTAGAGGAAGTCAAAATCGCCCGTCGTTAACTTGGCACGATCAAATGCGTGTGGAAAAATGTGGCGTATGTAGTGAACGAAAAAAGGTGTGTAAGAAGAATGTATATGTGGAAGTTAATGCTAGAAGAAGTCGAGACATCACAAGATTAAGTGAAACAAATATGTGCAAAATGTTAACTTTTTAATTCTATACAATAATATTATTTCCACAATAATTATGCACCCAGTTTTCAGGTAGACTAGAATTCACAACCTCAAAAATTTTATTCAAAAACTTCCACAACTCCGTCAGAAGGTTATACATGACTTTAAAATAAGAGGCTAATAACGTTCTCTGGCACAACGATAACATTGCATTTCTACAGGGTGCAGCAAAAAAGACAGTGCAGTTTTGAAGGGCCAGTACATTACGTGTAGTGTGGGTAGGAACCTGGGAGGAGTTTCATTGTGTCAGGAGGGTCGTGCCGTTTTTGTTACCATGCTTTGGTTTGGACAACACCAGGGCACGTTTTGCCGTTTCTTGAAAATGGCCGTTTTTTTGTCGTCAAACAGCGGGCCTTACGGCTGCACCTCAATCGTGAGCGTCGTGATACGGTCCCTCACCGTAATTTAATGCACAAATAACCCAAGGTGACTTCACGAGAGACCACGTCACTCCCCAAAAGTTGACAGTGTGGTGTGCGATTTCCAAATTTGCTGCGATTGGGTCTCATTTTTTTAGAAGAATGGACGAACCATGATTGTAAACGCTCAAAGTTATGTTTCCATGTTGGAAAAAAAAATTGGAACTCGATTATCATTGTCATCTGGTTTCAACAGTACATTGCTATGGACCTATACTGCTCAAGTTTCAATGACCAAACTGCGACAGATGTTCCCTGCATGCCTCGTATCTCTGAGGGGTGACGTGGAGTGGCTCGCGCGCTCACCTGATTTGAGCATTTGTGACTTCTTCCTGTGAGGCTACCTGAAGGAAAATGTTTACAATCAAATGGCCTTACACCTTGGAAGAACTAAAGGATAGAAATTATGAGAAAATCGCTGCTATACTCGTCGAGATGTGTCAAAATGCTGACAGAAACATCAGAAATCGCTTTCATCGATCTATCGCTGCTGGGGGGCATCATCTTTCTGATGTCATCTTCAGAACTTGATGTAGAAAACGAACCGAAAAAAAACCGAAAAAAAAATGTACCGAATAAAATAAAATTAACATAACTTCTATAAGTTGCGCCGTTTTTTAATAGCCTTTCGAAACGGTACTGTCTGTAGTAGAGATCAAGTGACCACAGCCAAATAAATCATTCACACCAGTCCACCTCTTACCATCCTCTTGAATCATTATGTTTTTTTTTTTAATTTTCCATGTTTTTTGTACTGCTGGAACGTAGTGAATATGTCAGTTGGTTGAACAGTCAGGCAGTTGAACGAATAGTCAAGTTACATATAAAAAATAGAGATGATTATTCAATCTTACGGAATGTAATTACGATGAATAACATTCCGTAAGATTGAATAAAAAATAGAGATGGTTATTCAATCACACGGAATGTAATTACGATGAATAACATTCCGTACGATTGAATAAAAAATAGAGATGGTTATTCAATCTTACGAAATTTAATTACGATGTAGAAAGCGAAAAATAAAACAAAGGAAATATTAATTTCAAAGAGTCAAAGTAAAGAAACAACGTAATTTATTCCAACATGATTTAGCAATTATGTTATGAAGCGGTGTTAAGTCTTATTTAAAAGTAATTATTTAAAACACCTCTTCAGAACAAGTACCATTCATAGCATTAATTTTGATTAAAATTATAGAGAGCACGGTCTGGCAACAAATAGACCGCCGGGCAGTCTATTGTTTGTTTCCGTTTCCTTTCGCTGGGCACTCTGGAATTGTTACACGAGCGGGACGGCCGTGTAATGATCGCACAGTCAATTAGATTATAATTCATTTTTACCCTGGATGGGCGATCGTATTAAAAAGTGTACATCAGTATTCCTGATGCGGGTTATTCGGTTCTTTTTTTACAAAAACCAAGTCGGTGCAGGCTCTATTAAATAAACGTCCGTATAATGGATGACCGTGTGTGTGTTCGTGAAGATCACAAATAATGTTCTACTGAAGTTTATATACGCGATCCCTTGCAAATCGTTATTCCGCGGACTCCGGGAAATGAAGCATTCACCTCAAGTGGCGCGATACAAGCCGTATTTTTCTTAATAAGATACGGATAATAAAATCACAAGCCCGGACGGCACCCGCTCAAGTAATCTGCCGATCAGCTCAATGGATGGATTCGCTCCATTAATGTTACATAAACGATAGACCCGATACGCTCCAGAACCGCTTATCAGCCACCTTGTCGGAGACGCTGGACCCGTCTCCTGGACCAAAGCCCTGATGGTGCCAGCTCGATCTGTCTGGGACAGACCACCGCCGGCCGTATGGAAGCTCCCCGCTCACTTTCCGTAATTAAGTGGTTAATCAGTTTTAGATAGAATTAAGAACCAATTTTTGATCCCTGGGGGTAAGTGCCGAGTCATAATATGTAACATGTTTACTTAAATATATTCTCCATGTTTTATAATGTGCAAAAACAAAACTACTGCTTTCATTTCACTACAATCAGTAGAACCTGTAATCCTTTGTGTGCCCATGCCTTGGCGACAGTTTCATGCTCTGCCCATCCCGAACATTACTCGAGGACCGAGTATTGGCGCGCAGAAAATCTGCAAAGTTCGGGATGGCATTTAATATAAAATATGGCCGGTAACAATTGGCGCCTCAACGTGTTTTGGCTCGTGGTGATTGCATGTTGTGCTGATTTTGGTGAAATGTTTCATGATTAATTGACATAATATTGTATCACATATGTCAAGTGATTTGAATATTGTTTCATAACCTCAAATACACTCAGTATTCTTGTAACGATAATTCATAATTTGCGTTATTCTATGGTAAAATCTTGCGTAAACTTTCATCTTTCATGAAATCTATGATTTATCTATGCTTTTGTAGCTGTCAAATTTTATGTCAACACTAATTGGTAAACAAGATGATTATATGGGAGGTTATGTCAAACTGTCTAATTCATAATTATTTACGATTATTTTACGATGTCATTCACTTGTTTGATCAAGGCATATTTGCGTTTTATAATATTATTAGATTTTTACGCTAATATACATAATATTAAAAACATTTATGTCGGCGTTCTACAATACAAATTGTAAGTCCACATTACAATCGATATGCGTTTTAATTACTCGTAAGTCAACAAACACTCAATATTATTTATATACATACCTACGTCATTTTTTTTCGCCCAAATTAAATGATATCTTTGATTGACAATTACATTAGGCCGACGTTTAATAACGTTTCACAATATAATAGGGTGGTCCATTTTTCGCAATTCTCATTAGGGTGGAGCATATTTTTTTTAACAATTTTTTTTTTGTTTTTTTTCACAATTGTACAATAGAAGTTGAGCTAATATTACGTCTAATGATACTACAGCCGTCAATGAAGAGTTTCTTTTGTTTTATAAACAAAAAAAATTAAATATTTATTTTTCTCTTCTTTTACTTCTTTCTTTCTATCTGAACATCAAAGAACGTAATCATGTCTTCACCAATACCAATACCAAATATCAATGGGGCTTCGAAGGAGGTTCTCATTAAAGAACTTAAAGACAGGAATATTGATCCATCGTCGACTTCTCATGAGTTACGTTTACAGGCGCGCGCTTATAATAAAGAGATTAAAATACCTGCTATAAGTGAAGTGAATTCTGAATCATCGGATTCTGAATTAGACGACACAACCATTAAGAAAGCCCACATAATTAAACAAACGAAGATTATTTATAGGGACTCACACTCAAATAACGTAGACGGTTGGAAACTGAAATATGACGGAAAAAGTAGTGTAAGGGAATTCTTACTATTAATTGAGGAGAAATGTAGGACAAAAAATTTTAACCAGGATCATCTTGTACGCGTTTTTCCTGATCTTTTAGAAGGTTTAGCACTCCTGTGGTTCAGGTCTATTTACACTCAGGATTTGAAATGGGACGATCTTTCAAAACTTTTGATAAGACAATTTGAAGCAAACGACCTTCAAACAGATCTTAAGGTAAAACTATTTAACATGACACAACCTAAAGGTATGTCAGTGCTAGAATTCACTCTCAGAATGAAATCATTAAACAATATGCTTGAAGCTAAACTACCGGAATTAGAACTTTTGCGGTTGGCAAAAAAAGCTTTATTGCCTATGTATACAAATTTACTAGTCTCAAGAGATATATCGACATTCGAGCAATTGACTACTCATGCAGGCAACTTGGAATCTTATGCATCACTGTCGGATGATTTCGTATCTTTCAACGTTTCTCAACCAAAAGTAGACTTACCTGTCACTAATAAACCGGAGAAATTTGATAGTACTGCTAGACAAACACCTAATTTTAATAATAATAATATGCATAGACACCAAGGTTATAACCAAAATCAGTACAGAAAACCAAATAACAACAATTATTCCAACAACTATACTAAAGTTAGTCTTGGAAACAGAGATAATAATTATAAATACAATAAACCGTCTTCTTCTACTTCTAACACATATACAAAAAAGTGGGTGTGTCAAGCCTACGCAAGACAGAAGTGAAACTTCTAGTATTCCTCTCTCTCTATTTTCATTTCATCAAAAATTAAATGAATTAATTAAATGAACTACAACTATAAATGTAAATGTAAACGCAACACAAAACGCGAACACAACTTATCACAGCGGGAGCACGCTGCTAACTGATTCACTGGCCGTGGTGGGCGTGGCCGCGCAAGTGCGCTACCGGCCGACCTGCTAAACCGAACTCGTATCTCGCTCGTAACTCAAAGCAAAACGTTCGTGAGCGGCTCCCCCACCTCAACAAGCGCATATGGTGAGAGAGGGACAGTGAACGGTGAGCGGTGGTGGGGGTACCCGCATTTTCGTGTCGATCCTGACTCGGTTTTACTCCGTCCCCGAATTACGCGCCTAAAGAAGTTTCACTTCAAAAAAACTGCACACGAAAATTCTAGAACGTTTTACAATAAACCATTCTGTTCATATTGTAAACTATCGGGACACGTTATAGAAGATTGCAGGAAGAAAAATTCAAGGTCTAACAATCCTAAAGTGGGAGCTATCAATGACAAAGCTCATAAAAAGTCAAAAAACTAGGTCGGAGTCTCTCTTGCTACAAGCCGTCCTTGGCGCAGAGGAAAAGCGAGTGGGAGAGTTGGCTCCGAATAGTTGATAAATTTCTTTCATCCCCATCAACCGGAACAGTGGGCCCGCTGCCACGGGAGATGGCTATTGAAAATGATAACCGTCCTTATACTTATGTACATATTATAAATAATTTCTACAGTGGAATGCTAGACAGCGGCGCTTCATTGTCATGTCTAGGAGGCAATAGTTATAAAATTTTTAAGGAATTAGGTATTAAGTTAGTTAAAGTTAAGTTTAGTGTTTATACAGCGGACGGTTCAAACCAACCAGTCTTAGGGACAATGTCATTGCCGGTCACGTATAAATCATCCACAAAGGAAATTCTTTTCTACGTCATCCCGACATTGTCGCCTTCAATTATTCTAGGAGTTAACTTTTGGAAGGAGTTCCACATCGCACCGGAACTGTTTTCGAAAGCTACTCTTCCTGTTTCGGAAGGAAATATTAGTGGGTTGCGGGCTATTCGGCCAGCCTCATCCCTAACTATTGAAGAGAACAGGGAACTCTCTAAAATAGTTAAAAAATTCGAGTCAATTTCTTTTGAAAAAAAGGGGTTAGGTCTAACACACTTAGTTAAACACAAAATAATTACAACAGGACCACCCATCAAACAGCGGTATTACCCTCTTTCACCCGCACGGCAGAAACAATTAGAAACAGAAGTTGATGAAATGCTAAAATTAGGGGTTATTCAACCTTCTCGTTCACCATGGTCCAGTCCAGTAATAATTGTAACAAAAAAAGACGGAACAGCTAGATTCTGCCTTGATTCTCGAAAAATTAATAACGTCACGGTACGTGATAGTTACCCTCTTCCCTATATTGCGCGTATCCTAGATAAACTGGGCGGTGCCAGATATGTTTCCTCGATTGACCTCTCCAAGGCATTTTGGCAAATAGCCTTGGACAAAAAATCATGTGAAAAGACAGCATTTGTTGTTCCTGGGCGGGGCCTCTTTGAGTTCACTCGCATGCCGTTTGGTTTGAAAAATGCTCCTAGCGAATTACAAAGACTAGCGGATGCATTGTTTGGACCTGATTTCGATGATAATGTTTTTTGCTATTTAGATGACCTTATATTAGTATCGGAAGACTTGAAATCACATTTAAACTTGTTAAATCGGGTGTACGAACGTCTACGAGACGCGGGTCTCACCATTAACTTAAAAAAGTCAGAATTTTGTAAAGCCGAGCTTAAATACTTGGGCTATATGGTGGATTCCCAGGGACTTCGCACTGATCCAAGTAAGATAGATAGTATTAAAGATTTTCCTATACCGAAAAATGCTAAACAAATTCGGGCATTTGTTGGCCTGTGCGGTTACTTTAGACGGTTTATCAAGGGATTTTCAAGCATTGCAGCTCCTTTAACAAGTATTACTGGTTCAAATAAGGGAATTAGTAATTTTAAATGGTCACCGGAAGCTGAATCCGCATTTATTGCACTAAAGCAAGCACTTACTTCTGCCCCAGTCTTAAGTTGTCCAGATTTTTCGAAACCCTTCGCTATACACTGTGACGCAAGCTCCGTAGGCATTGGGGGGGTATTAATTCAAACTATAGATGGACAGGAGCACCCTATTGCTTATTTTTCGAGATGCTTAAACGTTCACGAACGTAATTATGGAATAACTGAGCGCGAACTTTTAGCCGTACTAGACTCCGTTACACACTTTAGACCATACATTGAAGGAACTCATTTTACAGTTGTAACCGACCACTCAAGCCTAAAATGGTTAGGTTCTCTGTCCAACCCCAGCGGTCGTCTCGCGCGTTGGAGTTCACGCCTATCCCAATTCTCGTTTGACGTAATCCATCGTAAAGGTACTCAACACATAGTCCCAGATGTCCTTTCGCGAATGGATCTTGCCGAAATCTCCATTATAGATTCAGGAAATATTCAAGATGAGTGGTATCAAAATATTTGGAAGGGTTGTCAAGAATTTCCCCAACGTTTTCAGAACTTCCAAATTCGGGAAAACGAACTATTTCGTCACACGAAAACTCGTTTAGCACTGTGTGAAGACACTGCGTGGAAAAAAGTAATTCCTCAAGAAAAAAGATTAGACATTTTAAGTAGTGTTCACGAGTCTATTCGATCTTGTCACCCCGGCGTTTTTAAAACTTATAAAAAAGCACAATTACGGTATTTTTGGCCAAATATGTACAGAGACATTAAACAATTTGTAAATCGCTGTACGGTCTGTAAGGCCCACAAAATCAGTACGGCCTCACCTAACGGTATTTCATCACATCCAAAAAAAGTTACACGTCCAATGCAAATGTTATCGTTGGATTTGGTAGGTCCATTACCGAGAAGTTACTCTGGTTTTACCGTTATTTTATCCTGTGTCGATGTTTTTTCAAAGTTTACCTGGCTGTTCCCGTTGCGCAAAGGTACCGCGCGAAGCATTGTGAAGAGTTTAGAAGAAAGTATCTTTCTTGTACATGGCGTACCGCGCACCATTGTTTGTGATAACGGCCGTCAGTTTGTATCCAAAGAATTTAAGGACTTATTAAATAATTATAATATACCTCCTCCGTTTTATAACTCTTATTATACCCCTCAAAATAATGTGGTAGAGAGATATAACCAAACTTTGGGCACCGCATTATCGATATTAGTTGAATCAGACCACCGTAATTGGTCAAAATTTTTACCACAAATACAATCAGCTATGAACAATTCCGTAAATTGCGCTACGGGTTTTACACCTTATTTTCTAATGCATGGTCGGGAGCAAATATTAGACGGTGATTTGCATCGTAACCCTATAGCTGATACGGAATCTAATTCACAAAATTGTACTAGTCAGAGAATCTACGCACAAAAATTAGAAGAACTGTCATCAGTTTATGAGCAAGTCTCAGATGCTTTACTAAAAGCTTATCAAAAAGGAGCAAACCATTATAACCTGCGGAGAAAACATGTTAGTTTTCAAGTCGGAGACAGGGTTTGGCGTAGAAATTTCGTCCAATCAAACGCTTTAAATTACTTTGCACAGAAACTAGCTCCACGCTTTGTGCAAAATATAGTCGTGAAGAAAAAATCAGACTTAATCTATACATTAGCAGACCTCAAAGGTAAGGAAACTGGTAACTTTCACGTGAAAGACATCGTCAAGTCAGAAAATATACCGGATTAATATGTTTCTGATAGTGCTTTGGTGGGTCTGGCCACCCTACCAAGTACTCTCAATTAATTAATATTTCAAATATTTTTCAATGCACGGGAGCACAAAGCGGCTTGATCACCCGAGTTGGAGCGACCCAGCATTATGACAGTCCTTAGTCCTGTCCTAGTTAATTTTCTTTTAGAAAATATAGAAATTTCGTAAAATGGTTAGTATAATCGGTAAATAATAGAAAGAAACATAATAAATTTAGTATAACACTCTAGTATCCTACTCGAGTTTGTTACACGACAATGATGTTGTTCAGATAAGCTTATAAGACAATAATTAAAAAAAAAAAAAAAAAAACGACGTGAAATATGGCTTTGACTAAACAAGTGAAAGTTAGGTAGCATGGGATATATAAACTGCCCAAATCTTGGAATGCACGGTGATACTTTCCCACTATCCCCGTATATTCTAGGTTTCTTAATATATACTTATGTGCATATTGTATACGTTCGCCCGTTACTTAGAAAGTGAAGATGTACCGGTCCAGTACATCTTTGTTTTCTAAGCAGTTTTAAAAATTTTATTATTAAGAATTGAATTTTACCAAATATATTTTTGTTTACTTTATTATAATTATCTTGTCATGTTTGGAAATGGTATACTTATGTTAGTACTCTTGATATTTTGTTTAATAATTTCATAGTAATTAATGATACAATTATAAGAGCTGGTTCAGCATATGTCTTTTCCTTAAATTCCTTCTATAACTTTAGTTATATTTAGTAAAAGTAAGTTTTATCTATAAATTAGTACAATAATACAATTTTCTACCAATTGCACCATTTACAACAATGGATGTATACAATTTTCGACCAATGGCTCCATTTACAACAATGGATGTATACAATCTTCGACCAATGACTCCATTTACAACAATGGATGTATACTACTACTAATTGCACCACATCTATAAGATTGGTTGTTGACAGTTCCACTCGATTAAACCACCTTACACACCTGCGTGTGTGTAAAGGTTAAAAGTTTTTTCTACTATTACGAAATAATGCTTTCCAAGGATGATTATTTTGTCTTATTGTATAAATTCTCTTCGAAAGACTTACCCAATAACCAGGTCAGGTAGAGTAGATAGAATTTCTTCGAAGTGTGTTTTATCTCCAACGGAGAAGTAGACTCAGTGAAAAGTGAGGGTTGGTTTACCTCCCTAAAAAAAAAGTGTTGCCTGAGTGGCTTATCGCCCTATTAAAGGGCCAGTGAAGCTTTAACGCTTAAGTTGTTTAGATGTGTTGAGAAGAACAATAATATTTTTTATATACCTACAGGTTTACCTACAATTTTGTTTAAGAATATTTTCCGTCACAGATGTAACGCTAACGGCAGTCTTCGACAATCGTCAATTTATCATCACCCGGTATTCCGATACTGTGGGTGCTTGCAGACTCCGTTCACGTAATATCTTCTAAAATTTGTAATTAAGTTACATTAATCTTAAGTTATCTTTAAGTTCTAGAATGGATGAATCGCAGGCTCAACCATCCGGCTGCACGCTCGATGGGTGCGATTGAAGCTGCGGCACACCCATTCATCATAAGTTTTGCTATCCAAATCGTAGATTTTGTCTTATTCCTTACTTATCTTACAAATTATGATGCTCATGTATAATTGTTGATTGTTTTTTTAGAAACCCAGAGGATCTTTTCAAGCTTAGTTATTGCAGTTGTAGTTTTTTTTAGAGTTGTATTAATGTTTGGGGACAAACATTTGTGTGGCGCGGGGGGTAATGTTATGAAGCGGTGTTAAGTCTTATTTAAAAGTAATTATTTAAAACACCTCTTCAGAACAAGTACCATTCATAGCATTAATTTTGATTAAAATTATAGAGAGCACGGTCTGGCAACAAATAGACCGCCGGGCAGTCTATTGTTTGTTTCCGTTTCCTTTCGCTGGGCACTCTGGAATTGTTACACGAGCGGGACGGCCGTGTAATGATCGCACAGTCAATTAGATTATAATTCATTTTTACCCTGGATGGGCGATCGTATTAAAAAGTGTACATCAGTATTCCTGATGCGGGTTATTCGGTTCTTTTTTTACAAAAACCAAGTCGGTGCAGGCTCTATTAAATAAACGTCCGTATAATGGATGACCGTGTGTGTGTTCGTGAAGATCACAAATAATGTTCTACTGAAGTTTATATACGCGATCCCTTGCAAATCGTTATTCCGCGGACTCCGGGAAATGAAGCATTCACCTCAAGTGGCGCGATACAAGCCGTATTTTTCTTAATAAGATACGGATAATAAAATCACAAGCCCGGACGGCACCCGCTCAAGTAATCTGCCGATCAGCTCAATGGATGGATTCGCTCCATTAATGTTACATAAACGATAGACCCGATACGCTCCAGAACCGCTTATCAGCCACCTTGTCGGAGACGCTGGACCCGTCTCCTGGACCAAAGCCCTGATGGTGCCAGCTCGATCTGTCTGGGACAGACCACCGCCGGCCGTATGGAAGCTCCCCGCTCACTTTCCGTAATTAAGTGGTTAATCAGTTTTAGATAGAATTAAGAACCAATTTTTGATCCCTGGGGGTAAGTGCCGAGTCATAATATGTAACATGTTTACTTAAATATATTCTCCATGTTTTATAATGTGCAAAAACAAAACTACTGCTTTCATTTCACTACAATCAGTAGAACCTGTAATCCTTTGTGTGCCCATGCCTTGGCGACAGTTTCATGCTCTGCCCATCCCGAACATTACTCGAGGACCGAGTATTGGCGCGCAGAAAATCTGCAAAGTTCGGGATGGCATTTAATATAAAATATGGCCGGTAACAATTACCTACGTACATTTCCAATTGAGATTAAAATTTAATTTATTCTGTGAGCAGAAAAAGGTTAATCGTTTCTTTTCAATTACAAATTTTAACATTATAATATTTAGGCAAAATCCACATTCGAAGGCCTGAGGGCATTATGATGTTTTCTTTGAGCTGTGCCTATTTGTAATTTTCTTATGGAGAGGAAGGAGAGGATCATTCCAAGCTTACAGATAGTTGTAAGCATAAACACTTAAATAATAACGGTTTTGAAACGTTTCAGATCATTTTGCTTCTCAACATTGTAAATGGTATTACGGATTATCAACTTCAATTTTTTAAATTTAAAAATATAATGAAAAATTAAGAAAAACTAGAACTAGAATCGAATAAAATAATTGCGACTGCTTCAAAACTGATAAATTATACACATATTCTCAAGACGCAACGTTGAAGTAGCCTAGGCACACATGTGGACAAATGGGAAATAAATGTTTGTTTTTAATTGGTGATAAGCAAATATACTGTACATCGTAAATAATTTTACATTTTAAATTTTGACAGCCTCTGTAGTCAAAGGGTAAGGTTCTCGACTAGCAATTCGAACTTTGCAGGTTCAAATCTATGGACTGACATCGCGGAAAATTCCAAAGTTTATGTTATTAGTGCAACAAGAGGTGTTTAAATGGAAGAAGAAGTTGGGGATGCCTGAGGAATACTAAACGCAATATCCCTGCACCGTAATGAGATAAAGGGTCGAATTGAAGTCGGTGTAATGTAGTTTTGTAACAATAACATTGGTTTACAGTAGGGAATGGTGAAAGAAGTCGGAGGGGCCCTAGGCATACTTAACGCAATATCTGAAATGAGGGGTACGTGATCAACGAAGAAAGGGGTGTAAGGAGAAGGTTAGACATGGAAGTGACCTTAAAAAACTAAAACATTAGTTATATAATACAAGCTTTGGACAGATACACAATAAATACCATGCTATAAAAGATTTCAACAGTCTTGAAAAGAAAATTGAGGAAAACAAAAATAAATTACACAATGGACATAACGATAGACACAAAATTACAAAATGGATTAAAGAAAAAAAAATATTATTATCAAAATTTCATAACATAAAATAATAAAACCTACACGTAACACAAAAACCAATATAAAACACTCGCAAACACACAACATATAATATAAATATACCGATTTTTCACTTATTTTATTTTAATTAATTTTAAATCAATATTTTAAGTTTAAATTTATCTCAATCTTATGTTTAAATATTGAAGACAATATTAGTGATTTCTAAACGAAAATCTGAAACAGAAAAATCAGAAAAGGAAACGGTCACATCTGGGACACGAACCCAGGACCTGTTTCAGATTTTCGTTTAGAAATCACTAATATTGTCTTCAATATTTAAATATATTTTTTTTTTTTTTGGTTTTAGGCATTTCACCCTGAAAAGAGTGCTTTGTGCCGGTAACAGTTAAAAATAACAATTTAATCATTGGACTCATTTAGATCGCTAAAAAAAATTAAATGTTGAATTCATTCAGGTTAATAAACTTACATAAAGCTGTATGAACACGAGAATTGTTAAGAGATAAAAGGTATGAAATGTTAAGGGGGGACTGGTGTGTGATTTTAATAAGACGGCGGTATATGTTCTTGAAAGATGAATGATTTTTACAGTTAAAGAAAACGTGGTCGAGGGTTTCCTCTTCCACACCGCACTGGCAGACCGGATCATCCAAAACTCTAATTCTAGCCAAGTGGGATGCAATTGAACAGTGACCAATTCTCATTCTCGAAATACATGAAATGAATCGTTTTGACAGTTTTTTACCGTGAAACCATGGCTTAGCAGGGATATGGTTTTGAATTCCAGCATAGAAAGATCCAGTTATTATTTTGGAGACTGCCCAATTTTCTTCCCAGGCACGAGTCATGTTGGATTTAAGAATCGGGAAGACATCGGAGATAGGGATTCTAAAATTTAGTGGGATAGTTCCGGAATCTGAACCAGATTTGGCGAGAGAATCGGCCATCTCATTACCCTCTATACCCAAATGGGCAGGGACCCAGGCCAATATCGTCTCAAACCCAGATTCACTTAGAGAATTGAGGAGATTTTTAATTTTACATATAATATTGTCTTCCGGATAACATAGAATATTTGACATAATTTTAGTTAGAGCACTTAGCAAATCAGTACATAGTAAGGCTCGATGAATGTTGAGAACCTGGATTTGATTTAGCGCTTGTTCAATTGTAAAGCATTCAGCTGTAAATATGGAAACTTCTTTCGGTAATTTATAAGTGAGATTGATGTTGAATTCTGGACTATATATCGATGCTCCACATCTTTTATTTTCAAATTTGGAACCATCAGTGTAAAGGATGGAAAATCCAGGGAATTTTGAAGCCACAATGCTTTTAAAACAGTCATCCACATTATGAAATTTATTTGGGGAAGATAAAATATTCTTCCGAAAGTCTGATGTTATTGTGTTCGGCATAAAAGTGATTGCCTTAAATGGAATATTGTATATAGGAAGATTGGAAACTTCTTGAAGATATTGGAGGGAAGATGACAGAGAATTATAGAGATGAAAACTTTTAATTAGGAGAGGAAAACATTTTTTTTCACTCAATCTTTTGTTAGACTTCAAATTAACACTTAGCAGATTAAGACTTTGTTTAATAGGATGATGTGATAACGATAAAGCCTTGAAAATATATTTATTGGCAAGGAATTGCCTTCTGAAATATAATGGAGGCTCCCCACATTCCACCTGAAGCGCATTAATTGGAGAAGACTTCATAGCTCCAATAATCATTCTGAGGGCTTTTGATTGAATTCTTTCCATTTTCTTATCTAAATATTTAGGGAGGGGGTCAAAAAGGAATGTGCCGTAATCCAAGTGGCTCCGAACTAGGGAATTATACATTAATTTAAGAGTGGTAGGATGAGATCCCCACCATACTCTGGAAACTGCTCGCATCATATTAAGTCCCTTTTCGCACTTTGTAGAAATTATCTGAATGTGTGGAAGCCAGGAAAGTTTATGGTTCAAAAGAAGACCAAGGAATTTGATTTGAGTAGCGGTTTGTAGAGGCACATTATCAAAAGAGATTGAGAAGTGGGGAATTTTTCTTTTGCGCGTGAAAGCTACGACCCTTGTTTTAGATGCCGCCAGATTCATCCCATTTATTGACAACCAGCTTTTAATATATTGTAAAGCCAAATTCATTTCCTTAGCTGCAAGAATAATATTTTTATGTAACAAATATATAAGGATATCATCCGCAAAGTAAAGTCGCTTGATAGAAAAAGGAATTACTGAGTCTAGGTCGCTAATATAAATATTAAACAACAGAGGACTGATAACAGAACCCTGGGGTAAACCTCTCCATAGTTTGCGCCTTAAGCATTTAGAGGAAGACTCAATAATAATGGACCTATCTGTGAGCAAATTAATAATAAATTGGACTAGTTTCGGGGGGATTTGTTTTTTAATTAGCTTTTCTTTCAAAACATTCAGTAAAACATCATCGTAAGCTGATGAAAGGTCAAGGAATGTGGCCAATGTATAAGAATTTAGGGATTGAGAAACTCGGATATCAGTTGTGAACAAACTTAAATTATCCATTGTAGATTTCTTTTTCCGAAAACCATACTGATTTGTTGAGATAATATCTTGACTTTCAACAAACCACTCTAGTCTGTTTTTTATCAAACGCTCCGCTACTTTCATCAAACACGATGAAAGAGCAATAGGCCGATAAGACGAAATTTCAGATGGATTTTTTCCAGGTTTTAAAATGGGAATGATTTTTTGAGTTTTCCAAACATCCGGAATTAGTCCTGTTTCAAACATATTATTAATAAGAGATAAGAAATATTCAACCGCCATATCAGAAAATGATTTAATGAAACTATAAAATATTCCATCGGGACCCGGAGCAGAGTCAGAAAGGGCTCTTATCACTCGTTTCATCTCATCAATGGAGAAAGGAGCATCTAGCCAGTTAGAGTGAGATGGATACGGCTTAATAGAAGGCATTTCTTCACATCCGGCAACTGATGGGGGGGCTATTTTATCCGCAAATCCTATAAGAATTTCTTCTGATATATGTTTGATTCTCGGCGGAGAATACGATGATCCGAATTTTTTTAAGCTAGACCAAACTGAAGACTGGGGAGTTTCCGGAGACAGGTTCTCACAGAACTTCCGCCATCCAGCGCGCTTCTTATTTTTCAAAATTCGTTTGGTTTCTGCCTGGGCTTTTTTAACTGATAAAAATTTTTCTAGTGACATACACTTACGAAAAGAGGAAATTGCTATTTTTCGAGAGTTGACGGAGCGAGTGCATTCCTCGTCCCACCACGGAGTAGAGTGTTTTATTTTAATGTTCGCCTTGCGTTTCGGGATGGATTTTTCTGCTGCATTTATAACCATAGAAGGAAACGTCTCACATTGTATTCTGATGTCTCCCGGGGACGATTTTGTTAAATTAATAAGGTTATCTAGTTCAGAAGAGAAAGTGCTCCAATTCGCATCTTTCGTTCTAAATTTGAGATTATTTTTAACTGGGGGGGAATAAGTGTTAAATTGATGGTGGAAGCGGATTATAATTGGGAAATGATCACTAGAGAGGGGATCGTTTAGGATGTCCCAAGAGCATTTAGATGCTAACGAATACGAACAAAGAGATATATCAACAGCACTTTTCCGTTGATGAGGGGGGTGAATCTGGTTGGAGATCCGTCATTTAAAAAACATAGGTTATGGGAATCAATAAAATCTAAAAGATTGCGGCCAGAACGATTTGTTATTTCGCTACCCCAAGAAGGGGAATGTGCATTAAAATCTCCAAGGATCATATAAGGGGAACAAATCTGGCTTAAGATTGGTGCCCATTCATTTTCAATAAAAGTCGTAGAGGGAGGAATATATATTGACAATATTGTGATATCAGATAAGACAGCTGCTATTATCTGGATATCGTCGGAGGGAGTATGAATATTAATTTCTTTAAAAGGGATAGAATTTTGGATTATCAGAGCCGAGCCGCCTTTACCATCCGGTCTGTCATGTCTGAGACAATAATAACCTGGAATTCTTAAGTGAAAGGAGGGTTTTAACCACGTTTCAGAAATGGCGGCTACTGAAACGTCGTGTTCGTCGAGTAATTGAATTAGGTCAGATTTGTTAGCGAAGAGGCTTCTACTGTTCCACTGAAGGATTTTATTCAGTTTCGAAGCCATTGGGGAGGCAGGATAATAAAGATTTAATGTAATCGGCAGCGTTGGACGGTACAGTATTGTTGTTTGTAAGGATAGAAATTAAAAGGGTAATTAAAGTGTGTATAAAAGAATTATTATTCATTATTTCGGGGGGAGCAGGAGGGGAAGAATTACCATTAATAGCACACCCATTGGGCGTCTGGGATTTGGCATTCCCATTCGGGCTGGCCAAAATATTATTCAATTGTTTTTTATCAAGGTAAGGTGTATATTTTGGGTTGGGTTTGACTGGCTTGAGAATAGTTTCTCTGTGAGAACATGACGTTGAATTCAAAAAGGTGGTTGTTTGGAAAGGAGCTGAGGACGATGTCATCTCTGCGAATGATTTTTTCGCAGGAGAGATTAACTTTGAAGCCTGGAAGTACGAAATGTTGTCGGTAGCCATTTTATGTTTTATGTTCTTCTGTCTTGTTAATTCCGGACAGGCTAGACTGACGGCGGTATGTGCACCCGAACAGTTAATGCAAATGGGATCATTGGAAGATTTCGGACATTGATCAAATGGGTGAGCTTCTCCGCAATAGTAACAACGTGGGGGGAGCGGCATACGGATTTCGAATGTCCGAACCGGCAGCAGTTGAAACATTGAATTGTTGGAAATTTATAAACTTCGACGGGAAGCGAGGTATAGTAAATTAACACACGAGACGGTAGGGATTGTCCCTCAAATGTAACAACAACAGACTGGGAAGGTTTCCAGATCGTGTTTCCGTCAGTAGAATCCTTGTAGTTCAGTCGACGTACTTTTAATACTTTCGGGGTTCCGTGAGAATTATTCAAAGCATCAACAATTTCAGCCTCTGGGATCTCCGCGGGAATTCCTCGCACAAGACCCATTCTCGAAAGGTTAAATGTAGGGATGAACGATTTATATTTATGATTTGAGAGTGAGTCAATTTTTTTTACAAATCCATTTGCGGAAGCGGCAGTGTTAAACTCGATAGATAATTTATATCGCCCTTCCGGTTTAATTGAACCGTTAACAATACCAAGGTTATTATTTTTTGAGTCAAATACGAATTTTCCAAAATCTAAAGGATGAATAAGTTTTCCCTGTTCAGTTCTCTGAACATTAACGGTAAATGGACCGGAAGCTGAAGCAGGATAAAGTAATTCAGTACTTTTTGCATTATCGCTAGTTAAAGTACTTGGATGGATGTTAATATTGGTGTTAAGGTCGTTAGGGGTCGAGGTTTGTTGAACCGGCGGTATAGATTTAACTTTCGATGGAATGTGAAGGCTTTGCGATGGTCGTCGTTTACGAGATGGGAGCGTAATAGAAACCTGGCTCGTATTAGATTCCGAATCAGAAAAATCCAATATCGACCCTGGGTCGGGAGGTCTGTCTTCATCTTCCTCCATTATATAAAAAAACTTAACTTTTAAAAATTAAACTGAAAAAATAATACGCAGTCTATTTCATTGACTGTACAAACAAAAACGGATTAGCCGTAAGCAGAAATGCAAACAAATAGGTAAACGATAAACAATATTAAATAAAATGTAACAATAATCTCTTATCTGTACGCAGCGCAGGAACGGGCGAACGGCACTCAGCAATAGTAAGGTACACACAACCACTGTTGACCGCGGCTCGAATCGGACTGGTATTTAAATATTACAATTTGAGGTTTTACTCAATAAAGTTATTCCGAAAAATAAATATCAATCTTATGTTTTTTTTTCTTCACCAACATTTAATAAATTTTCCTTAATGCCGTGTTTGATGATCAGATCTGAATAGCCAGGTACTCTCCCAACCTCCTCCTTCTCACCTCCTTCCCTTCATTTTTACAACTTCATCAACTTCATCTTCAGTTTTACAACTTAACACGATTGGTGATGCCATATTGTAGTGGCTCGAGGAATTAGGGAGCAGTTGGGACTTGGGACTCCTGTGCTGTATTCACATTAAAAAAATATATATTTTACATTTCAAGCTTATTTGCTCGCTTTTGGGAACAACTCATATGGTCTCATAGAAATATATATTTAACCTTTCGGGCTAATTTGTTCGCTTTTGTAAACAACTCATATGGTCTCATATAAATCGTTGTCGAAATCTCCCTTACCGTCGTCGTGAGAAGTATTAGAAAGAGAAAACACCATGATTTTTATTCTAATCTAAAAATTAACCACAAAAGAATCAAAATATGCACCTTTGTAAAATGAAAAAGAAAAAACTGTAAATCTGAAATAACAATAAAGTGAGATGACAGTAACATTTGTAATGCATTTTATTTATAACATGTGTATGTGTCTTTCTTATTTTTTATTATCTGTAAATTTAGTTAGAAAAAACGTAAGGTTTGCCATTGTTTAAACTTTTTTATGTGCGCAATATATAAGTTTAAAAAAAAAGTTTATTTCTAATATATAAACTTGAAAAAATTTTTTATCACCTTTTTTAAACAGTTTTTAGTTTTCGGATACATTCAGGAATGTTTAATTAATTTGGATTTTATTGCAGAGAAGAAATAATCCTTCTTCGTGTCCAAATATGGCAGACGCCTGAGGAGTTAAAAAACGACGATACTTTAATACAAAAGGTACAATAACTTAAAAAAAGCTTTCTGGTGGAATCTATAATTTTTATGGGGAAAATGTAAGTCATTTACGGATGCTGGGTTTGTGTTTGCCGAGTGTTCCAAATGGTGTTCCGAAGTGTTGTTCGATGTCACTAGATCCTGGATAACATGTTCCTTTTTAGTACTGATAATTAATTACATCCGTATTTCAAAACATGTGCGTATGTTTTTGGCAAAATAACAAAGGGTCTAATTACTCGCAATAATATAATTAATATTATTGTTTACACCGCAAATGAGCTGGTTTGGATAATATTTATTTAAAGCAACTATTCTAGGTGCGTTAATTATTACCATTTAGTATATATTATATAATTATATCATGTTCCCAGGAGAGTTATGTAGTGCGTAGGCAATTACTTCTGCCTAGTTAGAAACAGGTAAGTAATGTATTTAACGTCTTACACAGAGTTAGTTTGATCGTTGATTTTGAGAGATAATTTACGGTTGAGAAAATTCCTTGATACCTAATTCAAATATAAGTGCCTTTCTATGGATATGCTAATGAGAGGTTCGTGAATGACAACTTTGTTTTTATTTGTTTTATTTATTTTTAAAATTGTGTAGGTACTACAATAAAATCATTAACCGCTCATCTCTATAGGGAATTCCTGTGTCGAGATGTACAGCTTTACAATCATAGTAAATAATAAAATCTATAATTATGTCGAAATTTGTTGATGTAATTTTTTGACTTGTCAAATATGATTAATATTAATGATAAATAAACAGTAGTTTATGATTAAAAATAAATAAAATCCAATTAAGTACATAATAATAAGGCCGTCGTCCCAAGGGTCCGCAAGAATTCAACAATAAACCAAATGCTGTAAGACAGAAAATTTCACACCAAACTGCGCGGCAGACCGTTTCCTTACTATGTTGGCCATAAGATCAGAAATTTGATATAAAAATGGGTAAAATAGTTATTAGTGCGACCGGCACTTGGAAATGGCAGTATGGAATATTTAGGATTATGAATATAAGAGTCAACTACTTCACAACTCATTCTTACTGTTACGTATGAACAAATTATTCAGAATCGGTATAATGTAATATGTATCCTAATAAATGTAAAATCCGAATATGGATATTAACAAATAAAAATAAAACATTTTCCTAATAATATTCAATTAGCGTTTTCTTGTATTAATCAAATTTATTTTATGAATACCTACGAATGAAAGCTTCAAACGACAAAACGCGGGAGCTCAAATTCAATGATTTCAATGGAAGACTTAAAGAATTAAATTATAAAATACTATCAATTGCGTTATTCCCGGAAAGGTGTGGGTATTTCAATTACGCTAATGCGCCAAATGTGGATAAGCCATCAAATAAAAATACGGCTTGCGTGGTATTTGTCGTATTAAATTTGGAGGTCGTTCACCGTGGAAAGGGATTAAATTTTTTGCTTATCAACCCTTATCGATGTTTAATTAAAATATCGTATATTTGCTGAAGCCAGGTAATTATACTATTTTACCTATTGCGTGTATCCTCTGTATGCAAAAAAACATGCAACGTAACTACGATCAGATTTTACTATTCCAAAATCATGTTACTTTTTCATTAATTTTTATTCAAGAAACTCAAGTGTTGAATTGCTGTAAGCATCTCATGAATTCTAAAACTTGAACTGAAATCCACATCTTGTGTATCCAAAATCATGTAACTTTTAAAGTTTATTGTTTTATGAATCCTCTGAAACCAACATTTAAAGTTAACTGCCACCTTTAACCTGCGTATCCAACATTTTTAAACACGACTCATACATACATTATTGGTGTCTAAGAGTAAACTGCAGTAGATCCTAAATAAAGTAAATTATGTGCGACCAAATTCCTCCAAACTTATACTTTTCTGAAACCCCCATCTTAGGTATAATAACTGTGTCAAAATAACTACATATCGACCGTGGTATTAAAGAATTGGAAATCATAAATGCATTAGTTATTAGTGCCGTGTCATGATTATTAATTTCGAGTTTTAAAACACCCTACAATGCATTTTGCCTTTTTAGCTTTTTGCTGTCATGTTCCGGATCCGCCCGGAAGAACAAAGCAGCCTCTCTCTAGCGGTGACTCGAGGACTCTTAGGGACTGGGCTAAAAGCTTCGACTCTGATCCTTTTCTTTCCGATAACAAACCAAATGAGTAAAAAAAACTACACGTGTAATACCGTAAGATTAGATTTTCAGTAAAAGCTCTCACGATGAATAACGTCGATGTATTATCAATGTCATTTAAAAAAAAAAACAAAGAATTTTCCATGTAAATATTAATATGAGATTGAATTATTTTAGCGATGGCCAACATTTTTTGTTTCACGAATTTTCAGCTTCTGCCTAGCGAGAAGAATTCCGTAAAATATAATATTTTATAGTATTACTTTGTTTTCTTTTGTATTTTATTTTATGAACGTTAAACTCGTGTTTGCACTTTTAATTTAATTATAAGAAGAACAGATTTATTTATTTTTTGAATTTTTATTCCACGCATGAGGCCTTAAGGATCCCCTCTGGTCTTATTTCATATTATTTGGAAAAGTTACTTAGTAAAGGGAAACTTTTGATGAGAACCATGTTATGAACATATGCTTAAAAATGACCCGTAATCATGAGAAAAAGGTGAACTTTATACGAGTTTGGCCACACGCTTGAATTGTCTCCCGACTGTGTCTGTGTGTGCTTCAAGTGCCGAAGGGATTATTGTCCCGATATTTTTTTAATAATTTATCAGCAGTAACATTTACGCTGATTACGTTTCGCTTAGGTAAATATCGGCCGTGAGCAGTGACCTTTCAGTTTTTTGTGGCTTTTTGGAACAATGAGTATAAAGTTGGCATTTTCGTACCAGGAAAGATTTTTTTCGTATCCTTTTTTTATGCGTGTCATTTAAGTAATGTAATAATAAAGAAATCACGGAGAAAATACTGTCAGCCACTATTTAGCAGATACTAAATACGTTAAAATATGTTTTTAATTCTCACCACTATTTTCAAATAAGGAGGCGAGTTTGATTACCGCCACCTCGGGAACTATTTATTGGATAACCAACACCTCTGTCATATGTCAACTCAAGTGGTTTGCTACTTTTGGTGACTTAGCAAGGGTTCATCGGGTGATGTTTGTTCAGGTTTTAGCGTTGGATGCGTCTGCCCACCAGCTGCATGGCAAGGCAGATTAGAAGAGATCAGTTTGGGGAGACCCTTTGATCTCTTCAGCTGGTGTCTCTCAAATCAATGTCTTGTATCGCAGCAAGGAAGAAATGGATTCATACATCCGTCACTCCTGGAGACACTGACCCCTAGATTCCTCCACAGCCACCCACACATTTTTCCTCCCTAGAAGCTCTTATTCTTCCTCTTTCTTTAAAAATACCTTCCACACAGCATCTTCAAAGATGACATAGGCCCTGATGAAATTTTATTTCTTCAGAGCCTCCGGGGTTAGTGTGAAAAAATCACATTTGATGACCATCGATGATTTAGAAACTTCGACATTTGAATGGTTCCCGCTAAATTTTTATCAAACGCTTAAGCGGGCCGAGAAACATGATCATTCAAATGTCAAATCATCAATCGAAATGGTCATCAAATGTGGTGCGAGAGTTTGAAATACCCATAAATTGGTTGGGCATTTCATTGTTTTTTTTGTAACATTGTCATTACGTAAGATATTTTAAATTTGTATAAGATTTCTCAATCCTCACTTCAACACGGTTAAATTAAAGTTACCAGACCGGAACGGAATACGCCGAAATAGATGGTTTCATCCCTAATCCATAAAGTTGCAAGTATCAGTGAGAGGAGGAAAGGAAGGAAGTATTTCATCAAGCTGCCCACGAGGTATAGAGATTATAAGATATAACGGTAGGAAGGGGTTGAAAGAAGGGATGTTGGCTTCTTAGGGGTTGCTTCTGACCCACTTTTCATCAGAATTCTTTCAATCGAATCGTTGCCGAAGTATTTTATTACGAAGTTCGACGTTGAAAATTTTAGTACACTGAAGATGAAATCCTTTGTGTATTATATTGATGGATTTCAAAATATAAATGGTTTTTAAAAAGTGTTCGAAATAAAGTCAAGAGCATTAGCTAGAATACTATACAGAGGAAAATATTTTATTGTACTCTTGCAACGAGTTTCAGAATTCATTCCAGTATTCTACAAAATATTTTTCGTGCCTTTTTTTAAGTGCCTTCATAAGTGTCTAAAGAGAGCTTGCTATTCATAATTCGTGGTAAGCGTTTATAAAAATATCGGCAATTTATTTATTGATGTTAAACGCTCTAATGGGCTTGTACAAGATTTACTGCATAATACAGTGTCACTGTATTAAACAAATAATAATGATAAGATTATTTGTACAGCTCCGTTTTTGTCAGAAAATCGCCTCAAAGGCCCTTAAGAGTACCTAAAAATAATCATGATTAACCCATAAATACACGAGTTCCCAGTATTTAACCAAAGGGTTTATCATTTCCCCGAATAAATCAGCTAAGATTCATCCCGGAAGACGGCGTTGAAGAGAACAATGCACCGTAAGGGACATTAAATGGATGGCATTACCCTACATAATATTTATGTTGGTTCGGAACATGACTAAAAGGGAAAGTTTGCCTCGATTGTGCATTGTTCCAAATCCAATTGTCTTTAATTTATTCTGGCACAGCGAGTACGATTAAGAATTATATATCAAGATGTTTTTGGTTGTTTAGTTGATTATTTCGTACGTGAAAAGCTTTCACGATTCAAATACATACTTTAGTTAAGATGTAATGGAAAATTACATACTTTAGTTTAGATGTATTGAACAAATACGTACTTTAGTTGATATAATGGACAAATGCAAACTTCAGTTAAGATGCAATGGGCAAAGGTTGACGATTTTATTAAAATTATGGAACTTTAAAAAAAAATTATTTTACCAACGAAATGATTGTATTGTTTATTTCTTTTGATGTATTTATGAAATATTTTCAATTTAACTGTGTTAAGTCTGTCGAGTCTGTTTTCGAAATCTATGTACACTGTTCATTGAACTAAATGTTAAATAATATTGTCTTTCCAGAAATGAGTTTTTTTTAAACTCGGTAAGAATATTATATTATAAATAGTATTGTTATTATTTTGTAATAGAGGTCTCACTTGGAACCCTTGTGTTGAGAGCAGAACACACGGTGAAAAATTTCTGGAAAGCACGAGAAATCAAAGTTCTATCAAAATTAGAGTTGCAAATGTTTGCTTATAATATTGAGTTATAATAAATATGAGCGAAATAAGAAAATACCTAGTTTAATATTTAATAACATCGTCCATTGAATTTTCTAAAAGAAGATTCATTATTTATAGTTTTAAAGCTTAGTCTTTGGAACACCATTTTAATATTGAGATCTTTATTTTTTATTAATAGAAATATTATTTATTTTAAACAAAGGTTTATTAATACAAAAAAAATTCTTGTAGGTAATTAAAACTACGCGTGACAGCTGTTTTCGCTTTTCAAGGTCATCATTAAACTGTGGTGAAGTCACTTACCTACAATGTATTTATATTGCGAGTACGTCATTATTTTGACATGTAAATATTAAATTTTTTCAAGATTTTACGTTTACAAGATAGAAAAATTCCGTAATAAATTTGTCTTGTAAACATAATTATTATTATATATATATGTATATATGTATATATTATTGGTTATGACTCCGTTAAGTTTTTCTATTATATTATATTGTTTAAATTTACTAAAGGTATTCAAAGTGAGGCAGGGTATTTTTCCCATCATTATTATAATAATTTGTATTATGGTCTCTAATTGAACACGATTTGTCTAAGAGCGGTGAATGAATTATATTATTATGTTCATTTAGTAAATTTGCTAAAAAAAATTGTATTTAAAAAAAATAATTTCTGACTGTTGAAAAAGATATAGCTTGCGGCCTTTATTTTGTATGTGTAACGTAGTTGACTTCTTAGAGAGTAATTTTGTTGGAGATGTTTGGCAAATTGTGACTATTTTATTTAATTAAAAAATCTTAATTAACTTCTGGTTCACCTTCACCAGAGATTGGCTATTATTCTAGCTTACCGCTGCAGAGTATTGCTTGGAAATATTTTTTTTTAATTTGGGAGGTGGGTTTGGGTACCGCTGCCACTCGGAACCATTTATTGTATCACCAAAACCTCTTTCATAGGTTATCCCAAGTGGTGGCGCGCCAGAACAGTAGATGCTGGTTTGGGGAGAACCATTAACCTCTCCAGCTCGACTCTCGACGCATCGCCTTTCGCCGATGTATTCATTAGTCCGTCACTACTGGAAACACTGATCCCTATATTCCTACCCACCCCTCATACCTTTTTCCTTTACGGAAATTCCTCTCCTTCCTTTCCTTAAAAAAACCCTCCACACAGCATCCCCAAAGATGACATTGGATATGTTGACCTGGATATTTCATCAATACAAGTGGATGCTTTTATGCAATCACATAAACATTCATTGACGGTTCTCGATGAAATCTAGATATTTCCATGACAAACTTATTGTGAACAGAAAAAACCTGATGACGATTCGCTACCATGCTTAGATTCCGATCCAAATTTATGGATCTGACGGTTTAGTTTAATTTGGGAGACGGGTTAGGGTACCTCTGCCCCGGGAACTATTTATTGGATAACCAACACCATTGCCACAGGACACTCCAAGTGGTTTGCAACGTTTGGTGATTTAGCAGAGCTGCCCAGATTTGTCGGTTGTGGTGTGTTCGGGATGCGCCTGCCCATCATCTGCGTGGCGTGCCAGATCGGGAGAGGCTCTCTGTACCTCTCCAACTGGTCTCTTGCGCCTCTGTGGGAGGGATATATTCGTATGTCCGTCACTCTTGGACAAACTGATCCCTAGATTCCTACCCTTTACCTTTCAAGAAATTCCTCTACTTCTTTTCCTTAAAAAAATACTCTACACACAGCATCTTTAAAGATGACGTAGGTCTATATTTATATACAAGCCGAGATTGTGACAGTAAGCCTGAAATTCAGGAATAGAAATTCCGCTGAAAAATACTGAAATTGATGCTTCAAAATTAAATAAATATTTCCCAAAAAACTTTCAAAGAATGAGGAAAAGTAATGTCCCATGTTAAAATGCTTGTGATTCTTAATTGTGTTGTTATTTCAGACATTCATCATAAGATGTTAATTATTTGTTAATTTTTTTCTCGTGTAATAAGGTTATTTGTCGGTTGTTTATTTATCAAACAAATAACCGATATATTTTAAATTTAAATCATCACTTAAAACATTTCTGCCTTACATAAATTAAATCCCTCTGTTTTTTTTATTTACATGCATTTGTTAACATGTAATTGTTGGGTTATGTAATATAATGTGTATTTGTTGGGTTAGCTGGAAGAAATAGGATGTAACCTATAAGCTGTTGTACTCTGTATTTTTGTGCAATAAATATTTTTTTGAATTTGAATTTGAATATCTCTAACAAATGTCATTAACCTAAGACAAAATATAAACATATTTTGTTGTCTATTAAATATATACCCTGACCTTAGTAAGTTTATCATTAACTTAATTTTGGAATAAAATGTTGAACGAAACGTTTAAATTAATTTTTCGTAAATAATGTGAATCGAAATATAATAATTAATGTTAGACACATTCGAACCCTTTTGAGCTTTAATTAAATAATTAGTATACGAGTGTTACCTTGATTTATGTTTTTTAAGATTTATACTCGACCATCAAAACAGGCGACAAACCAAAAATACCATCAGTCATTAGATTTTCTACTATGAAAATAGCGTAAAACTTATGTGTGATACCATAAACTTTTCCTCGTCAGTTGTTATTACAAACTTAAATTAAGCCTTAGTTAAATAGCTGCTATGAATCATAATTATACCTAACTCTGCAAACAAAAAAAAATCTAGGTTACCTACTATGAACCTATCGTAAAAATATGAGGTAAGTTATCAATAAGTAAACTTTTTTCGTTAGCTACTAAAATCCAATTTAAAACTTCAAATTAGTTTTATTAAACTATCTAAGGTATCTATGGAGAGGTAAAAAAAACTTTAATTTCAATCATTAATCATATTTAATTTGCTATTATTGAATAACAAATTGAAATGTTTTGTTATTGGTCTTAATTCTCAACCTTTGCGATCAGTGATAATCAAATACAATTTTTTTTTTTTTAAAGAAAGACAACCTGACAATATTTGAAAATCTCCTACTACCACCACAGTAAGCTGAAAATATTGCTTGTGTTGTGATGAAGGACTTAGCCAGCCGAGGAATTGAACACACTACGCCTGGGTGCCAACTCGGCCACCGACCTTATAACCTTTCTTAAAGACGCAAACTGTAGAGTATTTTCTGTTTTAGCTTATTCCTTAGAAATTAGTTTCACCTTCCGCTTTGTAAGTCGCGCACTTCATCATGTTCCGTATAAGTAGTACAAGCACCATTAAAAGCGTCGCTTATTAAAACGTGAACAAAATGGACAATAGAACCTTCTGCCACATGGAAACCGGTAGCCTCCGATCCCGTCAGCTTTATTAAATGAGAATAAATGAAGAATTAAGCCGAGCTCCTGACACTAAGCCTGAATTTCAGGAATAGAAATTCCGCTGAAAAATACTGAAATTGAAGCTTCAAAATTATATAAATATTTCGAAAAAAAATTCAATTGATGAGGAAAAGCAACTTAAAAGGAAAGGACCGGTCAGTGGCTGAGTTGACATCGCGTTTGGGTCCCACCCAAGCGTAGTGTGTTCAATTCCTCGGCTGGCGAAGTCCTCCATCACAACACAAGCAACATTTTCCGCTTGGTGTGGTGGAAGGAGAAGATTTTCAAATACTATCAGGTTATCTGTAACCCGGGAATGTTTGTATTTCTTAAAAAAAAAATCCCATGTTAGAATGCTTGTGATACTTAATTGTGTTTTTGTTTCAGACATTCATCATAAGATGTAAAAGAAACTGAAAATTATTTGTTAATGTTTTTCTCGTTTAATAAGAAATGTCATTAAACTTAAGTTCTAAGACAAAGTATAAACATATTTTATGGTCCATTAAATATAATCCTTAGCCGTAATAAAAATTATTTTAATAAACTTCCCTTTGGAATAAAATGTTAAACGAAACGTTTAAATTCTGGCTACTTGTTTTGAAATTAATCAACCAAATTCAAGAAAGCCTTATTTACGTGGCAAATATCCTTAGAAAAGAGATTGGGTATTTTCTTAGGAACACATTTTATTTTCATCAAATAAGAACACAAGACTTCAATATGTAAGACATCGAAATTCAAAGAAAAAATAAAGGGAGCGGATCCCTACTGATCTTTTTCTTAGCTTGTTCGTGTAAATCGCTCAATCTCACTTGATATTGAAAAAATATGGAGCTAAGAAAATATTGTACAAAATTTTCTTTTGCCCGAGTTTATTTAAAATTGGAATAAGATCACAGGTGTGACAATGATTCGTTTCTCTATTTTACATTTAACTCCAAATACTAAAAGTTAAGTAAATAAGTTTTCATCGAAACAATATTTATATTGTAAAATATATTACTATTTTACACTTATATTATACTTGACGAATAATGCAATATTCAAATGAACACTGATATCAATGCTTTTTTTTTAATTTCAATTTAATTTTTTAATTTAATGAATACATTTGTTTGAAGTAATAGGCTTGACGTTTATTTATCATTCACGCGGGCAAACAAAACGTAATCAACTCATTAATGCATACTGTATATAAATGATATTATAGTTTTTTTCCCTATGAATACAATTCGTCAAGATTTATGCTCACGTTTTTCTAAAATAATAAGTGATTTATTATATATTTTAAATTGTACATTATATTATGATTCCCACTATACAACATGTTAATTTCTTTTTTTTTTTTGAAATGTGTAAAATTTTTAGTTGGTATTCAACTAATTGTTTCTGTTAGAATTTAAATAATGTCTTGATATTTTCATCACCGAAATTGCTTATGGCATCTAAATGTTGTATTAAATATTTTAACGATGTAAAAAATATCCGTTTATTAGAAGGACACACCATATTTTGTTACAGGATTTGGAACTCGGAAATTATCCCTATCCATATGTTTGTTCTAATAATAATAATAATAATAACATAGCATTTATATAGCGCAGTTTTGTGTTGTTTCACTTCAAGTGCGCTAAACATAGAGTACATGAAATAAATAAATAAACAGAAATAATCAGACTTTCTTTCTTTTCAATAATTTACGAATGAATTGTAAATAAAATTAGAAAAACAATGTATCTTGTATCGGCCGGGAGTTAATCGATTGTTCACTAGTTTCTAGTTGTTTTCTTGTCTGTACATTGCTACTTCAACTTTGTAACAATCATACTTTGCTCGAATTCAAATATTTCCGTCGCCTATGAAATACTTTAGAGACGTTCTAAAGTTCCTTTATCTAAGCTTAAAGCTCCAGACAAATTAAATTATGTTCTTCTTTACACGACACATTCTCAACATGATTGCTTTTCTGTTGAAACTTTTACTAAACTTTGCGTGGAACTGGAAGGTAAATGTATTCACTTTTACCAACATGTGCTAAATTAAAGCTTGTGGTTTTACTAGAAGATTTTACAAAGAGAATTGATGATTCACTATTAACGTTTTAAGAACACATTTAAGAGAAATTATTGAACCATTTGTTAATACGTTAGCCATTTTTTAAAGGTGTAAGTAGTTACTTTCTAGTTTCACCCAAATTTGGTAACTTTTTTTGCGACCCATTTTTTCTTTTTGTTAAATTCGATCACGAAGTAGTGCATTTTTTGTAACGTTTTAAGAGTTAAATCTACATAGCATAAAAAAGGAAAGTCGCGGGGTGAAAAAAGTGATCATGAAAAAAATGCCAAAAGAAATCGAAGTATGATTGATTAATTGATTCTAGGAAATACAAATCAGGATTTCCACTTATAGAGTTTTTGCTGATAACAAGGGATTTTTTAAATACTGAAGCAGAACACGATCTTAAGTTAAGATCAACAGAAATATAAAACTGTGTTCGTGCATAGGTCAATAAGTCTACTATTCTTTATTATCTTCGTCTATCGGAGGTTAGTTATCGTCGCTACATTCTTCACTTCACCAGAATAAAGAAATTATAATTGCGAGATCTATATAGGTTGTTTATAGTAATTATTAGAGTAATTATTCTACTAATTTTGAGTTTTAGAAATATTTATCTTTTTAACTTGTTTCAAATTTCAGTTTTGTCAGCACTAAGCCAGAGCAAAATGAAAAGCAACATTTAAAAAGTTTGGACAGAAATGACAAGGTTCAAAATGGTTAATATATAACAGCCAACGAAACTCGTAGTATTATTCATACGGCAATACCAAACACCACGTGTCATAGACATTCTGGAATTAGGATACAAACCCACGTTTTACATTATTTTTCCACAATTCCTGTCCCAATTTTGTCCCGTACTTTGCGTTAGACAAAAAATATAACGCGTAACTTTTCAAGTGTTGCTAGTCACGTACTATTTCGCGGGAAACCGTCTCTCGTCTTTTATTTTCCTTAGAACCGTGGCACCTACAGTAGATGGTAAAAATTCACAATGAAGGATGCGGCAAAGTGATGAACCTTTGTGAAAAAAACTAATTGAAATCCTATGCAGTAAAATTCCAATTTATTTTAAATGTTTTTGTACTATAGCATTCGTTGCGATAATAATTAAAATGCTCACTGACGAATTTGTCAAATTGGGAGACAACAGAATTAATTAAGCAAAAACATAAAATAATAATTATGCAAAAAGTTTTCTGTTTCCAGTCAGTTTCAATACTTAACATATTAGAGGCATAACCAAGTTTCAGGACCTTGTAGCGTTAATACAGCAGTCATTCAAATTGTTTCAAATCGATCCTCTGTTTCCCCGCAGCGGTAGAGGGGACCAAACTATCTGGTACATACTAAAACCTTCATCCATATTCTTAAATAGTTTTCGATCTCTTTGCATCGCCAAACTTATGCATTTAACCAACTTAATCAAGCTTGTTTTTTTTTAATGGCGTTGCTACATCAATACTCTTTTTTCTCATTAGTTTTATTTTTATATGTCGTTCTTTTCTACTTCAAAAATAATATTATGGCTTTTACAACTCTTCTGTTTAGTTTTTCCATCCCATATTCCCTTCCGTCGGGTATCTTTTCACTTTATGGGCGAGTTGAAGGAAATTGCGGAATTGGTTCCGATGACGGGTTTCAATTACCGCGTGGAAATTTGTTTGAAATGCATTCGAAATTTGAATAGATTTCAACGCTACTTAAACGGCATCTGGCGGAGGAAAATTGAATTTATAAATGGCTCTGAAATTACAATTATAATAAGATAAGTATTCATGTAAAGTTCTACAAAACTAAAACCGTTTTTATGAATTTCTATCACAGATATTTAATACCAACTAATCGCAATTTTTCAGTACCACATAATATAATAAAATCAAATAAAATGTATGGCTTTGTTTTTTATACAAATGTACAGTTGTAATACGAGTTTAATGAAATTTGCACACTTGTCCGATAACATAGGAGAAAGGTGGCTGTATGCGTACGTAGATTTAAAAAAAAATTCCCCTTCCCATTTTACTACCCCTTCAAGCAGAATTTTGATATTCAAAATGGGAGAAAAATTATTGCTTACATTCGATTTCGAAAAACTCTGATTAAAGCTCTGATAATACCAAGCATATATTTTTAGAATTATAAATAGCTGTAGATACTCTTGAATGACTAAGGTATAATGCCCTGGTGAATGACTAGAATCCAAAGTTTGTTTGAAATTACTTTAGCTGTGTTTGATGAATTTTTTTTGATGAATAGTCAGGTAAAGGTATCACAACTTTCCTCATCCCTACCTACTTAATTGAATCTCACATACTTATTAAGATATAATTTAAATTAATTGATAATTTTGAATAAGAAGTAAAAATTTTACTGGAAAGTATTATACCTTTTTTATATTAATAGTAGTCTCAATCTCAATTATTAACTAAGTAACCACCAATTAATTTGAACCTCCTTATAAAAAAAGGGAAAAATAATATCTCGTTAAAAATCTAATTTAAAAAGGTCGCAGTTTTTTAGTGTACCATTTTTATTAAATAACTAAATAATTTTTATTAAATAATAAATCCCTGTAAAGGTAAAATATACATCCTAATTCAATTCCAGCTTCCAATTGGATGTATCCAAATACAGAACGTTTTTAGTATAAACAAAACACAAACGCTTTTAGTAGACTAATGAATTATGAATTATTATTTACAACGGAAAATTGAACGTTTTACTTCACAAACATATTCGTGGTTCATGTTTGCGAATATTATTTGTATAACACAATTTTGAACAATATGCAGTTGAAATATGATTGATTAAAACACAAAACGTTATATTTCGTTACCAGTTACTTGTAATGTTTTCGCCTTTTCACCATTTTCTTTTTATTTTTATTTGTTTAAAACAATATAAAATTTTCTTCTCTCTTGGCTATGACCGATATTTAATTTTTTCTCTAAGGCTTTGTATATGTGTTTGCAGGGATGGAAAATTCCTCCCCTACAACACATAAGCCTCCATGAAAATTGGACCCTTTTCTTTGATATCTACAGAAAGCTACTTAAAGCTCTCTTGTACTATATATCTTCATAGACATATGTACTCAACTAATTAATACGTTATTTACGAACTTGAACGCAAATATTTCCGTATTTATATTGTAATTAAATTCCATCAAACGTTGTGTAATTTTTTGATTTATGATATAGGATTTTAATTACCTTCATTTTTGTGGTTACCCCCTTGGTTCTGATCGAGGTGTTGAGTTTCACAATTTAATTGGTCTTTCCATTGCAAACCTAGACTTAAATGAATTCTCCGGATGAGCTAACTTTCCTATTGTAATTTCTGATTCCCTGCATCCTAACAAAAACGTAGTTAAACGCTGATAAAAGATATTATACATGTTTATTTGGACAGGTAATTAAATATAACTCAAATGGTTAATTGTTAGTAAATTTGATTTTGGTAAACTCTTGTGTCTGTCTGGCGCCACTCCTTTATGATTCTGCTGCTATAAGGTACATGTAAAGATTGATTTAGTAGGTTAATGTAATTAGTTAATTGCATATTTGACGAACTCGGAATAGCCCATTTGCTGGCATAATTTGGCTCCAAATCCTCCTGCAAGTAAACGAGATGATCGTGAGTCAACAAGAAATTTGCACAATCCTTTGACACGGCTCCTCGATTGATACCTAAGTTATCGCGTCCCAAAGAGCCTTCCACGTCATCATGTACTGCATTCAAGTTTCCCCTCGGGTCTCGATACCCCCAAATTCCGACCCCTCCTTGGACTACAATTTACTTAGGGCGAACCGGTTTCGTCCTATATACAATCATATACTCACGGTTGGTGTGGACTTACGGGTCGTGAATCCTCATTCCACGTTTAAGAGAGAATGCGAGAGTGGTCTACCGACCTAAATGCAAGCTGTATGCAGGTCCGCATTCTCCAGTAAACAGTACATACGAATAAATATATGTATACATACAGTTTGGGAAAGGTTTATAACTCGCAATACGAGGCTATCTACCTCGCATTCCAAGCTCGGATCTCGCACGAAGAATTCTGCACAATTCTTAGCTTGGTAACCGAATATATACGTACTAATAAGGTGATACTAATAAATACTAGTAGAATAAGGTCATATTTGATAGTTTGTTTTGGAGAGCTATCGAACTCCAGGCTTTTGTTTGTTTGGTTTTGACGTTTTTATTTAAGATAATCGTCATCTCTATTTGGTTTGGTTAATGGTCTTGTTGTAGGAGCGACCACTGCCTCCTGTTTGATGAACTGTATTTGTTTTAAATTTTACCTCCAGGTTTCAACATTAATTTTGTTCATCCTATCCCGTGATTTTCCAATTGTTTCAAGTAGTTGATTGCCACATTAGAGAGTACTCGACTCTCAAATGTCTCAGGCAACTGATGGGGTTCTATATGAGCACCCAATCAATAATATTCAAATGTTTCGTATAATTATTCGATATAATCCTACTAACCCGTGATTTTTCAATTGTCGATTGTGATTGATAGGTATTTGTAAGCACGCATCTTCCAGCTGTTTCAAGTAACTAATAAAAACTGTGCGATTATCTAATCAATGGTATTCAAATGTTTCATGTAATTTTTTGATATAAATCTGGCTAACCCGTGATTTCTCAATTGTCGTTTGTGATTGATAAGTATTTGAGAACACGCATCTTCCAGCTGTTTCGGGTAATTAATAAAATCCTTTGTGACTAACTAATTATGGCCAAGGTCGTTTTCAAACTATGCGGTTGACCCAATTCTCCAGTGATCCTTTGTTTTGTAAACAAATAATATAAACATCTCCTGAAACACTAACCTAAATGTGAGATTTGTTTATTTTAAAATTCCTTAGAAGTCATTTGTGCCTCTTTACTTTTATTGTGCACTATTAATTAAAATATTTTTAAATCCTTTATTGAAGTTAAACTATTTATTTCATTTCCCGAATTTAGTAAATTTACTAGAAGTTAGGTGAAAATAATATAAATATATATATATATGTACACATATCTCGATTGTCAAAATACGTTAAATAAGATTACATATATTAATAAATAAATATAAGGTATATGATTCTACATGGTCTTGAATATTAATAAATACATATTTTCTTTTTCAATAATATAGATATGTCCTCGGGTAGGTATTAAAAATCGCTACCATTTCGATGTTTCGATTAATAAATAAAATACAAATATATAATTACATTACTCATATATATATATTCTTTATATACAATATTTTATTTTATATTTATAAATATATATACAAATATACAATATACATATATTAATGTGTAATTCTTTGTTTTGTTGTTTTAATTTAATATTCAATTGATATACTTCCACTTCACAGCCCTTCTGTGTCTCCTGGGACCTGAAAATTATTTATAAAAGGAAAACTCACCCACGTCAAGGTATTTCCGGTCGGGTAGTACACAACAACCTTGATGAAGAAATCCTACCTAATTAATTGTATTTTTCAACTAATTTCAAAATAAATCTTTTCGACTATTTATTCCTATTTAATATTTTATTCTCGCTTGAATCGTATAAATTAGCTGATATTTAATTTTTCTTCCGAACGAAATCCTAATCCAGAAAACCCGTTGATTTAATAACACCTTTCTAGTTTAGGCTTTTGAATGATAGCTGTTTCAAATTCTTTTTCGAAATGATAGACTGATGATTAAAATTCCGGTTAGAACGACAAACACTTTTAACACTGTCGCTATACGCACGATGGATTTTAATTGAACAATTTATTAATTCTAAATTTCTTTTTATATAAATTGATAAGAAAATTTTTTCCGAATTGCGCAGACTTTTAATTTACTCGACTATTAATAAATTAATTTCTTTTCCGAACTGTTAATTTTAGAACAAAGGTTTAAACGTTTATTATTATCGAATCCTTTTTTTTTGTTTTTGTGTTTCTTTTAACCTAAGATGAAGTATTTATTACTATTATTATTTTTTTTAACCAAATTGACGTTAAATTATAATCTATTTTTAAATATCAATACGCGATCACGTTCACTTTAGATTTACGATAACAAACTCTTAAATTTAATTTGAATGTTTTCACTTTGAATGAAATAATTATTTTTAAATTTTTAATTAATTCACAATTCACTTTTTAGCACTTCTCACTTTACACTTTTAAGCACTGAATTTAATATCTATTTATTTTCACTGTTTGATTTAAATTAACTGACTTATTAAATTTCACTGACTCTAGCACTTGTATTTTTCACAAAATTTTCCTAAGTCCAGGGCTTATTTAAAATTTAACACTTAAAGATTTTTCACTGTTAATCCTACCAAAGACGTAGTACTGCCACGTAACAACTTTTCGAATCCTCGGCGCGACTGTCTCCTGACTGATGTGTTCCATCTTTTATACCCCTCTCAGGTTCCAAAAGACGTATCTGAATTTCTCTTGATGCTTAATTCTATCTCCTATCAACTCGTAAATCCGAACACCCCTTCCATCAATATCGATTGTGCTTCCATAAGATGTTCTGCTTTCCGGCTCAAGGCGGTGGTCAGTTTCCATCTCACATATCTAAATCGATAGGGTCCGAATCGGGTAAGTCTGTGTTAATCGCCCAAGCTTCCTTTGTCCTGTGTTCATACAAAATGTAGTTAAATTCTCATGATTTTGTGTTCCTTTTTTTTCTCAATTTGCGATAGGTCCGTCCTCAATAATATATATATACATCTCAATTTTATGCATCTCGTGCGAAAAATGCCTAAATCCATGTTGAAATCCCTACTATGCAGTTTAGAATTTCGATTTATCTAAATTCTACTTAATTTCATTGTCACCTATATGAGCTTTTCCATTTTCACCAGTACTTTCTCTCTTAATGCCGCAGATTTGAATTTTTCCTTATCTTTTGGATTTTATTTTATCCGCGACGTTTTCTTGCACAATTTTCTTCTTTATTCTTATGTCATTTCTCATAACTCTTTAACTAGTTATTTTCCAAGTCGTATTTATTTATTTCACGGATAAATTTGAATTGTATCACTTTTCTCCACTTGGATTATTCTTTATCTCCGTTCTTTACCCTTTCTTTTATCTTTTCTCCACTTTTCCCGATGTGTGTGGTCTCCAGGAAAATTTCATACTTCATCTATTATTAATTAATATATAGTTTTCCACACTTCTATGGGAGATATACCTAATTTGACTCTGGGATATCTGTCACTTTTATTGCCTGATCCAATCTCCGCCCCATCCTCCATCCCTCACTTACAAGATTTCACATAAATTATATGTCTGGACACCTGTTTACGTTTAAAATTTTGGTACTAGACTCGTAAATTTAATTTAATTTCAAACCTATTAATTTTAATCTCTTTTGCTTAATCTAAATACTTCATAAGGTCCACGTTAAAGTTAATCGCTTTTCTAATCGTTTATTACCTTAACGTAAATAAAAATCATGTTCGGATTTTGATTGTTTATCCTTCAAAATATACATGAGACCGCCAACCTTTTATCTTGTTTCGATCCCTCCGTAATATTGGGTAACTCTAATATATATCTAACCTAATAATCATGAAAAATGTCTACTTTTCCTGAATCTAATCTATCGCTATATGTTTAGTTTTACTGTCTTCTTCTGATACTCGATTTTCACGTCCCTAGGACCTTCGTAGCAGTCCAAAATCTCTGTATTATCCTTCCATTCGATCGCCGCACTTTTCTAAAATGTGTATTTTTTTTGCGAGATTTTCCATTCAAAATTGATTTACCAATATGTCCGTTTCATCTTAAATTGATAACGATTAATTTCCATTGTTTCCAAAACTCTCACCTCTCTTTAGTACGATTTTTATCGAACATGACACCCTCCTTCTATCATAAATAATTGTACTACAGTTGAAAATTCTGCCAGTGATTTTCCTTCGCTTTTCCCGTCCTTTTTTATACTATCACGTTTATAATTTTTTTCATTGCATTTTTGTGTGTGCGCTTTACAACTTGTAAAACTTCCAAGCACCCGATTTCAATGGTTCGATACCCCATAAACGTCTCAGTTATTGTAAACATTTCCAGGAGTTTGTCACCTTGAAAGTCGATGTTGACCCTAAAGTGCGTTCACCTCTAATTTCTGTGGGAAAGAAGAAGCCATTAATTATCTTTTTTATTGCCCGATCCAAAGTTTTATTCCTTTGTCTGTATTTGGTGTACGCCTCTCCGTTCACTGATTGGTTACTCAAAATTTTATAGCTCTTTGTTCAGATCTATTGGTTGACAAAATTCAATATTTATTTATAGGCCTAGGAAAGGGGAAGTACCAGTCGTCCTAGACGATTTTACGACATCTCTGCTCTCGTCCCGGAACCTTGATTTAATTTCAACTATTACAGGAGTCTACTGCAAGCAAGCTGGATCAATTCTTTCTCCGCCAGATGTCGTTAGCATGTCCGTTTTCATAAATAATTTGCATATTTTCTTGCAGCTATGGTTTATCTGTTTTTTCTTTCACTGTGATTTAAAGCCTTTCATCACATACTTTAAGGCGATGCCATACGTAATAATGCAAACTTATGTGTTTTTGGTTTGAAAATTTGGTCGCCTAGAAATGTTTCAGATGCTTTAATTAAATACTGCGAGTAGAATACATCTTGTCCTTTGAAATAATCGAGTATTTTTTAGATTAATATTTTTATAAGCCCTGAAAAAAATTATGTAAAGGCCTATGAAAACTGCTTTAAAGTTCAAAATCTCCTACTTACGAACCCATTTTCGGTTATGATTTTATTGTATAATGTGGCAAATTAAGTTATTTATAAAATGATCCAAAAAAAATTAAATATTTATGCCTGAACATCCTTTTTTTGTTTTTGATTTTATGGATTCTTTCGTAATAATCTAACTAGCTAGGGCTTATAACAATACCCTTCATGTTTATTACTAACTAGTACTGCGGCTGATTAGCCTTATTACTATCACCATCTGATGGTTGTATTTAATTGATTTTGTGTAACATTAAGTTTTATGAGGAAAAATTCTTAACTAGATAAAAAAAACCTCATACTGCCTGAACATCCACAAAATAAAATAAAAGGCACTTTTTGGCCATGTTTTTTTCATGCATAAATCAAAACAGGCGGATGGTGTTAAACGGGAATTTAAACCCTATCGCCATCTACGTAAGGGTTGTTATTAATAGCGGCTCAATTTAAAATATTAGACATTATTATTATGTTGTAATAACAATATTAACTGATTACCTAACTAACATGTAGGCAGAGAGGAAGGGCCACCAAACAACTCGGTCTTGTCGCACACTCTTATCATGCAAAAACCGTATGAAATACGGTACAAGAGTTCCAAATATGGAAAATAATGGGTCACTTATGAATTTAATTAAAATTAAAGATTTGAACAAACAACGCAACTTAATACAGAGCCAAACTTACCACTTAGCCACGGATTTCGTTTATGAAAAGGTTAGAGTGTTAATTAATTAGCGCTTTAAAAAAATGTTTTGGATTTTGAGTTTTCAATCTGATACTTATTAATTATTAAACAGTATTTAATCATTTATTTATTTATAATTTCAGATATTTTTGACGTAACATAATAAAAATAAACAAAAAATACTTGGATTATTTTTAGTAAACAATTCAAGCGGTTGATCAGGGTACGACTCTCGATCGTAGCAAAAAAAAAATTAAATAAGTTGAAAAGAATTTCAAAATTTTATATTACGTGATATTTAACGGGCCTGCGATTGTTATATTAATTTGAGTCGGGTTTAAATAAAACAATTTATTATGAATCCAAAATGACATAATTTATATTGTTACTAAACATTTAACCCTTTCGGACCGTGTGTATATTTAAAAATGCATAGGTTTTATAAATTTTCTCCCCATCTGGAGCGAATATAAAATTGCGATTTTCGTTTTTAAATTGCTGGTATTACAGGATATGTGTGATTTTTATTTCAGCTACTAGCTTAGGCGGTAGCAATTTTTATACTTTGAAATATCATTTTTGTGCTATTTTTTCGAGACTTTTTTAAATATAAGTTTTGATGATATTTTTTTCAATTTTTGGTTATTATATTTTTTTAAATTTTATATTTTTTACACACAGTAATTTGAAATTTTACATGTAACTCACCCTCTAAAATCTAATGTTCTTTCAAGTATCGAAAAAAACACCTAAAATGTTCAAATAACTCAAATAGGTTCTACCATTGCCAGTTTTAATTCAGATCTGAAATCATAATGTAACCATATAATTTACCAAACATAAAATAAGCTAAAGACGTGCAACAAATTGTTTTAATTTAAAGTTCAACGCTAGGCATGTCCAAATTCGGTTTGTAATTTTTTAATTAATCCACGGTTTTTATTAGAAGACTACATTAAATATTTATTTTAAAAGGCGTACGCCATGTGCCTACGTGATAAAACGCATTTCTTTTGCAGAATTGATGGAACTTTTTAAGGCAAAGCTCAATGCAAAATCACTATTTTAATTAATCTTTATAACGAATTGGTGTACATTATGAACACCAAAAATATGATTTAGATAAATTGAAGGTTTTCCTATCGTTTCACTTGAGTAGAATGCAAATAGAAAAATAATTTACTCAATAAAAAATATAAATGTAAACTACCAAAAAAATATTTTTTTCAACAGAAATGTATTAACTAATAAAGGAAACAACTTTTAAAAAATACAGTATTATAGTTAAAATTGTCTGTGACAATTTCAATTAATTCACTTTTTTACTTTCTTATAAAATTATTTACAAAATAAATTAAAACCCGTTTTGAAATTTAACGTTTCTAAATTCCGTTTGTTCGTTATTTGAGATAAATGAAAAATGTTAACCAATAGTTATTTGAGATAAATGAACAATGTTAAGATATTACCAATTTTAAGAAAATACAATATCAATTTTAAAGACATTATGACACTGGCCGTACATTGCCGTAGAAGAGCGGTCACTGCGAATATGCTGCGTAGATGAATGACCTTGAGGGATATAAGGGATTCATCGATCATTTATAACACGCTTGTAAAAATAAGAAAAGTGTAGGTTGTGAAAAACTCTAAACATATTTTACGAGACTAGCTGACGCGTACACGAAGTTGCTCGACTTTTCTCTACTTCTTATAAATATAATATTCAAGTTTTATAATATACAAATATAAACCTTCCCGAAAAAATTTTCTAAATGAGAGTCCAAACTCAATCAAAATCAGTTGCGTTGTTTAGAAGAACTAAGCGCACAAACAGACTAACACGAATAAACTATTTTAGCGACTTTATTTTATGCTAGTTAGATAAGGGATAATAGAGATTTGCCGGTGATCTGCATCTCAACACCTTTTTTTCTTATTGAAATAATGAAACATCTGGAAGAAGCATTTCTCCATATATGAGGAGAGAAATAACATCCAAAACTGTAAATAGCAAATTTACACAGTAAAATCTGTATTGATTTATGAGGTGATCGTTCGAAATATTTAGCTGCTACGATTAATCACCTCTTCTGCTTGATAGTTAGGACTTTTACATGATATTATTATGATAACATGATTTGTTTTGTTACCAGGAAAAAAATGTATTTAATCTGCGTAATATTTGGTAAGTTGAAACTGTTAAGAAAGGGGCGTGTGCTTGGGTGGTGGGCGAAAACTTTTAAAAAATCATGAGGATCAATGTGATATTTTCACGAATTAGGGAATACCGTTAAAATGTAAATGTTAACATGTGTGTACCAAAAAAGGTGTGCGTGACTTTCCATCCTCTCTACCTACCCTTCAGTAGTATTGAGTCATGGTTTGTTATGCCAACTCTCGTAATTTAAAGTCGAGTCTCAAGCGACCGAATATCTTCAAAACGTCCGTCAATAACAAAAACATTGGGTCAGGGACACTTTTTTTTCCATCGGCCATTGAAAAAAAAACATCGTGGCCCAATGTTTCATGTTTGCACGAACAAATAGTTGAACGTTTGCCGTAATATCTTAGCTGGATACCCACCTTAAGAGGTGCTTTATTATATTCATATCGTGCTAAAAATATATTTGTTCCTATACAAGTTAGCAGACGAAATTCTTTTGACACAAGTTAGACATTCGGTTCATAACAAATTAGCCGAGTGTTTGAATAATATTGTTCCCATAATTGTTCGTTCTGCTTATCCTTACGCAGTGGTTTGTGTATGATTTGCAATAGGCTTTGAACTTTGTGAGCAGAATTATCGCCTGGAGGCTTACTCTGGAAATTACAGGGTCGATAAAATACTTCCAGAAGGTAAACGAGATATCTTTCAAAATAAAATGGATTTTCCTCTACCGTAAATTGTTGAAAAATATCTTATTACAATTTCAACCTTCCAAGCTTTCATAGTGTGATTTATTTTATTTAATCTGTCTGCTAGTAACAAAACTTAATTGTGTGGATCAAAAATATTTTTGTTTGAACTATGACGTCGTAAAATATACAGATGTACATAAAAGGTACAGATTTTTTTTGTCTGAAATTTTTCTGGGTTAATGCAAATTTGTTACGTCGACAGAGTAATTTCAACCGTGTGCTGGAGATATTTGGATATCCTGTTAATAAACTGTTAATTAACTGTTAAAAAATGAGTAAAGACGCCATATTATTAAATAAATAAACCAAAATAGATTTATATTGGTGTTATTCGTAAATTTGAGTGTTCGAAATTGGGCAAAATCGGGTAGTTGACATTCGTTATTTTGTAATTATCCAGCAATAATTGTTACTTGCATTACTCTCATCCTTGTATCGACCTATAATATATATATGATGCGACTCGAGTACTTATTTGATTGACTTGGTCATGACATTTCTTCCTTAGGCGTTCCTGACATCTTCTACAATCAAATTTTCCTTTGTCCTTTCATTCGCTCTACACGTCCGAACCCTTTAAGTTTCCCTTTCTTAATTCTGATAACGACATATATTGTTCATGATGTTAGAAGAAATTTTATATACAAATGCCACCTTAGAGGTATTGCAATAGTTAGAAAACTTTAAAGTGATTTAAGCATTGAAAATTAAGCTAAGTGGATAAAACAAAGTATGTACACGCTTTTAACCAGACCATATTGCGCCGACTCTCATTTATAAATTGATGAAACCAGTTGTAAACGATAATAAAAAATATGTGAGTAAATATTATATTTATTGTTATCAGAATCATTACTCAGTGATAACGCGTTCACATGCACGATTTTCATTTCGTATTTCATAATTGAGAAGGCGTGGTATTTAATCGACTTCTAATATTTCAAAATATTTCCTTATCACTCAATAATAACAAAGATTACCATTTATATCGCCAACGCCTATCTCCACGAATATGAAATCCGGTAAGGTACGCAAAATACAAAATAAATTATCTGAAAAACATAACAGAGATGTTGACAAGTCGATGAGCACGTGAAAGGAAATATTAAAGGGAAAAATATCTTGAAAATCTTACCTCTAGAACATCTGATTTCGGCCACAGCTGTTTATACGTTCGGCTGTATTGACAGATGCTCGCGTGCTTTTGGCTCTACAACCTTATATTAGAAAACTAATAGGAAAACCAAAACACTAGAAGTTACACGCACAATATTCACACTATTTATATATAGAACAACAAGTTAATACATCTCTTACCCAGACGCAATAAATTATACACAACAACAACGAATATTAATAAAATGTTGTTATTAAAAAATATATATTGTTTACATATTTTAACAATCAACACACCAATTATTAGAAATATTGAAATACATAAAAATTACACTTATCGTATTTAAAACACTGATAACATCAATCAATTACATTCTACCTAATTTATAAATGTATATATTACAATATTAGCATATTTTATATCTGACAGGAGCTGTCAACAGTTTTAAAAAGTTTAATTGATTTCCAATTAGTTTTTCCATTTGTGGAAACCGTCAAAACATGATTAAAATACTGAAATAAAAATATTTTTCACTTTTTTTATTGTTTGGTTAATTTGTTGGCGGTTTATTGACAATACTGCCGCCGTAGACTGCACCGTTCGACTGTCGCTTCGCGCTCTAAGGTGGGTCGTATCGCCGTGGTAGCGAGATAGTGGGTCGCAACGCCTTGCCCCGCCGGCGTCCCTCGCGGCACTGCAGAGCGGGACGGAGCTATGCGCTGGCTCCCCGCACCGCGCTACCCGCACCGTTCAACCCGCGACCCCTCACCACCCCGGTAGCCAGCCGGCAGCCTCCCAAGGCAACCCTTCGCGGAAAACTCACACGGTCGACTCTTACTGGTCTGGAAACGGTGTTCATTGCAATTAATTAATCGTCTTACAAATCAAACACATTTCAATTTTATTTATATTTGTAGAATGTAGAATAATAACCGAGAACTTTATATATATTTGTAAACAGATTTAATTAATGTAATGTCTAAGATTACAGAGCCAATATTTTAATTTTTTAAGAAGCTGATCGTCTATCTAATTTTTTTATAAATTATAATTACATATTTTTAAACCCTTTGCCCATTTCACAAAATTGTCATCTGCAATTGGAATAAGTTTCTCCCAAATATTGTTAACATCTCGAATTTAGCAGGTCTGAAAAACTTAACTGCTTAAAAAGTCCTATTTAATATAAAACACGTAATAATGTTAATTAATCTATATCATATTAAGAAGACTCTAGAGTAGGTACTTTTAAGAACATGACTTTACTATATGTATGATTATATTTTAGTTTATTAGCGTACACATAGTAAATAACATAAATAAGCTCTGCGCAAATTTTACTAAGCTAAGTTTATCAAAATACTAATTTCTGTGTCGGTGTGTCCTGCCCCAACTCCGGTTAAATGAAATACTTAACTTGCTTTGAATTAAAGGGTCATTTTAAAAATTGGAAGTTCACGTACGAAGAATTCAAACAAGTAATAAAAAAATACATAACAATATACACTATGATTTAATTAACATAGTGAAGCGAAGTCTTGCTTTGTCTCGACCATTTTGCCTAAAGACTTCGCTTCACTATGTTAACTAAATCATAATGAGTGTATATTGTTAGGTATTTTAGTGCCTTTCATCTTTCTGTAAATTCGCGTGTACATTCCGTTTCCGATTCAAGATGGTGGCCGTTCTAAGGATTAAGAATTAAAAAAAAAATTACAAATATTTTCAATATTATAGTACCTACCTGTTGAAGAAAGTTTGAAAAAAAACAATTTTTGGACAAATCGTAAAATTCTTAATTTTAAATAAATAAATAATTCACAAAAATACGGTCTATAATTAAGAAGGTAGGGATAAAAATATACTGACAAATTTTAAGATTTCAGAGAAAATTTTGGTTGTAGTTTATTAAATAAAAAATATACTTTTTGGATGCGAGGTCTACTGCTCGCAGAACTAAACTAACTTACTAATGAAATACGACTTATTGAAGGTTTATCAAAGGAGATCAATTATGTTACTTTTCTAAAGAACTTTGGTTGGTGTATTTCTGATGTCACTAGGCAGGGAATTGAATATTTTACATCATGGCATTATATTTAAAGCTTATTTGTCTATTTAAATGCTTTTTTTATAATTTTTTTTTTTGGTTTTAGGCATTTCACCCTGAAAAGAGTGCTTTGTGATTTTATTAATCTTAATATGACACGTTAACATCTTCCAACTAGTGAGAAGTGCTTATACCGAAAATAGCTATTAAAAAATGTTTCTTTGTGTTGTGTGTTTTGGTAACTTATTGTTAAGTTAGGTGGAATATTTGATGCCTTTCCACTGCTTTTGACCATATGAAAAATCATTAAAATTTATTAAAACTCGAGACCGAATTACACGTGCCGAGTTCTCAGTCGAGTCACTCGTTGTGTTACTCGGTCTAGCAACTTATTGGTGATCACATGTAGAAGAGACAGTGGGCGAGTCAGTAGTTTATTGAGATTAATTTAAAGTGCTGTTAACATAGTTTCGCGATGTCGGATAAATAGAAAATTAAGAGAGTTTTACAACAACAAACGTCACCCAGAGGAGTGTGTTTAAGTAAAATAAATCGTTATTTTTCTTTCACTGACTGACTCGGCTGATTGTACTGACCGTGTTGTGAGCGTGTTGAGTATGCAGGTGGAAGGGGTACTTACTCGACAGAATCATTGGGCCTTGCTAATAACTCGCCCGCTACTAGGCCGAGTACTGACTGTACTGGTCAGCTGAGCACTCGCCAGGTGTGATAAGTATTAGAGTAATAAACATTCCGCAAACTGATTTTTGCTGTCGGATTTAAGTTCATTTTTTAAATATATATTTTGAGTAAATTTTAAAACCATATAAAATTAACCTTTAATTTAGATTCAATAATATTACAAATTAACTGTCTCAACTAAAGGAACGACATTAATCATTGGTAAAAAATATATGATTTACTTTGTTACCACTATTTCAATGAAAAAATTCTGCGTTTTGATGAAACCTTAGGTTGTTTTTTTAAATATTTATTTCAAATGTTCCCTCAAAATAGTTTCACACTTACTTAAAATATAACGTCAAACCACGGAGGGATTGCTTTATACGGAAATTACTACTGTTTTTCATCTCAATCTAAGAAGCGGGGAATTTTTGTGTTTGAACAAAATAATAAAAATATTCTTGTTAACGTGGGTTTGAAGTTTTCCGTCTCCGTACAATATTCCACCGCCCTCGGTAGAGAATATTTCAAAATAAAACAGAAATGAAGGCTGTCACACCGTCTGTCGTTGGAAGGGCAGGTTTTATCGAAGTCTTCGTTTGTTTGGAGGTTGTTTCATTTGCATGTTAATTCTGATTAAAGAATTCGGGAATTGTTTAAAAACGTTTCGTTAAAATTGCATTGTCTACTTTTGTTTCATAGTAAAATAAAGACAAATTTCTTTAGAAAATTTCAACTTCGTCACAGGCTCAATAATTACCCCCTGTTGTTTGCAACCATCGATAAATGATAATTAATTAAAGATTAGAAACAGAATATTATAATTTTGAACATTATTATTTCTTTATTCTGGAATGTGGGGAGGTTAGTGAAGTCTCTCGCATCCCATATATAGTAAAATACGTAATATACAAGAATATAAAAATAAAACATTCGTTTAATGGAATTGAGAAAACAAAAAAAGTAAGCAGTAAAATAATAACTAACCCATATAAACATCGTATTGAAGGTTATTGGATTCCATCCTCAAACCTGAACTCTGAGTGGATTCCATACTCAAACTTGAACTTTGACGGGATTCCATACTCAAACCTGAACTCTGACGGGATTCCAAACTCAAACCTGAACTTTGACGGGATTCCATACTCAAACTCTGATGGGATTCCTGTCTCTCATTCCTTCATCTCTTGTTCTCATTAGAGCTGTTAATGCGAGAACTCATCCATCCATGAACAGCAATTATTATTAAAAAAATAATATTTTATTATTAATAGTTAAGTTTAAGTTTTTAGTTAAGATCTGAATTATGCTGGGCTTGTTATGCATCTAAGTCCCGTAGGGAGTTTATTCCAAGCCTTAGAACCGGATACTCAGAAATCGCTCTAAAACTTCAAACTTAAATCTGCATATAGTTGATGATGTTGCTGATCTAAGAGAAGATCAGAGATGTGGTGGAGCCATTTCATTGATGGATTTAAACACCATCTAGCACAATTTGTACTGGATTCTTTCAGAGCACTTGAGCCAGTGAAAAATATGAAGGTGCTCTGAAATGGTGCTGCAAAAATTTAGAGACCCCTGTTACGAGCCGTCCCATTGCATTAAATACGAAGTTTGTCAGTTTGATATTTTTGAAGGCTGGAAATACCGTTGCAGTAATCAAAACATCAGACTACATAAAAGTTGATTCGTAGTTTTGTTGCCCCTGTTGGAAGGTTTCTTCCGTATGACTTAAGTTGTCTAGGGTGAAAAAAACCGGTGCTTACAGTTCAATTTATACTACTTTTAAGCGAAAATTCCAAATCTAGATTGACACTGAGAAGTTTTAACGTTGTTTTGCAATGATATCGCTACCGTAAATAGAAATATGTGAATCGTTTATAAAATTTTGAAGTATGATTGTAGCTTCAGATTCACCTTCAGTTTGTTTGAAGATACCCAATGAGTTATTACTTTTAGACATTCAGCTATAAGAATTTTTAAGACAATTGATTCGGCTTGGAGTGCGGTAAAAATAAACTTGCTGACCGTCAGCCTAGCAATGATACAAGAGACCAAATGACTACATTATTTTGGGTATATCATTTGTAAAAAGGATGAAGAGAAGTGGACCCAAAAGGATCCCTGCGGTACCCCTGAATTAAGTGTTTCAAAGATGGACAGTTTATTTCCAACGTTTTTCGCCTGCCAATTTTTGATGTCGGAAATCAAACCAAATGTTTCCTCTAATGAGGGAGTCATTATCAATCGTGTCAAACGCTGTACTCATGTCTAAGAGTAAGATAATTGCTAACTTACCTGACTTTTTGGTAAGAGTTATGTCTGACAGCATAGGAAGTAGTCAATTTTCTATTGAGTGGAACTTTCTGTATGCATATTGAAAATTTGCGATTAATTTCAAATTGAATTCAAGTGACTGGTAATTTGTAGAGCAGCAATTTTCTACAGGATTTTTGATATGAATGGTAAGTTTGAAACGGGTCGATAATTAACCAAATTATCGGCGTCTAATTGTGACTTTTATAGTATTGGTATAACTGCAGCTGACTTTAATGGTTCAGGAAAGTCGCCTGTGCTAAGGGATTTATTAAGAACGTGAACTAGCAATGGAGCTAAGAATAAAGAACATTGTTTTAATAACCGTGTTAGTATAGGATCGAGACTGCATTGTTTATTTGGCAAACTTCATTTTTTTTACATCTTCCATTGTTGTGGGTTTGAAGAAAGATAAATCTCCTTTAGAATTGACAGTGAATATTGGCGGATTCAATGGACAAATGGATCAACCATAAAAGGCAACCGGGGTAATATTTAGCTACGTTGGAACAGTGTCTTTGGAAATAACAGTCATTATTGAGATCCAGAGACGTCACGGATTGGTTCGCTCAGAATCAATCTTTTCATTCCAACACTATACTCATTGTGACAAACTCACAAAGATCATTTCAATCCTACAATAACATTTCCAAAAATAAGTAACCGATCAAGATCACGTGGCAACTTAGAAATCCCTAAATTTAAAATGAGCGCTTCTCAACACCATTATACTTATAAAGGTATAAAAAAATTTAATGCACTCCCATATAAAATCAAATCTGAAAAAAAATTATAAAGCCCTTAAATTACAAATAAAAGTACTTGTTGATCAAACAAATAATAATGATAAGTTTTAATTTAATTTTTTACATATCTTTTGATTACAGGTACATATTAATAGTAATTGATCAAATTCAAATTTTAATATTACATACGTTTATATAAAAAACTATTTAATTTTCATCATTAATTAATAACAAAAAATATATTTTTCTTTTTTACCATATCCCATTGAAATATTGTATCAGCATTCGAATCACCAATAGCTTATTGTCGCAATTTATTATGTACCTTCGCTTGCAATATTATCGGCTCCGTTTACTCCAAAGGAATAAAATAACTCCATGTACTTATACCATCTACTACCTACTTATTAATCGAAATGTAATAATATAATTTTTATTTTACTACTATTCTCACATTAATGTTAAATGTTAATAAATATACTCTTAAATTTATTTACATTTACTGTATATCTAATTCAGTAACAGCTATTTTAGTCTATTTTCATTATCTATACTTTTGTTATCATGCTATATGCATTTTTGTTTATTTCTTACTTTATAAATAAAATCTTTCTTTCTTTTCTTTACCATATTAATATTGTAATGGCACTACTACCCAACTCAAACACGAGAAACGTTTTTTCTATGGGTAGTTACATTAAAAAGAAAACACTTTAATTGTAATTAATGTTTTTAGTATAACATATTTATGTTTTTATTTAAAAGAAATATATTTAAAAAAATAATAATAATCCTATGGAATTTATTTTACTCATACTCTCATACTGTTTTTAAGCGAGGATCCACTTATCTCTTGAAGTTACAGCAGAGTTATTTTTTCCATAGGACTTCTCTAATTTCTGCACAAGTCTCTTCTGGTTTCAGTACCTATTCATTGTCAAATCAGCGGTTAGACTTTTGAACTTTTCGTTGTTTTTGATGTTGTCGGAGCATATTTATCTAACAAAAAATGAAATTGTTATATCAAATATCTCGACAAATTCTCTTAAGTAAATAATAGAGAGGTCTTAATTAGGCTATTACTAAAGAAATACGTATGTGGGTGATAGTAAGTATTATTAATACCTTAGACAAACAACTCTATTGTTACACTAATTAACTTAAATCCATAAGAGAATATGATATAATAGCCTGTTAACTCGAAAATAACTGATTACAGATGATGCAAGGACAAATTAACATAAATAGCAGTCAGGATAAGAATTTTCTCTTGCGAGGATTATACGGAAGTTCCTTTCCTCTCTTGGCGACCAGAAACCCTTATTCTTCAAATAATAATTGTGCTAGGATGCTAACTGAATTTCATTTCTGGGGGTGTATAAGGGCGTTACACGATTTCAAAATTTTTCATGTCATTATTTCAAAGGATCTAGAAAAAAAAACAAATGTTCAACTTATTTAAGTTAATTAAAATTATTAATCATATTTTGTTCATCATCATCCTTGGTAACAATCTTACTAGAAAACTTTGTTAAATTAATGATTATTATTTTATCAGTCTTATCAATGTGAATTATTAAAATAAAATTAGGTGGGTTCTATTATTATTCTCATACATGTAGAAAAAAATATTTATTGTTGTCAATTATTTAACCAAAAACTTTCTGAACAAAGCAAAAATCTAACTAGGAATATATTGGTAATGTTTACTTCCGTAAAAATATTTATACAATTTATTTGCCTTGATAAATCTTCACACTTGTTTATATACTATTGCCGCCTATTAAAATATTATTCAATATGGGTGATTTGAACGTAGATTTTGACACCTCTGAAATCGCTTATGAACGCACACAAAGTTTTGAGAACTGGATTATCAAAAAACATGTTTCGGGAAATAATAATTTAACTGCAATCAACTTAAACATTCGATCCTTATCAAAATATTGGGATACGTTTCTTGTCGTTATCTCTAGCTCTCTAACTAATATTGATATAATCACGCTTTGTGAAACGTCGATTAATGAAAATAATATACATCTATACAAAATATTGGGTTTTACTTCTCATTACTTTTGTCGAAAAAACAAATCGGGAGGCGGGATTATTTTATATGTGAAAGATCACCTAACGTTTGAACAAATTAACATAATGCCAACTAAATTTGAATGTGTCTACGGAACTATTTCGGTCAAAAAACATAAACGTCTACATATATTGGCAATATACAGACCACCTAATTCAAATAAAAAAATATTTCTCGAAGAGCTAGATGTAATATTGGGAAATATTGAAATTAAAGAATCCGTTATGGTACTTGGGGATACGAACATAAACTTATTAAATTATCAGGAACCAATTGTAATGCAATATGAAAACATTATGGCTAAATTTGGATTTTTAAAATGTATTAATGACGTGACCCGTGAAGCCATACTGACTAACTATGTAACGGCTACATGTCTAGACCATATCTATGTAAGAGAGAGAGAGACAAATGAAATCAGCTCATGTGTATGTGAAACTATAATAGCGGATCACTACCTTATTGCAACAACGATGCGTTTCTCTACCTATGAGGCAGGTACCACCAATAAATCGCACCATACAAAATATACTGTAATATCGGAAAAAAAAGTCGACCTACATATTGAAATCACTGATTGGAATGAAATACTAAACATAACGGAACCTTACTTAATTTATGAAGAAATTAAATCGAAATTCAAATATATTTACGAAAAAAGTACTGAAACAAAATCAAATACAAATAAACAGCGTAATAACCAAAAGGGCTGGATAAATTATAATCTCATTGAAAATATACAACTACGTGACACATTATGGAGGAAATGGAAAAACACGCCTAACAATAAAATATATGAAATCGAATTCAAGAAATACAGAAATAAACTAAATAAAAAAATATTAAACACAAAAAAAATATACTATAATAACAAATTTAAACATTGTTTCAAGGACATTAAAAAAACATGGAATGAAGTAAATCAAGTATTGGGTAGGAAAAATAAATCCGATTGAGATGAAGTAATATCTAAATATTTCTTAAATTCCCAAACTGCGGATGTGGTGGCAGAAAACTTTGCAAAATTCTTTGACGAAGGTGTAAATCAGTTATTGCACGAATGCAATGTTCGAGCGTCTGAGTTGAAGCAAGAACATTTGCAACATTCAATGTACCTACCAAGAGCTAATACAGAACAAACTGAATGCATTATCGGAAGAATGAAAAATTCAAAGACACCGGTCGTCGATCTAATTCGCATGTATGATCTAAAAAAACATGTTAAATTATTTAGTCCTATAATTACTCACCTAATTAACAGAATTATTGACACAAGTCACATTCCAGCTGAACTAAAATGCAGCATCATAAGGCCCATTTTGAAAAATGGAGATCACACCGTAATAAATAATTATAGGCCTATTTCCTTATTACCCGCATTAGAAAAAATATTAGAAAAATATATATCTATAAATTTGGATAAATATTTAAATAATTTGGGCATTATTGATGAATGTCAGTATGGCTTCCAAAAACAAAAAAGCTGTGATAAACTGCTCGAAAAATTTTCCAATTATATAAATTCAGAGCTTAACTCAAAAAAACATGTACTAGTATTATTTATTGATTTCTCAAAAGCTTTCGATACACTCAGCCATACACAATTAATCAAGGTACTCGAAATCATAGGAATCCGTGGTAAACTCCTATCATTTTTCAAAAACTATTTAACAAATAGAAAAATGTATGTAAAGATTTTGAATGTAATGAGTAATTTTAGATTTATTAAATCAGGGGTGCCACAAGGGTCAATTTTAGGACCAAAATTATACATTATATATGTAATTGCCATGTCTAAACTTTTTAAAATAGCCCGTAGATTTATTTTTGCTGATGATACTGCACTAGTTGTCTCTAATGAAAACCCTGAAATAGCTATTCAAGAATTACAAATTGACTTTAACGAGCTACTTAAATGGTCTCATGATGTAGGATTAATTATTAATGTCAAAAAAACTAAATGCATGTATATAAGATCACCGAGCTTGAAAATGTGGAACTTACCTAAAATAACTGCACATAATTTTGATTGTATACATAAAAAAATGGATAATATTTGCTGCTGTGAAAAAATTGATTTTGCAAACGAATATACTTACCTTGGCATAATCGTAGACAATAACTTTAAATGGGACAAAAGTGTGATCAAAATTTGTAACCAGCTCCGATGTTTGGCGAGTAATTTTTATAAATTAATATTTGTATTGGCTCGATGTACTCTCAAACTTATATATCATTCTATGGTCGAATCAATACTTAGATATGGAATTCGAACTTGGGGACACTCGAGTAATATTAATATTAAATACATTCAAAATCTACAAACTGCTATAATTAAAAAAATTGTTAAACCTAGCATTTACAAACAAAGAAACAACTTAAAATTACTGTATGGCTCTGAGGGCCTACTCCCAATTAAAGGGCTTCTCTGGTTTATTATAATTATGGATAATGCGGGAGAAAATGCGTACAAAAAGCCATTGGTGCATAGTCACAAAACAAGATTTACTGAAAAAAAAAGCCTAAAAATTCCACTAATATCAAATAAGTATGGTAGCAGAACACTTGACTATTTGATACCTGTGATTTATAACAAATTTAACGAAAACTTTAACTTGAAAAATAATGAGGAACCTTGCCCTAAACTGACAAAAAAGTGGTTAATAAATGAACAAAACGTTTATCTATCCTAAACATTATATTTGGTATTTATATTTAAACTTAAGCTAATGTGTATTATGTTATAACATTAAATGGTAGAACCTACAGACAAGCTGATTGTCACAGCTTTGTGGGACTACCCATATCTTATATTGTATAAAATGTAACTATATTAAATTTAATAAATAAATAAATAAAAATAAAAAAAAATAAAAAAAATCAATTTTCCCGCTGTGGCGACACTTGTTGTTTCATAAACATTTCTTAAATTGTCTTATATACCTAAACTTTCCGTTGTCTTTTTTATTAGATATTAAGAAAAAAAAATATTCAAATTTAATCAAAAACTCCCTGTATAATAAAATATCAAATAAATATCAATATAAAATAAAATATCTCTTTACATAAAAGTAACAAAATCATTGTGTCAATTCATGTTTAACACATTAATAATTAGAGAATATTTAATTTTGACTGTAATTTAAAAATTAGATTTTTTTCCCCCAAAAAAGAATTCTTGTAAGAAATATGGAATGAATTATTTTTCATTAATAATAATGATTTTTTAATACACACAGAAAAAATAAGTTGATGATGGGAACCTAAAGAAATACTAATGCGGAACTCGCTTGAATGCGACGCAAAAGTTTTATCCAAATAATTGAATAAATTACAGAATATAATCCATCAAACAAACCATAAAATAATTTTCTTGTCGGCACATTTTTCATGAATATTTTATCATAAAACGAAAAGCTTTTAAGTATGCCATAGCTTTATGCAGAGAAAAGTGTACCCTAAGTGTGTGAGCTTATAAGAATTCTCAAAGGAAATTATGCTGACAATATTGTTTGAACTGTATTATTTTCTGCTTATCAAATAATCTTATATCATTTTTCAATTTGCGTTAAGATATGTTCAACTCAGTCAAGCTCAGTTTAAAGTTCTAATTTTTTTATTATTTTTCGGAATAACTTATTGAGTAAAACCTCAAATTATAATATTTAAATATTGAAGACAATATTAGTGATTCTTAAACGCAAATCTGAAACAGAAAAATCAGAAAAGGAAACGGTCACATCTGGGACTCGAACCCAGGACCCTTGTCTTTCCGGGACAATGCTCTACCAACTGCGCTAATGGGACCCTATCCTCTATCCTCTATAAAGATAGTTGCCAATAAAAATGTGCGGTGAAAAAATGAAGACAACGTTGGTAGTTCTTATTCGAAGTATGATACAGTTAAAAGTGACCGATGAGGATAGGGTCCCATTAGCGCAGTTGGTAGAGCATTGTCCCGGAAAGACAAGGGTCCTGGGTTCGAGTCCCAGATGTGACCGTTTCCTTTTCTGATTTTTCTGTTTCAGATTTGCGTTTAAGAATCACTAATATTGTCTTCAATATCTAATTTTTTTGTTGTTATTTTTTGAACCATGAAATCTTTTTATAAAAATTCCGTAAAAATGTTATTCCGTATATATTATCAACATCTGAATAATATGGAATAAAATATGCCACTATATGTCTTTTTTGACAGTTAAAAAATGTACAGAAAAGGGTTTTATTTAATTTACCATATAAAATGCAATGTAAAAAAATTGCACATCGTTAAAAGCTTGTTTAAAATAAATAAATTTAATTAACTTGTTAAAGGCTGGAGCAGAACCAGAAAATATTCGTGAATCCTTACGTTTTGTTAGCCCAAACGATGCTGATTTAGTTTTTCATGCATTTTTTGAAGCATAAAGGTCATATTAGAATTCTCGCATGTTATTCAGAGACCAATTGGCGATCCACTGGTTAATATCAAAAACAAGATTGCTTTAAGAAAAAAGTTGCTATGAAGTATAATTTCTGGGGTGTATCCTATAATGTGCGAATCTCATAACACACTCATCGAATGAGACTTTTCGCCGCATTATTTATACATATTTTATGTCAGGTTTCGTTTTTAAAAAGTGGTACAGTGAAAATTTTTACAATTTGGATGCCACCAGAGCAAACCACTTGAAAGTTTTTCTTCTCGAAGTATACGGATTTTATGTTTCTTAGAGAATATTGAAAATAAGTTATTTTGTTAAGGTTACAAAATTAGTAATAGACTAGAAATATTAATACACCATCTTTGTTATATAAAAGATTTTGAAACAAGGTGTGTGCATCATTTAACATCCATTTATCTACGGTTTCGATGTGTCGCACTTCCATCATTGAATCATTTATCATTGTGTATTGGCAATATTTTTGGGACATCCTGGCTTCTTCCTACAGATGCACTTGCATTGGCGTACTCATGGCTCTTTAAATTTGATAATATTAAAATCATTAGCTTGTTATTTCAATAACGTGTGTCAGTATATTGTGGTCACATAACATTTTAACGCCCAACGTGCCATATAAACCTCTCTAGATCCTACGAGCCACATTGCTCAAATATTCTCTAGTTTATAGGGTTAGTTAATTCCTACCATACAGAATTAGCATTAACACATAAAGATAATGGGTTTAGAATGTTTGATATTTTTTTAAGCTACAGCTATCAGTACAAGAGTCTTCGTTGAGAGATGAGCACTTTAATAAAATCGTATTCTTGGTTATCAATTATAGCGGAATGCTTAGCCGTGATGAAAAAATGCGGCGTATTTAACGAAGTTTTGAGCATAGCCTAATAAATCTTCAACATTAATAAGCGTGAGACGAATTCGCTAAATATTTTCCACACAATCGTAGGTTTTTAATAATAGGGGCTATAAATTTGCAGTCTGCGGAAATAAATATTTGTATAGTATCATGTTTCACAATGAAAACATTTTCAATTGGTAGAATATGACGCTTTCATAATTCTGACGTTGGTATATTATATTCTGTTGATACTCTTACAACTACGTAGTATTTAGTGATATACTCACGTGTGTTAATGTTTATGAAAGTTGAAGTCAAACGTGGTCAAATTCACCACAGCAAAATGCGAGAAAACACAAATATGTAATAAATTTTACAACTTTTGTTAAAAGTTGTTTTGGTATAAGTTTATGCAAAAGTTTGTTTTGTTTAGAAGACAATTTCTGAAAAAAAGAAGATTTATCATAAATTTCTATAATAAATAAACATTTAATTCTTAGGAAAGCATTAATGTTGACATCTTTCTAATGTATGTATATATTACATTAACTCTATACAAAGGGGCCTATGCCATCTTTGGGGATGCTGTGTTGTGGGTTTTTATGAGGAAAGGAAGGAGTGGAACTGGGTCTAGAACCGACCCATGTTTTAGGGGAGGAAACAGAGGCCGGACAATCATTCCACACCCGAACTGTTGAACTCTAAATGGTGTCGTAGAAAAATGACCTTTTCTCAATAATTCAAAAATTCTTGATTTCAACTGTGTACAAAGCTTGGTCTGTTTTCCTACCGATCCCGAGGGTATCAATTAGACTAGTTTTTTGGAGCACCTTCCTTTAAAATACCAGTACAACAGGGACATCATTTCCACCGCCTATGCAATCTGTTTGTTGAAATAGGAGAATCTATCAAACGGACCGCAAGTTTCTGCACAGAGTGAAGGGTTCTTCCAGATATTTTGATGGTTCAGACCAGAGGTGATTGCCAAATTCAATAGTGTAATATGCGATTTGTATTTTTAAAGGATCGGCAAGCTCTTTACAGTATGCCAACGATATAGTTATCACAAAAGGTACATCTAAAATTGGCTATCGCTAACTCTTCCGGTTTCTGAGATACTCCACTGCTACGGAAATGCTCCCAGAGAAAGAGTGCACTCTTTTGTCGCGGCCGGATACAACTCAATGCAATTAATCCAACAACACTATCTTCAATATCATGGGTATTTCTTGACATCGTCCGAAAATAGAGCGTTCATTCAATTTATCCCGCTAGCCCAAGCCCAAGAATCACTTTTTTTTAAATGTATAATTTTTAAATTTTCAATATATTTTTATTTGTATGTCAGTCCGCACACGAGTCCCAACTGCTCCCTACCATCCGGAGCCAGTGATACTATGGCATCTCCAATTGGGGTATGTTGTGAGGCTGACGGTAGTGGGAATGGGATGAGGGTACCTGATTATTCAGTTCTGGTCACAAAACGTGGCCATTTCAAGCAAGCCATTTCAAGCGACGTTTCAATTCTGAACGGTGGTATTTCACCAGGTGGATACTTGGAGTATCTTTCACTCTGAAAATATTATTATGTTTTTAGTAAACCTTTCTTATTATATATGAATGCTAGCACTCAAGCTGAACCATAACCGTAATAAGTTTATTATTGTAGGTTTTTCTAAATATGATGGCTTTAATTCTGGAATTGTGTCAACGCCAATATTTTCGTCTCGAAAATGTATATTTGTCATATTTCTAACAGTTCAATAACAAAAACGGATTTGAAAAAGTGCGTAGAAGTCTGCTAATACAGAGATCTACACATAATTAGAGTAATTACTACGAGGTGGTGGGTACCAACGTTAAACTTATATTTTACGTCACGCAAAAATCCTAAACCCACTTATTATAAATTTTAAAGAATATTTAACAAACACACGCGCGTTGATATGTGTATCAAATATCAACAGTGCAAAAGAATCAACACCCTTTTAACACTTTTAAATACGTGGCTGGAGTAGTATATTCCGCCCTTGTTATGCTTTGCCTCTACGTCTCTACGCCTCTACGGCGCTACGCCTTACGGACCGCCACAGCAGATGTCGACCACGATGCGTCACGTTACGATACCAGCTGGTTTCTATGGCAACTGCTCTGTAGCGAGTGGGGACTAGGTACTTTCGGGGCACGCCCCGTAGCGACGCGACTCCTGTGCCAGACCATTTAGAGAGATAATGACGTGATTTATTCATATATTCTCTGATCATATTACACATTTTGGTAGGCTTTGAGTTTTTAAACCTCTCCAAGTTCTCAGACTACAAAGCTTTGAGATTATTTGATTTTTTTTAATTGTGCAAATATTAAACTTCCTATATTACCTCTAGTATATCTCAAAAAAAAGTGTAATAATACTCTTGGCCGTGAAAATCTTAAATGGTGTCTGAGGTATAAGTGTTGAAGTCGCCAAAACGCCAACATGCACCAGGTAGGAATGCTCAACCGGCCCACCGGTATTTCAATTAAAGGTGCTCCGAGAAACGAACGTAATTAATACATTTGGCACGGGTGTATAGTCGCGAAGTACCTTGAATGCGCGCCCAATGCGCGTACATGAGAATAAGATATTCATTTGTAATAAGAGTAGAGTTCATTCCTGAATTCAACAGCTTGGATGAATAGCCATTTGCTGGCTTCTGCGTTTCTTTCTTCCTACAACAAGGGTCTCTCTAAGATTAATGTTTACTCCTGCTTCTTCTCAAAAAGACCTTACACAGCATCCCCAAAGATGACGCAGAAACCAAGAGAAATTTATTTACGGACTTGGTTTTGAAAATAGTAATGTTTTGCCTCGTCAATATTAAGTCCTTACTAGTAAGTAGAGTATTGTATAGTCCTAATGTATTGCCTTTCCAATAATTGTAATAGTTTTTTCATACGACACTGCGTTATGAGTTTTATACGAAACTGCGTAATGAGCTTCAAATGTCAGTCTAGTGGAGTTATAGTATCTACTCTTCTGGGACTGAGTGGAAGTGGAGTTGGAGTAAGAAGTGTGAAAGAGAAAGGAAACAATGTGTAGAAAGTGTAAGCAGAATCGTAAGAAAGTACTTAGCTTTTCAGATTTGTTTACTCAATATAGCTGAAGCTATTTTAAACAACGTATAAATGGTGGTTGGCCACGAACCGAGAACCCAGATCGCGGGGTCTAATTCAGGAATATACGAATAAATAAATTTCACAATGTATCAATAATTTTATATCTGCAACCAATTTATATCTACAACCTCTCTCTATGGCTATAAATATATTGTTTTGTAAATTTTTCGTTTTATATAATCTATTGTTTTGTATACATTTTTTAATTCATATTCCTTTCTTACAAGTTTAATTTACTAATTTCATACTATGCTGTCTCAGTAGAGGTAAAGTCACCAGGAGGAAATCCATAATTGGTTTTATTTTGGCTATATAATACTTATGTACAAACTGATTAAATGTAAACTGTCGATTTCCCGAAAATTAATAAATAGATAATAATGTACTGCATATTTGCGATACGTTCCAGAGTGGTAGACACTTTCAATATCGCCCCGATGAAAGAATATAATTCAGAATTGACGTTGCTTGAAAGGACTTTAAGCGTGTTTAATTAATCTGAATAGCCAGGTACTTTCTCACATTTATTTTCCCCTTCCCACTACCTTCAGCCTCACAGCATACTAACATACTCCCATTAGAAATGCCATAATCTAAATGCCTCTAAACGGTTGGGAGCAATTGGGACTCTTTTTAGGTCCATATAAATTTGGCAACCGCTCAAGACGTTTTGTAAACTTGCCATAATATGCTAAAATCATTGGAGTTGAAGAATGAAAAATAAAAAGTTATACAAATGTGTCATTGAGATGGTGACATTTATTTTAGACAATTTGTATGATTCCTCATTTGAACTTTAAAAAATATTACGTAAAATATTAGTGGTTTAAAATTAGTTACAAATCTTATGATTTCAGATGAAATTTTGATTTATTAAACAGAAAAAATATGAAGGACGCAATTTATACCGTTCACAGAACTACTAGTTTAATTGAAGTATCTATATGTATTATTTGATTGTGTTTTTGGAAAAATGAGAACTAAGTAAGTACATACCGTTTTAACTATAAGAAAAATAAGAATCGAACAAAAATAAAAGTTATGTTTTAAATGTGAGTGTCCAAAGAGATAAAACAATAATTTATTATCAGGCAGAGTTTTATTGCGTCTCTGTCCTGACAATTCTGACCCAATTCTCCTCCTCATTTAGATCAGGGATAGAAAATTGAGTTAAGCAAACTAATGTCATCAATTTCCAAAGAACCTTTGGATCTTAAATGTCAAAAGGACAGGACTCTCAAGGATAAGCTTTTATATTCATTTTAGGGCATAAATCAAAATGACAATATCTCTTACAACAAAATCTTGGTAGGTTAGTACACATTAATACGGCTAATTTTTTTACCAGTAAAAATTGAGTAATTAAAACTAATTATAATGGTAGAGTTCGAGTATTTCAAACTTACAATATTTCTGTTTCAAACATTTTCGTATTCCGAAATTCTTTCTTTTGTTCATTTTTATGGGCTAAGGAGCCAACAATTATTTTTTTTTTGTATTAGTTTATTATTTGTGTTTTTTTACAATAAATATACAATGTTTACAAGTCATACTGTTTTAATTTATAGTACACTTCTATTAAAAGCATTTGCTTGTGGAAGAGGAGTGTACATTTGCGAAAAATGTACACTCCTCTCATCTCAAAAAAATCACGAAAATAAAATCAATACAAAATATTGTATTTGGAAGGAAGAAAAAATATATTTTATGGAGGATAAATAGAGTACAGTAGGATAATTTGTGAGATTTTCAAGTAAAACTAGGGGAATCAGTTTTTTTGTTAACGATTTCCCTAAAATATTTTTATATATAGTTCAATATTAGTTTTTTATCATTAATGCTTCTAATTTCTTCTGGTAATTTATTAAAGAAATGTTTTCCTTGGTGGGTGTAATGGTGCTGGGCAAAAGAAGTGTGTAGTTTAGGGTATGCAAATATATATTAAATAAATTGGTCACACATTTACTTTTGAATCGATATAGATTAGGCATCTAGCGTGTTTCTATTCACTGCTTGGTTTAGTGTCCAAGTTTAAAAGCCACTTCTAAATAGACAAAATCATGCCAGTGTAAAATTTTTAAAGGTTTTAAAAATACCATTTCTTTTTAGTATAGCGTGTACTCACTTCATTCGCACTGCTTGTAGTAAGTAAAGTAAGTCACTGTAAATTTCTGCTGAAATGTGAACACTTGACCCATAATTCTTTCTGCTCCCCGGGAGCAATTATCCATTTGCATTCCATTCAGAGCGGGGTAAACACTTATTCGTGCTGAAAACAAAAGAAATGGGAATCTGGTTCAGCAAATAGGATAGGAAAATTTTAATTAACCCCGTCGGATCATTTAATCTAGTTGGTTATCTGTGTTTGTTTAGTGGGCTAGAATTCATTTGTATAGTGCAACGGAATTTAAAATCTGGGATTCTTATTTAGTTTAAATATTTTTTTTGTATATTTACTTTATCATCTTTTGGAAAATCTGAGAATCGTATGCACAGTGGTATTAAAGTAAAAAAAAATATTTTCTTAATTTTTTGAGGATATTTTTAGTTTTATGTGACATATTACAAGAGGGCCCATGTTTATACAATATAAAGACGGGAGAACTATGTCACCACTTAGTTTAGCAGTATTGTTAGGCGGATTAAGGTTAGGACTATAGGAAGAGATTTATTAATGCGGGTCTTAAAGACGCCCGGATTACATGTAGAACGAAAAGCTGATAAAAATAGCACATATTTGGACAAAAGAAAACAAGGTGAAAAAACGACTTGTTTTCATGAATCCAATACGAACCATGAACGAGTGATCCCACGCCGAGGGACCCACGCCGTGCACTGGGTATCAATGATTGCTTCTTCTTAGAGCAGGCTCCACTCTACTTCCTTTTAGAATCGATGCTGCATGCCTACATTGCGTCAAGAGGAGGTGATCAACTTTTTGTCGATAAACTTCCCGAGCTGTTCGGGTATCAACTCGTAAGTGGAAGGGGGCTTATCAAAAAAGTTAACCCTCGTGAACGGTGCTCTTGTCAGCGTAGCAATGAATTGGTGTACATAAAACGAGATCGTTGATGTGCAACAAAAATAACGTCGGTGACAACACAGATCCTTGTGGCATTCCCGCAGATGCGCGGATGCCACAAAGAGAGGAAGAAGAGCCTTCAACTATGGTTTGAATTGTTCCTACTTTGAGGATAATAGATAAATAATAAACTTATTTTCGATCAAATGAAAAACTTTAGATGTAATGTATAGTTTTTTTTTCGCGAAACATGGTACCGATAAATAATTTTAAGAGTATTCTTGACATGTTTTTTACCTATAATCCTTTTGCCTACGTAGGTGTAAATATAGTTTCTTAATTTTTTATTCGAATCCCGCATGAGAATCCAACTGCTCCCTGCTAATCCAATCCGGTGAGACTTTGGTATCACCGAGAGGAGTATATTGTGAGGGAGTATAAGGGAGATGAAAGTAGGGAATACCAAGCAATTCATATCTGACCACAAAACACCGCTTAATCAATTTCAAAATTTGTTTATATTCTGAATTGTGGTTTTTCACCAAGGCGATACTGAAAATATTTTTCATAGTTGGTTATTGTCAGTATTTGTAATTTTTCTTCTTTAGCGCTATTTGTTAATGTTAAAATTCATAGCTTAGCAACCGAAACATTCTCGCCTTTATCAGGGTATGTGATGACACGCAATTGATCTAAAATATAATCGTGTCAATGAAAAATAAATTATATTACATTCCAACTAATAATTTGTACAGGGTGTCAAGGGACGTACTTGACTTATTTTAACCAGTGACTCCTTTAATGTTTTTTTTTAATTTCTTTCAAATTTTTTTTTCAAAACGTATTCATTTTTTTTTCTTATACCGATCCTTACTCTCCAATACCTACTGATTTTTTAATATATTAAGTTTAAAAAAAATAGATTGCGTTAAAAAAATATTATTCTTATCGTCACTTTACTTCAGTGCTATATTTTACAAGAAAACAGGTAACTTTTCTTATTTTACAGATCGACTTTGAAACAAAAGGCTTCAACAGATGTTTCATTTAAAATTTTATGATATAACATGAAAACTTTGAGAAGTTTTACCCTCGTAAACTTCAACATCAGTTTCGTGAAAAGACTCAAGTTGTAGAGGTCGTTAGGTGTTTTGATGACTCCTTGGCACCGCAGTCGGGAAAACTGGCGTTTTTTCGACGAGGCTACAGGTTCTATTCCTGTGGAATGTTATACATACCCCTTACAAGTATATATTTGCGTTACCTTCTTTTCTCATCCGGGGGCCTACTCTGTACCATTCGAAATTTTCCTGCCGCCGGTTTACTATGTGTATACTATATTATAAGAGATATTTTATAGAGGCGATGTTCACTCAGTTGAGAGCACCGGCAAGGAAAGGTTAAACCACGAACGAAGATACAGAGTAGGCCCCCTGATTAGAGAATAGCAAAAAAACTGAAAATTTAACTTTAGAAGTATAGTTACTTTTAGTTTCGTTTACTCGTATTTGAGCTGTTCCTAGTTGTATTGAGGACTCATTGTATCGAAAAGATGCCTCCAAGAATCCCCTTTTTGCACTATTTCGCTGACCGTTGAATAATGCAGGTCAAGAATTTAGAAACATATTTTTTTGTTTGAGATGTATTGGCTAACGTTTTTTACTGTGCTGTGAAAATCCGCCAATCGTGCAGTCTTATATCGGATTACTTGGTCCCGTAGGCGAGGATTAGCCAAAATTATAAGTAGCCAAATCTTCATATTTTTTAACAATCTTTTATTCATTGTATTTCGAGCGATATTCTGAAATATACCAAGTAATCTGTCAGCCCAACTAATATGATCTCTTGCAAATGCTTAGTATATGCTTATTGTAATATGTGATAAATATATATTTATCTACACCTCGGCTAATTAAGAAACTTGACCTCACACAAGGCATATATTCATTAAAAGTATGAATAGCTGGCACATTGAGTTATCTTGTTTTTGTGCCTGTTAGTTCCAAGTTGAGCCAAATTATATTTTTTCCATGTATATATATAGTTAGCAATTACCAAATAACCGACATGTTTAGCCTCAAAACGATCGTTATTTGGCACTAAATTTTGTTGGAATAACACCAAACTGTAATCACGGATTCGTGTTGAGCCAACCATTAAAGCAAGTCATATAAAAATAACTAGAATGCTTTGGAATGAACCAAAAAATACTAAAGTCGAGCTTATGAAAAACTAATTCCAGCAAATCAATCAATTTTTCCCAGACTTGGTGCAGAAACATCGTTGAGGCCCGCGTAGCTGTAGGTACAGTACTGTAGACCGTTGAGTTCGTAGATGTGTACCTATTTCTATGCCAGATCGCGATCGTGGCCGGCGAGTGTTTTATCCGAGAGATTCCAAAACCGTAGCACGTAGCTGAGGGTGAGGATAACAAATGCCGCATTGAGGGGTTTGCGGCAGGGTAATTTTACACACCACTTCACGTGACGTATTATCTCGCTCTGCACCACACCCGACAATCACTGCCGAACGTACTTGATCGGATCATGAGGAATTATTTGAATTGATTTAATAAAATTGAAATCGCCACCATGCCGACCCGGCGCTTGCCACTAGACGTCTATTTTATGCATGTAAACCTTACCCAATCGAATATACCTAAATTATTCGTCGTCGCCATGACTTGTTCACGTCAGAACATGTTCTAGCACAGCATAACATGACAAGGGTAATTGTGCCATTGAATGAGATTTATAAAACAGTATATATAATTTAAATAAACTTAAATCTTTTTGTGAACCTACATATTTTCCCAAACGTTAGGTATTTCAAAATAAGAAATCTTGCACTGTAAATGGATGATTATGTTCTTCATTCTCACACCCAATCTGTTGACCAATAACCTGATTCTCTCCGACAGTGTGAAGTACCTACAATACTATAATTACCAGTCTGTTAAGAAAACAGGTAATGTGAACATGTCCCTTCAGTGCGTTTAATTCGAGTCTTTTACAGAAGCTTGTCCAGTGATGGCCACGCGGTGTCCCTCAAGTCCATAATGTCGATGTAAAAGACCAAAGGTAAGTCAGAATCCTTTCCAATTCTAACTGTTAACCACGATAGCATGCAATATATATTTTATTGTTAATCATTAATTTGCTATCAATCTATGAAAAGCCTGCGATATATTTCCCAAAGTGAAAGATACTCTTATAAGACCACCATTCAGAATTGAAACGTTGCTTGAAATGGCTTTGGTCGTGTTTTGTGACAAGATCTGAATAGCCAGGTAGTTCACTATTTTCTTCTTTCTCATCTCCTTCCCCTCCCTACTACCTTCAGCATTTTTCATTTTGAGTTGTTGTTTATGCAGGATATAAATTCAACATCTTCTATCGAAGGTAATTATCATTTTTATCGTCTCATTTTATTCAGCAGCTCGTAGGAGGGAAATGTGATAAATGGCATTCCAATTTCGTTGACTATAACTATTATCTAAAATTCAGTAACTTTACAACTCAACACGGAGGCAATTTAATATACCTTTAAGAAGTGATATAAAGTAATGAAACAAAAACTATTTTAAATAGGTTACATAGGTTATGTTTATGGGTTAGTTATTTTTTTTGCTTTTACTGGCTTTATTTCACTTTTTAAAGATGTGTTGAATTTATTGTCATTGTATCATGGAACCTTGGACCGCAATTTGAAAATAATAAAGATATTTTGTGAATTTTTATTTTCTTAATTTCATATTCAACAACAATAAAATGAGAAGACTCTAATGTAATGTATGTAATTCATTTGTCTAATAAAATTAGTATTTTATATATTTTAAGTCATCAGTAATTTTAATTCCAAAAAACTAAACGTGAGAAATTTTTTAATTTTTTATTTAATGATTAAAAATTTAAGTACCTTTTTTAAAAATTATAAATTTATTTTTGTAAAATTTTAAAGCGTATAACATTACCTTTCAAAAGCAGTTTTTAGTTTTCAGATAAGGTTAGAGTTATTCCACTAATTAATATTTCATCAGGAACTTCTGTCAAAATATGCCAGAGACGTGATTGGTTAAATATATCTAGTTATAATAAACTATATGTTAAACGTACGAAATAACATTTACATAGAAGTTAAAAAGTGCAGAACATCTGTATGTAATACAATAAACTGACAATCTAACAAGGTACTAGGACAAGGCCGCTGGCTCTATATGACTCAATTACATTGCTTGTGGTGAATTTAAACTAGCATTATCATGAGCGGAGCACAGAAAATATCTGCATAGTTGTGTTGCCAGATGAAAAAACGAGCGTAGAAAACAATATTTTAACTGTGAAAAAACACTTATGTTGACTGGTACAAAAAGTGCAAAAGTAAACGAGCTGGTGTCAAGTGGAGTCTGTCAGGTAAAAAATTGTAATTTTCATATGTAGCCAACACTATAAGAATTAAATAGCTTTGATTTTAATACCACTTTATTGTTTATATTTTTAATATATGAAACCAACGGGTTTGGTTCACCATGAACCTTCATCATGATGGCTTAGGGTGAACCAAAACCGGTTGAATAAATAGTAGCCGTCGCGCGTCGGTGATATTTTGACATTCGGTTTAGATGCACATTTTGGACAAATTTGAATTTTGTTTAGTACCTACGCAATCGGTAAAGAGCCGGTAAATATGAAAAAAGTGTTAAAAATAACATTTATATAAAATATAAACATAATTGATAACAGAGTAATAATTCACATATGTATAATATTTCATTTCTATAATTATGTATCGATATTTTTATATTATTTTTGGAGGAGGGGGTTATTTATTTAGTTCATTATTACTATTTTTTGTTGTTAAAATTTTATAATTTTTTTATATCATTGAGAAGAAGAAAATACTCATAAATCTAAACGAAACGTGAAACTGAACAACATGAGACCGATATCTTTTTTCTGCGTCGTTTATCTTTATTTTGTCTTTTATATTATCTTATTATTCAATGATATATTTTGTGGTCTATGGTTTCCATTTTTTGTGTTCTAATTCTTTAAATTCAAAATTATGGAATCTTATTTTTTATTATCTTTCAAATCGTAAAATTTAAATTATTAAATTTGAAAAAATATTAAATTTCAAATCGCTATAAATATTGATGCAGCCGTGCAACACTTAAAAACAACTTTTTTTCAGAAAAGAAAGAGTCCCATCTATTCCCAAGTTTCCTAGTCATTGAGAATCATCACCGATATGGGTATTTTTAAGGCTATATATATATAGCATATAGCATAGGTATATTACGGAATGGAAGGACGTGGGAAAGGGAAATAATTATATTTTCAGATCTGGTCACCAAAAACTGATAAATTCAATTAAAGCGATGTTTCAATTATAAATTGTGGTTTTAACAAAGGCGAATCTTATAGTATCCACCACTGTAAATTATATCTTGGTTCACTTCGACCAGGTTATAAGTTCGACAACTTATATATGACTTATAACCCGTAAGTAGTAATTTGTTAAAGCATGTACACTTTATCCGTAGGTACCTACCCATGTATTTACATTGTAACTATAGAAAACGTCTTAAGACTAACGTCATATGGTGTTCAACCCTTCGTTTTATTTTCTGTTATCCCCTTACTCTCACCCTAATTCACACGTATTTGCTCCTCTGGGAGTTACCAATTCTATACCCTGTGAATCGAGCCACAAATTCTAGAAGATGAACTCAATATATAATCATAATCGCCGCTTGATTGAACATCGCTTTTCAGGGATCGTATTGTGTGAGACTTGCCTTTACCCTCCAATGGCAAATGATCAATCTACATTAATTTGTGCTTTAGTCAATCATTATTATTATGCTGATTCTTTATACAGTGTGTAAAACACAATTTTCAAAGACATAAAACATTATCTTGTAAAAAAATGTCTTAACTTGTAAACATATTATTTTAGGATTTGTATTTTTTTCTTTCTTCCAAACCACCAATTTTAATGAGAGTAAATTAAAGTAACATATCTAGAAAATAAATTTAAGTTTGAAAATAATAATAATAAGGATTTTTACTCCAGGATGTGGGAAGATTAATGCAATTCCAAAGATAATAGATAGATATGTAAATACAATGACTTGACTTGTCAACAAACTGCCTTCTTATTGACTTCCCGCATTCTCGTGTAAGCTTAGTAGTTCGCTTTGTTTAATGATTTAGCAGGGGTGCCTGGATTCATCGGGTAAGGTGTATTCAGGATGTACCTGCCCACCAGCAGAATTGGGTGGGAGTTGGTTTGGGGAGACCTTTTGATCTCTCCAACTCTTGATCCATCGTCTTGGGAGGGATAGAACATTCGTCCGTCACTCCTGGACACACTGATCTCTAGATTCCTACCCACCCCTCATACCTTTTTCAATCCCAGAAATTAATCTCCTTCTTTTTCTTAAAAAAACTTCCTCACAGCATCTCCAAAATGACATAGGCCCCGAGGGAAATTATTTCTCTCAGGGCCTTCTGTGTGGGGTTAATGTGGAACGAAAAAAGAATGCGGACTTTTTGACGGAGATGTCGATTAAGACGGTTGCTGATGGTTTCACTTCTTCTTCGCATACAAAAACTGCTGGTGTCCCACAGGGATCGGTTCTGTCTCCGATTTTATTTTTGTTGCACATCAAATGACCTTTTGTCGTATGCACTAATTCATTGTCACGCGGATGACAGTAAAGCCCATAATAGCGTTATGTTTGAAAAGCCGTAAAATGATACACAAACTTCAACAGCTCGGAGTGCTTAGGAGCAGATAATGCACGGCTACCTCAAAACTTTCTTTTGGGGTAAGAATAAACTTGCTGAATTTAATTTTTCAAACACCCAACTACATCTGATTACGTCAAAAAAGGATCAAAATGCAATATACCCAACATGCCTTCATTAATATGCTTGGTGTAACTCTTAGTGATCAAAATGTAATTTTAAAAAGTAATCAAAAAGGTTCTGTTAATCAACCGTTATTAAGTAACCGACATTTTCAAAAAAGGTAAAGGAATGTCATTGAATATACGTTTCACTTTTAAAGGGAAAATACTTACCACTTTATCATTGTAACTTCTCTGTTTAGTGCACGGTTGTACGATACCAGTCAGCGAGCGAAAGGTGAAGTTTCTGTGGTATACTCGTAATAGAAGTACCAAACATTAACCAACGTCAAAAACGGATAAGATGATACATATTGAACGGTAAGTAGCTAAGTTTGTAAGTGCGTTGGGTTCTAAGACCTCCACCTTTGCAAAATCAACATTTTACGAGTATAATTCCAAACATTCTGAGGTTGTTTGTAACCCGGAAATGTTCTTTAAAAAATCAATTACACGTAATTAAATTTCAAACGATCAATATAAAATTCCTAAAGATTTTTGTGTTATGTTTGGTTCACCTGTACATTAAAGTATTCAAAAACGAATATATTCCAACCTGCCAAAAGACTGTACGAATGGCATAATAACTGTATTCATTTTTGATATCCCTATGGGAAATTTATCAAAAAAGAGGTAGATAAGAACTAGAATTATTCAGAAACAAAGAAGTTACCGTTAGAAGATTTATGGATTTTAAGATTCAAATTATACGAGTACATAAAATAGGTTTTTCTCCAAGGAGTTCAAATCTTTGATTCTAAAATCTACATGATTGTGAAATATGTTTATAGAAGTAAAGATGTAATAATGCGAATGTTTTTTTTAACTCATTTAAAAAAGGATTCTATGAAAATTGATCACCCGACGGTTGACCCCCGGACAGTTGATCCCACAAACAGTTGATCCCACTGTCAGTTGATCACTCGGACTATTAATCCCTTGAAGGCTTAAGGCTGCCGTATAGGTCCACATTGGTAAAGTAAGTGTTCAGAGAGGATATACGGCCTAACAAAAGTCGAAAATACTTACATCTTCAGGCAGCTTGATTGGAAATTAGCTGTACAAATAATTTTGATAACAATAATTCCGTGTCCCCGAATGAGGTGTGTAAGTAAGTATGTAAGAGTAATATGATATACGCGCGTAGGTAAAATAAAATTACATATACTTATATCTGCAGACGTCTTGATTGAAAATCAGCAACACAAGTATTTAACTATAATTCCGTATCCCCCCCGAAGGAGTACGCTATAAGAAGTACCCTATATATAGGAGAACTCTATAAATATTTACCTACTTGCATACAATATAACTAAATGTCTCGGAGGGGTATGCATAGAGGATATACGGCCGTGGTACCAAAGTCAGTACACTTACTATCGGGGGTCAATTCCCGGGGAATCGATTGTCAGGTTAACCAAAAAACTTCTGAAGTGATTGTTTTTAAAAATGCATTGTACTGATAATAATTCATCTAAAAAGGACCCGTCAAATAATGTCTTTACTTTTGAAGTGCAGACATAATTTGGTATCTTTGGGTATTAAATTTATTTGTTTTGCGTACTTACCTTTACTAATTTATCTGTGTTAAAATTAACACAATTGATCAACAACCACTTACCCTACATTAATGGTTGTTAAGTACATTTCGTAGTTATTTTCTACAACTTAAATGTCTTCTCGTCGGTCTAAATAAGGCTCACAGCCATTTGTACTCATTCATTTGAAATTTAGGTTCTGTTTTACCGACGTTAAAGCTTTGCGATGTACAGTCCATAAAGGCTAAAAATCTATGCCTACTATAATTGATTATTGATAGATTTTTTTCCATGAAATTGAAGTTTTTGGAATGTCATAATCGTTCTATCTCAATAAAATGTTTATTCTGTTTAATTGCACCCTATCTTGGTTTATACGTGGGTAATACACATTAGTATTATCTTCCTCAAGTTTTTCTATAGAAACTTAGGTTATTTCTTCTTTTTTGATACTTCTCTCTTGTAATATTAGTAAGAGTAATATTAATGCGTAAATTACTTTCTCGTTTTCTGTTTTAACATGAATAATTGTGTGCATATACGCACATAGATACTTACTTTTATATCTTACGATTTACTTTATTTACAATATATCCTTTATTAAATTCTGTAATAAAGTTTCAATTTCCTTGTAAAAGCCCAATAAAGTGTAAACTCTTCAGGCCTCTGGCATATTGACCGTTATATTTCTTAATGATGCTGTCAAAAGTGCGGAGAATTTTCGTGTATTTCCGCATTTCAATAATATTCAAATGAAAAAGATATTTCTGAACGTATGGTTTCGATTTTAGCTCTTCCGAAAAGTGAACAAATTTACTCTATGGAAATCAGCTTTTTGTTCCCAAAACCGAACAAATTATTAGCATGAGAAGTTAATGAATAATAAATAAATAAAATAAGGCATTGTATTTCAGCTTTATTAAATGGGATGCATCACAAAATTTACTGAAAAATGAACCCTATATCTGGCAACAGATAAAATGCTAAATTACTACTGTAAAATTCATTCCCGAACTTGAGAACTTCCCGCAGTTTACCTGTAATCACAGATCAATGCACGCTTTCTTGGTACGTTACATAAATTATTGGTTATGAAGTTATGCATTATGCTCACTAAAAAATAATGTCACACACTACGTTAAACTGAGTTATGGCTGGAAAATATCAGTTCAATAAAATACCAATCGAAGACTCTATACACAATGGAAGACGATTCACCTTACATACATTGGCATATTAAAATTTACCGCTATCGCAACACTTAATGAAAATTCATTTTGATCACAAAATTTTCATACTATCATGCATCCATCACGGAAAACTGAATGTAATAGCATCATTAATAGTTTTACAAATTATTCTTATGTACATAATAATACTAATGAATTATATGTTTTGAATGCATAAAAATATTTTTTTTTTCGTTTCTACAAATTCGAATGGAGTATTTGCACAAGTACGTACTTAAACAAACGCAAGTAAAACATTATTTAAAAGTGAAATAATTTCATCGGCGGCCTCCGTTGTTGAGTGGTTACGATCATTGGCTACGAATCTGAAGGTCGCGGGTTGAAATCCTGGTGTGCGCAAGCAAATTTGAATAGATTATCTGATAGTATTAATACGCTTGCGTCTGGACGATGTAGACCCTCTGATTAAAAATCAAAACCCTCTCAAATTAAAATTGTCTGTTTCGGGTAAATTCAGCTAACTTGAAAATTAAGACACGATTTCATTCTAAAATAGGATCGCCTCATAATAATACGAGATTTCTTCAAAAACATCGTTTCTGCTCATATAATTTTTGGATAATATCGATGAAAATATGTTTCAGAAAGTTCATAATCCATTGGATTAATTACATTACAGTGAAAATTATCCACAGTTACGTGATTATGTTTGACGTTTATAAAAAAATCACGCGTTCCTTCAATGGCCGATATGCACGGCTATAGATTGGATGGCCGACAGAGCGCACCTCTAACGGTATAAAAACCAACCAAATGAATGGCGCGAATATTTAAATATGCAGCTCACAATATTTGACTACTTACGATTAACAAGCGTTTAATAAGAAGATTTCTCCTGGAAGCTTATCACTTTGTAATGGCATTTTTCATTATTACTTATATTTTTTGTTTATTAATTATATCTGATTTTATATTGACATGTTTTCTAATTTCTAAAATTTCAAAATTGTTTATTTGCGATGCTTTATATCCTGAGTGAAGTATTTTAAGACCTGAATTTTTTATCGAAAGTGTGATCATTTTTCAAACTCAGATTCAATATTTCCATTTAGAGCCCTGCGATATTCTTTAGTTCTGACTTCAAAGTTTCTATTGGTTCTACCTTTGTAAAAGAAATTACAATCATCTCAATTGAGTTTTTAAACTCCGGATTTTTTTGTTTGAATTTTGCTATCTTTATTATTAAGAATATATTTCTTCATTGTTATTAGTGTAAAACGCCAGTTGAATAGTACCAGGATTGTTTTTATATTTAATTTTAGAAATTTTAGAAAACTTTTTATTACAATTTTTCCAAAATTTTAGCTTCATCTATAGTTACTAATTTCATATGTTTACACTAGATTTCATATTTCATACAAATTAATTACACTCAATTGGTCACCATGAAACAGGCAGCCGCCTAGTATGGTGATTCATTATATCTACTTTATGTAAATTTCATAATAATGTAACATGTATTAAATAAATAAAAAATAAAAATAGTTATCCACAAAACAGAATTCTACGCCATTGTTTATTTCTATCTTTAGAAAGACCGTTTGAAGAGAATATGTTTAATTTTTTTATTTAGTATTTCAACTATCAATTATTAGAATAACCGTTATTAAATGCTATTTGTCTTATAAATATATTGTTTTATGGTTACATGCTATTTGTTTTTTTCAGGTCTTAAAATACTTCATAATAAATAGTTTTGAAATTTTAGAAATGAGGAAACATGTTAATATAAAAGCAGATATAATTAACAAGAATTTTTTTATAAACTTTCTTTTAAATATTTTCCCACTCAACTGGTCTTTCCCGTCTAACAATATTGTAATTCCTAATTATTATAAATCCAGCCTACTCTTACCCTTCCCCTCTCCTTCCACTTCTTCTTTCCCAATTGCAATCCATATTTAATTTTTGACTTCGGTGTATACACAATAAAATGTAAACATTATATTTATTTATTTATTGGACAATTTGCATAGCGCAGCTTTTGTGAGATATCACCTCAGAGGCGCTATATTGTAATAATCTACCTTTATATATAGATTTTTACTCTCCTGATGATGTTATTTATATAATCTAACTTTAAACTTTATTAGATACAGTAATAGTTGTATGTAAAGAATTACCACCAGTTGGAGTAAAATTAACACCTTTTAATTAAACCGACTGCTAATCTCATCGCACAATTACCCTCCTTTTATTCATAAACACGGGTACAATTAATCAATATGTAATAATCTATTATTTAAGTCAACTTTGTTGTAACTATCTTTAATTGTAACAAACTAAACGATATTGATTCAATTTATAGACATTGACGGTTGTAACACATATTTAAGCACTGCAAGTCTCCTATGAGCTAATTATATTAGGTACCTAAGATAACAATTAATATCAGTTGTAGACATGTAGTCAATAATAGTGTTTAATTTGAAATAATCCATCACAAATACGTAAAATTTCATTTATTCAAACAACTGTCATTCTTATTATGCGTAAATTTAGCATGTTATTATTAATTAACTCCTTCCTGTTCCGTGTTTTAACAATATATATGCTCACCCTCTCTCTGTGAATGTCCTTATATCTATCTATTAAATGTAACTGTTGTTAATAACACTTAAAATGGGCGAAGCCCAATGAAGAGCCGCCCGCAGGGCCTAGCAGAAAAAAACCCGCGGAGCGGGTTTTTAACTGCTAGTTTGTATTATTTCCCAATTGATTCATATAAAATAATATAAAATATCCTTGTGCCACTGCTCAGAGTGGTAGATATTTTCAGTATCGCCCTGGTGAAAGGCCACTTTTAAGGATCGAAACGTTTTTTGGTGACCAAACTCGAATAGCCAAGTATTTCCCAAGCTTTCTCTCCCCATTATCTTCAGCCTTACATTATACCATAATTGGGGATGCCATAGTCTCACTGGCCCAAGACGGTTGGGACCAGTTACGCATGAATTAAAAATCGATGTAGCAATAATAATAGCATTAATTAACATCACTTACTGGTGAAATTTATTCTGTGACGTACTTCTTCACTTTCCAATAGATTGATTAATTAAAAATTCGTTACTTACCATAAAAGATCCTTGGATCCATTGGAGTCTAATGATATTAAACGTTCCAGTTGTAACTAAACAGTTTCAAAAGTTAACGCTTTCTGTTCTAAAATAGGAAAAGCAAGGCCTACAGAACTTCGACTACTCCCAGCACTTGCCAACGACTGAGAACTCGACTTATCGACTTAGCACTCCTGTGGTTTCGCTGCATCGACGAAATTATATCATCGAGATGCTTATACACTCAGCCTACAACTTCTGCCTATCTTTCATCTCACTCATCTAAGAATCTTTTGAGTGGATTAAGTTCCCGATGCAAATTTCAATATCTTAATTATTCAAATATTATACAAGGACGTTCTGAAAAGGGGGATGCGAACCAAGTCATTCTGAAAATATTACGATTTTTTATATATAACGACCCTCGTAGCGTAATTGCCTTGTCATTGACGCAAACTATATTACCAAGATTTTTCAAGTGCATTTTTAACTGAGAGACTGTGCTTGTAATGGGCCAAGTCCGCCAAATTAGCGCAAGCTGAGGACATCTGGAGGCGCTTTGTAAAAGTAATGGGTTCTGCACTCCCACAGTAAAATTAAATTAAAATATATTTTTTTAATCTTACCCTTCATAAAATAAATAATAGCTTAACTACATAACCCTTAAAAAAACCCGAGTAAGTTCTTTGGATTTGCACACTGATTCAATTTTTTTACTTATTATTACTCACACATTTGTTATAAAAAAATACTCCAGTTTAATGAACTTTAAAACTTCGAAATGCTTTGATTTTAAGTTTATTTTTAAAATTGGAATTTATTATGGGAACAAGTCAGACAAGTGATAAAGTAGGTTAACAGTAATTTTATTTATTTTAAATTATTTATATTTATATGTTTAAAAAGTGTATTTATTTAGTTTAAATTTTTGACAAATGTTATAATTTTGTAAATTTACTAAGGCGTTTATTCCAAATGTTAATTTCTGGTCATCCCTGAAAATGGCAATGTTTGTTTCTAAAAGCCAATGATCTTGAGGAAAATATTTTCAACTTCACAAATTTTACAATCATGTAAGCTACGATATAATTATTACTAGTTTAATATTTTAATATTTGAAACTGTTATTTCGTGGTGGAATTCCATTATAAATATATATAAAGAACACAATTTTAAACTTTTTTCCACTTGTTTTTTATTTGACCGTGACCGGTTTCAGCCTGTTAGGCCTGTGTAATTTACAGCCTGTGTAATTTAAAATGGAAATGGGGGGAAATAAAATTAATTTTTTAGACATAGGTATTGAAATAATTAATAATAAATTAGAATTTACAATTTACAGAAAACCAACATACAGCGACAACATTATACATAACACATCTAGACACCACATTTCTCACAAGTTATCAGTATTTAACTCACTCATTCACAGACTCTTACATATACCCCTGAATTGTATAAATTATAATAATGAACTCAATGTTATTAAAACCATAGCAAATAATAATGGATATAGAAGTGAACTTATAGATAGTTTATTAAAGAAAAAGAATAAAAAACTCACACTGGCAATCATATCACAAGGTCTTACAATCAACAATGAAAAGGATGTCACAAAAAAACAATGGGTTAAAATACCTTTTATTGGTAATATATCCAACAAAATATCTAGGATAACCAATAAAGACAATTGTAAAACAGCATTCTATAATGTAAATTCATTAGGTAAAATCCTAATAAATAATAAAGATAAAAGGGATAAAATGGAAAACTCAGGAGTTTACCAAATCAACTGTGCCAATTGCCCGTCTTACTATATAGGCCAAACACGTAGATCATTCAAAACCCGCATAAAAGAACATTTTTCAAGCTGGGTAAATGACAAAGGAGAAATGTCGAATGTTGCGGCACACTTACTTGAGAATAAACACTCGTTTGACAAGGATAGAGATGTAAAATTTTTACATACCTGCGACAAAGGTCATAAATTAGATAGGCTAGAGTCATTAGAGATAACCCGCCTAACTAAAAAAGTAAACTCCAACAATGTTATGAACACAAAATTAGAATCAGTTGCTAAATCTCCGTTGCTATACCCATTATAATCAGTGTGTCACCTATCCTAAATATGTATTTGAATTATATAAAATCCATTAAAATATGTTTCCTAACCACACAATAGATTACCGATAGCTTTATGTTGGGTAAATCCTTAAATTGATAGTCCTAATAGGCATAATTATCATAGTTCTACAGATAAATTCATTTGATTTTAATAACAATACTTATTTGGGAAATATCATATTTCACGAAAAACCCCTCATAATTCAAATCAACCTACTATGTTAACCCCTCCCCTCAATGTAATTTGCCTATGTATATAAACCCTAGTTTAAGACAAAAATTGTACCAGTCTGAAGATGGCCCTAACAGGCTGAAACCGGTCACGGTCAAATAAAAAACAAGTGGAAAAAAGTTTAAAATTGTGTTCTTTATATATATTACTAGTTTCCTATGAAAAACCACGGGATCCAACTTGACTTGTCAAGGTGGAAACTGAAAATAATAAGTACTACAAAAAAAAAAACTTAATTTATCCTTAATTTAATTTAATTTCTAAATTACACAAACCAACGAACGTGTAAAAGTATGAGAGACGGACGCATATTTAAAATATAGAATAAAATCATCGTCTGGTATAAATCTTCTACGAACTTCATAATAAAACTCTAGGTAGATTTATCGATTGTTTGGATTTTTTTTAATTCAATATTTTTCTTGACGCATACTTATCAGTTTCAATTTTAAAAGTATCGCTCTCTGAATACGTACGCCCATGACATTGACATGATATATTTTTGATAATCGTTATTCTTACCCGAGGTAGCCAATCATTTGAACAGACAAACACAATTTGTTCATAAGGAATCGAATTTACCCAAAGATATTAGAAGAACGAGATATGCTATGTTGGCCGCCGGACCGTAGCCGGAGTACTACCTAATTAGGGTACTTTGAACGGTATCGGGACGTGTACGCACAGAAATCTGTTCTATGTATTAGTGCGGATACCTTAGCGCAAGCGAAGGTGTGCAGTAGTATTGGTGAACAAAACCGGCGACACTCGGCAAAACAATTCCACTCAGTACGAACTGCTCATAGCACATCTCGTTCTTCTAATATCTTTGAATTTACCATTCACGTTTCATCATAGCTATCGTATTAGTGAAAAATGTGTCCGACCACTGCAATTCCTTGCAAATCACGTTCAAATTATTAAAATATTATTATATGTTACTAGCAAATTATTTGAATCGGTCAGTTTGATTTAATTTGTATTGTAAAAAGATTACTAAAACATATAATCTATTATTTTTTTAAAGTTTATCAAAATTGGTCGCCTAAATTCATAAAACGTTTTATGAGTTCCACAAACGTTTTTCTTGCCCGTGACCTCATAACCGCAATGTTATCTAGGAAACTACCCACTTGGGAATACAGAGGGCGTTGTGCAATCCTCATATTTTAATTCCTATGGAAAATGGAGTAAAATAGCCCAAATAAAATGTACGAACAACATAAAAGACTTACCCTCGTCTGTTTCTGGAAATAAAGTTAATAAAGAAAAAACTTAAAATTTCCTTACCCTTCGAGTCTAGACAATATAAATCTGTAAGATTAGAGATAATTTGCGTTAGATATTCAATTTCAAACTTTTAAAGTTCAATATTAGGCAAATTTTTAAATTCAATGAGAAAGCTTGGTGTTTTTGTTTATAAAAAATGTTTATTTCTTACCAAAATAGCGAATAGCACCTTACGAAAATAAAACACTTTGTTTACTCAACTTCAATTTCATTTTAGCCATTTGTACAATCTAGGTTATATCTTTCATTATTTAAATACATTAATTATGACTTTTTAGTATTTATTACATTTCCTTTTGACTAATGTGGCTCCTACAATCCAGCTTGATCCGCTCCTATAATTCCTTTGTGTAGTAAACTAATTTGTGTATTGGCTTTGTCCTTTTTTGATGGCATAATTTTATTGCAAGTTCTTGTGTTATTTCTGTAAATGTTCTTGTTGTATAAATTTAAAAAAATATATTTTGTAATGTTTTATCATTATTTTAAGAATAAACGTCATCGCGTTCAATGTCATATGTTACTGTTAGCCAATTTAGTAACTTTAGCATCTTAGTTACTTTCGAAAATTTATTTTGCCTACTTTATTCATTGCACTATTTTCTTTTTTGTCATTACATATGAAAAGAATCGTTGAGCAGTACTTAAAATATAGAGCAATAATGGAGTACTATATTATCTGTTTTTCTGGAAATTTTTTGAAGAATACTTTAAAAAAAAAAATCTTCTATCCGATTTTCTTTTTTGTATTATCAGCATGCTTGTTAACGGTTAGTTTGGAATATAATACAACTCCTATGTCTTTCCTTACTAATATGAAATATCAGTAACATTTTCAATAATTATATCCACATTTCAATATTGTTTTCACTGCTTGTGTTTTTATTGTCTATAAATTTTGTTTTACAATTTCGACTGTTTTGTATTTAATTTAAGCTTATTTATTTTTAGTCATCTTGAAATATACCTGTTCAGATGTGAAGAGGTGTCAGTTGGTGACAGATTTAGCACATCGAGACAAGAAATGTTGAATCAAAATTAGGATATAAACACGTGTTTTTTTCACGGGTCTGCGCTGCACTAGAACGATATATTATTCTGTTATACCGACTCTAAACATGACCCAACTCAAAGATATAACTTTCATCTGTCAGCCTCCGTGATCGAGGGGTTGGGCTCTCAACCATCAATCCGAAGGTCGTGGGTTCAAATCCCGGCGTGTGCTAATACATTTTATTTCATGAATTTGTGTTATGATACAATTTTCTCATTTAAAATAATATATGGTATACTTGCAGCACGTTAGAGAGTGGAACATACTCTCAGTATCACCCCGGTGTAAAACCACTACTCCGAATTGAAACGTTGCGCGTTGCTTGAAACGTTGCTTTCTCACCTTCTTACCCAACCTTCCTATTCCCCTTCTCCTTCCCCTCTCCACTTCCTTCAGCCTCATAAGATACCCTCGTTGGGCGCTATTCATAATTTTTTTTTTTTTATCCTCGACATATTTTCCAAATACTTGTTTGCAGTTTATGTTAAATTCATGAGAACGGGCCGCTTCTTCAAAAGACGGCTCGGATGTGGAACCAGTTACCGGCATCTGTATTTCCTCCTTCATATAATCCGATCCTCTTCAAGAGCCGCATCGATAAATCCATTCCCGCAGCCCCTTCCTTAACCCGCCTCACATCACTGCCTAACCGGGTGGCGCCATTGCTCTCCTTCCATTACGCTGTACAGACAGGCGCGCTATTGTCAGGTGTCACTTAAAAAATTACCCATCAAATTTTCTACATAACTTAAAAAAAAAAACAAAACCGTTATTAATTGATAAAGATTTATTTTCAAATACATCATTGAGTTTAACAAAGCCACATATGATATGATCCAATGTATTTTTACGTTTTATTATTCCTCTGGAAATAGCAATTAGTTGGGAGCAGCCGGTCAGACAAAGGCCGGGAAGGTCTCCAATAAAAAACTGAAAGCTTCCTTCCTTTGCTCGGACCGTTATTAACATACCTGAAACCTAAGAGAAACTACCTGAAACACTGTATTTCATTTCCTTTGTGGATAATCATTGAAAAATTCAATTAATACGACTTTTCAAAATTATTCATCCATTATCATTGAAATGAAATGGGAGTTTTATAATTATTTTTAAAATAATTTAAAGAGCAAAACTTCTAATTATTATTTTTAATCATAAAGAAAATATCAATGATTCTCAAATAAAAAAAACTTTTACAGTAAAAGGCTCCGTTGCATCGACGAATTGAACCCAGGGCCGCTAATTCAACCATATATAACTGTATAAGTAGTTATATATAACCAATCGGTCATATATAACTGTATCATACTTTGATTGGGAGCTACCTACATTATCTTCATTTTCTTAAGGCGTATTTTTTATTGGCTGCTATGTTTTTATGTATGATTGCTACCTTTCTAGATTCAACCCGAAATAAATCCAGTTTTAAGTATTTTCAAACGTGGCAGCTTTTTCTCCTTGACGTATAATGATACATTTGTGATCGGTGCATCAGTAAAAATAGCAGAGGACTATTTCGAATAACTTTCAAAAGCGAGGAAGAAAGGTCAGTCATGAAATGCACTCATTCCTTATAACTTACAGAGCTACTCCAATTCCCTGCCCTTATTATTCAGCTGACGTTTATTCAAATCTGTGCTACTTTTGTATGCGCATTCGATATGATTGCAATATCATTTCGAATTATTTCAGTGTTATTTTTTAAAATAACAAAACTTTCTGCTTATCCAAAGGGGATAATCTGAAGACACTTATTTCCGTACCAAAATATAGATTTTTTTTTTTTTTTTTTTTTAAATGCACATTTACAGTTATTCATAACCAATAATAAACATACATTTTATTTTAATTTATTAAGTAATAATAGCGTTTTTGAACTGGTGAATATTAAGTTGGAAAATATCTATATCAGGGGACAGGTAATTTAGTAACATAATCATTTTTCCGAGCGGCATTACTAATGGTAAGTTGGTTCTGCATTTTGGAACGACAAAGGTTCTGTGCCTGCGCGCTCTTGTATAATTGTCGGGGACATAAAACTCAAATTTTTCTATAATATCGGGAATACAGACGTTACCATTTAGAAGTTTATATGCTGTTATCAGCAAAGCAGTTTTCCTTCTATCGGTGAAGCTATTAATACCCAGCATGCCGGACAAAAAGGCTGATGGGTATAACCAGGGATAATATCCGAAGTCTCTAAGATATAAATATCTCAGAAACTTCTTTTGTACTTTCTCTATCATTTGAGAGTAAGTTAAATCCATTGGTCCCCATATTACAGAACCACTTTCCAAAATGCTACGTACTAAACTATAGTATAGCACACGAATAAGTACAAGTACAAGTAACCGAAACCGGCCACAATAACACTTGCTCCGTGCAATTCTCAACTCTAAAATTCAAAATAGCGTTTTTTATTAAGAAAATAAGTGCTCAATCGACGTAGAAAGTCAAGGGCTTTCCGCCAATTTATCAGTTTCATAATATTAAAACTTAAAATCAACGTAATTATATGGTTTAGTGTTTTTGAAAGTGACAGTTCGGCCCGGTCCAAAGGACCCGGTCTTTAAGTTAGTGTTTTAGTACTTAAGTCAGTTCTAATCTAGTAAATAAGAGACCACCCAGACGTTAAAAAACATTTCCCATCGAGTGAAATCTGGCACGGTCAATTCAGCATAGTTTTAGATTCCTTTTTTTGTGTTAATCTTGACGTTTATGTTTGCGGTAGTTTTTGACAGTTGACGTTTGTTTTCGCGGCTGTACCGAGTGAAGTTTATAATATTATTAACTAGTGCTTAGTAGAGGATAATAGTTATATGTTTACAAAGTGAACAATAACGCAGAGAAGACCACTCCAGAATTACCTTCCATCATCTATGGATCAACCGGACGATAACGTACGCCGAAGGAAGAAGAGAGGCGGCGCCCCCCCGCACTCTCCCACAACCGCCGCCGCCGAGATCCCGGGCACCAGCTGCAGCAGTCCCAGGCTAGAACTAGGTGATATTTCGGACGAGGATTCGGACAATTCTGAAGAATACTTTAGATCTGGGAAAGAAGCTCTAAGCGATGTCCAGATGGCGCTGGAGGAATTGCAGGACACCTTAGCTGAAAAGCAATGTAAGGTAAGCAAGGAGCAGCAACTAAAAATTGCCAGAAACGTAACCTACGTAATTGGTGCTGTATCACAACTTACATTGGACAGAGAAAAACTGAGAGCTGATCTGACTACTGCCCAGGCTGGTTTGAAAGTGGCCCAGGCGGAAAAACGTTCGGTTGAGGACTGCAACCGTCACCTCGCGGAGAAAATTCAGCAGCTAGAGGCGGACCTAGGACCTGTGATGCGACGTGTCGCTGAAGCTACTGAGGCGACCATGTCATTTGCGGACATCACCAAAATAAAAACTAAAGATGCGACTCCATTGCCGATCACTCGTACAGGACAAGCAGTAGGACATACAAAGCCTACTATATGCGTTTTTCCTAAGCTGGATAGCATTAAAGACAGCGAGGAAACAAAACAAAATGTAAGAAAAACTTTAAAGCCCTCAGCTTTAGGTGTCCGAGTAACCGGCATGAGAAACATACGAAATAAGGGAGTAGCGATTCATACTGCCAGTGTTGAAGACCAACAAAAATTATTAATTGCGCTCACTAATACGAATTCAAGTACTTTAAGCGCACGACTACCAGCAAAAAGACATCCCAAGGTAATATTTTTCAATGTACCTAGAGAGTTATCCGATGAGAGCTTCCTGAATAGCGCTTTAGCTGGAATTCCAAACGTGGAGCAAATGGACACTGGAGAGATGATTTCGAATTGCCGACTCAGCCATTTGGCTGGCGCTCGATCTGGCTCAACCTGTCATCGAGTGTATGAGGTTCCGGCTAAGCTACGTCATCTGTTAGTAGAACAGGAACGGGTATTCGTGGATTGGACGGTGTGCCGTGTACGAGATTTTATAGGGCTTACTGTGTGCTCTAATTGCCAGATGACTGGACATTCATTCAAATTTTGTAAGGAAAAACCAAGATGCGCTCACTGCGCCAAGGAAGGACACGGACGTGAATCGTGCCCAAGCGCTGAAGCCAAGCCGGTATGTGCAACATGCACGAGGTTCGGTAAGGCCGCGGACCACCCGACGGGAGACAAGGAATGCCCAGCTTATCAAGCAGCACTATCCAGGGACTTGGCAACCATCGACTATGGCTTTAAATAATTATATAGAAGATGACTGTGAAGTGGACTTTATAAGAACAAACAATTTGAATCAATGGGTAAAAATGAAACGTAAAAGTGAGATAGGAGATTTAATTTGCATCCAAGTTAATATTAGATCAATATGTAAATATTGGGATGTATTACATGTATACTTAAATAGTTGCTGGGAGTTTGTAGACATTTTAATGCTATGCGAAACTTCCATACAAACTGACCTTATTGATTTATATGAGATACCGGGCTACACATGCTATAACTATTGCCGCACTAACAAGTCAGGTGGGGGCATTCTACTATATGTTCGGAATAATATTGTATTCAAACAAAAACAACTAGAATCGTTTTATTTTGAAAATGTATTCGGTGTAATTACTCTTCCAAATAAAGAAAATATCAGTATTTTAGCAATATATCGACCGCCGAATCTTAGCAAACAATCATTTATTGGGGAAATAACATCTGTTTTGACAAGTTTCATAGATCCTCTCGATAATGTTTTGTTCTTTGGGGATGTTAATCTAAATTTGATGAATTACCAAGATCCTGCTGTAATCTCATATGAAAATATTCTAGCTAGCAATTACTTAATCAAGTGTATAGACGGCGTGACTAGAGAAGCAATTGTAGACGGACGCGTTACACGCTCATGCATCGATCACATTTATGTTAGGTACAATAACGGGCATAAACAAGTGGACGCGTTATCAGCGTGCGTATGCGAGATTGCTATAGCAGATCATTACATGGTCGCAGTTAATATTAAATATGACGAGCAAAAGGAACCTTTAAACATTGCGAAGGAGATTATTGTTTTGTCCCAAAAACGTATAGACAGCCAAATACATAAAATAAATTGGAATTCCTTACTTGATGAACAAGACAGTATTACACTGTATCAAAAAATTAAAAACAATTTTATTAACCTATACGAAAGATGCACATTATCATTCCTGAAAAAACCGAATAAAAGACCAAACAGGATCAAAAATTGGATAACTACTGATATTTTAGAGAAAATTAAAAAAAGAGATTTGCTATTTTGAAGGTGGAAGAATTCACCAACCAATAAAAATTACGAAAATGAATACAAGGCCTTTCGAAATAATGTTAACAAACTAATTACTAAACAAAAATCACATTTTTTTAAAGATAAATTTAAAACATGTTTCAATAATACTAAAAAAACGTGGGATGAGATAAATAAAATTTTAGGAAGAAAAACTAAAAGCAATTGTGATGAAGTCATCTCGCGATATGTGATAAAAGATCAGACAGTGGAAAGTGTAACTAACCAATATGTGAATTATTTTTCAGATACTATATGTCATATGTTGCACAAGTGTGATTTTAAAGCATCTAATATTGATACAGTAGAATTACCTCACAGTATGTACCTACCTAAAGCAACTATCACGGAGATAACAAATATTGTTAAAAAAATTAAAAACTCAAAATCTGCTGCAATGGATAGTATAAGAATGCACGACATAAAAAAACATATAAATATTTTAGCCCCAATTATTACGCACTTAGTAAATAGACTTATTACTCAAGCAGAAATACCTGATGATCTAAAGTGTGCTATAATTAGACCTATTTACAAAGGTGGAGTACACTCAGAGATAGGAAACTATCGACCTATCAGTATCTTGCCTGCACTTGAAAAAATCTTTGAAAAATATATTTCTTTAAAATTAAATAAATACTTACAGAAATTTTCCATTATAGACAAAAATCAATATGGCTTTCAAAAGAAAAAGAGTACTGAAATATTATTACAGGATTTCTCGAATTATGTAAATAATGAATTAAATAAAAAAATGCATGTTTTAGTATTATTTATCGATAATTCCAAGGCGTTTGACACAATTAATCCGCAAAAATTATTAAATATTCTAGAAGCAATAGGAATCAGAGGAAATCTACTAAATTTATTTAAAAATTATCTATCTAATAGACATATCTGTGTAAAAATATTTGAAAAACTGAGTGGAAAAAAAAAAATGTACGCCGGTGTCCCGCAGGGGTCAATTTTGGGACCCACCCTCTATATAATATTTGTATCAATAATGAGTAAACTATTCTCACATGTTAAACACTTTGTATATGCTGACGATACGGCACTGGTCATATCGGATGAACAATTATATACTGCGATTAAATATATGCAAGAAGACTTTATATCTCTGATTAAATGGTGTCATGACGTAGGATTAATTATAAATACAAAAAAAACTAAACTCATGCACATAAGATCTCCACATGCAAAAGTTTCCATCATGCCTGAAATAATTTCTCATAACTTTACCTGCATCCATCAAAATATTGTGCAGCCCTGCTCATGCGAAACGATTGAGCTAGTAAACGAATATGTTTATTTGGGCGTGACTGTTGATTGCTACTTTAAATGGGACATACAAATACACAAAATTTGTAAACGGCTGCGGGCGATAGTGGGTAGAATATACAAATTGAAGTGTTTCGTTCCTGTGAATACCTTAAGAATTATTTACATGTCACTCGCGGAATCAACTTTAAGATATGGAATAACCACTTGGGGACATTCTTGCAAAACAAATTTAAATTACGCACAATCAATACAAAATTCTATCGTTAAATTACTAGTTAAAAAAAATATTTTTTTGCAAAGACGAAACATTTCACTTTTGTATCAAAATTTAACAGTTTTGCCGGTGCAGGCCTTATTGTGGTATAAAATATTAATTCAGCACATATCTGACTCTGAGTATAAGAGGAAAGTTGAACATGGGCACAATACTAGGTTCACAAAGAATGAAGGCATGCTTGTACCTAAACATAATAATAAATACGGACAGCGAACCCTTGAGTATAATGTGCCTAAAATATATAATATGCTACCTGGTAATATTAAGAAATGCGAATTTCCAAATAGAGTCAGATATTTGCTGAAAACGTGGCTACTAGGTAGAAATAATTTGTATTAGGCGATTTAATGTGTAAGTTTATTGTTATTGTATA